>NC_087441.1:73393454-74048705 GCF_036321535.1 Camelus dromedarius
GATCTTTAAACTGTTACCAGTGTTTTCATATTGCTTTTCTTTTTGCTGTTGTGATTTAGTATTTTCTATCATTCTATTTTCTGGATTACTTATGTTTTCTTCTATATCACCTAGTCTGCTGTTCATTCCTTTTAGTGTGATTTTCATTTATTGTATTCTTCAGTGCTGATTGGTTCTTTTTTGTATTTTCTAATATCTTGTTAAAATTCTTACTATGTTAATCTATTATATTCCCAAATCCAGTTAGCATTCTTATTACTAATTCTTTGAGTTCTTTATCTGGTAAATTAATTTTTATTATTATTTTTTTTTCAGGGCTTTTCTCTTGCTCTTTCAATTGAGACAATGTCCTCTGTCTTATTTGGTTTATCTTTCTCTATTTCTATGAAATTAGGTTAAAAAGTTACCTATGGTGGTCTTGAAAGGGTGTCCTTAATTTGGAATGTTCCAATACAGTCTACATGTGCCCAGTTTCTCTGGTGGGAGAGCTAGATTGATGTCAACACAAGTCATGTTTTTCTTCAGGATATGCTGGCAGCTGTCCCCTTCATAGGAGGCAGGACTGGAAATGGAGGGGCGAGGGCCAGAGCCACATGTAAGGCAGGGATTTCCCTCTGCTCAGTAGCCATCACTGCTCTATCTGGAGGTAGGATCTGGTCTCAATTTACTGGAGCAGAATCCCTGATGTTTGAGTCTCAGCTGACTCGTTCTCTTTGAGTGTGTGCTCTCTCTGCTCCCTGCACCTGTACCCTCACTCTAGAAGGGAGCAGCGTTGGAACAAGAGGGGTTGATGTGGGTATCCTGCAATGGTCCAGGCATGGGCTGTGGCAGACTGGCCATAGTCAGAGATTCTGCTTCTTCTCAGAGTCTGCTTTTGATGCACCATCTGTGCAATCTCCACTAACAGCTTCCTCCTCCCTGCTCAGACACTGCTTAGAGTTTGAGCCACAACAGTGTCTCTTGGCCAACCTTTTCCCTCATTTGTGGCAGCCCTCACTCTGGTGTGGAGCTGTGACATAAGGGAAGTGATGCTAGAGCATTTGTTTGGCCCAGGCTGTCATGTGCACCAGGGTAGTCACAGGAAACAGGTCAGCTAGCCACACAGTCTCCACCTGCCTGGTGTACCCTGCCTCAGGAGTAAGCAAGCACTTGTGTGCTCCTCATAAGTGGAGGCAAGGCTTTCTACAGCCCTCTGGTTAGTCCCCCTGGCCCTCCAAACCGCCAAGGGGCTTGTCTTCCCTTTGTTGGAACCCAGGACTGGGCATTCAGTCTGTGGCTTGAACTGCTCACTCCCCAGGGAAGGTCTCTGCCCACATAATCTGAGTTGCCTCCCAGGAACACATGTACCAGCTTGAGTTCTTCTATCCTTTTCCTAACTGATTCCATGTGAATCTTTCTTACAGTCATGGCTGTACAGGTGTCTTTATGGCAGCCTCCCATTTTCAGTGAGAATTGTTCCACATGTGGATGTATTTTTGAGGTGTTTGTGGGAGCAGGTGAGTTCCACATCTTCCCACAGTCTTAACTCAACTCTATTTTGATTATTTTAGTTTAGAGTTATGTTTATTATTTTTCAAAAAAAATTTACAAGTTGCATCATAGTTAGAAGAGAAGAGTTAAGTATATGGACAATTTTCTCTTCCCTTATCCATCGTTCTTATTTTATCTCATAACAAGCTGCATATTTTTTGTTTCTTCATTGTATCATTATGTAGTGATCACTTTTATCACCAATATTGGCTTTTATGTAATTAAAATTTTGTTTGATAGCTAGATTGCTCCACGTTGCTTTAAGGTATAATTGCCTCATCTTTAAATTTCAATATTTCTCTGTTCGTGTACTTCAGTTATGACTGTTATAAATAACGTGTTGATTTTATTTCTAGATCCAACTTGACAATTCTTATATTCTACTAGTGATTTAGTGTGCTTTTCTCCATAACACATACTAACATTCATGTTTATTTCTATAATCTTTGGATTTTTGTATTTCTCAACATTTTACTACCCTTTCTGTGTTTTCTATTTTTTCTATTTTGGGGAGAATGATTAGGATTTTTAAAATTCTGTTATTCCCTGTTATCCTGAAAACTGTGTATTCCATTTCTACTATTTTAGTTTTAATCCTTAAGTTTTAAACACGTAATTGTTACAACAGAGAATAAAATGTAGTTGTTTCTCCGTTGTTTGCTTAATAATATAAGGATCTCAGAACATTTTAATTCTATTCACTGCCTTTCAGTCAGTAAATGTTACATGTTATTGTTGTCCTTGTGCCATATCCTTAAATAAATTATTGTGCTATCGTTGTTTTATTGCTCACATTTTTCTAAAAATACTATAGTTTCTTTATTCACCATTCCTTCTTACATTGAGTCTTTTTGTCCGAGTTTATTTTCTTCTTCTTGAATGACATGGGTCGGTGCCTTGGGAGTATGTTCATCAGGGGTCTACAAGTGTTAGGCTCCCTTAGTCTTTACCAAAAGAAAAAAACTGTATCTATAATTTTGGAAGGTAATTTAATCGTGTATTGTATTTAGTGCTGACAGTTATCTTCTCTCAGCTCCTTAAATACAGTGTTTCTTGAGTTCCGGCTTACGTTGTTGCTGCTCCCATGGATCAACTACTACTTCTTTAGAGGTGCTCTCTCTTGCTCTTTCGAGACCTTCACTTTGAGCTCTTTCGCTTCCGCGCACCACGGAAGATCCTGGTGTCGCCATGGGCCGCCGCCCCGCCCGGTGTTACCGGTACTGTAAGAACAAGCCGTACCCAAAGTCACGCTTCTGCCGAGGTGTCCCTGATGCTAAGATCCGCATCTTTGACCTGGGGCGGAAGAAGGCAAAAGTGGATGAGTTCCCACTCTGTGGCCACATGGTGTCAGATGAATATGAGCAGCTTTCCTCTGAAGCCCTGGAGGCTGCCCGTATCTGTGCCAACAAGTACATGGTGAAAAGCTGTGGCAAAGATGGTTTTCATATTCGAGTGCGGCTCCACCCCTTCCACGTAATCCGTATCAACAAGATGTTGTCCTGTGCTGGAGCTGACAGGCTCCAGACGGGTATGCGGGGTGCCTTTGGAAAGCCCCAGGGCACGGTGGCCAGGGTCCACATTGGCCAAGTCATCATGTCCATCCGCCACCAAGCTGCAGAACAAGGAGCATGTGATTGAGGCCCTGCGCAGGGCCAAGTTCAAGTTCCCCGGCCGCCAGAAGATCCACATCTCAAAGAAGTGGGGATTTACCAAGTTTAATGCAGATGAATTTGAAAACATGGTGGCAGAAAAGCGGCTCATCCCAGATGGCTGAGGGGTCAAATACATCCCGAATCGTGGCCCCCTGGACAAATGGCAGACCCTGCACTCATGAGAGCCTTGGCGCCATCCCCTCCTTCCTCACAACCACCAATAAATCCTACTTTCCTGTCAAAAAATAAATAAATAAATAAAAAAGACCTTCACTTTGATTTGGGGGCTCTAGTTTTGTACCAGACCTCTGCATACAGATTTCCTGCCAGCCTGCCTGCTTCTTCCCTTTATTCCTTCTTTCCTTCCTTCCTTCACTTTGATCTTGCTTAATACTTGTCATTTCTAGATATAAGGATTAATCTTTTCAAAGCCTTAGAAATGTTCAGATACTGCTTCTCCAATTATTCTCTCTTCTCTCACTTTCTGGAATTCCTGTTAGACATACGCTCAACCTTTTTTTCTACTTTTTATTACTCTTAACAAATCATTCATGTTTTCCTTCTATGTGTCTTCCTTTATTGCTTTCTGGTTCTCTTAACGTAGTGTTTAATTTATGATTTTGCTTACCTATTAAAATTTTAATTTGTGGGATTCCTCTTTGGTGCTATTTAATTCTAAGATAATTTTTATCTCTCCTCCTGGTTTTGTTTCATTTTCATGCCAAATCATCTTCACCAAATATATAATTTCTAACAGCTTAGTTGGATAAAACTCTTGGATTCAAATAATGCTATTTGTCACATCTGACTGTCATTTATGGTGACTTATTTCCTAGTGTATTTTGTAATTTTACAGTATAAATATCACTTTAGTAATACTGCTGAAATCTTTTGCAGCCTGGATTGAAACCCTTTCCTTTCCAAAAAGTTTTGCATTTGCTTCTGCAGGCACCTCAGCCACATCCCTAAGCTAAAACAATGTCTGTCATTGTCTTGCTAATTTCTTAGACTGGAACTTTCTGGACCATGAATTTGTAAATTTGTGCCACAAAGTCAGATGTAATACATTTAAATTTTAAAAATCTTATATTAAAAAAAAAAAAACTTAGTGATAAGGCCAAGGCAGGAAAATGTTGATTACTTATTATGCTGTTGAGATTTATTTTCCTACTGCTTACGTTTAACTGAACCCCCTTGAGGGCTCTGAATTTATGCAGTAGAATCACTTATAACACCCCAATCTGCAGAGTCCAATGCCTTATTTCCTGTCCCCACATGGCAAACACCTACTAGAAACTCTACAGCATCAGCCCATATGCCTCCCACTCTGGTTTTCAGTCTTGTCTTTGTTTTAATTCCCTGGGTCCTTCCCAAACTTCCTTATGAGTTCAGCTATGTAGTATTTAAAGAATGAGGATTTTTTTATTATTTAAATTATTTCTAGGTGTCTTGACACAGGAAGTTATTTAGGTTATCTAATCCATCATGGTACTGAAAACAACAAGCTATCCTCTTTGATTTTAGTGAAGTTAGCCTTAAAGGATGATATGTGATACCATGCTTGGAATTACCTTCTCATCTATATCCTTCTCAGAACTCAGATTTGCCTGGCCTGGCTGTAAGTTTTCAGTTGTTTTATGTATTGGACACCTCCCTTAAAAAAATGCATCCTTGATTTTTATTTAGCAAAGAGGTACATTAATTAAGAGCTAGATTAAGATCATGATTTATTTTTGGCTTTTTTTCTTAATTGAAATATAATTAACGTACAACACTGTATTAGTTTCAGGTGTACAACAAATAATTTTATATTTGTATACTTTGCAAAATGAATAAAATCTGTCACCATAAATAGCTGTAAATGTTTTTTTGTAATTCTAATCAGAGAAGCTAAGAAGTATATATGCTTTAAAATAATGTAACATACCCATTTATTTTTGATCGTCTGAAAAGGACCTAATCCTTTCCAAGGTAAAGAACAGGAACATGTGTGTTAAAAATTCCTTAAACTGCTCAAATTTTCTATTATTTGAACCTGTGACCTACAATTTGACTACTAAAAAGTTAAATATGCTGAAGAATGAAAATTCTTCAGTACAGTTAAGTAGGTCACGTTCTACCTAATATAGAATATATTTTATGGTCGACATTTTAACAGCATCATAATATCTATCTATGTCAAGGGATTAAACTGTAGTACTAGGCTCCCAAAGAGGAAGAAAATTAATTTTTACCAGTATTGCATTTGATCCAGGTAAACTTGGATGGGAGAGAACAGGGGGTTCTTCAAGGAAATTTAGAAATTGGGGGCATTAAAGACTTCTTTAGCTATTTGTGTCATAGTTCTGCTCATCACTTTATTGTCTCTTCATTCTGACCTCATCAATTATTACAAATCAAGGAAAAGAAAGACTAATGTATTTATTTTTTAAATAGAATCAAGGCAGTATTAAAATTACTTCTAGCTAATTATAACTGAGAATGATTACATCATAAATGTTTTGTAATCATTATCGCGTGTGTTTGTGATCTGTGTGAGAGCTCATTTCCTAATCTAGAAAATTCTACGTGCAATCGTATTAGTTTCCTTTTTATTATTTAGGTGGAACTGTATTAACAGAGAATAGAATTACCTTTAAGGAAGTATCTTTTATTAATGGACGTACTATTTGATTTATTTGACATTCAGTTTAATTATCCCTCTACATGATTCAGTGCCCTGAATTATATAGTTCCATTGTCCCATTAGGAAAACATATATTGAAGACCCAACAACATGCTATGCACTGCCTTAGACAACAGAGGTATGGCTACAAACATGATCGTATGTGTTATCAAGGGTTTTGCAAATTCATGGAGAGAAATCTTTCAAAGTGATCATATCTACTCACCATATTATCTGATTATTTAGGCCTGCTCAAATGTTATTCCCTTGGGAGCAACAGCGTGATATATATATTAAGAGAGCCTGTTAAAAATGACAGTTTTCTTTATTGCCATATCATAAGTTGTTTAAATAAACATAACTAGCTCTTGCAGAAAACCTATAGCATACAAACATGAAAGCAATGGACCAGAATGTGATTCCCAAGACTGAGTGACTCATAATAAATTAGGCCACTTGTAGTTGAACGCTGCCCAAAGGTAGCTGTGCTACTGGGGATCTAACTTGAATGTGATAGTAGGTAAAATTGAGGTCAACTAAAGAGGCTTTTAATACCTTAGTGAGGAGCTAGAAAGTCACATGCCTGGTTTTCTGAATGAGTATTGAAACATTTTGTTTGTTTTATTATTTTTATTGGAGAATTCCAAATATTTTCTTATCCAGAAGTTTGATAAATTTTCTATTGATAGGTGGATTTAGATATTTCTCTATCTCATGAAACTTTTTTTCACAAATAGCAGTAAATATGTACAAATACAATTCTGTTTTACAACCTTGTAGTCTCTATCTTTGGATAGTTTTATAATCACATTGATTTTAAAAATAAAATTTTAAGCTACAGATTTAATTATTATCTTGTGAATGAAGAAATGAAATAATGAGTTATGATGTCAAGGAAAATTGCGATTAACTTACTGATACTCAAAATGGCTTTTAAAATTCCTTATATTTTGTGTAGTATATTTATAACCCATAAATATATATTGGGTAAATATGTATCATCTTAAATATTCCTTTGTAAAATATCAGTATTTAAAAGTGTAGTTGTTATATTTTGTTAATTTTAGAAGAATAAAGCCTTGGAATAAACATGTATATATTCACATGTATAAAACAGAAAAGAAAATAGAATTATAAACAGAATTTTTAAAGTGTCTATGAATTTAGTATGAATAAAATAGTTTAAAAATTAAAATGAAAACATAAGAAACTAAGATAGTTAACCACTTAGAAGTTATCTTGATTAAGTCTTTCATTTAATGGGTGAGAATCCCATTGAATTCTCACCATTTAAGTAAAAGGTTATATGTTGATTCTCAGTTGTTTAGAAAATTGTTAATTGCATAAGGTTAGGGATCTAACTGTATGAAACAATTAGCTTTTTATATAAAAAAATCAACATCAACAACAACAAAGCTGTTCTACCAACACAAATCACACCATTAAGTGCGGCCAGCCATTTAGGAAAACAAGACAATGGTCCCTATGGGATGGGTACAACATATTTTCTCTCCTGGAAGAACAATTAAATACACATTTCCAGCTGTTGTCAGTTCAGCAATAGCATCTTAATTTAGGAAGACACCTTTGAAACAGAGGTAGCTAAGGGGGAATGATCTGTGATGAAACAGCAGGCAGGGAAACCAAACTGAACTTCAGAAAAAGTACAGGGTAATAATTGTTCATCGCTTAACAACCTCAAGCCATGCAAAAGTTTTGGACTTCCAATCAGTCCCAGAGCTGTGGTGACTTTCAGCAGTCTTTTGGAATTCAGAAAGCGTTGGTTCTGTTCCATCCTGCAGCTGGTAGCCAGCAAACCAAGTAAGCACACCAAGAAATGGCACCGTATTTATTTGAAATAGTAGGTACACCAAGAGCCTTCACTTGTGAAGGATTGAAAAAGGAGGCTAAGTATGCTTGAGTGAACTGTTAAAAGTTCTCAGCAATCGAAAGGAGTTCCAAACAATATATACTCGTATTCAGTATTTAAAAAATAAAATATAAAACTTATACTCTGAAAACTACAAAATATTGTTGAAATTAAAGAAGAAATAAAATAGAAGATATATCATGAATCAACAGATTTAATATTGTTAATGATGGCTGTCCTCCTGAAATTGATCTGCAGATTAAATAAAATTTTCATCAAAATCTCAGTTTGCTTTTTTGCATAAATTAACAACCTAATCCTAAAATTCATATGAGTATACAAGGGACCCAGAATTGCCAAAACAATCTTGAAAACGAAAAACATAACTGGAAGATAATACTTCTTGTTTATCAAAATTTACTATAAAGCTATAGCAATCAAGACAGTGTAATGAACATACAGATCAATGGAACAGAATAGAAATTCCAGATGTAAATCCTTACATTTATGGTCAATAGATTTCTAATAAGGGTACCAAGAAAATTAAATGGAAAATGAATAGTCCTTTCAAAAATAGTGTCAGAGCAATGGAAAATCCACATGCAAAAGAATGAACTTGAACCCTTTTCTCACACCATACACAAAAAAAACCTCACAATAAATCATAGACCTATATGTAAGTGTTAAAACTATGAAACCATTAGAAGAAAACATGGGTCTGTTCATTGCCTATTGGATTAGTAAAGCCTTTATATATGTCACATCAAATGCACAAGTGAAAAAGAAAAAAATAGTCAAGTTGAACTTCATCAAAATTAAAAACTGTTGTGTTTCAAAGGCATTTTCAAGATACTTCCACATGAAAAGACAACTTCTATAATAAGAGAAAATATTTGCAAATCAAATATCTGATAAAGAGCTAATATCTACAATATAAAGAACTCTTACAACTCAGTAATTAAGAAAAAACAAATAATCTAATTTTTTTCATTTGAAGTACTAGAATAAGTGAGGAAACAGGAGAGGGAGTAAAAGGTTAAAATTTGGATTTAGAAGTCATCATAGTTACTAAGGGTGAGAACATATAAGCTATATCTAGAAAGTGAGTGGTCAGAAAGTGTAAAATGGAGGAAAGATTCTTAATGCTCAGAAGGCAAAGAAAAGACCAAGAGAGTCATCCATTTGGGTTGTCAAGACGCAAGGATATGCTTGGGGAGGAATTCAGTGAACCAGGAACCAAAGTGTTCAGTGAATATTAGGAGTGACTGGGAGGTTACATGGTGAAAGCAACAAAAAGAATTTTAAGGGAATTCAGGAAAAAATGAGGTAGTAGTTATAGGCATCAATATCACATAAAAGTTAAGAACTTGGATTTAAATCACTGCTTTGTCATTATTTAATTGTGTAGTTTATGACAAATTACCTAGTGTCACTAATCCTCCCTCCATTATCTGTAAAACTTGGAAGAATAACACTTACAAAGTTATTGTAGGAATTGAATAAAATCATGACTATGAAGTACCTGGTATATACTTGGTTCTTAAGGCATTTTAGCTACTTATTGATTAATGTATTAATCTAAATCATTTTTGCAATAGAAATTCCCGAAGCTAGCTTGGGCAAAAAGAAATTAACTGAAAGACTAAGTGTTGAACATTTATATTGTCTGCTAGACTTTGAAATAACTTTTTGTGTTCGGGAATTTGCCATTGTGCAGCGCATGGAGAGAGGTGGGATTCACCTCTGACCTCAGAAATGGTTTCCCCTTGAGTCTTGGTGTGTATATACATAACCTAGGTTAGGTAATCAGAGGGTCTCCCCTGGGACTTTACCCTGGGTAAGTGAAGCAGAGTAACTGACAGTTGAGAATCCATTCTGGTGGGAACAGCAGTGACACCAGGTGGTAGGGGTGTTAGAGATGACATCTAATGTCTAGAGTTGTCTCCCTCAGACTGTTTCTGTGGTTTGGTTAGGCTGTTCTT
Source organism: Camelus dromedarius (assembly GCF_036321535.1). NCBI lineage: Eukaryota > Metazoa > Chordata > Mammalia > Artiodactyla > Camelidae > Camelus > Camelus dromedarius. The sequence continues at coordinate 73,403,154 of NC_087441.1, forward strand.
GACAGTCTCCCCATATTCAAGTCTGGTTTCAGGAACAAGGAATTTGAATGCTATAGGTCTCTTCCTCTGGAATATTTGCTTCCCTCTCAACTTCATTCTCTCTCACTGTCTCCAGAAAAATGATGGGAAGTATAACCAGCATCAGCCTTTGCTCCTCATAGTTTCCGATTAGCCCCTGAGAAAGGCTAAAGATTTTCCTTCTTTGATTACAGATACAAAACTGAGGAAAGACTGTGGTTTTCCTGGCAATGTCTATTCTTTGAGTAATTCAGTGGCAATAGTGATGAAGAAATACATTTGGCTTATATCAGATTGAATGCCAAACTCCAGATCCATCATCATACCAATGTCTCTTTAAAAAATGGAGTCATACTAGAATAAACATGATTGGAATAGAGGGAAGACAGGGAAGGAAGAGAAAATGGAGTAATAGATAGGTGAGTCAGACATCCACTACAATTTAAGCATGTACATAGGAGCAAGAGAGTTAACACATCAGATACCACTTTGTAAGTAGAGGAGAACCATTAAGTAACTTGGCACACCTTTATATATCCCACACAGTGTTTCAGAATATCATATTATGATGGGGTATCAAAAAATATAGGAAAGGAGAAACTGAGGAAATAATATTAGGAAGAAATATATTTTGATGGATTTTGATGGTTCATTTATGCAGGCTTAAACTAAGGTAAAGTCAATAAGAATATGAAAAAAGGGCTAAATGAAAGACTTATTTTGAAAGAAGAATCAATGAAACTTGATAGATGATTGGTTCAGATTTGTGAAGGTGATTTCAAAGCTGACATCGAATGTGTCTGTAGTACTGAATAAAAAACCTCTAATAGAAACAGAGAATTTATTTGTGTGTACATGTGTGTTTGGGAGGTCCATCTGATGACAATGGCAGAAGCAAATGAAAACTATTTTAATAAATTTCTCAATAATTTATACTATATTAATATAAAACTTTTCCTTTATTTGCCTTTTGTATTCATTTATAGTCCTCCAAAAAATAGGTCAATGGATGAACGAATACGTGAATAAATATATGTCAACATTTCTATTTTACTGACTTTCTTATGATACATCAAGTGACTGTAACCCATAATCTGCAAAATGCTGGCCTAATGCAACAAAATATATTTGAAATAGAACTCACTCATTCTTCCACTGAGCAAGCTGCTACCTGCAAGCAAATTAGGCACTTTTCGTTATTGCATCAAACAATAATTTAAGGCCATGAGAGCAAAGTAATGCTTTTTATACTAAATGTATTCTCACATTCTGAAAGAATTGGTTTGGCTTTCAGAAGCAGCTGACGCTGTGGAAGTCGTTTACTTCCTGTAAAAATAGTTTTGAATTCGTGTTTTTGGGGTTTTTTTGTTTTTTGAATAAACATCCAGAAGGGATTTGCTGAATTGCATGTTCTATTTTTAGGTTTTTAAATTTTTTAAATTTATTTTTTAATTTTGTTGGTGAGGAGGTAATTAGGTAATGTATTTATTTTTTTAATGGAGGTACTGGTGATTGAATCCAGGACCTCATGCATGCCAGGCATGCATTCTACCACTGAGCTATATATCCTGACCCCTATTTTTAGTTTTTTTAAAGGAATCTCCATCTTGTTTTCCATAGTGGCTGCACCAGTTTACAGTCCCACCTACACTGCATGAGGATTCCCTTTACTTCACATCCTCGCACTTGTTATTTCTTGTCTTTGTGAAAATAGCCATTCCAACCAGTGTGAGGTGATATCTATTTGTGGGTTTGGTTTTCTTTTGCATGATGATAATGATATTGAGCATCTTTTCATGTCCCTGCTGGCCATCTGTTTGTCTCATTTGGAAAAATGTCTGTTCAAGGCCTCTGCCCACTTTTTAATTGGGTTGTTTGTTTGATAATGAGTTGTGTAAGTTCTTTATGTATTTTGATACTAGCCCCTTACTGAACATATGATTTACATACATGTTTCTCCCACTCAGTAGGCTGTTTTATTTTGTTGATGGTTTCCTTTGCTGTGCAAAAGATTTCTAGTTTGATATAGTCTGTTTATGTATCTATTTATTTTTACTTTTGTTGCCCTTACCTGAGGAGACAGGTCCAAAAAATATTGCTAAGACTGATATCAAAGTGCTTACTGCTTATGCTTTCTTCTTGGAGTTTATGGTTTTAGATTTTTCATTTATGTATTTAATCCTTTTTTTTTTTATATATAGTGGAAAAAAGTGTTCTAATTTCTTTTCCTTTTTTTTTTTTTTTTTTTTTTGCATAAAGCTGTCCAGTTTTCCCAACACTGTTTATTGAAAAGTCTGTCTTTTCCCCATTGTATATTCTTGGCTCCTTTGTCATAGATTAATTGACTGTATAATTGCAGATCTATTTCTGGGCTCTCTATTCTGTTTCATTGATCTATGGGTCTGCTTTTCTGCCAGTACCATGCTACTTTAATTACTATAGCTTTATAGTAGAGTCTTAAGTCTAGGAGTCTTTCTTTGTTCTTTTTCCTCAAGATTTCTTTGGCAATTTGTTGTCTTTTGTGTTCCCATATAAATTTTAGGATTATTTGTTCTAGTTGTGTGAAATATGTTATGGGTATTTTGATAAGGATTGCATTAAATCTGTAGATTGCTTTCCATATGATGGCCATTTTAACAATATTAATTCTTCCAGTCCAAGAGCATCAGATATTTTTCCAGTTCTTTGTACAATTTTCAAATTATTTCACAAATGTTTTATAGTTTTAAGAGGACACGTCTTCCACCTACTTGGTTAAGTTTATTCCTAAGTATTGTTTTTGATACATTTTTAATTGTGATTTTTTTTTTTGCTTTTTATTTCAGACAGTTCATTATCAGTGCATTGAAAAGTAACAGTTTTCTATACATTAATTTTGTATCCTGCAACTTTACTAGGTTCATTTATTAATTCTAACAGTTTTTTCGTGGAGAGTTTCTGGTTTTCTACATGTAGTATCGTGTTATATGCAAGGAGAGTTTCATAAAGCTTTTAGCATTTTCTTTATTTAATTGGTTACTAGTTTCATACTGTTGCAGTCAGAAAAATAAAGGCTTGATATAATTTCTATACTCAGATTTGTTGAGACTTGTTTTGTTGCCTAGCTTGCAATCTATTTTGGAGAATATTCCATGTGCGCTTGAAAAGAACGTGTATTCTGCTGTTTTTGATGGAATGGCCTGTAGGTATCTATTAAGTCCAACTCTTCTAATGGATTATTGAAGACCACCACTGCCTAATTCATTTTCTGTCTAGATTATTTCTCATTTGAAGTTAGTGAGGGTGTTAAAGTCCCCTGCTATTATTGTATTACTGTCAGTTTCTACTCTTCTGTCTGCTAATATTTTCTGAATATATTTAAGTTCTCCTGTATTACGTATTTGTTAACAAATGTTATACCCTCTTCTTTTACTGATCCCTTTATTATTATATAACACCTTTTAAATAGAATTTGTTTCAAAGTCTGTATCATCTGCTATGACTATTTCTACTCCCACTTTCTTGTTGCTTCCGTTTGCATGAAAGTTCATCTTCCATCCCCTCATTTTCCCCTCACTTCTGCGTCTTTGGCTCTGAAGTGAGTCTTGTAAGCAGAAGATAGATGAGTCTTGTTTTTTTATTCAGTAAACTACCCTATGTCTTTGACTGGAGGATTTAGTGTGTTGACATTTAAAGTGATTATTGAGACGTATATACTTATTGCCATGTTTTTACTTGTTTTCTAGTTGTTTTGTAGTTTTTCTCTGTTCTTTTCTTCTTGTAGTTCCTTCCCTTACAGTTTGATGATTTTCTTTAGTGGTGTGGTTGCATTTATTTCTCTCTAACTTCTATGTGGCTATTGTAGGGTTTTGATTTGTGGTTTTCATGAGGTTCATATATATTGTCTTATGATTATCTCACATCTACTTGTTTTGAACAGGTAGTCATTTATGTTCAAACACATCTTCTAAGAGATCTACATATTTACTTCTTTCCCCCACAGTTTTTTTTATGTCATATTTTATTTGTTTTTTTATGTTGTATTTTAAATCTTCATGTTTATCCATTCATTGATTATTGTAGTTATAGCTGATTTCACAATTTTTTGTCTTTTAATCTTTGTACTAGCTTATACATGTGGATGATCCTCAGTCTTACTATCTATTTGTGTTTACTGGTGAGTGTTTTCCTTTTCTATAGGTACTTACTTCTTGTAATTGCCTTTTCTTTCCCACTTAGAGAAGACCCTTTAACATTTCTTTTAGGATTGTTTTAGTATTGATGCTTTTAGTTTTCACACGTCTGATAAGTTTTTTGCCTCCCCTTCAATTCTAAGTGATAGCTTTGCTAAGTAGAGTATCCTAGGTTGCAGGTTTTTCATTCTCATCAAGTTGAATGCATCACTCTCTTCTCACCTGCAAAGTGTGTGCAGAATAATCAGCTGATAGCATTATGTGGGTTGCCTTATATACAACTCTTTGTTTTTCTCTTTCTGCCTCTAAATTATCTCTTTACCTTTAACTTTTGCCATCTTAGTTATGATATTAATTGGGCTGGGTTTATTAGCTTTCACATATCTTTGGATCCTGTGTATTTCCTGTACAAATATATCTGTTTCCTTATTCAGGTTTGTAAAGTTCTCAGCATAATTTCATCAAATATATTTCCCACCCTCTTCTTTCTTCTCCTTCTGGGAACCCTATTTTTGGTACTCTTGATGGTTTCACAGGGTTCCTTTTAAACTGGCTTCAATTTTTTAACATTATTTTTTCTATTCTGATTGTGTGATTCCCATTATTCTGTTTTTCAGATCATTTATGTGTACTTCTGTCTCACATAGTCTACTATTCACTTCATCTCATGTGCTTTTCATTTAGTTACTGTTTTCTTCAGTTCTGTGTAGTACTTTTTTATGTATTCTACTTCCTTGTTAAAATTCTCACTGTTTATCTATTCTATCCTATTTTCTTTTGGATGAATTTTGATAGATGTACATCCATGAAACCACCACCACAATCAACACAGCTAACATTTTCATCACTCCCCAAGAGGTGCAATTTTCAAATTCCCAATTTATCCCTCCCCCCCCCCCATTTACCTGCTGGTAACCATAAGTTTGTTGTCTATGTCTGTGAGTCTGTTTCTGTTTTGTAGATTCTTTGTCTATTCTTTTCTTTAATGCAGTTAGCATTTTTATTACTGAAGCTTTGAATTCTTTACCTAGTAAGTTGTTTATTTCTGTTTCATTACTTATTTTTTAAGGGGCTTTCTTTTGCCCTTTCAATTGAGACCAATTCCTCTGCTTTTTGTTTTCCATAAATTTCCCTTCACTTTGAATTTGGGGAAAACAGTTATCCATTCTGCTCTTGAAGGGGTATCCTTAAGTTGGAGCATCCCTGTACATATTGCATGTGCCTAATGCCTTTGATAGGAAAGCTGGATTTGACATGGATGTAATTCATGTCTTTCCTCGGGGTGTGCAAGTAGCTATCACTTTGGAGAGGAGAAGCCCCAAGGCCCTCTCATATTGTAAAATGTTAAACTTCCTATGGCCCTGGATAGTATTCATTAATATCAGTAAAAATCTTAGAGTTAGTTTTAGGGCACTTTTTGTTTTGAGAGCATGCAGTATAGAATGTGTCAATGAGATTGTTAATAAAGCTCAAGCCTCTTGCAAAATGATTTTTTTAATTAAATGCATAAAGTCTTTTTGAATAATATTGTATGCACTGCCATTTGCTTGATTATGTGATGTCAAAAGTTTAACTATATTCCAAGTACAAAAACAAACTGGATTATGTTGAGAATGTTGAATAACATTGGGACTACTCTTCTTAGTAGCCATCATCATCCTATCATGGGTGGATTCAGGTCCCAAGGTGCTGGCACAGAAGCCTTGAGAACTGAGTCCAACCTGGCTGCATTTCATTAAGTGTGTGTTTTCCACCTTTCCAGCGCCAGCAACCTGACCCCAGAGGACAGCAGTAATGGAGCAAGAGGGGCTGGTGCAGGTACTTCGCCTGGATCAAGGTGTGGGCTGTGTCAGGCCTGGTTGCAGTCAGCAACTTGGACCAGTTCTGATATGTTGCCTGTGTAAGCAACAGTGGTGGCTGCCCCTGCTCTGCTCAGTTGCAGCTCTGGGTCTGCACCACCTTTGTCCCTCACAGCTCAGCTCTCCACTCAGCCATGGCAACCTCTGTCCCAGTGTGGAGCTTTTTCCTAAAAGCAAGCAGAGCCAGAGTGGTGGCTTGTCTCAGGCTGGGGTCCACTTGGTTGGTTGTGGGAAACAAGCCAGCATCCCATGCAATTTTAATTCATCCTCTCTGTCCTATTTTTGGAGCAAACAAGCAGGGTACACTTCTCACAATTAGAGTCCAGGCTTCTCATAGCCCTCCTACTAGTCCTAACAGTCAAAGGGACCAGTCAAAGGCACTTATCTTCTCGGTGTTGGACCTCAGGCCTGGAGTCAACATATGAGGCTCAAAACACTCCCAAGGAGGATCTTTTGTATGTGATCCCCTCTTTTTCTGACTTCTTTCCCAGGGGCACATGTCCCAACCTGATTGCTTCTCTTCCCTTCCTACCTGATTCTACGTGGATCTTTCTTACAGTCTTGGTTTTACAGGAATCTTTCTGCCAGTCTCCAGTTAGATTTCAGCAAGAGTTGTTCTCCATGTAGGTGTGTTTTTGATGTGTTCATTGGGAGAAATGAGTTCTGCAACCTCCTACTCTGTCATTTTGAACTTCTTCTCCCTTTTTCTTCTCTTTACCTTTACTTTTCCAGCTGAAACTTTTCTCCCTCCTTTCTTTACAAATTAAAGCTCTAATTAACCATTTACAGCAAGCTGAAATCTAACTACTTTCGTTAAGGGATCTGGTCCACACAGCTCTTGTTTTCACGAACAGGCCTAACTCACATTGAATATAGCATGCTTTTGGCACTGATGTCATGCTGAACTGCACTGTAATTATTCATTCTTTTTTGTCTACATATGCATTTCTCCTCAACCAAATTGCACTCTTTAGGAGAGTGGAGTCATTCCCCAAATTTTTTTACACCCTTCTCTCTATCCTATACCCTCACTCTTATCATCATGACACACACACCCCGGGTTATATCTATCACATAGTATCAACGTGCTTTGTCATAAATTTACTAGAGTTATGCAAATATACAATTTGATGCATAGTCGATTGGTATTGATAAGAATGGGGACCATTCAGCCAACACCCTTTACCATAAAATGTAACTATATTTTCATTTCTTCTGGCCTTTTTAACTCCTCTCAGGAATGATATCAAAATGCATTAATGGTTTAAAACTAATTTCTCCTTCCTTTCTTACATGGTTCAAAGTTCTTGAAATCTAAATGTCTTTAAACAGTCCCAAATATCCTATAACATCCCATTAATTGTCATGTTCTCAACCTCATAAATGTCCAATTAACTTTCTGCTTTGCATCTCCCATCATGCTGTTACTCTATGAGTAGTGTATTTATTCATTGAATGAGCAACATATCAATGTGAGTAAGGCAATTATTTCTTATTTTACTGGTGTAATATTTAGTTTGCCTCATGGAAACAGGTATAAGGAATCTGTGTGTGTCAGCCTAGTTAATTGGCGTGTTCAGGCAATTGCCTTAGGTGTATGAAATTTATTTCCGTGGGTGATATTTAATTGCTGGAAAACTACAGTATTCATTTAAATCTAGCAGCTTGCATGCACATAAGAGATTCTTTTCATTGCTGAAAACTCCCTTGACTTATTATTGTTTTCATCTGCAGTATTTTAATAAAATAATTATTTAGTTGATAGTATAATACACATCCATTCTTCTGTGGATTTTGGATGCACTTTATCAATCAAAAGTTTGTGATTTTAGACTTATTTCTGACAGAAAGTATAGACAATTATTAAACTATTAAACTGTAAAGTATGTCTAAATCTATGTAAAGAGTTTCTTTTTTAGCATGTCAGATATACTACAAAATAATCATAGTTTTCTCTGACTTCACTTGATTATTTTCTTAATAGAATAAAAGCAATTTACATGTCCTTGTTCTTACACTTAACCTATTAATTCCATTTATTGACTGTGTATTTTCTACATACATATTTATTTTTAGATTAAATCTCAAAGGGGGACATCTAAGGACATTGTGAACGTATTTATGTAAAATATAGGTCAGTCTTATCTTTTAATCTTTAGATAATCTTTTTATACACAAATCATATGAAGATTAGACAGGTAGCTTCATTTTATGCATTTTTTAGTAAATGGATGCAGACTGTCTCATTGCCCTTTTTCGGTAGAAAATATTAGTACATTTAGAATTTTTCAATTCCATTTGTTTTTCTGTGGGAAAGAAAAATTACATACAACGTATTAGGCAGTAGTTGACTTTTTTTCTTTTTTTTTTTTAATCTCTTTGTGTGTGATATAGTGAGATAATTTATAAACAGTTTTAAAATAGCAGAAGTGGAATATTTGAATCTTTGAAATAGAATGAAAATATCTCCTGAGGTCATTTAGGTTCTCTGATACCAGAACTTCAATTTCTTTTCATAGCTTGTATTTTATATTGCTTCTATGGATTCCAGTGTAACCTGATGAACTGTAATTATTAAAGTTGTCCTATTTTAATAACACAATATTGGAATTCAGTCAAGAAGTAAGTTACAAAAAGTAAAAAGTTATATAATAGAAATTTCTCTCTACTTATTCAAGATCAGAAGAAAGAAAAAACAACAAATAACCCTCCCAAAAAATTGATGCTAGACTTCCAGATAATTAAGATCCTAAATTCTAATTAAATATGCTTCTGTATCTTGCAGAAATATTACAGAAAAATTTGCCTTTAAAGATTCCAAAGAGTAAAAGCATATTATAGAATGGTTAAAGAGGATCATTTCAAAATCATCCCCATGAGATTCTAGTTTGTGACGGTGACCTGCATTGGCAAACAATCTGTCAACATATATAATAAACAAGACACTTGTGATAGGAACAAAGTTACAGTAACCTGACTTTCAAAAAGAACTTTTTAAATGAACCTGCTCAATAAGTTACATATACTTTATTTGTATAAATTACCAAATTATTAACATTTCATTATATAAATATAATTATGAATATACTTTAGTTGCATTTTTTTACTAAAATAGGAAATATTGATTTCCAAGAACTAGATAGAAAATGATACAGAACTTTTGGGAAAAAATGGACAAGCAAGAACTTGCATTTACTAATTCTTCTTCCTATACCTCATTAAAATGAAAAAAGATACTAGAAAAATTGGAATAACTTTATAGCCATTTTAGAAAGCCCAAAAATTATCAGACTTAAAATTGTGAAGAATTTGAGAACATATAAACTATATGGGACCAGAGTAAGGATGAAATGGAATAGAACTGAAAATTTCACAACCCCATTTATCAAAGAAGAGAAGCTTCAAAGTGTGAGTATTACTTGCAAAACCATTTTAGAAGTCTAAGGTTATAGATATTAGTGGATGACAGAATGAGAAAAGTCTAAGGTGAACAAGTAATTAGAATGTTATTTAAAGGGTTACAGAAACTGGTATTTGCTTCCAGGATAAAGCAGCAAATACAGCTTGTAAGCCACTGTTGCATGAATTTTACCACTACATAGGGTTGAATGAAATGTGACCCAATAAACCTAGGCATTGTCACACTTACCTCTCCTTTTCCCTTTCCATCAAATCCTTTGATACAGGGTGCCAGAAATTGGAAGTGTCACCAACTGGAGACACTTCAGCTGTAACTGCAGGAAGGCAAAATTAACCCCCTCAAGTCTGGCAAAAAAGAACAAACTGGTATCCTTTACCAACATATAGATAAATTATACTGGGGGGAGGGGGAAAGGTGTACCCTGAAGTATAAAATATGAGTTCAAAGAAACTAAATTTACACTGGGGTTTAAATAACAATAACAAATCATTTGAAACCAGAAGACTGAGTTACACTCATCTCCGTATCTCTGCTTAGGAGAAAATGGAGAGCTGCTCTATGAGGACATGTCTACTCTTGAAAATAAAGACACTCTTTTTTAACATTCTGCACGTTTGTAGTGAACATTGCTAGTGCCCTGCCCAAAGATCTTCACCCAACCAGTATGTAGATCTCCCAGTTGCTCTATTTGCTGCTAATAACTCATAGCTTGTCCCTACCCTTTCCTGCTTCCAGCAGTCCCCTTTTGAGACCATTTCTTCAATAAATCACAAGGACATTTTTCCATACTTGAATTCTGCTTCTAGGAAATACAACCTAAGACAATATCTATACTAATTCTATTGAATATATAATTCAATTTGTTCCCTACAATTGTATTGGTTATGTTTTTAGAGATCATAGATAAAGCAACCTATGTGAACTTGGTATAAAATTGTGTATTTGAAGGCAGTATGATACATAGTATCATGACCAACAATAATTCCAGTGCTCAGTCATAGAGCCTCAGTATTCAAATGTGTATACAGTGAAAAGTCCAATGAAGGGTTAGCAAAAGAAAAATATTATTCTCCTAATTTTACCCAGATGTGCAAATCTCTTACCAAGCTCCAAGTTCAAACATAAACAATGTCCCTCAATTGTGCAAGACAGTATTTTTTAAAATGAAGAATATGATAACTAAGATCTGTTTGATCCTGCGTAGAGTTCAAAATAGATGGCAGTGCCTCTCACAATAGCATTATTTCTTTGTTCTTATACTAGCTCTAATAATATGCCCCATAGGCAACCAACATTTTCTATTAAAAATTTAGAATTATATAAGTTTATATACGAATAGAATCACTATTACAAAAAGGTGAAGGGAAATGAGATCTTTCTCATTCAGATTAATGAAAAAATAATACTGTGTTCCCTGCATTGTAGCCTAAGACTAAATATTTTGAGACATCTCATATAGAACAGAAGATGATTTTTGGATGACTCTACATTGACATACATGGCAGTCATGTGTCTCTGTGCTCTAAGTCTTCGAATAGTCCATTTAAAAAGTCAAAACACATCTTTTCTTAAAAATGGAAAGTGCTTAAGTCATTCAATATATTATAAAAACAGTTAAAAGGAGATTATGTCAAAAGGCATTATGTTCTTTGGTTATTTTTATTGTTATACTGCAGTATTATTGTTTATATTCATTATACTGTGCTCATTTACCATTCATTACAAGTTTGTGCTTTTAAACACCATTATTCTTATCCTACCCTCCCTCTGGTAACCACCACTTTGCTCTCTGTTTTTTACAGGTTTAATTATTTTAGATTCCAGCCATAAGAGATATCATACAGTAATTTTCTTTTTCTGTCTGACTTATCTTGCTTAGCATTGTGTGCTCACGGTCCATCCATGTTGTCACAAATTGTAGGATGTCTTCCTTTCTCATGGCTGAATAATATTCTATTTTGTATATGTACCATATCTTTTAATTTTATCTGTTTATTTATTAATGGGCTTTCAGGTTATTTTCATATCTTGGCTATTGTGAATAATGCTGTAATAAACATGGAAATGCATAAGTCTCTTTGAAATTCTCTTTCTGTTTCCTTTGGGTATGTACCCAGAAGTGGAATGCTGGATCATATGGTAGTTCTATTTTTATTTTTTTAAGGGACCTCTGTATTGTTTTCCATAATGGTTGGACAAATTTAACTTCCCACCAAAAATGTGTAAGTGTTCCCTTTCCACCACATCCTCACCAGAATCTTTTGTCTCTTATCTAGAGTAGGGTTTTTTTGTTTGCTACTGAGTTGACTGATTTCTTTATATTTTTTTGGATACTTTCTACATATCCAATACGTGGTTTGCAAAAATTTTCTCCCATTCTTTAGCTTGTCTTTTCATCTTGTTAATTGTTTCTTTTGCTGTGCAGAAGCTTTGGATTTTAATGTAGTCCCATTTGTTGATTTTTAAATTTTGTTGTTTATGCTTTTGGCTTCATGAACCAAAAGTTATTCACAAGACAAATATCAATGAGATTCTTTCCTCTGTTTTTTTCTAGGCGTTTTATGATATCAGGTTTTATGTTTAAGTGTTTGATCCATTTCAAGATAATGTTTGTGAATGGTGTGAGAGAAGGGCACACATTCATTGTTCTGCATGTGTTTTTTTCAGTTTTCCCAGCACCATTTGGTGAGGAGACTCTTCTTTCCTAATTGGGTATTCTCGGCTCCCTTGTTGAATAGTAGCTGATTGTATATGCCAAGGTTTAATTCTGGACTCTATTCTGTTGCATTGTTTTTTGTGTCTTTTTTCATGCCAGTACCATACTATTTTTATTACTATGGCTTTGCAGAATAGTTTGAAATTTGGTAATAGGGATTGCATTAAATCTGCAGAAGGCTTTGAGTAATATGGCCATTTTAACAATATTAATTCTTCCAATTAATAAACATGGGATGCCTTCTCATTTGCTTGTGGTTTCTTTGATTTCTTTCAGCAAAGTTTAGTAGTTTTCATTGTACAGATATTTCATTTCCTTGGCTAAACTTATTCCTAGGTAATTTATTTATTCTTTTTTTTTTTTTTTTTTTTTTTTTTTGCTATTGTGAATGAGATGTTTTTCTTTCTTTTTCAGATGCTTTATCATTAGTGCAAAGGAAGTTGATTTCTGAATGTTGATTCTTATTGTGTATTTGCCACTTCACTGAAGTCATTGAGTAACTCCAACAGTTTTTTGACTGATTCTTTAGGATTTTGTATATATAGGATTATAGCATCAGTGAATAATGATAATTCTGCACTTCCTTTCTGATCTGGATTCCTTTTTATTTTTTCGTCTTGCCTAAATACTCTAGGTAGGATTTCCAGTACTATATTTATTGAATAAGAGTGGTGAGAGTGGGCATTCTTGCCTTATTTCTGATCAGGGAGGAAGTGCTTTCAATTTCCCTCCATTAGCATAATATTAGTTGTGAGTTTTTCATATATAGCCTTTATTATTTTGAGTTATGTTCTTTCTATACCCAGTCTGTCATGAAAGGTTGATGCATTTTGCCAAATGCTTTTTCTGCATCTATTATATGATCTTACAATTTTGATCTTTTATTTAATTGATGAAACGTACTACATTTATTGATTTGTTTGTGTTGAGCCATCCTTGCATGCCAAGGATAAATCTCTCTTGGTCATTGTGTATAATCCTTTGAATATGTTGTGAATTCAGTTTATTAATACTTTGTTGAGAATTTTTTCATATATATTCACCAAGGATATTGGTCTATAGTTTTTATAGGTGTTTTTTCTTTTTTGTGTTAACCTTACTTGGTGTTGGTAACAGTAATGCTGGCCTTATAGAATGAGTTTGAACATGCTCCCTGCTTCTCAATATTTTGGGAGAGTTTGAGGAGGATTGGTATTAATTCTTTAAATATTTGGTGGAATTCTCCAGTGAGTCATCTGGTCTTGGGTTTCTGTGTGGGGTGTTTTTTGATTACTGATTCAGTATCTACTCGTTATTGGTCTGTTTGGATTTTCTTTCTTTCTGATTCAGTCTTGACAGGTTGTGTGTTTCTAGAAATGTATCCATTCCTTCTAGGTTATATAATTTGTTGCATACATTTTTTCACATAATCTCTTATGATTCTATGTATTTCAGTAGTGTAAGTTGTAATGTCTTTTTCATTTCTAATTTTATTTATTTGAGTCTTTTTTTTAATTTACCTAAAGGTTTATAAATTTTATTTATCTTTTTGAAGAACCAACTCTGTTTTATTGATTATATACTTTTTCTAGTCTCTGTTTTACTTATTTCTGTTCTGATTCTTAATATTCATTCTTTCTGATAACTTAGGCTTAATATATTTTTATTTTTCTAGTCCCTTAAGTTTTAAAGTTAGGAAGTTTATTTAAGATCTTACTAATTTTAAAATATATGTTTATTGCTATAAACTTTCCTCTCATAACTGCTTTTTGCTGCATCCCACAATATTTGATATGTTGTGTTTTTATTTTCATTCGTTTGGAGATAATTTATTTCCCTTTTGACTTCTTCTTTGACCTGATGGTTGTTTAGAGGTTTGTTGTTTAGTTTCCACATATTTGTGGATTTTTCACTCTCCTCTTGCTTATTTCTAGTTTCATATTATTGTAGTCAAGAGAAGATAGACGGTATGATTTTAACTTTCTTATATTTGCTAAGGTTTGTTCGGGGGCTAGTAAGATCAATCTTGGAGAATGTTTCACGTGCACTTGAGCTTATGTATTCTGCTGCTCTTGGATAGAATATTCTGTATATGTCTGTTAAATACATTTGTTTTAAAGTGTAGTTCAGCATTTCTTGTTGATTTTCAGTCTGGATGAACTGTCCATTGCTAATAATGGTGTATTCACATCCCCTAATATTGTCATATTGTTGTCTATTACTTCCTTAAGATCTATTATTCACTGTTTAATATATTCTGTTTCTCAGGAGCATTTACATTTGTGATTGTTATATCTTCTTGATATATTGGCCCTTTTATCATTAAATAATGACTTTTTTGTCTCATTATCTTTTTAGGCTTCAAGTCCATTTTGTCTAAGAATGAATACATCTGTCTTCTTTTTGTTTCCATTTGTTGGGAATATCATCTTCCAACCTTTCACTTTGAACCTATATGTGTCTTTAGAGCTGAAATGAATAACCTATTGGAAGCTTATGGTTGTGTCTTGTTTTTTGACCTATCCAGCCACTGTGTGCCTTTTGATTGGTGAACTCAATGCATTTACATTTAGGGTGATTATTGATATGTAAGGATTTACTACTGCCATTTCATCTTTTGCCTTCTGGTTATTTTGTCTCTCCATTGTTTCTCTCTCCTCCTTTCAACCTTTGTAAATTAGTGATTTGCTCATTCTCCCACCTCACCTCATTTTTCTTTTTTACACTGTGTGTCTCTGCCCTAAATTTTTGCTTTGTGGTTACCACGAGGTTTACATAAAGTATCTTATAAATGAGGTTTACATAAAGTATCTTATAAATAAAAGTCTCTTTTATGCTGATAGCAACTTGCTAATTTCCAAATTGTCTTTAAAAAGTTCCATCCTTTTACTCTTCCCCTTTCATATTTTTGATGTCACAGAGAATCTCTTTTTATGCTGTGATTTTGTTACCAGGTTGTGGTAGCTATAGTTGTTTTTAATGCTCTTTTCCTTTCACTTTTACACTATAGTTAAGAGTTTAGTATACTATTTCAAAAATTAGTTACAGGATTCTAATTCTATTTACCACCTAATCAGAGTTTTGTGTACTTCAGCTTTTCCATTTCAGGTAGGAGACCTCCTTTCAATGTGACTTATAATGCAGGTATAGTGATGGTGAACTCCCTTTGCTTTTTTGTCTGGGAAAGCCTTTATTTCTCCTTCAGATCTGAGGGAAGATATGGCAGCAGGATGAGGGAGGCATGTACTTAACACTTGGGGCTTTGTGTGTGCCCCTGGCTCAGTAGGGGGATCCAAACCAGGGACATCCCAGAGGTCTGTGGGCAGCTTTCATAATTCCTGGGGCAGATAGCAGGAGATGCTTTCCTTCAGTTCTATTTGTCTGCCTACTTCCCTTTTCTTTCCCTTCCTCAGTTGTTGAAGTCTCTCTTCAGAGAGAGCAACTGATCCTTCCAGCCACCGTGTGCACGGCTGGGCAGACCCCCACTCACCCCTTCACCCTTCATCTCCTCAACCAGGAAGGCCTTGCTGGCTTGCTGTCAGACCAGATGCTGCCTTCTCTGCTGTCACTGCCTCTGAAAATGTTGGCTCTGCCACCTGCTTCCCTTTGCTCTGCCGCCTCCACCATGATCCAATCCACTCTCTTTCCAGTGTATGGACAGATGGACTCTTGGGTGTCCTATGCCATGACAAGCACCTTTTTTTTTTTCCAGTTATTCATGCCCAGTTGTTGGAAGTCAAAGAGGAGAGAAAAGAGAAATGGCTTACAACTCCATGATGCTGACATCACCCTTCTTTGGCTATTTTTTTAAATTAAATCTTACAATGGGTGAATATTCATAAGCATTTTTAAATATGGAAACTAGTACAAAAAAGAAGAAATATATACTTGCTGTGTATCAAGGGGCTTTGTGGAAAAGCATACACATGAGTCTGAGCAAAAGAAACGCACAGCTCATATCCAGGGACTGAAGGTAAATAAAGGACAAAGAGATGCCCGAGCATCCAGAAGTGGAAAATAATCAGATACAAAACATTGGCAAGAGCCAATGGAGCAAAGAGGATGTCCGTGGGGGAGACAATACAACAGTATTTTAAGTGATATTAGTCATTTTAGACTAGGGAGAGCTTGAGTTCCTATTTTAAATTATTTGATAACTTTGTTTTTATTTACTACTTTCAAATATAATTTGTATTATTCTAGTATGCTCTTTTACCTAAAGTAAGAATCAGTTGTGCTTTGTAAAACCCTGGTTTGGTGATGCCTCATTTGAGTATTTTAATTCAAGCATTTTAAAACAGAAATAATTGCATTAACCCTGGTATTCTAAAGTGGTATGGTATCAAAATTATACATTGATTTAATATGTTAGTATTAAATCTTATTAGTGATGTTACTAGTACTTGACAGTATGCTTCTTCCTCTCCTGAGCGGGAACACTGATTTTGCTGAAGAACAGCAAGGCTGTGTGTGCACTGATGAGTTTGGTAATCTTAGTCAACGGCAAAGTTACTATTATTTATACTGTTTTTTTCACCAATGGTTATTTTTGTAAGAAACAGTATTTTGTTAGAGAAATTACTGAAGGTTTTAAAAGTCAAAGAAATGAACAACCATGAAAAAAAGAGAGACATTATGACAGGATAAAGCATTTGAAATGAGAATTTAAATAAATCAGACTGGACAAGTAAGTTGTTTGTTATTAGTATTAGATAATGGAAAGACTGAACTAGAAAAGTAGGAGAAATAACACTAATTGAAGGACAAAATGCTATGCTCTTCCAACTGAAAAATAATCTGAAATCAATTGCCTATAGTATCTAATTAGGGAAGGAAGGACTAGATGCCAAAGCAAACAGCCATCGCACCGTTGCTTGTCAGTGATGGGCTCTGTGAAGGGATGCCAACAGCGAAAGTAAAAAGCCATCATACTGTGTGGCTTAAATAAACAAAAAGGACTTTAAGACCATCGCTTTAAGAGAGAATCAATGAATGAATTTATTGTGGTAAAGCATGGTAAAGAGGACATTAGTGGAATACAAGTGAGGTCATAAAATTAGAGTACCTTTTAAGAACAAGGCGGGCTAAACACAATGGCAAGTATCTGTACATTTCCCTGACAAGGTTGTCTAGGGTATTTATGTTAACAGTCCTCTTAGATGGGAGCACTGGAGAAGAGAGGAAAAGTGTATTTTTCAGTTAATATTTTTTTCAAGAAACATTATGTTTTCTTGGCCAAGCTTCAGTTCTCTGAGTATATAGCATACCATGAATATCATTTGCTATAGCTTTCCAAAGCTCCCCATTTACATTATTATAATGGATTTGACATTTTACGTTTTGTCTTCTAGGAAAATTTTGATCTAATATCTTAAGGAAGAGGAATTTAACAATTCTTACACATAATGAAATTAAATGATGGAAATGTGCAAGTATTTCTCATAAATTTTCTTAAAGCATAGCCCCTTTAAGTGAACACATGTACTGATGTGATTACATACTTCCATCATGCTATTAGTTATATACTGATTATTTTATTTGGAAAGCATATGTAATGGATTAGAGAGTAAATATATAGCTATGTGCATGTGTTACCTCAAAGTAGAAGATTTCCATTAGCATAAGAAAAGCTATATAAGATTCTGAGATCTTGCAGTAAATCTACCACAAAAATTATATTTGGCAGAAGCTTCATATTTATAGTTTAAATTTTGTAAACATTTTAAAATGGTTCAGGAATATGGGTCACAAGGGAACTTCATTAAGAATTGAAAACTTATTGTTTTGCCAAAAAAAAAAAAAAGACCATATACAGGTGAATAACGTTGTGCAGCCTGCATGCTCCTGGGGGAAAGTATCACGGAAACTTCTTTTGCCACCTGCAAGATTTCACAGTCATTTTCTAATTTGAGGGTTCAAAAAAAAATGTAAAAACAGGCAGTTGCTGTACAGATCCTACACATGGGACTGCAGCCATAGCAATAATGTATGGCTTGTAAATGATCAATCATTAAAGCTTGGATAGCATCGTCTATCCAGAAGGACAAGTTGAGATCACAATGAAGCTGATGCTTTGTATGGTTGCTTGCACCATGACAGTCCCACCACCACTACCACCACCACTGCACAATTCTCCCACTTTCTTTTCAGGCTCCCCCAGAAGATGGACACATGGTAGCTGGAGAGGGTCACTGACTCTGCAGGAGAACTTGGAAATTGACTCTGAGTTTGAAATTTGGCAGCCTGCACGTTGCAAGGGAGTCAGATTGTTCATTACATAGTTTGAATAGTACATTGGTTTTACACATAATTTGACTTTAGTTAATTAAATCATTTAACAAGATACTATTGACTGCTTACTTGCTTCAGGCTTTCTTAGAGGCACTGAGGATGTACTGTGGGAACAAAGACAAGATATCCACTGTTACAGAACCTAATAGTCTAGCAGGATCCAGTAGATTTTAAGAAATAATTCCCCATATAATTTCAGAGAGTGATAAGTGATGAAGAAAATTAAACATGAATAAGTTAAATGGAGAGAAGTATACTGGAAGCTAATTTCATCTGAGGATACTAATACTTTCTGAGGAGGTGACCTCTAAGACAAGGTCTGGAGAGATGAGCCACAGGAAGCAACATGGTGCATCCAGGAGAGGGAGAGTCGAGGCCAAGGCCCCAAAGGCACAGATGAATTCATTGTGTTCTTGTAACAGAAAGAAGGCCAATGTGCTCACAGTGTGGTGGTTAATGCAGACCATATAGTGGTACCAAATAAAGAAAGAGAAGCCAATACTGAAGCTTACTTTTCTGCCTCCAAATCACCTTTAAATGTCTCACTGGTGCCCTAGTAGATCCTGTACAAGAATGGCTTTATCAGCATATGCTCTTTATTTAATTGATGTAGTGTCAATTTCCGGTGTACAGAGTAATGTCACAGTCGTACATATACATACATATGTTCGTTTTCATATTCTTTTGCACTATAGGTTACTACAAGGAATTGAACATAGTTCCCTGTGCTATACAGAAGAGACTTTTTAATTTATTTTATATTTATAATCTACATCCCTGTGGCTGTCATAGCAGCTTAAATATTGGGATTACTGATCCACCTTTAAAGATTCTTTCCTTCCATTCTCCTTTCCATAAAACAAAAATGTCATGTTCTGTCAAGGGACGTTTCACAGTCTAGAAGCCCCACGTGAGCTAAAGACGTGGTACCATGATGATACGGCAGGGTAAAGAGGAAGCTGGGCTGCTAAAAGAGCACACCTGGATGTAGACATTATCAAGGTAAACAATGTTTACAGTCCCTATCATATCACTTATATGTGGAATCTTTAAAAAAAAAATGAACTTATTTACAAAACAGAAATAGACTGATCGACATAGAAAACAAACTTGTGGTTACCAGGAGGGGAAGAGGGTGGGAAGGGATAAATTGGGATTTTGAGATTTGCAGATACTACTATATATAAAATAGATAAACAAGTTTCTACTGTGTAGCACAGGGAACTATTTTCAATATCTTGTAGTCACCTATAATGAAAAGAATATGAGAGTGAATATATGTATGTACATGTATGACTGAAACGTTATGCTGTACACCAGAAACTGACACAACATTGTAAACTGACTATTCAATTAAAAAATAATAATAATGTTTACAGTCACTATCATTTTTTAGAACAGTTTTCAAAATTGTGCAAGTCTGTCTCAGAATATGTAGAATATTTGTTTTTCAAAGTATACATACTTTATTTAGACAAGAATAAAAGTAGCCACATTAAAATCACACTGCGGGGGGAGGAGATAGCTCAGTGGTAGAGTGCCTGCCTAGCATGCACAAGGTCCTGGGTTCAATCCCCAGTGCCTCCACTTAAAAAATAAGTAAACAAATAAACCTAGTTACCTCTTCCCCTAAAAAAAAAAAATTACACTGCAGATAGCACTCATGTCATAACACGGGTAACATTCTATCCACTGAGGACATATATTAAAATCCATAAACTTAAGTTCAAATAGATGTATAATCTATAATTTACGCATATTTCTATTTGTCTCTAATTTTCAAAACTATTTTGAAGTAGTTTAAACTTTTGTAAATCCTATGACTAATGTTTTTAATTTAATTTTATGTGAAAGCAAATATGTTAAGTTAAAAAATAACATAAAGGGGGAATTGATGAACACTAAAGTGCTGTGTTTTTAGACATATGTGCAGTGCTTGATATCACGCAATTTCTAATAGACCCTTACAAAACTGTTCAGCTGAGAAAAAATTAAGAATAAGATCAAGTAAGTGGGGAGGGGATAGCTCAGTAGTAGAGTGTGTGCTTAGCATGCATGAGGTCCTGGGCTCAATCCCCAGTGCCTCCACTAAATTATTGCCTCCATTAAAAATAATAATAATAATAATAAGATCAAGTGAAGTGCCGTGTCCCTATGATACTGAGGCAAATCCCTGGTGACTCATAGGGGACACCTTAGTGTTTTACATTTTTCTGGGAGAAAAGAACAAGAAATCATTGGAAATCCTGCCTAGTGGCCTAGCATGCTGGGCGTTCACTGGAGTTATATTATTGAGCTAGATAAACCCTCCAAAAAGAAATTCCACATGGTAGGTCCAGGTCCAGGAGTTCACTGCAAAGTCACTTAATAAGGGCAGTTAGAACACACAGCCTGCAGAATCAATCAAACGTGCTTAGGTAGGTTACTCCCACCAAAGAGCATTTGCAGCTATATGAATAACTTCCATTTTGAAATGATTTTGTTTTACTTCTTTAATGGATAATTGATGTGATTTACAAATGTATATACTTAATATGAATAGACATATTAATCAGGAACAGGAAGAATTACGAGGAAACAGCATTGTGTAAGCAGATTAGAGTAAATACTGGTCATTAAATGATTATCAATTTATAATACACAGACTTCTCTGTTCTAATTCTGGAGGGACCATTAAAAATGTCAACTGGGGAGCATGAGTGTGAGACGCAAAAATGGATCAGGCAAACAAAGTATTCCAGAAGTATATCTTGTTTGATTTAGAACAAAAGCTAGTGGGAACTTAGGCACTAAAGTCAGTAATTTGTTAGACAAATATGTTAGGGCAAAGGCTAAGTGTGTGAGTATAGGGGAGTATTATTCTATGAGATGCCTGTTTTCCAGAAAATGCATAAATTTTATTTTCCTTAATAACTTTTACAGCAGTCATGTCTTATTTACATTAACCTGTTTTTTTCCCAGAAATGGAACCTACCACCATTCTTTCAAAATGAACGGAAAAGCAACTACCTTTTTCATTTTGTTTGTCTGTTTTCACTGTATGTCAGTGAATTAATTCATATTAAGCTCTACTTTGGCAAAAAATCTCCTGCTTGAATTTTTCTTTATAGATATATAATTTCATGAAGTCATTCCACCTTTGAATGTAACTTGTAACCTAACCTAACATGCATATCCAGTTGCCAAGGGTATTTCAATCCCAGCATCATTAAACTATGAAAAATGGATGTTATAATATTCTGGCGGTAGAATACTATTACATTAAGATGAAAATTCTGTGGATCTTAGGTCTTTATGCATAAAGTCCAAGAATAAGGTAATATAATAAAACACAGTCTTTCAGCAATCTTTTTTGCCATTCAGTTCAAAGTCCCACCCGCTAAAGGCTTTAAAGTTATTTTAAGTTCATAATAATAAAAGCCCAACCATAACTAGCATTCTTGCACACCTTAGATAAGATTGAAAACAGGGCACTGTTCAGACTTGAAAATCATTCTTTTTGAAGAAAAATAAATAATAATTAGTGTTTACCACCTGCACATATAATTTCTTTCCTAACAAATTTATTGTTTTGTGGATAACCAGTATGAAAATGGCAAGTTCTTTTTACCTTTACAAAAAATCTGGAGAGTGACTGAGCATGGCTTTATGTAACTTTTCAAAAATTTCTGGAAACCCTAGGGAATATTTCTCCTTCCCATTAATTACTATAGTTAATAATACTTGAAGTCTTTATAAAGTATTTGTTCAGGGGAATTCAAAACATGTTAGTATTTTTCATATCTACTCCCTGAAGCAAAAATATTTTCTTGATAACTTGAAAACTTAATTGTATACAATGTATCCTTTATTCATGGTCACTAGGATGACTCAGTGTAAAAAACCTGGAGTATAACTAATATTTACCATGAAGTGTCTTTTTGTAATGCATCCCCCTGCACCCCATTTCCTCTCATTGATCCTGTAAAAGCATGTAGAGAATGGAAAAAAGCATGACTGGAAGAATTGGGATCTTCTTTTTGTGACCTTGAAAGTATTATTTTATCCTATTGGAAAAGGAAAGTAAAGCTGAACTGTTGTCACAGACAATAGGGTCATTATGAAATATAGAAGTAAAATAAATGGAAAGCCCTAAATATATTTCTTGAAAACACTTGAACGCAGTCTGTCTGTGTCTATTCCCATGGACAAATCAGGTTTTGAATTGGAATCAGAGTCTGGCAAGGGGAACTAGAGGCCACACAAAGTGTCACCATTCCAGTTAGATCAGACAGCTTGGGTACCACCAGAGGGACGAGTGCAAACCGCGCAGGGACTGATCTCTGTTACCCCTGTTACCTTTATTACTGGAACAAGCACTGACACTGAATTCCTCGGAAGGCAAAGGGAATGTTGCTTCTTAAACTCAGTCATCCCCGGACAAAACGCAGCTGGAGGCCAGATCCCAGGCTAAGAAGCACGAATGGTTGTTCATAGATTACCAATCATGATCACCAGCACCATTCACAAATGATGTACTTAAATAATTTTATGTCTATTTTTGCATTTAGCAATGTGTTAAATGAGCTGTGTAAACTTTTTCACTGAAATTTTTCCGGTTACTGGATTACACAACCTATACTGTAAAATTAAAAAAGGTTCCTTCAGATAAGCACGGTTAACGAATCACAGTGGTAACAACATTAAAGAAGTTAAAATACTAACGAAAGTTGAAACAGTTTTATTAGGATGACTTACATTAACTTACATGGAAACAAGATGTAAGTAATATAATTAAATAAGTTAAAAATACAAAGTTCTATTGAATCAAAGTGTTATCTCAAGTGCTGGTAAAGATCTAGTTCTAAGAAGTAGATGTTAGAATTAAAATTCAACTGGATAATTATATTTTTATATTCACCATAGTCTGCAGGAGTTTAGACAAATAAGTGTATTAAAAGAATGGCTTGAGAAAATTAAGGGCAATGGAACAGTGAAATACATCACCCAAAACAATTTAGATAATAGTCAAAAAAAAAGAAATTTGAGAGCTACCCTAGGGATCACAGTTTTCAAGGCACCATATTTTTTAAAGTGCTTTTGTCAGCTGAATAACATGCTTGCCTATTCATTGTTGAATGAAAAACCCATGTTCCCCACCCTGGCCCTGATCCCCTTGTTGTTTTCAGAGATCAGAATCATGTGGATTTCAAACTGTAATATCAGAATGGCATTTGCATTTGGAAACTTGGATTCCCAGAGATCAAGCTGCTGATCACCATTTCATAAAGTGTGCACCATTTCTGACTATTTCAAACAGATGGATGAGGCCGCCTTAACACCTAACCACACGTCCTCTTTTTACAGCAAAGGCCTACATGTATGTTATAACAAATGACCCACATACACAATTTGACTTCTATGTAGGGCTCGCCCTAACAGTGGCATGTACAATTTTTTCTATGTACTTAAACCAAGAAAAGAGGTTATTTTAAAAAGCAAGTCCTGCCCATGGCATAGAACTAGGGAAAGATGAATTGACTCTAGATAACTGATGTGTCTAGACAATGTCATTATATTTTTGAGACTGAATTTACTACACAGCGAACGTTACCGAATATTTAAAGACTACCTAATATTTTGAACAAGCAAACATATGCTGTATGTGAACCTTTCCTCCTCTACATTACAAAATAATTAATTGCTGAAAATAAAAAATTACATATATATACAAATAAAAGTCAACAGAATTAGTGAAATTCTTATGATACTTCAAAGCTCTTTTCAAATAAGACCATCTATGAATAATACTGTCAGTACAGTTTTAAAAGGAAGGTACACATGTTATCTTCAGTATGTATCAAAAATGATGAAATTATACTTATTTCTATCTCTTTTGTGTTTTAGTCTCTGTTTTCTACCTTCACCACTAGTTTTCAGCACAGTCCCTCAGGCTGGTCATTTACTTCTTTATATTTATTCTAAGTAGTTAACATTTATAAATTAAAACATATACATAACCTCATGGTTATAAGAAAGATGATTAAAGTATATGGTTAAACTTATTTACAAAACAGAAACAGACTCACAGAGAGAAAACAAACTAATGGTTCCCTGGGGGAAAGAGGGTGGGAAGGGATAAATTAGGAGTTTGAGATTTGTAGATACTAACTACTGTGTATAAAACAGATAAACAACAAGTTTCTTCTGTATAACACAGAGAACTATATTCAATATCTCATAGTAACATATAATAAAAAAGAATATGAAAAGGAGTATATGTATGTACATGTATGACTGAAACATTATGCTGTACACCAGAAATTGACACAACATTGTAAATCGACTATACTTCAATTAAAAAAATAAAGTACGTGGTTAAAAGAAATAAAATATATATATATTTATAGTGTATGGAAAAATTACCAAATTATTTTCCAATATTAATAATAATTACTAGGATATTAAATCTCAATATCTCAGAAGATTAAAGGCAATTAGATTGCACTATGGCATATAATATTATAGGAAAATTAGATAGCCTTGTCACAGTAATGAGGTTAGACACAAATGACACTTAGTTTTTGTGGATCCCTCATGAAATTTAGAATGACTTTGTTTTCCCAGAATGTTAATTCCACTGTTTCATCACAATGATGCAAAAACCTAAGTACAATGCGTACTTTATAATTTAACTTTAATAAAATAAATTGCCACAGGCCAAAGATTAATAAGCTTGTAGCAATATAATTGGCACCTAAAATAACCCCAGATTAAACACTTCTCATCATTTTTATGATGCTGTGAGAAAGATTGCTTGATATAAACATAATTTGTACATCCATTGCAAATTAAATATTATATATACATATATGCTATTGTACATACGTCATAATTCCAAAAAAGCTAGAGGAATTGCATATTATTTGCTGATGATTTATTACCGTCTGTATTTGTGACTTGGTTCATATATGGCTTTTCCTCAAATTAGGGAAAAAACGCGGATGACTGACTTTCAAGCGTCTTCTATAATAACCCGAAGGGAGAAGTCACACTGGCTTTCAGCTGATGGGTCTGTGTAACCACTTTTGAAGTTTCACATAAGGAAAAACGCTGTAGTCTATGTCCTCCAAGAAATCCAACATCAGTTAGGATTTTCTCCTGCACAACTTGATGAATTACATCCCTCACATTTTTAACCTTTTAATCGAGATGTTCAGCCTTTATTCTGGTATCCTGTGCTTCTTTATTTCATTTTTATTTTACCTGATTCCTTTTTTTATTTGTCTTTGCTTGCTTGGCTTAGTTTATTTTCTATAATTTCAGGCAGGAGCGGAGGAAAAACAAAATGCACTTAATAGTCTGTGCCTGCGGGGCGGTCTTTCTCGTGAGCTCTCCCCAGCTCTCCAGAGCCCGAAGCCCTGCCCTGAAACACAAATCTCTCAGCTTTCTGCCTGATTTCCAGGGAAAATTACATTCTATAGACACAATACCCCTCCCTCTAAAGATAACTCAGGGGTGCTAAGGGAAAATGATGATTTTTCTCATATTCAGAACTATTGTTCTAATATTGAAAAACAGAGTGATAATATCAACGTATACAATCATTTTATGCCATTTAATCTATCCACACTTTCACAGTCCCAGGACGAGGGGACAACCATGTATAGATAAACTGAAGTAAATACACACGTTCCCTATAATTTAAAGGGGTTTTCGTTTTTGTTTTTTTTTTTTTTTTACTGAAGTATAGTCAGTTACAATGTTAATTTCTTGTGTACAGCACAATGTCCCAGTCATGCATATACATACATATATTCCTTTTCATATTTTTTTCATTATAGTTTACTGCAATATATTGAATATGGTTCCCTGTGCTCTACAGAATAAACTTGTTGTTTATCTATTTTATATATAGTAGTTAGTATCTGCAAATCTCAAACTCCCAGTTTATTCCTTCCCACTCTCTTTCCCCCCGGTAACCATAAGTTTGTTTACTATGTCTATGAGTCTGTTTCTGTTTTGTAGATAAATTCATTAGTACTTTCTCTCTCTCTCTTTTTAAGATTCCACATGTGGGTGATATCTATGGTATTTTTAAATGTGCTTTCCGATGACTAAACAACTTAATGGGCATGTGGGAGGATGCAGAAACAAATTTGAAGCTGTAAATCTTATAAACTCTTTATATGGAATATTTACTATATACAAAGAGACAAATTGCTATCTTGATATTTCTGAAACTGTAAGTTTTGAGTCCTTTAAGTAGGAAAACTCCTATAAAGTGAAATTTTATCTACTGAGGATCCCAATGCATGTTACAAGTTGCAGATTAAAGGGTGGAGACAGAGAAAGGCTCTGTGCATTTAATGTGGGAAACAGATTTTTGTTTTTAGGAGAGAAAAGTTAGGTGTATTTTATTGCTCGCTTTGTTTTGTGTGTGGAGAATAAAGTCTTGAATCTGTGCAGCACATTTTTTTAACTTCCACATGATGAATTTGCTATGTCATCTAAGAAATTCAATTTTTTAAGAGATTTTCTTTTTTTTTTTAGTGGTTTTTTTGGTTTTGTTTTATTGGGGGGGTAATTAGGTTTATTTATTTATTTATTTATTTACTCAGTTATTTACTTGTTTATTTATTTTAATAGAGGTACTGGGGATTCAACCCAGGACCTCGTGCATGCTAAGCACATACTCTACCATTTGAGTTATACCCTCCCCTAAAGTCAGATCTTCATTTGCATCAGAAGTTCAGAAATAACAGACGCAAAGACAGTGGATCACCAAGGTAGAAATTCGTTTAAAAGTTAATTGTGCACACACCAAAAAGACAGTTCTTGACTAGGAGCACTCAAACCAAAACATGGAATGAGTCTCAGGGACACACTGTTTGTTATAAAGTAGTTTATATTTTGAGAAAGCAGTGACTGTTTATTTTTCTCAGTGGTTGGTTACAGTATTAGAAAACTTTTTTAACAATAGGCAATTTGTGAGTGATTACCTCCCATCAGTCTTAAGAAACAAAATTAACTTATTTAAATTAATTAATATAAGTTTTGCTTGTGATTTCCAGAGACATAAGCAAGAAATAACCTGGTCAAGTTAGTCTTGCAAAATAAGTTAAATTAAATTTGGTTTGTATAACTAAAATGGTTTTGTCTGTCCAAAGCGTTTTCAAGACTGGTCTCTCTTTGTTTTTGTTTTAACAGTTGCAAAAGCTGGTTATTTACATCTCTCCCTTTGGAAATATGTTTTAATTTAGATGTTCTGCTTTCCTTGGGCCTCATTAAACTTATTCTGCTGCCTTCGACCATCGTAATTTCATCTGATTTTTCTTAATTTTTAAAACTTTTAATTTTTTCTTTTGTTGAAGCAAAATGCACAGCAAAATGCACTGATCATAAGGGCCCAGTTGCATGAATCTTGATAAATACATAAACCAGGGTGACCATGACCTCAATCAAGGTATTAAACAGGAACATTACTCTTGAAAGTTTCCTATTCCAGTCAGCCCTCCCCCAGCAAAGGCAACCAATCACTGTCCTGAATTCTATCTCTGTGGATTCTAATCTATCTAATTTTAATTCTATCTCTGTGGATTTTGCTGCCCTAGAGCAATATACAAATGGAATCATACACTGTTTACTCTTTGGTTTCTGACTTCTTTCTCCTAACGTCCTGTACTTGAGGTCTAGCCCCATTGTGGAGTAGGTCATTCACTCCTTGTATTGTTGTATAGAATCCATTGTATGAATACAGCATATGGATAAACTAATTTGGTTGTCCATTCTTCTGTTCATAGATATCTGAGTTGTCTCCAACTGGGGGCTAGTCTTATTAAGATTTTCATAAATATTTCTGTACAAGTAATTTTGAGGATGTTTTTATTTCTTTCTTTTTTTAAGATTTCTTTTGAGTAAATAATAAAGACTGAAATTGAGTTAATGATACTTAAGAGTGTGTCAAAGGATGGGTGTATAATTATCTTTATAAGAAGCTGCCAAATTTTTCCAAAGTGGCTGCACCATTTTACCTCCCCACAAGCAATCTATGAGAGCCCCAGATGCCGCGTGTCTCCACTCATTATTTGGTGTTGCTAACCTGTGAAAATTTAGCCAGTCTAGTGAATCTATAATTTATCTTACGATTTTAATTTGAATTTTCTTGGTGACCAGGGATATCAAGCATCTTTTCACATGCTTATGGGCCACTTGAGTATCTTCTCTTGTGAATATCTGTTTAATTCATTTGTCCCCTGTTGATATATGGGAGTTATTTATATATTTAGGATAAAAGTTCATTGCCAGATACATATACTGAAAATATATATATATATATATACATATATATACTGCCTTTCTTTTCTTTTTTTTAACATTTTTTATTGAGTTCTAGTCATTTTACAATGTTGTGTCAATTTCCAGTGTAGAGCACAATTTTACAGTTATACATGAACATACATATATTTATTGTCACATTTTTTTTTCACTAGGAGCTACCACAAGATCTTGTATACATTTCCCTGTGCTATACAGTATAATCTTGTTTATCTATTCTGCACATGCTTCTCATTAGCTACAAATTTTGAAATCCCAGTCCTGCCTTTATTTTCTTGACAGTTTTTCAAAAATCAAAAGATATTTAACATGAATAGATATTGAATTTACACCATTTTTATTCTTTATTCTATTACTCTGGTAAATTTATTTAGTTTGTTTTTGTTTTTAAGTGTTACATAAACTATGCTTTCCTGGGATATACCCCATTTGACCAATATATAATTTGCAAAAGATTTACTGATGTGTCAATTTGGCTAGACCACAGTCTCCAAGTTTTCAATCAAACAATAATCTAGGTGTTTCTATGAAAGTACTATTTTACAAATCCCACTAATCCGTTGACCTTCAAAGTGAGGGGAATCGTGTTGAGTACAATGTTCCCTTGTGGTGCTGACCAGATCCCTTTGAAAGCCTTAAAATCAGAGCTGAGGTTACCTCTGGAGAGAAAAGGAATGGTATCTGTGGATATAGTAGCTTTAGCCTGTGCCTGCGGACCTCCAACCTGCTCATGGCCTTGCCTTCCTCACACTTACTAGGCTAGCTTCTACCAATCATGTATGCCAGTGTCTTCTAATAAAAACCATCTATCTATCTATCTAGCTATCTAGCTATCCAGTCAATCTATCTAATCAATCTAGTCAACCTATCATCTATTCTATCATTTATTTATATCTATCTACCTACCTATCTGTCCATCCATCCATCTATCCATTCTATCCTATCATCTTTCATCTATCTAATCTATTCTCTATCGATCGATCGATCGATGATCTGTCTAATCTCCTTCTGGTTCTTCTTCTCTGATTCAATCCTGATTAATGAAAACATATACCTTATATTTTGCTGAATTGAATATACTAATATCTTGTAGAGAATTCTTGTATCTATGTTTGAAGGATTTGTCTTTAATTTTCCTTTCTTGTATTAACTCTGTCAAGGTTTGATATAAGGGTTCTGCTTATAATTTCTGAAAGAGGTTTTATGTAATTGGCTTTATTACTCACTTAAGCATTTTGTGGAAACCATCTGACTCTGGAGTTTTCTATGTAGGAAATGGTTGTGACAAAATTAAAAGCTTTAGTAGATACAGGCAGGGCTTTTTAGGTTTTCTATTTATGCTTGTGTAACTTTTGGTAAATTGCAATGAATTTGTCCACTTTATCAAAATTATTGCAAATAATTGGCTAATAAGTGTTCATATCTCCTTATAACTACTATAATGTCTAGGAGCTATAGTGATATGTGTCTTTTTAATTAACACAGTAGGTGTTTGTCAAATTTTAATATTTTCGAAGAACCAAATTTTGGCTTTTAAATTTTTCTGTTGTTTGCTTTCTTTTTAGCTGATTTATGCTCTTATCCATATTATATCTTGCCTTTAATTTGTTCTCTTTTTGAAGTTTCTATGAGACTTACATTACCAAAAGTAGAACTTTTCTTTTCTGATATAACTGTTTGAAGCTATGGTTTTTCCTTAAGCATTGGTTTAGCTGCCAGAAGGCAAAGTTGGATATTTGCTTTTAATATAATTCAGTTTACAGTGATTTCTGATTTCCACTTTGATCTCATCTTTAAACTCTAGATTATATAACAGTACATTTGAAAAGAAAAACTATCCACAGTTGTTGGATGGAGTGGCCTGCAAACGTTCACGAAGCAAAGTTTCTTCTCTTGTTTTCTTTGTTCAAGGGGAGGTTTGAAAATGTCTTGCTATGACTGTAGATCCCTAATTGTCTCTATTTCTGTCCATTTTTGTTTCATTAGTTAGGAGATTCTGTTAACAGCTTTGTACAACTTTATAATTGTATATCTTTGTGATAAACCCCCTCTTTCATGATAATAGAGGTCGCTCTTTGTGCCTGATAGTTCTCCTTGTCTTAAAGGCTACTTTATATGATCTCCATATAGCTATCCAGCTTTCTTGCATTTATTTATGATTGCATAGTATATTTTTTTTACATACATGTTTTGCTTTCAAACTATATCTGCCTTTGTATCTTGTAGATAGCATCTAATCTGGCCTTGCTATTTTAGTCTTATCTGATAAAACACCTTCTCATTAAAGGCTTTAGTCCATTTATTTTAACTAATTTATTAGCATGCTTGGTATAAATAAAATATTTTATAATATTTAATTTCCTTGATTCACATTTGAATTATATTTCTTAATATTCTTTTTTTCAGTTTGGTTCTTTAAACACAAGTCTGTATTCTTTTTAATATGGGGCATTAAACAAAGCTAATATTTTTGTTAGAACTTCCTAAATTTCAGCTTGTTAAAGTTTTTAAATTTACAGAAAATCTTTTTTAATTACTATTTTTCTTTAACTACTCTGTTTGAAGATATGGGAACAAAGGGAAAAAGAAGAAGCAAAATAGAAGATATAAAGACAAAGTAATAAAGACTTTTACATGCAGATCAGTATGAATAGTATCTAGAAAAAGACAAGTCATGAATGATTAAACAATAGTTGAATTAATCAAAGCTTCATGTTGCCCTGTTTAAAACAAAACAATTCTCCCCCTACCTTTGTTCCAATTGGTAATTTTGTGTAGACTCTGCTGCTGAATCTGGGTCCTTATACAGAGAGTGAATATCTTATTTCCCTTTGTCTCCCACAACAGGACACACGGGGCACCTTGTTAGTGCTCAAGACATTATTTGTTGAATTAATAAAGTAGGAAACCAGTTTTTCCTGAGCATCATCTTCAGGATGGGGAAAGAAAATGAGCACAATTTCATTTTGCAACATTTCTCCCTCGGGTTGTAAAAGGATTTGTGATTTCTCTAGTCTTTTGTGCTCCCAGTTGACATAAATTCATCCCATCCTGCATTGGGGGCACCAGTGTCTCTATTTTAGGATCTTAGAAGGCGGCTACTAAGTCTAATTTGACTATTTTATGTCAAGTTTGTCTATGCAATATTGTATGTTTTGGTAAGAAGCCACAAAAACATCATTTTGCATTTTTATGAGACTTCACGGTATAAACCATCTCACATATATTATTTAATCTTTGTAATATTGCGGCATCATTCCTGCTAAGAAAAAAATATGAAAAACTTGGAAGTAAGATAGAAGGATGATTACATGTGCTTTCAATGTCACACTGGAGCATTGTTTAATAATCTCACACAAAAATTATTGAAATCTTTAGTGTAAAGCAACTTTTTTAAAAATATGCTTTTTATTACTCATCAGAGTCCAAACTTTTGAATGTTACATGTTACCTTAACGACTTTGTCTGATAGAGATGCAAGTAATTTCTGTCTGGTTGAAATTATAAACAAAGGAAATGGTTTTATTGTCCTTTACGACATTATTCAGGATTGTATATAAACTAGAAATCCAATAATTTTTGTTCAGTACTTGTCAGTACTCAGTTCCTAAACCTCCTTTTGAATAAGGTTACCATCCTGCTTCCTTCATTAATGAGTTAAATAAATCTGTTGCATATATTTATTCTTTCTTTGTATAATAAACACATTTTTTAAGGTTCTTGAAAAAGTACTCTTTGATACCACCATGCTTATTTTCAACTAGCTTCCTTGGGTTGTCTACAAAAAAATGAAAAATTGAGGAGCTTTGATACACAAAAATGAAATAGGGGCACATAATGATCACTTGAATCAGTGTGTCCTAATTGGCAGCTCTTGGAGGACAACTACTCACAGGTAACAATGTTTGTAAAAATGAAAAATGAAAAATGTGGGGAAACATGTGTAGTACCAAGACTCCACTAACAAAAGTCTGGGTTGGGAATAGGGAGGAAGAGATGGATAATGCCAACCGTGCAGAGCCATCATTCCATCTTTCCTCTGTAAGTGCAAAGTGAGACAAATACGATGTATGAACACATCAAAATGAAGACAAAGAAATGACTGCCCATTTATGAAACAAAGACTTCAGCAATTTCTTTAAATAGTTATCAGATCGAAAGCAAAGCCCAACTCTGGTGAGAATAGCCATTTCAAATAAAATATTTATTTTGTTCTCAGCTGTCTCTTATTTTTAATTAAGGTATAATTGATGTATAACATTATATTAGTTTCATATTGCAACATACTGATTCAACATTTGTATCTACTGCAAAATGATGACAACAATGAGTCAGGCTAATGTCTACCATGCATAGTTACAAATTTTTTCCCTTGTGATGAGAAATTTTCTGGTCTACTCTTTGAGCAGCTTCAAAATGTGTGATACAGTCTTACAAACTATAGCACCATGCTCAGCATTACCTCCTCCTCCCATTTATTTATTTTATAACTGGGAGTTTGTATCTTTTGACACTCCTCATCCATTTTTGCCTACCCCCAAAACTGCACCTCTTGCAACCAACAATCTCTTCTCTGTATCTATGAGCTTTTGTTTGTTTGTTTTTTGTTTTTATTTTAGATTCCACATATAAGTGAGATCATATGGTATTTATTCTTCTCTTGTCTCACTTATTTCACACGGCATAATGTCCTCAAAGTCCATCCATGGGGCCACAAATTGCAGGATTACCCTCATTTTCATAGTTGAACAATATTCCACTGTATCTATAGCACATTTTCTTCATCCATCAGCGGACATTTAAGTGGTTTTCATATCCTTGCTAACTTAAACTGTGCTGCAGTGAACTTGGGGACGCATACATCTTTTTGAGTCAATGTTTTCATTTTCTTCAGATAAATATCTAGGGGTGGAATTGCCGGATCATATGGTAGTTCTACTTTCAATCGTAAGAGAAACTTCATACTGTTTTCCATAGTGGCAGCACCAATCACATTCCCACCAGCAGTGCACAAGGGCTCCCCCTCCACGTCGTCACCTGCACTTGTTGTGTCCTGCCTTTTTGGTAACAGCCTTTCTAAGAGGTATGAGGAAATATCTCATTGTGGTTTTGATTTACATTTCCCTGATGGTTAGTGATGTTCCGCACATTTTTCATGTGTCTGTGGGACAACTGTACATCATTTTTGGAAAAAATGTCTAGTCAGATTCTCTACCCATTTTTAAAAAATGGATCATTTTCTTTTTTTGCTATTGAATTATGTGAGTTCTTTATAGATTTTGGATATTGACCTGTTATCAGATTTGTGATTTTCAAATATTTTCTCCAACTTGGCAGTTTGCCTTTTCATTTATTTGATGGTTTTCTTTGCAGTGCAGAACTTTTTTAGTTTGATATAGTCTCACTTGTTTATTTTTGCTTTCATTGCCTTTGCTTTTGGTTGTCAATTCAAAAACTCATCACTGAGACCAATGTCAAGGTAAACTCAGTGAGTTTACTGCCTATATTTTCTTTAGCAGTTTTATGGTTTCAGGTCTTACATTCAATCTTTAATTTATTTTGAGTTAAATTTTGTGCATGGTATACGATAGTGGTCCAGTTTTATTCTTTTGCATGTGCCTGTCCAGTTTTCCTAACACTTTTTATTTGAGATTCCTTTCCCCATTATATATTCTTGGCTCGTTTACCATAAATTAAGTGACAGTATATACATAAGCTTATTTCTGGGTTCTCTATTTTTCCATCGATCAATGTGTCTGTTTTTATGACATTATCATACTGTTTTAATTTCAAGCTCACCTTGTTTCATTGTGCTTCACTTGCCCAAGCTTGGCAGACATTGTAGTTTTTACAAATTGAAGGTTTCTGGCAACCCTGAATTAAGCAAGTCTGTGAGCCATTTTTTCAAAAACATTTGCTCAGTTGGTATCTCTGTGTCATACTTTGGTAATTCTCACAGTATTTCAAACTCTTAAGTTTATGATTACATATGTTATGACAACTGTGATCAGTGATCTCCGATGTTACCCTTATAATTATTTGGGGGCACCACAAAGTACTCCCAGATAAAACAGCAAACTTAATTGATAAATATTGTGTGTGTGACTCCTCCACCAACCAGCCACCCCTCATCTCCTTCTGTCAATCCTCAGGCCTCCCTGTTTGCTGAGACAAGACAACATTAAAATATGGCCAGTTAATAACTCTAAAATGGCCTCTACGTGTTTGAATGAAAGGAAGAGTCACACATTTCTCACCTTAAATCAAAAGTTAGAAATGATTAAGTTTTGGGAGGAAAGCATGTTGAAAACCAAGATATGCCAAAAGCTAGGCCTCTGGCACCAAACAGTTAGCCAAGCTGTGAATGCAGTTTTAAAGGAAATTAAAAGGGCTATTCCAGTGAACACAAAAACGAACAGAAATTGAAATAGCCTTATTGCTGACATGGAGAAAGTTTTAGTGATCTAGAGAGAGCATCAAGCCAACCACGAGATTCCCTTAAGCCAAAGCCTAACCCAGAGCCAGGCCCTAACTCTTTTCAATTCTGTGATGGCTGAGAGAGGTGAGGAAGCTGTAAAAGAAAATTCTGGAGCTACCAGAAGCTGGTTCATGAGGTTTAAAGAAAGAAGTCATCTCTGTAACGTAAAAGTGCAAGATGATGCAGAAGAGGGAGCAAGCTATCCAGAAGATTGAGCTCAGATCGTTCATGAAGGTGGCTACACCAAACAATAGATTTGCAATGTAGACAAAACTGCATTTTATTGGAAGAAAATTCCATCTAGGAGAGGAGAAATCAGTGCCTGGATTCAAGGCTTTGAAAGAAAAACTGACTCTCTTGTTAGGGGCTAATGCTGCTGGTGACTTGAAGTTGAAACCAATGCTCATTTACCGTTCTGAGTATCATAGGGCCCTTAAGAATTATGCTAAATCTACTCTCCCTGTGCTCTGTAAATAGAACAACAAGGCCTGGATGACAGCACATCTTTTTACAACCTGGTTTATTGGTTATTTTTATCCCATGGTTGAGAACAACTGTCCAGGAAAAAAAAAAAAAAAAGATTCCTCCCAAAATATTGTTGCTCATTATTAAGAACTCTGATGGAGATGCACAACAAGGCTAACATTGTTTTCATGCATGTTAACACAACATTTGTTCTGCAGCCAATGGTTCAAGGAGTAATTTTTGCTTTCAAGTCTTATTATTTAAGAAACATATTTTGTAAGACTACAGCTGCCATAGATTGTGATTCCTCTGATGGATCTGGGTAAAGTCAACTGATAGTCTTCTGGAAAAGAGTCATCATTCCAGATGCTGGTCTGCAGAAATTCTGCCAAAAAATGCTGACAGTCTTATGGGAGTTCCTTTGTATGTTATTTGTTGCTTTTTCATTGATGCTTTTAATATCCTCTCTTTATCTTTAATTTTTGTCATTTCAGTTATAACATACCTAGGTGTGTTCCTCTTTGAGTTAACTCTGTACGGGACTCTGTGCTTCCTGGACTTGGGTAACTTTTTCCTCTCCTAGGTTAGGGAAATTTTCTGCTGTTATCTCTTCAAGTATTTTTCTCAGGCCCTTTCTCTCTCTCCCTTCTCTTTCTGGGACCCCTATAATGCAAACATTAGTATGCTTGACGTTGTCCCAGAGGTCTCTTAAACTGTCATTTCTTTTCATTCTTTTCTCTCTTTCTTTTTTTTTCCCTATTCATGGCAGTAATTTCTACTATTCTGTCTTCCTAGGAACTGATCCATTCTTCTGTATCATTTAGCTTATTGTTGACTCCTTCCAGTGTATTTTTCAGTTATTGTATTCTTCATCTCCGTTTGGTTGTTCTTTATAACTCATTATTAAACCTTCTAACTTCTCACTCTATGCATCCATTCTTCTTCCAAGTTCTTTGATCATCTTTTCAATCATCACTTTGAACACTTTCTCAGATAGAATGCCTGTCTTCATTTAGTTCTTCTTCTGAGGTTTTATAGTTTTTTTTCCATCTGGAACATACTCGTCTTTGCCTCATTTGGTTAAGTTGCTGTTTGTATTTTTATACATGTAGTTAGTTAGTTACATTTCTCAACCTTGGAGAAGTGGCCTTTGTAGGAGACATCCTGTGCATCCCAGCAGGGCACTCCCCTCTGGTCACCCAAGCTTTATGCCCTAGGATCCCCCTAGCAGAGCTGAGTGGGTCCTTCTGTTGTGGTGGGCTATGTGGGCAGTCTGGTGGGCCTGGTTGGCCCCTAAACTGGATAGTTGCCAGGCTCTGCCTTTTGCAGATGCTGCTGGCTGCTGTTTAGCAGGGCCTGGTCATGATGTGGCTGGTTGTGGAAACCTAGGAGTCCCCAGGGCTGGTGATGAGCGGAGTCAGGGTCCCAAACTCTCTTCACCACTGTCAGGTGAAGGCAGACCCTGGGATTAGGGCCAGACTGCTGACAGGCAGAGCTGGTTCCTGGAGTCTGGCTGCAGGGCCCAGGGATCCGAAGGCTCATAACAGATCACTGGTGAGAGAGACAGTGGTGGGGTTCCTGACATAGTTGAGAATGGGGTCTGGGGTATTCCGAAGGTTTCACTGGCCTGCTAGTGGGCAGGGCCAGGACCCAGCTGGTCCCAGGGTAGGGTCTGCCCACTGAGGGCAGACCTGGTGGGCAGACTCAGTCTGCGGGCTGCAGGATCATAGTTTTCTTGCTTCTGTGTCTGCCCCCTGGTGGGTGAGGCTGGCCTAGAGGCTAGTTCAGGCTTCCTGAAGTGGGGGTCAGTTCCTCTCCACTGGTGGGTGGTCTTGGCACTCTGGTGAGCAGGGCCATGTCTAGGGGCATGTTTTGAAGTGGCTCTGACTTCAGGAAAGCTTTAGTTAGCCTGTCTGATGATAGGTGGGACTGTGTGTGTTCCCCCACCTCATTTGTTTGGTCTGAGAGGTCCCAGCACTGGAGACTGTTAGGCTGTTAGGTGGGGCCAGGTCTTGGCACTCCTGAGCCAAGATGGCAGCTGCCAGGAATGTTCCCCAATATGTCTGCACCAGTGTCTTTGTCCCTGGGGTGAGCCACAGCTGCCCACTCCCTCTCCAGGAGATTCTCCAAGACCAACAGGTTGGTCTGGCTCAGGCTCCTATCAAGTTACTGCTTTTACCTTGGGTCCTGGTGCACGTGAGATTTTGTACGCACCTTTTAAGAATGAGGTCTCTGTCTTTCTCCTGGTCCTGTGGGGTTCCTCTTGGCCTTCAAAGCCAGATGCTCTGGGGGTTCAGCTTCCTGGTGATGGGCCCTCAGGCTAGGTAGTCTGACATGGGGTTCACAACTCTCACTCTTATAGGAGAACCTTGAAATATAATTATTCTCTAGTTTATGGATCACCCACCTGGGAGCATGAGATGTGATTATGCTGCAAGTCCACCCCTCCCACCCATCTTGTATTGGTTCCTTCTTTATGTCTGTAGTTTTGGAAGATCGCTTCTGGTAGATTCGTTTCTTTTTCATCAGTAGTTGTTCTGAAGATGGCTGTGATTTTGGTTTGCTCTTGAAAAAAAGGTGAGCTCAGGGTCTTTCTACCTCACCATATTGGTTGATCTCTGCGGAAATCCCAAGTCTAGAAACCCTGCTGTGGGGCTTGGTATCCAAATAAATTTTAATTATAGTGTTTACATTATTTTTTAGACATGATGCTTTTGCACACTGAGTAGACTACAGCATAGTGTAAGCATAACTTTCATGTGCACTGGGAAGCCAAAAATTTACTTGACTCGCTTGTGATGGTCAGTTTATTGCGGTGGTCTGGAAGTGAGCCTGCAGTACCTCTGAGGTATGCCTGTACTGTAGCGATGTAATTTACTTTGAAATCATGGGTCTCAGTACCTCTTGCTTTGTTTTTCTTTCTCAAAATTGTCTTGGCTATTTGGCGTCCCTTAGGGTCCTTATGAATTTGAAGATCATTTATTCTCTTCCTGTAGAAAATGCCCTTGTTACTTTGGTAGGATTGCATTGAATCTGTAGATTGCTTTGGGTAATACGGACATTTTAATGATATTAATTCTTCCAATCCATGAGCCGGAATTTTCTTTCCATTTGCTTGAGGCTTCTATAATTATTTTCATCAATGTCTTATAGTTTTCAGTGTATGGAAATTTCACCTCCTTGGTTAAATTTATTCCTAGGTATTTTATTTTTGATACAATGAAAATAAGTTAGTTTTCTTAATTTATCTTTTTGATATGTTGTTAGTGTATAAAATGCAGAGGTTTTCATATATTGATTTTATATCTTGCAGCCTCATTGAATTTGTTTATTAGTTTTAACATTTTTTCAGTAGAGTCTTAGGGATTTCTATATATAATATCATGTAATCTGTAAATATTCACAGTTGTACTTCTTCCTTTCTGATTTAGATGTATTTTACTTCTTTTTCTTGCCTAATTGCTCTGGATAAGAAATCAGTACTATGCTGAATCAAAGTGGTGACAGCAGGCATACTTATTTCATTCTTGATCTTACAGGAAAATCTTTTAGCTTCTGATCGCTGAGTATAAGGTTAGCTGTAGGCTTGTCAATATATGACTTTATTATGCCCACTTTATAAAGTTTTTTTTCATAATTTATGTTGAATTTTATTAAATGCTTTTTCTGCATCTATTGAGATGATCGTATAATTTTTATCTTAATGTAAATAATATGCCTCATTACACTGACTGACTCATGTGTTGAACCATCCTTACATTCCTGGAAAAAGTCCCACTTGATCATGGTGTATGATACTTTTAATATCTTGTTGAATTCAGTTTACTAATATTTTGTTGAAGATTTTTGCATCTTTGTTTATCCAGAATGTTAACCTGTATTTTTTTTTTCCTTTTGGCACCCTTGTCTTGTATGGTGAGTTTGGAAATTTTCCCTCCTTTTCTATTTCTTTAAGAGATTGGGAAAGATTGTATTAATTTTTCTTTGACTATTTGGTAGAATTCACCAGTGTTGCAATCTTCTCCTAGACCATTTGGGTGGGGGAGGTGATTACTGATTCGATCACCTTACTAGTGATCACTGTTTAGATTTTTTATTTCCTTATGATGCCTCCTTGGTAAATTAACACTTGCCCCAAATATTAAAAAGTCATCGCAGTCAACATTTTTTGGTACCATTTGCTAAAGAATTATAGAGTCTTGTTCAAGTACTTTTGAATTGCTTGATAAGATTCAAAGTTCATACATAATGGAGAATATTGGCTCCATTTAAAGTTATTTCTACTAAAGTGGATTGGTTTTCCTCCTGGGTAATAAAATGTCAGGTTTCTAAAAATTGAAAACAAATAACTTTTTAAACTTCGTATCTAATAGTACAAACATCAGACTTTCTCTTACAGTGATACAATTTGTAGCACAGGGCAAGGATTAAGAGTATGGGTTCTGAGCCAAACTCCATGGGCTCCAGTCCTGGCTCCACCACTTCCTAGTAGCCTGAAATTGGCCCAATATATTACGCTCTCTGTGCTTCAGTTCTCAACCTATAAAATGATGAGTACAATTATATCTGCATCACAAGACTGATGTGAGGATTAAATTAATTAATAAATGTAAAGCATTTAGAATAATCATGGGCTCATAACATGTACTATACAAGTATTAAAACCATTATAATCCTGTAAAATAATTCAAATAAGAATTGACTTTACTTCATCGCCTTCCAAAGATTTGGAAAGTCATGAGACAACTCAAAGTGTCATGTTATGGTCATTGTTAATAGCCGTCCATCTACAGCCTTAAAGCTCTATTTAATAGTAAATTAATAGTAAATATTTTCAAAGCTTTTTGAAAAGTGCATCTTTGCTGGGGGAAAGGAGGGTTCATGCATTATTCTTTCAGTCAATATTTGTTGCTTGCCTATTCTTAGACAATGAACAAAATGGACCCCAAATATCTACCTCATAGAGTTTACATTCTAATAGGGACTCAGAGAATAAATAAGTTATGCAAGAATGTGTGCTAAGAAGCGAAAAAGGAAGAAAGGATATAGGAAGTGTTAGGCATGAGAGTAATTCCAGCTGTAAACACTCTTGTGGATGGGGACTTGTCCACTGTACTAGTGGTTTTATGTCATATGCCAACCATTCTACTTTGTCATGCATGATGCATAAAGTAAGTCACTTTGTGAATAACAGCACAATCCTTAAATCAAATCTGGGTGGTAATAGTTGTCAGGTCAGCAAACTATTAAGTATATGATTAAGTTCTCTAGGTTCAGTTTATCCATCTTCCAAGGTGGGAAAAACATACCGTATACAATTTTTGTGATGGCCAAACCAAACAGGTGGAAGAATTGTTCAGAGACCTCTATGCATAAAGCACTCCCTTT
Organism: Camelus dromedarius; assembly: GCF_036321535.1. Taxonomy (NCBI): domain Eukaryota; kingdom Metazoa; phylum Chordata; class Mammalia; order Artiodactyla; family Camelidae; genus Camelus; species Camelus dromedarius. The sequence goes on from NC_087441.1 coordinate 73,444,258, forward strand.
TGAAGAACCCCAATAGTTTCCTCTCAAGAAGGGCCTAGTGATTCATTTTTTTAAAATTTTTTTAACAAGCTCTTATTTTTTATACTCTTTGATGGGGACTTGTCTCAGCACTTTAACAACAGTAACTCATTCATTCGATCCTCATAACCACCCAATTCGTATTTATTATTAACCTCATTTTAGAGATGAGAAACTGAGGCACAGAAAGGCCAACTGTTTTGTCCAAGGTGACAAGACCAGTAAATGGTAGGGAAACCCTTTCATATTAAGTTTTCTTAAAGTTTATGTTACTCTGCACAGTTAGGAGAAAGTGACACCTCCGCCCTGGTCTCGGCAGACCGGTTAGGACAAGGCACCACATCCTTCCTGCGGATGTAGCTCTGTGCCAGGGAGCAGTCAAACAGAGCTGGCGTGGAGTATCAATGCCCAGTCAAGCTGCTCCTGCTTCGTGTGTTCTGTGGATGCTTAGGAAAACTTACACAGTCCTCAGCCACCCTCCCTCATCACCTGCCGTGTAACGATTTTTTTCTTCTTGTGAGAGACATGAATAGGAGTATACGTGATGCTAAACAAAGTGTGGCCAACTGTTCACGCAACCTGTAATCCTGGTCATTCCTTATTCGGAACACGAGCTATGCACACACTCGAGGGGGAATAAACAACAGATGTGGATTCTGTGCTTCAAGTCTCTGTGTTTAAGCGTTTTGCTGGTTCATCCTTTTGGATCTGTGTCTCCCCTACTGAGGAAGGGGCTTGCTCTTGCATTTAAGGTTAATTAACATCAACAGAGTGAGAAGCAGTATGTCTTTGCTTAGACAATATCTACTAGAAATAAGCCCTGGGAGTCTGAGGCGAAATTGAACACCAGCTACTGTCTCTGCCTTTTCTGCAGAAGAGAAAAAAAATTTTAAGAAGTAAAAAAGAGGTCACATTGCCCTTCCTTCTAAGCCAGTACTTCTAAACTCTGCCTGCACATTATAATATTATGGGATACTTTTTTTTTTTTTTGTCATGGTAAACATCAGACTATTTAAATAGAAACTCCAGAAATGGGGCCTGAGCAGAAGTGTCCTTAAAAAGTTACCTGGGTGATTCTATAGTTCAGTCAGAGCTGATCTGGAATGTGAGGGTTGGACACTTTGTCACCAAGCCTCAACTGGGACCCTTTTCAACTGAAGCCTCTCACCTTCAGCAACAGGACCATAGGACATATGTCCAGGGCATAGTTAAGAATTGCTTATTAGGGATTAAAATATTTGCTGAAACCCTTTGAACAGTCTCCTCCCTGGTGTCCTAAAATTCCTTTTAATAGTTATTAAAGGGACCCAAGTGTCATCTAGTCAGGTAGGGGTGCCACCTCTAATTTCCTGTAACAGAGTTAGTGTAATGCTTGGTATATAATATACTTATGATAAACAGTAGTAGTTATTAGTTCTCAAGAAAAAATTTTATGTGTATACTTTCTATTGTTAAATAATGATAATTGTGTAAAACGTTTTTAATTCCTTGAAGTTTTATGTGCCAATTAAGTCAAAGGGTAACTGCAGGGAGCCAGTTACATCTATGCCCTTTGCTCATTATAGGATGTTCTGCTCTTGTACATAATTTATTTATAACATGGTTGATTATGAGATCAAATTATATAGCCTGAAATATAAATATGTAAGTAACATGTTAAGGTCATGCCATCAAATATTTACTAGTTAAATCATGTAGGGCCAATGGTTAAATAAGGGGGAAATTTACAAAGTAGTTTCTTATTGGTATAATTTTTGGAGGGGGAGTTTATTGCTACAGGACGAGTTTTGCTGTTTTCTACTCTTTGTAAACAAAGGGTTTATTAATAGTGTTTATTAAAAGGGTTTACTTATAAAGTCATCATAGTTAATAATCATATCTAGTAGCTTGGAAAATAGCATTAATATAGATTATATAAGTTAAAAAAAAAAGTCAAAACACATCACACTTGACTTCACATTTCATAGTATAACCTAACATAAAAACTGTTTTATGAATTTTGCCATTATCATAACATTTTCTTACTGGAATTAAATTTCATTTAAAAATGAAAATTTTTAAATATAGAATTTTAAAATGTAGAATTATTTAAAAATATAGAATTATCTCCCAAATCAGAGTAAAACTCTGCATACTAAAAACAGAGAAAGGTAAACAATCTTTTCTGTATTAGGATTCTCCAGAGAAACAGAACCAAGAAGTTCCATGTGCTCCATGGGCGCACGCGCGCACGCACACCCACACACATACACGCACACACACACACACACACACACACACATAAATCCCAGGATCTATAGGTTGATGTCAAACTAGAAACCCGGGAGAGAGAATGGTGTCACTCTACTCCAAAGGCTGTCAGACTGGAAGCCTTGAAAGAGGCAACGCCTGAGTTCAAAGGCAGGAAAAATCAGTCTCGGATCAAAGACAGTCAAGTAGAAGGAATCTTCTTTTATTCAGGAGATGGTCTGCCTTTTTTTTTTTTTTTTTTTTTCCTTCTACTCAAGGTTTCCACTGGTTGGCTGAGGCCCACACAGCAGGGAGAGCAATCTTCTTTACTCAGTCTAACAGTTTAAGTGTTAATCTCATGCCAAGACACTCTCACAGAAATATCCAGAATAAGATTTGACCAAATATCTGGACACCCTATGGACCAGTCAAGTTCACACATAAAATTAACCACCACAATATGCTTATACAGTATGCTATGAAATATTGAAAATCTGGTTTGTATTCGTAGAGAAGCGCATAATGGCAGACTGTGGGTGTAGTTGTGAAACGGGCTGACTAGCCCTGGGCCTCCTCCTCTCCTGTCTGTGCCTTCTGTGTATTGAGGACACCCACTACCTCCACTTTTGCAGGGCTAGTGTTTGGCCAGCATCCAGATGATGCACTGATCGTTTCGTGGTCTGTGTGTTTGTAGACATGCTGCCCACATTTTCTGGCCTGAGTAACTTCATTTGTCAGGAGATACCTGAATGCCACGAACTCCCAGATCCTCTGCTCTATAACCTCTAAAGGAAGATGCAGATCTCACCTTTCATTACTATGAGAGATATTATGATATAGAAAACCCACACCAATGAGAGAATGAATTTTTATTCTCCACTTACTAGTATATTGTTCATGAGAATGTTATTTGGCCAAGTTACTTAGTATCTATAATCTTTGCTTTTCCCCTGTACAAAATGCAGAAGAAAACAACCTACTTTACAAAGTTAGCACCGAGACTAATTCTTACATAGAAAGTTCCAGGCACAGTGTCTGATACATGGTAAAAGCATTGACTGTGTAAATATATTTTGAGTAGGAGACCCTAAGTTGCCTGTCTCTGTAACTCTAAAGTCCTATCCACGTAATTTTCATATTTGAACACATATCTAACAATAGTGACCCCACGATAACCTTTAATTGTAATTTCTGCAACTCTTCTCCTTGGGGTTAAAGAATTTTGTTTTAATGGTCCATATAAGGAAAAGGGACTTTTAAAAAAGTTTCCTTGTCTTTGAGATGCTTGTGAACTCTCACATCATCTTCTCATTCGATACCACTAGTTGTTGTCAAACTCAGAAGGTAATGGGTGAGACTTCAAGTTATAATAATATCTCAGATCATAGGGAATAAAGACAGGCTTCAAATATATTTCAAATCTCTTGGCTTCTTGAGGAAATGGATACTAAATCTGTCACTTGACTCTAAATCAAGTAGTCAGCATTTGGCCCTGTTCCAGTATATAATGGAACAAATTCCAGACCTTTCCTAGAGTAATTCTTCTTTGCAGTCCAGAGACATAAGGCTGCTGTAGTTAGATGTTAATAAAAGATCTCAATGCAGTGGAGCAAAGTCCAGGAGTGTGTAAGCCAAACGGGTCAGCTCTCTGTCATCTGGTAGCTGTCAGGAAGGAACAGCAGAGAGCAGAATTATAAAGCATGGCTATATGTGCAGATTAAATAAACTATTGTCATTGTTTTGGATAATTTTAAGAAAATCAAAGAGCTTGAAATGGTTATGGAGATGAAGTGTAAATTATGTAAAGATGAAAAGAAAAAACATTAGAATTGAAGAATTTCATGAAAACTTTGTTACCTCACGACAACTAATCTAAAAATGTTCTTCTGAAATGAAATTATAACGTCCATCATTTATTACTACCATTAAAAGAGGAGTCTGGTCTGATTAGTTCAATGTATAATTTAGAATTTAAGTCTCTAAATTGAATCCTTATGTTACATGGTTCCTCAAGCCAGGTGTATGTTAAAGTGAGCAATGGTGTGTAGAAGATAATAAAGGTCATTACTGGAACTGACTCCTCCAGGGTAATTTTATGGGTGACCACATGGCTGAGGTAATGGTTGGTTGTAGTCAATTAAATTAACTAAATGCAATTCTTTTCTAATTTAAACAATTTCATTCAGAATTAAAGTTAAAAAAAACATTTTTTTCTATATTAAGCTACTACATCAGGAAGTTACGGGAAAATATCAACTTTCATTAACGTAAAAAAGAGATGTTAGTGAGAAATCCCCAATCTATGTGCATTAACTTAGAGGATGTATATTCATTCTAGTCTTATAATCAGTTACATAGAAATGCGTAGTCCAAAATCTTTATCTACCAAAGCAGACTTTTAAACAAAAGTAAATATTATATGAGAATTTTCTTGGAGTCATACTAAGGGTCACAAGATTGTATCAGTGCTACTTCTGCAATGCTTGAATATGGTTAGGTGACTAAAATTGGTACTTACCAATTCCAACAGGGTAGAGCATCGTGGAAGTGACACACACTTGGGACGCTACACCAGGACATTAATCCTAAATATCAACCAAGAGGAATAAAACAAATATGGAAAGCATGAAGAATATGAAGAAATTTGCTGTCAAAAAAGCAAATGATAAACTAACAAGTTTCTCCTGTAGAGCACAGGGAACTATAGTCAGTATCTTGTAGTAACCTATAATGAAAGAGAATATGAAAACAAATAAATGTATGTCCATGTATGACTGAAACATTATGCTGTACACCAGAAACTGACACATAGTAAACTGACTATATACTTCAGTTAAAAAAACGAAAATTAAAAAATAAATCTAGATTAAAAAAACAAATGATATTTTTCATAAATGGAGAACACAAATTTGTGCAGAAAATTAAAATCAGAGTTGAGCTTCTATCTGTGTTGGTAAACATAAAACCTATAAACAATAAAGAAATGTATAGATAAGAATATTTTCTGTAGAAGTGACATCATGGAAAATGACACAATAGGCCAAAGAACCAGTCCCTCCACTAAAACAATTTTAAACTCACAAAGACTGACAGAATCTTTTTTTGTTTGTTTTAAATCTGGAAACTAATCCAAAACTTTCATCAGCCTGAGGGCTGTTTCATGAAGAAAAGGGCAGCTGACTGGTAGCAAGAGAGGGCTGTACTCTTCTCACTCGCCTCCCATCTCCCGTTCCCCAGCACGGCACAGCAGCCAGGGTTCCTGGGGCAGGCTGCTGGTTCCAGAGGACTAACGCTGACCTTGCTCTTAAAATACCGTGGTTGTGCATTTTGACGGGTTTGTAGTTCCCTCAGGAACCAGTGCAGAGACTGGTCCTGAGGCTGAGCAGTTTTCCCAGGCAGCCACAGCTGCTGATAGATTTAAAGATGTGTACTACCTGTGCCCACCTGATAAGAGACAGCAAGCAGGGTAAGCGGCGGAAAGACCCAGAAACCCAAGAAGGAGAAGGTAGGGTAAGAAGTCCTTTGAGGGAGAAAGAGCTTAGAGAGCCTCCGCATGTCCTGGGTGGGAGGGAATGCAATGCGCATGCTCAGGTTCCAGGCAAGGAGTTTAAGACGAAATGCAGAAGAGGAAACGACAGGACAGGGCAGCAGGGGGCCTGGCTTAGCGCTGAAGGAATTCCTGCTTCACGGCCAAACTGCCCAAGCCAAGTAAAGTAGTGCTTTCCATGTTTTAGCTCAAGACATTTAAGTAAACCCCTGTCAAGTCACTGGCTGCCCCGTGAGATCATGAACAGAGACTTCAGTGACCACACAGGACAAGAAATAAAGGCTTTACAAAAGCTCAAGGAGATTAGAAAAACAGTTTACAAAGAAAAAAAGAATGTCAATAAAAAGAAAGTATGAAAAGGAACAACATAAAAAGCCTGGGACTGAAAAGCACCATAACTGAAATAAAAATGTATTAGATCTTTTGTCTAGCACAAGGAAATATATTTACTATCTTGTAATAACCTTTGATGAAAAAGAATATGAAAATGAATACATGTATATATATGCATGACTGGGACATTGTGCTGTACACCAGAAATTGATATATTGTGACTATACTTCAATAAAAAAATTCATTAGAAACTTCAACAAGTGATGTACGGAGGCAGAAAAGATAAATCTGTGAACTTGACCATTGAGCAGAAAGAAGAAACATAAACAGAATCAAAGGACCTGTGGGAAACCTTCAACCAATATGTACTATGGGAGTCCCAGAAAGAACGTATGTCAGAGAGACATTGTTCCCTTTAAAATGTATAATTTTATGCTATGAATCTATTAATTTTACCTCAATTTTTTGAAAAGCACATTTTCTATCTGTAAAAATATCCTGCTATTTTTAAAGGTACCTGGCCAGTGGAATCAAATCTTGAATAAAATACAGACAAACCCAAACTGAGGAACTTTCTACAAAATAATTGGCATGTATTCTTCAAAACTGCTAAGATCATGAAAGCCAAGGAAAAATGGAGGAATTCTTCCAAACTGAGATACTAAAGAGACATGACAGATAAACAAAGCATATCTTCCTGGACCAGAATCTTTGCTGTAAGTGGCATTATTGGAACAATTGGTTATTTCTAAATGGAATTATGGATTAGATGATTTTAATTGTGATTATGTGGCTGTGTTCTTTTAAAGGTGTGATAGTTTTCAAGGATGATGGGATATAATATCAGCAGTAAAGAAAGAGAGATGGAGAGATAATTTTATACACTGCTAACAACAATGAAATCTAAATTAATGGAATAAAGGATATTATTTGTGCTGTTTTTTCCCCATCACTTTAATGCATGTATTCCTGTGTTCCATCATTCTAAATCTGCTGATCTTTGTAAACATGCTTCCCTTGGCAACTCCGTTCACTTTCTTGGTTTTTAACTCCCACTTTGATTTTAATGATTTCCAAATCCATACATTCACGCCAGGACTTGTGCCTCAGGATCCCACTTATCTAAGTCCTTAGAGTCACAATTACTTCAAATTTAACACAATCTATTCATTCACTGATTGAACAAATATTTGCTGAATTCCTAGATGGCAGGTATACTAGACAGCTTGCGAGCTGAACTTTCCCAAGCTACCAGTCTTGTTTTATTACTTTCAAGGCTTTCTTTGCTAAAATCTGTACCCTATGAGATCCAGAAATCTAGGAGTCAGTCTAGCTTTTATGATTAATCATTCATCTACTTGCATTTTATTACAAAATTGTGCCAATTTTATTTCCTGAAGATTTCTTTTTTTCCCAGGGATGAACTTTTTTTTAATGAAGTACAATTACAATTGAAGTCAGTTACAATGTGTCAATTTCTGGTGCACAGCACAATGTCCCAGTCTTGCATATACATACATATATTCATTTTCATATTTTTTCCATTAAAGGTTATTACAAGATATTGAGCATAGTTTCCTGTGTATACAAAAAAATTTTAATCTTTTTTTATATATAGTGGCTAACATTTGTAAATATCCAAGTCCCAAATTTATCCCCTCCCACCCCCTTTCCCCAGTAACTATAAGATTGTTTACTAAGTCTGAGAGTCTGTTTCTGTTTTATGGATGAGTTCATAATGTCTTTTTTTTTTTTTTAGATTGCACATATGAGTGGTATCACATGGCATTTTTCTTTCTCTTTCTGGCTTACTTCACTTAAAATGATGATTTCTAGGTCCATCCATGTTGCTGCAAATGGCATTATTTTATTCTTTTTCATGGCAGAGTAGTATTCCATTGTATAAATACACTGCTACTTCTTTGTCCGGTCATATGTTGCTTCATTTAGATTGCTTTCATATCTTGGCTATTGTAAATAATGCTGCTGTGAACACTGGGGTGCAGGTGTCTTTTCGCATTAGAGTTTCCTCCAGATACATGCCCAGGAGTGGGATTGCTGGATTATGTGTTAAGTCTATTTTTGGCCTTTTGAGGAATCTCCATACTGTTTTCCATAATGGCTACACCAAACTACATTCCCACCACCAGTGTAGGAGGTTCCCTGTTCTCCACACCCCCTCCAGCATTTATCATTTGTGGACTGAATGACGATCATTCTGACTGGTGTGAGGTGATATCTCATTGTAGTTTTGATTTGCATTTCTTTGATAATTAGCAATATTGAGCATTTTTTCATGTGCCTATTGGCCATTTGTATGTCTTCATTGGAGAATTGCTTGTTTAGGTCTTCTGCCCATTTTTGGATTGGGTTGTTTGTTTTTTCTTATTAAGTTGTATGAGCTGTTTGTATATTCTGGAGATAAAACCCTTGTCAGTTGCATCATTTGCAAATATTTTCTGCCATTCTGTAGGTTGTCATTTTGTTTTGCTTATGGTTTCCTTTGCTGTGCAAAAGCTTATGAGTTTAATTAGGCCCCATTTGTTTATTTCCTGAAGATTTCTTTATCTGACTTGCCTTCCTTGCCACTTCACTTTACCTCTCCCTATCACTCCTGATTTCTGCCATAATTTACTGTTGGCTCTTCATGTGAATTTTGTTAGCAACCTTTGAATGGATTCTGTTACCTAGAATCTTGCCTTGCCTAAATCTGTTTTACATGCTACAGCCAGGCTGATCCATTTTAACTAAGAGTTTATTCACATTCATCTGCTAACAGGGTGCATTAAGTACATGTTATATAAAATAATGTTTATAGTATCAGTTAAAACAGAGAATGCTTTATGCTAACCTCTTTTATACCTTTCCCCAAATATCATTTTTTAAAATTAGGCATTTCCTGGCCACTCCTTCTAAATTTCCACAACCCACCGACATTCACTATCTCCTCTATCACTAGGATTGCCCATCTTAGTTCTAAACACCTTGTTAAATACTGTACATGTTACTTACTTCTCTTCATTAGCAGTAGTCTTTCTCTCCCTAGAGTACCAAGCTCTATGAAGACAGAAATGTTTGCCTTTTTTGGTCATTTTCTGAATCCCCAGTGCTTAGAGCAGTGCCAGAAATATGATAGCCACTTAATAAATATTTGTTAATTAGATGAAGGAATGCATTTCAAGGAAACTTTAAAGTACAAAGCATGTAAAGGAGCATTGGTTTGACTAAAGAGTGAGGGAGAAACGAGGGCAGTGACTCTTCTCTCCCCAAGCCCAAAACCCATCGGGACTCTGCTTCCCCCAAGGAACCTTCCAACGACTGTCAGTGCCTGTTAGTATAGACCTGAGTCCCTGGTCAGCATCTCAAAAGTCATACTCCAGTGTCTAGGAATACAGACAGAGCTCTTTATAGCTGGCCGGGGTGCTTCCTGTCCCGCGCACTGGCCCATGCTCAGCCCGTACTCCATTTCCAAATGCAGGATTCTTATTCTTTCATATTTATGAGTCTCACATCTGAAACCATCCCAGACTTTTCTGTGATCCCTACTGTGCTGTACGATCTGCTTCTATGATAATGAAACTCCCACTTCTATCTTGATATCGTAGCAATTAAAATATAATTTTGAATTATTGGTTTCTGTTTTAATGACATATGTAGTATTATGTTCAAAATGAAGGCCTAATTCATTACTTGACATCTGACAAGGGTTGAACATTTTTAACAGATCTGAAAAAAAAAATGGTTTTTATGATACACGAAGTACTATATTGATTGTAAGTGAAACATTAGTGTTAGATTGTAGTTTTTCAAAAGCTCAAAGGCTTGGACTCAAAAGTATTATTGACCATATTTTAATAGAACAATCCATAGTTTTATTTAAAATCACAGATATCCACTCTCACCCTGGGAAAGATAAACACAGACTGTTGAGAGGGTGCTGGGTGGCAAGCACTGCTAGGCACTTTCAAGCATTGTCTCAGTCAATACTATGAAAAACCCAGTATTTTTACATATTTCTTAAATACAGATAAATAAAATGAAACTTTAAGAGATTAAATATTTTGCCTAAGGTCATGCAACTGGGAAATATCAGAGCAAGGTTCTGATCCAGACTTATTCACCTTCCAAAGCTGATACTATGTCCACTCTTCAAAGGTGCTCTTCTACGAACAATAACAACAGTGGTGGCTTGAGATAACTGAGTATCTACTTAATATGCATCGTTTCATTGACTCCTCATGAAAATCTGCACTGTGGTGACTAGTCTTGTAACAGCGTCATTTCCACTTTAAGGACGAGAAAATCGAAGTAAAGAGATTAAATCATTTACCCCCAAGAACCAGAATTTGACCTCATTTGCTTTGACCCCAAAGCATGTATTTTTATAAATATAAATATAACAAAGAACTTCAGTTTTGTTGAGAAAATAATTTGTAAGCCCCAAAATAAATGCCAAAACAGTTTGATTCAGATAATGACTAAAACAAATTTCAGTAAAAGGGAGATCAAGGCATTTTAATATTATCAACAAAAAATTTTCACAAAAGCAGCAAAAATACAACAATATTAGAATAAGAAATAAGGAAATAGCATTTTAATACTTATTTTTTAACATAATTTCTTATTATGTAATTTATAACTGTATTGTTTTTACTGAATATAGGCACCAGGAGGGCAAGGGCTATTGTCTGCTCTGTTCCCTAATATTTCTAATTGTAGGAGATGCTAATGCCTGGCATATAGTAGACACTCAATAAGTATTTCCTTATTGCATAATTATGGGAGTAGATAGTACAGTGTAGCTGGGATTGAGGTAAAATGCTACCTGAAAAAGAGCTAATCTGAAACATAAAATTATAACCAGGGAAGGAGCATTTTACAGAACAAAAAATTAGCACAAGTAAGGAATTTCAAGAACGGTAAGAAGTCATCTAATAATTATAAAAGCAAGAGTGCTCTTAGTTTTTACCTTGTATTCTAAGCTTGAGAAATTGTGAAAATATAGACATATAAACATAATATAAATCATATAGAATATTATTTATCAGCTAATACTCTGTTTACTAATATATTAATACAAATAAAGATATGCCACCCTAGCAAGATTCATGAAATAAATATTTAGAGAATTTCTTAATAAACATTTACAAATATAGTTGATAAATGAGTAACTTTTATAAACAATTATGTGCCACCAAGTAAGCAAACCTAGAGGAAATGGTAAATTCCCTGAAACATACAACCTACAAAGACTGAATCATGAAGAAGTAAAAAAATCTGAACAAACTAACTACTAGAAAGGAGATTGAATCAGTAAGCAAAAACCTCCCAACAAACAGAGGTCCAGGGCCAGCTGGCTGAAATGGTGAATTCTACCAAACATTGAAAGAATACTAATCCTTCTCAAACTCTTCCAAAGAAAACAGAAGAGAAGGAAGCACTTCCAAACACATTTTTGGAGGCCAGCATTACCCTGATACCAAAATAAGACAGGGACACTGCTAGAGAGGAAAATTACAGGCCAATATCCCCGATGAACACAGATGCAAAAATCCTTAACAAAATATTAGCAAACTGAGTTCAACAATACATTAAAAGGATCACACCATGATCAAATGGTATTTATTCAGTTTCATATCTGCAAATCAATGTGATACATCACATTAGCAAAATGAAGGATAAAAATCATGATCATCTCAGTAGATGCAAGAAAAGCATTTGACAAAGTTCAACAACGATTTGGAATAAAAACTCTCAACAAAGTGGGCATAGTGGGAACATAACTCAACATATACAGGCCATATGTTACAAGCCCACAGCTAACATCATACTCAATGGTGAAGAGCTGGAAGTTTTTCCTCTAAGATTAGGAACAAGACAAGGGTGCCAATTCTGGCCAATTTATTCAGCATAGTATTGGAAGTCCCAGCCAGAGCAACCAGGCAAGAAAAAGAAATAAGGCATCCAAATTAGAAAGGAAGAAGTAAAACTATCACTGTTTGTGGATGGTATGACGTTATATACAAAAAGTCCTAAGGACGTCACAAAAAGCTGTTAGAATTACATAAATTCATAAAGCTGCATGATATAAAATCAACATACAAAAATATGTTGCATTTCTGTACAGTATAACAAAGTATCAGGAACAGAAATTCATTTAAAAACTCCCACTTGCAATGCACCAAAAAGAATAAAATACCTAGGAATAAATTTAACCAAGGAGGTTAAAGATCTACGTGCTGAAAACTATGACATTGATGAAATAAATTAAGAAGATCCAAACAAGTGGAAAGATAGTCCATACTCATGAATTGGAAGAACTAATACTGTTGCAATGTCCATCCTTACCCAGAGCAGTTTATAGATTCAATGCAATCCCTATCAAAATTCCAATGTCATTTTTCAGAGAAAGAGAAAAAACAATTCTAAAAATTTTATGGAGCTCCCAAAGACCCCCAAACAGCCAAAGCAATCTTGAGAAAGAATAAAACTAGAGGTATCACATGCCCTGAGTTTAAACTATATTACAAAGCTATAGTAATCAAAACAGTATGGTATCATCATGAAAATGAACACAGAGATAAATGAAATAAAATATTGAAAGCACAGAAAGAAACTCATGCATATATGTTCAATTAACAACAAAGGAGCCAAGAATATACAATGCGGGAAAGACAGCCTCTTCAATAAATGGCTTTCAAAACTGGACAGGCACATGTGAAAGAATGAAACTGGACTCTTCTCTTACACCATACATAAAAATTAAATTTAAATGGATTAAAGACTTGAATATAAGACCTGAATCTATAACATTCCTAGAGGGAAACATAGGCAGTAAATTCCTTGAAAGTGGTCTTGGAGATGATATTTTTTGGATTTGACATCAAAAGCAAGGATAACAGAAGCGAGAATAAACAAGCAGGATTGTGTCAAACTAAAAACTTTCTGCACATCAAAGGAAACCATCAACAAAATGAAAAGACAACCTACTGAATGGGAGATAATATTTGCAAATTACATATATGATGAGTGATTAATATCCACAATATACAAAGAATTCATACAAGTCAACATCAAACAAACAGCGTGATTTTAAAAATAAGCAATAGACCTGAGTAGAAATGTTTCCAATGAAGACATACAGATGGCCAACAACCACAGGAAAATATGCCCAATTTCACTAATCATGAGGAAAATGCAAATAACATCCCAACAAAATACCACCTCACACATGTCAGAATGCTTAACATCAAAAAGACAACAAGTAACAAGTGATGGCAAGGATGTGGAGAAAAGGGAACACTTGTGCACTACTGGTAGGAATGTAAATTGACGCAGCCACTGTGGAAAACAGTAGGGTGGCTCCTCAGAATAGAACTACCATAACAACCAGCAATTCTACTTCTGGGTATTTATCCAAAGAAAATAAAAACACCGACTCAGAAAAGATATACCCACCACCCTGTTCATTGTGCCATTGTTTACAGTAACCAAGATACGGAAACAACCCTCATGTCCACTGATGCTTGGATGAGTAAAATGTTATACACACACACACAAACACATACAGGGAGAGAGTTCATGAAAAAAGAAGTTAATCATGCCGTTTGTGACAACATGGATGGATCCTGAGGGTATTATGCTAAGTGAAATAAATTAGGCAGAAAAAGACAAATAATGTATGATCTCACTTATATGTGGAATTAAAAAAAATACTAGGCTCATTAATATAAATAACAGATTGGCAGTTGCCAGAGCTGGTGGGAGGAGAGGGCAAAGTGTGTTAAATGTGTTAAAAGGTACAAACTTACAGTTACAAAATAAATAAGGCATGGGAATGTAATATACAGCATGGTTACTATAATGATATTGTATTACATATTTGAAAATTATGAGAGTTCCTAAGAGAATAAATCTTAAAATTTCTCATCATAAGAAAAAAAACAAATTTTGTATCTATGTATGGTGTTGGATGTTAACTAGATTTAATGAGGTGATAATTTCACAATAGAAAGTTTAAATCACTATGTTGTACAGCTGAAAATAATATGTTACATAACAATTATACATAAAGTTTTAAAAAGTCCTGTAGCTCAAAATCATTTCTTTAAACAGGAGTAGATATTTGTTTCTGGGTGAATTAGAATTTCAAGCAGAGAGAATAATGGGATTGATGCCAAGTAGATGTGACAATGCATGGTATACTCCAGGAAGGGTAAAAGTTCTTTGATCTATTCAAATTAGAAATATTTAATTCATCCATTCACCAAACATTTGTAGAACACCAAATACGTGTGACACACCAGATTATAGTAACATGACAATTAAGATAATATTTTCCCACTGATATATACTGATTTCTATATATTACATGAGTGGAAATGAATTAATCCATTTCTCTAAACTTCCTGTTGATAATCTGCTTCTGTTGTATAAGAAAGTACAATGAGTAGTTAAATATATTCATACATTCCACTCCAGAAAAACAATAGTCTTCATTCAACAATAGACATCCACTCAACTCTTCCATTACATTGAAAGCATCAAGCATTTAGATACATTGTATGTTCTAGATACAATAGTCTAGTTAAAGAAAAGGCACAGCCCTTCCTGTCGGAGTAAATTGTGTTAGTTTCCATGTTGAAGGTAAGAACTATTCATGTTGTATCCCATGTGGTTCTTCTAATTCATCAGGAACAAAATGGTGGCATTATATAATGTTGTTTTTATTTTCATCTGTACTACCAAAAGTATCTTTCCATCATACTTGAAAATATAATAAAAACCCAAAAGCTGAATTTTTGTGAACATTTGGATATGATTAGGGATTATAACTGAATCATTTTAATAATAGGACTGAGGTTCATTGCTCCAATATTTATTCGTTATATGAATTTAAACAATTTGGCCTCTCTAAGCTCAATTTACTCATTTTAAACAAGGGAAATAATAGCCCCTAACACACAGGACTGTGGTAAGATTCAGTCTGATGGCTTGTGTACAATCCTTAGACCAAAACGAAATAACTAGCACTCTACAAATGCCAAATATTATTTGTAGTATCTTCTTGGTCAGTTTTTAGCAAAAGATGTCTTTCCAATGGTAAAGACTTCAATTACTGAGATGGTGATTACGTGTCATAATTGCAAACACACTAGCTTTCAAGAAATGAGATGTCCAGAACATTATAGAAGGCAAAACACACCCTCCATGTACCCACAATCAAAGAGACGTGGAGTTTTGAAGGAAACAAGAAATATTAATTTAGGAAGTGGAGGTCACCAAGATTATGAAGTGGGAGACCCCAGCCTTCATCCTCGCAACAAAGATCGACAATTGAATAGCAGTCCACAAAGGAAAACCACTCTGGGGAGTCTACTTAAGAAATTTCAGCAACACAGTGGAACAACAACAACAACAACAACAACAACAACAACAAAAACAGAGAGTAACTACACAAAAAAAGGGAAGAAAGAACAGCTTCATTCTGCCGGCATTACCCACCCCCTGGTCAGCACAGCTCAATGCCAAGAGGACATTCCCCAGCTAGAAGGAGTTCCCCTCACCAGGTAAGGGAGAATGGGGTGAGGGTCTAGCTTCCCCAGCCGTTAGGGGCAACACACAAGGGACCCGCTTTGGTCTCACCCCACCCAGAGACCAGCAAAACTGAGGTGTATAGAGACAGCTGGGAACAAGGAGGAACAGGGGCTACCGGAACCAGCCGAGGGAGCAGCGGCGCCCGGTGACCTGCTGTGCAGAGAACTGCTTTCGCCGCCGAAGAAGCCAGTGGCTTCCCCACGCACGTTTCATCCCCCGGGTATCCACGCTCCTGACATCAGCCACCGGAGTCCCTCCCATCTCTCTCCCCTGCCTGGGACCCACACAGGTAGCCAGCCCGAGTCTCTACAGCCGTGCGAGTGGAAGACACCAGCCTATACCCCCACAGCTGACCCTCACCACCGTGAGGGTGTCCCAGGGCCAGCCCCTCTGACTGGGGCGAGGTCACTTGCACGCCACCTGCCTGGTTCTCGTCACCGGCCTCCACCGCTGTGTGCCAGTGGTGACACCTGCGCTTGCAGCCGCAGTGGTAGATGCCGATACCCAGAGCCCCGCGGCTGCTGGCGGGCCAGGCCCCGCCCCGTCTCCTGTCACTAGCCTGCTCCCCTGTGCTTGCCTGCAGCTAGCCCCTCCAGCTGTGCACCTGCACGTGCCTGGCCTGACTCTCTTCGTTCGCCTCCACTTATGTCCATGAACCCACGTGGCGAACTGACAACCACAAGAAAACATGCCAAGAGCCAGGGCCCCTGCAGCTCCCTGTGGGCCTGGCTCTGGCTCTGTCACCTGTCAGTGGCCTGCACTGCTAGGCTATCTTGCACCTTCAGCTATGAGATTGCACCTTGCTGCCCAGACACCCTTCACTGGCCTCCACGACTATGTGGACCTGAGTTGAGACCCTGCAGCCACAGGAGCACATGCAACATCCAGGCCCCTGCAGCTGGCAGTGCCCTGCCAGCTGGCTCTGGGCCTTGTTGCTGGCCCCAGCACTATGTGTGTGCGGGAAACTGGCCCATGCCACCACACAGATAGCTTCAGCGGGCTCCTGCAGCTGAGCGTGTGCGCACCACCCACTCCGGCTCGCCTGCTGCCTGCCCTGATTCCTGGCACTGGACCTGGAGGTCCTACTGAGGACCCGAACAGTGCTGGCAGCCACTACAGATCCCCCACAGTGGGCACCAAGGGCCATACCCTGGTGGCCTGAGCTACAGAGTCATCATGCTCCCCTGGACTTGGAACCATCACACACCCCTGTACTTGGCGCCCTGCACCACTAGGCCTGAGGTCAGAGCTTGCTCCTGGATGGCCTTGCTGCGGGTAAAGGTATTTCCTTACTAAAGTCATAATCAAAACAGGACATTACTGGCAAAAAGACAGACAAATGGATGAAAGGAACATAATTGAGAACCCAGAAATAAACCCACATGTATATGATTAACTAATATTTGACAAGGAGCCAAGAATACTCAATGGAGAAAGGATAGTTTCCTCCATCAATGGTGTTGGTAAAAAATTCACATTAAAAAAAATGAGGTTCTATCTCTACCTTATATCACTCACAAAAATCAACTCAAAATGAATTAAGGCTATCAATGGAAGACTGTTTCAGGCAAACCGCCCAGATGCAAATACTGGGGAAAACCTCTGACGTCAGTCTCCAGCAAGAATTTTTTGGATATGCCACCAAAAGAGCAAACAACAAAAGCAAAAATCAGTTGAGACTACGTCAAACTAAATTGCTTCTGCACAGCCAAAAATAAAAGTTAAAAAATTAAAAAATCAGCAACATAAAGAGGCAACCTATGGAACAGGAAGAAAATATTTGCAAATCTATATCTGGATAAAAGATTAATAGCCAAAATAGATTAGAAACTCATTGGCAAAAAAAAAAAAAAAATCTACCTTACTTTAAAAAAATGGACGGAGGACTTGAATTTCTCTGGAGAAGACATACAAATGGCAAACAAGTGCATAACAAAGTGTTCAACATTACGAATCACCAGGAAAATGAAAATCAAAATTTTATAATGAATAAATTTTGGGGATCTAAGGTACAGCATATTCATATAGTTAACAACACTGCTGTATATTTTGAAGTTGCCACGAGAGCAGGGCTTTAATGTTCTCACCATAAACAATCAAACGGTAATTACATGAGGTGAAGGATGTTTTAACTAACCTATCATGGTAAACATTTTACAACACGTATGTGTGTAAAATCATCACATTGTACACATCAAACTTATGCAATGTTTTATGTCAATTACATCTCAATAAAAAAGAAAAATTAGTTTAGTTAGGTGCAGATTTGTATCACTTTTTTGTTTCCTCTTCCTTCAGAAATCTGTTTATTTAATATTGCTTATTATATAATACAATATAATCTTATATTGTCTGTAAACAATAAACAATATCTGCTTACTTTTTTCTTTTGGAAAAAGAATGTGTTTAGCCTAAACTTGCAACTATAAGTGTCTTCTTCATATCCCTTCAACAATTAAGATTTAAACAGTAGATTTAAACTATGCCCCATGAATAGTTAGAGAAACTTAACTTCCAATGATTTACATATGGCTTTGTCAGCAAAAGATGACACATGACTGAGCAATAAATTGGAAATTTTTACTTTTTCTTCTTTAAAATATGGTGGCAATACTGTTTACTTGCACATTTATGTTCTTTAATCTTATTGGTGTTAAATGATACAAAGCTGATGCAGAATACCGCTAATAGGTTAACAAGGGCAGAGCAACCAAATGACCTTGGAGAACTTTTTAATAAAAGTGAGAGACTTTACAGTCCACTGTTGACATGCATTTTCCTTTATGTCCTACAGAAAATATTACCCGTAAGAAAGAGGAGTAAAAACTTCTTATTTGAAAATTTCTGAGTTTTTAATTACATGTGGCAAGATTAAATTTTAGAATATTCAATCTTTACATTCCTAATCTCTTAGTCAACAAGTACATGATGATTTCAGTGTCATATACTTATAAATTGCTTTTCATTCACAGTCATCCTATACAAATATCTCTAATTTGAGTTGAAATACTTCTATAAGATGATTTCTGATGAAAATTGCAATAAACTTAGCCACACTAAAAATCAAGAACAATCTGGCTTAGTTGACTCAGTTCAAAGCAACTTTCAAGACTTTTTTTTTTTAATAATTAGAGCTTGACTCCCCCACCAAAACATATCATGTAAATTTAGAATAAGATATGCAAGATCTGTCAGCACTATTATCTAAAATGTCACTTATAAATCTTGTAATATTCCTACTCTAATATTATGCATGCTTTTATAGTAGGAGATAAAAACCGAAATCACCATCAAATGGAGCTGCTCTCCTGAAAACTATTTATTCCTTTTACAGTTGTTGTAATGGAAGGTACAAAATCAACACGACCTGAGGAAACTAACCAGCTGTCTCCTGCCGGGATATGGAAGAAAAACCTTTGCCATCTATTTGTGTTTATTTTTATCGCATCCTTTTTTAAAAACTCTTGTTTTTTTATTTGTTTTATGTTATGCAGCTTTCAGTAGTATGGTACACAGATATAATGCATAAATATGTATGAGGTTAGAGAATGTACACGGAAAAATATTAACTGATGGGAATGCGTGATATAAAAATTTAGGGGACTCCCAGACTAGATAATGATGCATTCATTTCCAGAAGAAGTTTCATTTGACACAAGGGTGGGAGGTTGTGCTTTGTTCCCTCTTCCTCTCAGTTTTACTGCCAGTCTTCGCTAGCTCCCAGCTAATTTTAAAATTTGGCACCACCGAGGGCTGAGCAGTCTCTTTAGTAGCAAAACCAAGCATTACTTGATCCAGTTATGATCTACATTCGAAACTGACTCGTCAAACTTCCAACATCCCGACCTATATTTGTTTTTCTAAATTTATGAGGCGATACTCAGCAGGAATGATTGAGGGGCTGGGGGGAGTGGCAAGGGGCACTCTTGTTTCCTACTAACATTTCCAACCAAAGCTGAACCATCATCGATCTGTTTAAGATTGGGGACTTCAGGTAAGATTTCGTTTTGAGAAATCATTCCATAGTTACAACAGTTTTACAAAGCAGAGCTTTACGCAAATAAGCAACTCTAATTTGTCTCTATATTCAGCCTTTCTATTTCATTTAAGTAATATGTTGTCTACATTTATATCACATACCATTCTTTCACTTTAACATTAAAAACACTGACTGTATTGTACATTCTAAAAAGTGTATTTCCTGAATTCAAAAAATGTTATCGATATGTGCAAACCTAGCCCTCAGTTTGTATGGTTTATGTGGATGAAATATAGGCAAACGTTTTATTTGTCTACATTAAACCTAAACTACTCTCACACCTGTCGCTGATAAACTTGTAAGGAGAATAATGTATATGATCCATTTCTCCATGCCAAGAGGATTTTAGTATATAGTACAAACAGGTTTTTGAGTGTCATAAATTAGCTACTATTTTCAAAGTCTCTTATCATTTTCTATTAATTTATCTCATTCTTAATTGTTTTAAGGAATTATTTTAATGTTTTGAATAATAAACCCTTATCAGATATGTGAGTTAAAAATATCTTTTCACAGTTCTCTTACAGTATCCTTTGATGACATTCTTATTTTTTATGATCATGTTGTTTTTCAGTTTTTTTCTTCAGCTGAAGACTGTCCAGCTCCCATGTTGGGCACAGTAGGATGTGATGTATATCCTCAGATTCCTCCAAGTGCTCCAGCTTTCTCTAAAGCTCATTTTTACCTCTTTCTGAAGTTAGGAATCAATAACTATATAAAGCAGATGCTATAGTAATTATTCCTCATAAGCCATTCCTAATAAATATATTCCCTATCCTCTTTCCACTAATCCTTCCCTCCTAAAATACCGTAACCTTTTTCCTTTCCTTCCTTGCTAAGTATTTTAAGAAATAATTTATTCTCCATTCCCTAACCATCATCAGGTTTTTCTTCCTTAAGTCTTTGAAACCTTGCTCCAGCTCCCAGCACTCTATTAAGCTCGTAAAAGTCACTAATTTACTGATGTCTGGCAAATATATTATCCTTTTCCTGGAACTCCAGCTTTTCAGACACTATTAGGATGCTGTAAGGTTCTCCACGCTGCAGAGGAATCGCAGCGTACGGTTTCCATGGTAGGGAGTCTGTCTTCTTTGCTCTGGCCTGCTCTCTGGCTGTTTCTCTGCAAATGCCCTGTCTCCGTGCATGTCCCTTCTTGCTCTGTTCGAATCTCGGATGCAGTTATTCTGCAGAGATTAGCGTTTGGTCCTCTTACCTTCTCATTCAAAGTTGCATTTTGTGAGGAAATTTTCTATACTTACTCGGCTTCATGTGTGAACTTTTCTAATTAAAGCATATAGGGAAGTTCTTGGCAAATACTAAGCAATAATATTTGTTTAATGAATCAATAAATAAATGGATATTGAATGTCTCTACCTCCAGCCATGACTACCCTCTTTCATTGAAAACAAACACTTCTATCTTCCTATTTGAATTTCAAAAAAAATACTACACAAAATCATCAAACTAGTTGATCCACATAACAATGTAATTCTCTACGACGTCCCCTCATATTTTAGCTGTTGAAACCACAATTATGGGGATTATATTTGGTCAAATGAAAATCAGAACTCATAACTTGACAGATACTAAAGTAAATTCATTTAATTTCCAAAAAGACTAGCTCTTAATTTGCTTAACTTCAAGAAAGCAAAAAAGAAAGAAAAAGGAAAAAAAGGCAGACAGCATGAAAAGTTCTTATTCTTTATCAGGAAAAAATTAACCTGGCTTTATGTATAACTCTGGCACATAAAGCATTCCCACAAAATATTTACATGAATTTACAATTAAATCATTTTATTATGTTAATGTAATACATTGCCTTGCACAACTTTTCTAGCAAAAGATCAAAAAAAGATATAATTCTTTTCAAACTAGAATGCTTGTGATACTTAATTTACTATGCATTTTAATAAAATAACAAAGGTAAGATTCTTTTTAAGATAACCTGAAAGGTTTAGTTATGAATTCTCAATTATTGCCTATGTATTTTTCTAACAGTCCAGAATTTAGAACAGTCTACAACAAAATAAGACTTAGTGAATATGAATGAATATTTGTTGAATTACTGGTTTCCCACAAGAAAGCATTCACATTTCCTTTTTTTCTCAATTATTTACCCACTATCTAAGAGACAATATACGCCAACTATTTTCTGAAATATAAAACAACCTCATACATTTAATTAAGATATATTTTCAGTAAAAAATATATTTTCAGAAATGAATTTTCCAGCAAGATTTTTTTTTGTAGTAGTTGTTATTCATCAGCAAACTCAGTAATTTATTTTAGGAGCACATTAATAAGAACTTCTTTATCTGGCCTTGATACTTTCTCAAACATCTCTCTTATGACTAATTCTCATGTGACAATTCAGCAATCAGATCACCTGCATCTCTCTCAGACCAAATATGTTTCTAAATGAAAAGAAACTTGTAACAGTGATCATCATATACTATTTGCACATCATATGATAGTATCCTAAATGTGTTCCTATCTCTGGTTTTATCCTTCTTCTGACTTCCCAGATTTGAGCATACCACATAGCATGTAGTACATACTCAACAAATTGGAATGATCTACCACAAATGATAAATGCTGGAGAGGGTGTGGAGAAAAAGGAACCCTCCTACACTGCTGGTGGGAATGCAGTTTGGTGCAGCCACTGTGGAAAACAGTATGGAGATTCCTCAAAAGACTAGGAATAGACTTACCATATGATCTAGGAATCCCACTCCTGGGCATATATTCAGAAGGAACCTTAATTCAAAAGGACACCAGCACCCCAATGTTCATAGCAACACTGTTTACAATAGCCAAGCCAAACAACCTAAATGTCCATCAACAGATGACTGGATAAAGAAGATGTGGTATATTTATACAATGGAATACTATTCGGCCATAAAAAATGATAATATAATGCCATTTGCAGCAACATGGATGTCCCTGGAGAATGTCATTCTAAGTGAAGTAAGCCAGAAAGAGAAAGAAAAATACCATATGATATCACTTATATGTGGAATCTTAAAAAAAAAAAAAAAAAGAAGAAGACAAATGAACTTAAACGTAAAACAGGAACAGACTCATAGACATAGAATACAAACTTGTGGCTGCTAGCAGGGAGGGAGGTGGGAAGGGATAGACTGGGAGTTCAAGATTTGTAGATACTGACAGGTATATATAGAATAGATAAACAAGTTTATTCTGTGTAGCACAGGGAAATATATACAAGGTCTTTTAGTAGCTCACAGGGAAAAAGAATATGAAAATGAATATATGTATATTCATGTATGACTGAAAAATTGTGCTGTACACCAGAAATTGACACAACATTGTATACTGACTATAACTCAATAAAATTAAAAAAATTTGTGATGACCTAAATTAAATACACTAAAGCTGGTTTCTTTTTTTTTTTTCCCTATGTGTCTGTTAAATAAACCCTCTGTTTCTAATTTTATAGGACACTCCTCTCCTGAAATATCAGATGTGCTTGGTAAATTCAAAGCACATACTGCTTTTTATTTTACTTCTTCAAAATATTTGTAATATTGGCTTAATTTCAGACCTAGACTACAACCAAAAACAACACAAGAAATTGTACACTCAGAATCCCCCGTTGCTAATACTTTATCACATATACTTTATTTTTTCCCTTTCTCTTATGCTCTACTTTATTTTCTGAATCATTGGAGGTTAAGCTGTAAATATGAAGCCCCACACCCCTAAATATATCATCATGTTTTCCCTTATGGGTGAAGGAATGTTCACCCACAACATCAGAGTACAGTGATCAATATCAGGAAATTAAATTGATACAATAGTATGAAAGCTATAAACTTTATTTAGTTTTTGCAATTGTGCAGACAATGTCCTTTATAGTAAAATGAAATCTTGAGTTGTGTACTGCATTCAAATTTCTCATTGCTTTTTTCTCCTTTAATCTCTGATGGAAATCTGGATCTACATAGAGAAATGAAGAGGAACAGAAGTGGTAACTACATGGGTATATGTATACAGAATTTTTTTATTATTTAATCTCTTTAAAAGATAATTATCTGTCTAATAACAACAAATTGAAGAATTTACAACACATATTTTATTAAAATGTGTGACAATAATATCATAAAGACCAGGAGAGGGGAAATGGAAGTGTACTGTTTTAAGATTCAACAAATGGTACTATATCAAACTAAAAAGGTTTTGCACATCAGAGAAATCCATGAACTAACACAAAGGCAACCTACTGAATGTGAGAAGATATTTGTAAGTCATATATTCAATAAGGGGTTAATATCCAAAAACATATAAAGAATGTATACAAGTTAATATAAAAAAATAAACAACCTAATTATTAAATGGGCAGGGGACCTAGAGAGACATTTAAAAAGATACATACAGATGGCTCACAGGCACATGAAAACATTTTCAACATCACTAATCATCAGGGAAATGCAAATCAAAATCACAGCGAGATATCACCTCACACTTGTCAGATGAATAATATGAAAAGGAAAACAAGGTAAGTATTGGAGGAGAGATTATGGAGAAAAGGGAATGCTCATGCATTCTTTTGGAAATGTCAATTGGTGAAGCCACTGTGGAGAATAGAATTAACATTCCTCACAAAATTAAAAATATCATATGATACAGCAAATCCACTTCTGAGTATTTATCTGAAGAAAACAAAAATACTAACTCAAAAGGATGTATGCACTTCTATGTTCATTGCAGCATTATTTACAATAGCCAAGATACAGATGCAACCTAAGTGTCCATTGAAAGATGAATGGATAAAGATGTGATATATAATGGAATATTTCTCATCCACAGAAAAGAACAAAATTTTGGTTTTTGTGACAACATGGATAAAATGAGGGTATTATGCTAAGTGAAATAAGTCAGACAGAGAGAGATAAATATCATATGCTCGCACTTACATATAGAATCTAAAAAATAAAACAAACAAACAAAACAAAACATAAAGAGACTCATAAGTACAAAGAATAAACTGGAGGTCACCAGGGTGGGAGAAGCATGGGGTTGGATGAAGTAGGTGAAGGGGGTTAAGAGATACAGACTCCTAGTTACGAATAAGTCACTGCCATGTATGTCATAGAGAGCGTTGTCAATAATATTGTAGCATCTTTGTATGGTGACAGTTATAGACTTACCATGATAATCACTTTGTAATCTATACAAAGGTTGAATCACTCTTTGTGCTACTGAAACTACTATAATATTGTATGTCACCTATAGTTACATAAAAAAATTAAAATGAAAAAAATTTAATGTTGCTATAAACTTAAGTGAGAAAGTGAAGTTTTGTCATTTCTAGTCCTGCTTAAGTGGAAGCAGGTTCTGCTGATGATCACTAAGGAGGTTGAATATGTTTTAATAGGAAATAATACCTGCTAACTCTCTTTGATTCCCAGTTCCAACAAGAAAGCAGGCTTTCTGTCACACTTGGACCTTTGGTGAGAGAGGTGTATTTTTAGAAGAACTTGGCAGCTTTCTAGGGATGCACTAGAGAGGAGAGGTGTCCAGGAGAAATGTTTGTCCGTGTGGATAGGTAATACCACAAATTTCTTCCACAGTTACCTCCTTGGCTTCTCAACACATCCCTCTTCTGAAATATACAATTCAAAATCTTCTTCCGTCTCCCCCAGAATATATTTTAGATATATTATTTTGGATTTATCACATTAAATTGTGAATACTTTCACTCCTGCTATAATAGAAAACAAACCAAAGTCATAACTAACAACTTCCTCCACTTCCAAATTTAGAACCTTTGGTTGTTATTCATTCCTTTCAGTCTTGAGTGCAGTTTAAAAAAAATAGATTTTATTTTTAGAGTAGTTTTGAGTTCACAGAAAAAAATTAGCTGAAAGTAGAGAGAGTTTCCATATGAATATAGTTTCTCATGGTCAAGCAACATATGGGGTGAATGATAAATGTATCATTCACAAACGTATCTAATATGCCAAAATACGGATGAAAAAATAAACACTACCATCATGATTAGAGACAAAGGGAACTGACATGGGTTTCAATTGATCCCAGTGGTTCCATCTATGCTTCTGAGTTTCAGCTTGTCCCTCCTCTCCCCAGCTTCACATCCATCCTCTCTTTTAGACTGCCTGTCCCGAGGCTTACAGTTCCAACATCACATGGATGATCAGGCCTTTGTAAAGAATTTGCCTTTAATCAGTTCCCAGAACTGCGTAAGGTCAAATTCCTTTAACTACATATGTAATATACATACATATATATGTGTGTGTATAGACATTGTATAAAACATATGTATTATTTATCTTAGCTATTCTGCTTTTCTGTTGGAATCTTGCCGGATACAGATAAATAGACAAGTACACAGTTGCAATTGTTGTTGGATTGTTTAAAACTCTTCTCAACAATTTGTAGAATAGGTGGAAAATCAGTAAGGATACAGAATATTTAAGCAGGACTATCAACCAACTTGACTCAACGACTGTAAAATATACAGGTTTTTCAAGGGCACATGGACCATTCATCAAGAAAGATAATAGGTTGGAATATAAAGAAGTCTTAATGAATTTAAAATGAATGAAATCAGTGTTAAAAGAATCTTTAGATATTTAGAAATGGATTAAAGAGTAAACAACAAGGAAAATTATAAAATACTTTTATATGAAGGATAAATAAAATAAATCAAATCAAATTCTGTGTGTTATATCTTAAGCAACATTACTTTAAATATTTATGTTTAAATATTTAATGTATTTATAGTTGAATATTTAAATATTTATATTTGAAAAGAAAACAGGTCTAAAATCAAAGATATAAGATTCCATCTTTTGATTCTAGATGAAGGATAGTAAAATGAATCCAAAACAAGTAGAAGGTGGGAAATTACTTTTAAAAAGAGCAGAAATCAATGAAGTAGAAAACACAAGCAATTCAAAAATTCAGTGAAACCTAAACTGGTTTTGTAAAAAGATTGATAAAATTAATAAATCTCTAGCTAGACTAACCTAGACAAAAAGAAAAGCAGCAAATTGTCAACATCAGAAGTGAAGAAATGACGTATCCACAGGTACTACAGACAATAATAAGATGATAAAGAAATACATTTTTAAATCTTTATGCCAATACATTTAACTACTAGGATAAAATAGACAAGTTTTTTGAATCTCAGAAGTTACCAAAACCAAATGAAGGAAGAATATAAATATGAATAACCCTATATCTATAAAAGTAATTTAATTCTTAAAAACCTTCCTATAAAGAAAACTGTAGGCCAAGAAGTCTTCCCTGGTGAATTTTAATAATTAAGAAAGCAAACAAAAATCAAGAAACTAAAAACCCTCTTGGAAGAGAATCGAACACTTTCCAACTAATTTTGAAAGCTCCTCCTCAGCAAAGCTCTAATCACCAAAACTTTACAAAAACATTATAAAAATGAAATGAAATTACAGAATCCAGACCACTATTCTGATCACAAGAAATGATTAATATGCCTTATGAATGTAGATACAAGTGTCCCTATCAGAATATTGGCAAAGCAAACCCAGCAATTTATAAAAAGAATAATCCAGCACAGGTAGTTATGTTACATCCTGGGAATTCAATCTGGGTTAACATTTGACAATCAATATAATCCAGCATATTCACAGAATAAAGGATTAAAAACCATTTAAGTATTTCAGTATGTGTAAAAATCTGACAAGATTTAATATTCATTCTGGATTTTAAAAACAACTCTCAATAAACTAGTAATAGAAGAAAACTTTTCCAGTGTGTAAGGGAATCTGTGGAAAATGTATAACTAATATTATACTTGAGTGAAATACTGAATTATTTCCCACTAAGGCAAAAATAAAGACTAGGATAACCACTATTATTTCTTGTAATTAACTTAGTACTAGAGGTGCTAGCCAGTGCAATAATGTGGGAAAATGAATATAAATAATAGAAATCAAAAAGAAAGAAAACGTACATGACATGAATAAGACATGCACACACACACACACAAAATTCAACATCCTGACGAAAAGGGCTAAAGAAGTCCTCAGTAAATGTAGAAATGTTTCATGTTTAAAGATTGACAGTTTCTGTATTCTTAACATGTTAATTCTTTTTAAATAGATCTATCCAAAACAATCACAATTGAAATCTCTGCAGACTTTTTAGCAGAAATGGACAATATGTATTTGGCAATTCAAAGAGCCCAGAAGAGTCAACTTTTTCAAAAGAGATTTGAAAAAGAAGACTTACTATTAGAGTTATCAAGAGAGTATAAATCAAGCATAAATACAGTGTACCCATATGTCCAAACAAATTTTAACAAAAGCAACCAAGAAATTCAATGGAAAAAGATGGGGTCTTATCAACAAATAATTGAAAACAACTAGCTATCCATGAGGAGGGAAAAAAGGGAACATGGTCCTTACAACATACACAGATGTTAATTCCAAATATATCATAAGCCTAAAAGAGAAAAATAAGACACTAAACATTTAGAAAAAAATATAAGAAAATATCTTTGTGACCTTGAGTTAAGCAAAATTTCTTGGTTATGATACCAAAATCTTAACCCATAAACACATTGATAAATTTGACTTAATCAGAATAAAGAACTCTGCTTTTTGAAGAACATTGCTGGGAGAATGAAAAAACAAATCATATACTGAGATAATTTATTTGAAGTTTCATAATTTATTAAAGATTTGCATCCAGAAAATACAAAAAACTCCCAGAATTCAGCAACAAGGAAAATATTTAGTAAGAATGTTTATTTGAACATTCTGAAAATAAACCTTTAAAAATATTTTTCAATAGTTATCATAAAGAGTAATGTAATTACAGATAATTTTAGCAAAAAAAAGTACAATATTAGCACACTGGAAATCTCAAATTATTGATGAGAGACTATAAGGAGACCTAATTGAGAAGGATACCATTATCATGAATTGGAAGACAATAATTTGAAACATTCAACTCTTTGCAAACTAATCTATAAGTTCAAAACTATCTTACCTATAATTCCATCAGGATTTTTTCTGCAGATAATGCAAAGCTGAGTCCAAGGTTATTGTGGAAATGCAGAGCTTAAAATAGACAAAGAGAAATCTTGACAAAGAACACATTTGGAAAATGTAAGTGGAAAAAAAATACATAATGACTAAAAATTAAAAGCACAGGTGACACCAAATGTTGGTAAGGAAGTACAGTAATAAGACTCTCAACACTGTTGGCAGTAAAAAGATACAACCAAAGTGGGAAAGGATTTGGCAGTTTGTTATAGAGCTAAATACATGCCTACCCAGCGGATCAGAAATTTCAATTCTAGGTCACTGTCCAAGAGAAATAAAAATATGTCCACAAAAAGATATGTGCAATAACTTTTTATAATAGTCCCCAACTGGAAACAGGCCATGTGCCACCAGTAAAAGAACAACGGGCATGGTATATCCATGCAACAGACTGTTCTTCTGTAATGCAAACTAATGAACTATAAATACATACCATATGTATAACTATGGGGGAGGGTGTAGCTCAGTGGTAGAGTGCATGCTTAGCATACAGTACCAGGTCCTGGGTTCAATCCCTGGTACCTCCTTAGAAAGAAAGGAAGGAAGGAAGGAAGAAAGAAAGGAAAGAAAGAAAAGAGATAGAGAGGGAAGGAGGGAGGAAGGGAGGAAGAACCCCCCCAACAATGACAATTTAAAAAAAATAATGTTGAGTAAATAAGCCTTATACATCTGTATTATAGGATTCCTCTCATTTAAATTTCTTAAACTAGTAGAATGAATCTACTGTGGAAAAAAGAAGAAACGCGGCTGCTTCTTGGTGGTATGGGCAGACATTTCTAGGTGATAGTAATGTTCCTGCTCTTGATAGAGGTCTGGGTTACTATACGAGTGTGTCGAAACTCATTGACAAGTACACTTAATATTTGTGCATTTTCCTTTATATAAATTTACCTCAAAAGAAAAATAAGAACTGCAAGTAAGTGTCGAACTCAAAGATATACCTACTAAAACATTTACGGTGATATTTACCACTGTTTGCATTTTACTTTGAAATACATCAAAACAATAAGATGGATTGATAAATGGATAAAGGGATGGGTAGATGGACACATAAGTGACAAATCAGTTATAGAAAACGTAACCAAAAAAAAGAAAATGTAACTAGTAGGATCTAATGGGTGGTAGTGTGAAGATTCACTGTAAAAATCTTTCAATTTTCCTGTGTGTTTGAAAATTTCCATAACAGAATGTTGGAAAAACTCTTCAACTACACACTTGAAAGGGGAAATTTATAATATGTAAGTTATGCCTCACAAAGTTGATTGGAGATAACTCTACACACTTGGGCTGATGTTCTGTATAACTTTTCAGATGACATTGCAAGTTGTTTCAATCTTTCAGACTTTTGTTGAAGGTTACAATAACTCCCATTTTGCATATTTTCTCATCAGGTCTCCTGAATTTAGCTATTTCTTGAAACTCAAGCTATGTGCTCAGTAACTGATTTAACCAAGCATTTTGTTCCTTTATAATAAGGACTGCTAAAGAGTCAGTCCAGCTAATGGGGTACCTACTGCCTCCCAAAATTGTGCATCACTCAGATACTTTCTCTCAGATGCAAAAGACATAGACTCAAACTAAAAGACATAGACTCAACTTAAGTAGATTTATGAGACAGAACTTTAAAAAATGACACCCTGTGAAGGACGGACAAGGAAGCCATTTGGCACTCAAATCAGGAATGCCGTAGAGCTAGAAGTAGGTAATATTTCTACAGCTCTTTAACTATCCCTCCATTTTTTGGTGTTTGTTTGTTTGTTTGCAAAAGGAGATTTGTTTTTCGGGTGTGTGTGTTTTTTTTTTTTTCTTCTGATCTTGGACTTTATTACCACACTGCAAACTGACTACTCCACTTTTAAAGACACATGGCTTCTATATTTGCAAAATTCTAAATCCTGTGGTTTTACTAACTGGTGAGAGTTACTACTGATGCAATTATTCCTAATTGCAAAAGTCTCAAGAAAGGATCTCTTCACCCTAGCTTAGTTTACATAACCACCTATGGTTGCATTGACTATGGCCAGGGAACCAGGGGATATGGGGTCATGATATATACGGCATCTCCAGTGATAGCTTTGAGGATGTCAGGGTTGAGAAATTAAGAAGGGTATGCTACAAAAGTGAAAAATACTTGGAAAATACTTTAATATAGGCTTATGATAATAGGCATATTGCTATGTATTAAATATTTATCCAACTACTCTTTTTTTATCCAAGTATTAAGACACAAAGATGGGCCCTGTATTCATTTTTTGCCAGAATAATATCTAAAATACTTCTAAATCAATTCTGAGAAACTAACAGGCCTAATAATGAAGTAATGTTTCAATACATTTTCCATATTTTACCAAAAAATCTCTAAATAAAATTTTGAAGTAAAAAATTCATATTTTAATCATATCAGCAATGAAAGAATGAGCACTTTACATTCATATAAAAGTAATGAACAATCTGGGGAAGGAGAACTCTTACAGTGAGTGGAAGTAATTGAAGGAAATGTTCTAGGATGGACACTGGACGGGGAGAAATTAAGGGAATCAGGGTCTAGTTTGAGTTCAATGATTGATCACTGGTTCTTCCATGCTGTTCATCTCTGGCAATCAGTTTTCTGTCACACAAATTAAAGAACTGACAGTGGATGACTTTCAGCATCCATCCCATTGGGATGCTGTGGGCCCCCTGGCCCCAAAATCCTTTCCTCACACAATGAATGTTAGAAGGTAGAATTTAATCAGGGCTATTACTAAGTAGTCCTTCTAATGTGCTGAAAAAGGACGAAACCTTAGAATCTAAGAAGGTTAGATATTCTTTGATAAACAGAAAGATGCTGGAGAACAAATTTCCATTCTACAAGACTGCCATTACTTAAATATTGTCCCTGTCTTCAAAAAAGGGACATATTAAAAAAGGAAGTTTGGGTTTTTATTTGACAACTTGAGGCAACTCTATAAAAACATAGATAGTCCAAGGAAATTTAAAACAAGTGTATTTTTTAGCAGCAATATGCTTTTTTGGTTTATTACATATTCATATCCTTATTGAAATGTAAGATGATGCAGTAAATGTATGTTAACTATATACAAATCATATATTTTGGCATTTATGGAGAACATTTCTAAATGTATATGTAAATTCAAAATATTTTTCTGATTCTAATTTAAGGAATGGAATTTCCATAGTTTTAAATAAATACCATGTAAGTGAATATTTATTTCCATTATTCTTTCCAATATTGATCTTACACCAGTTAAAATAAAGTTTTTGGTTGTATTTTTAAAACATTTTAAAGTATTATGTTCTAGAACTTTAAAATCTTGCATCAATTCCATGAATGAAATTCTGATTTTATATATCTTATTCTACACTAAATTCAGGTCAAACAAAAAGCAGACTATCAACTTTAATATTTATTCACTTATTCTCCACTAAATTCAGGTCAAGCAAAAAGCAGACTATCAACTTTAATATTTATTCACTTATTCTCCTCGACCCAGAATTGGTTTTTACCCTTCATATCAATCTTTACCCAATCATTTCAAGCAGAATTCCCCTGAGTTAAGAATTTTTACAAAGCAGTAACAATAATTTTTTAAATAATCATTATTGAAAATACCATTGTTCCAAAATAAACCACTATATGAGATAGCAATTATTGAAAATACCATTGTTCCAAAATAAACCACTATATGAGATAGCAATTTTTCAAAATGCTTCCCCAGAATTTCCCCCAGAATAATATAGTATTTTAAAAAAATACTTCAGTGAAAAATGAATAGATCAGCAACTTTTGTCCATGAATAACTCTCCAATGAGAAATCTGTAATCAGGAAAATACAGCATCCATTAAATGAATGACTGAAACCAGTGTTTCTAACTTGTTTTAGCGCTATTTTGGAGGCAGATTCTTCCTACTGCAGTAAGTCCAAAAGTTTGCTCTCAGCTAATATGATTCATTTCCTAGCAGTTGGAAGGAAACTTTTTGAATTGCAGAGCAAATTTCCTTGTCAGCATCTTACAGTGTTTATGGATGGTACTTTTAACATTTAATTGTAAATGTTCTGATTACCCAGAAATTACTACTACCTTGAAAAGACAAAATATATCAAAATTCATGTAAAGAATTAGATGCTTGGATCAGTGTTCTACAAGGCAGGGGTTCAGTGCATAGCTCCCTAGTGACTAAGCGTTAGTGTTGTAGTCAGTGAAAATCCAGGACTGTTTCATCTTCCAATAAGCAATAATTGCATAGAAATTTACATAGCTAAGTTACAGAAATCTTCCTTTGAGGTTGGTAACCATATACTTGGACAAAATTGTGTTTCCTTATTAATTATACACAATTATACCAGTTAAAAATGATTTAACTGCATATATTGAAAAAAATACAAAAGTACAGTGAGTTAAAGATAGTTTACCTCTCTCTTACATAAAGGAAACCTAGAAGGAAGCAGTCCAAGGAAGGGTCTACTGGGTCATCAGTGACTAAGATCATTGTCTTTGTGCTTTATTGCCAAGGGTATGATTTCACTGTAAGAATCACCACATAAACCTAGGTGGATACTGAAGTCCAACCATCATATGAAAAGTTTTCAGCCAGAATAAAAAAGATAAGGTGAAAATAGTGATCTTCTCAGTTGAGTTGGCTCCCTTAAGCTCCTTTCCTAAAAACTTCCCATGACATTTCTTTAATCTGTGCTTTAAAATCAACTGCTCTAGACTAGGTTCTTCTCTTATAGAACTTAGTTGAAATTAGCAAAACATTGCCAGCAGGTGATAGTATAATGACCTACAACATCCCTAGTACCACAGAATCCATTGACATATGTCTAAAGATTGTTTTCTTCACAGTGAGATAAAAAGACAACGTTTTAAGGGATCAAATAATTCCTTCCTCCACAGTAAATGGTATTGCTTTTCTACATGGTAATTCATAAGATGCAACCATTACCATTATAAAACAAATGTCCGCATTGTGACTAATCCTTTGCTAGCTTCTCGTGAGTCATTTTGAGCAGTAATTTCACCACTTCCTACAGATCACATATTTTACCATTTTTTCTTTTGGAAATTATAATATGTAGTTTATATTCTGTTTGTGTATCTATATGTGGTTTTCATAAATCAAGATTGTTGGTTTTGAACTTTCTAGGATCAGTGAAATTCAGTTCAGTTTCTGTAGCACTGAATTCAGCTCAAGTGAAGAGCTTTCTATCTACTTGCCATCCTCATTTCCGTCATTTATTTCCATCTGTTTCTGTCATCTGCACCGGTACTGCTCCTCAGAAGATCAGTGATGGGGCTCTGGCAGAATCATTTCTACTTACCTAACAAGATACCATCCTTCTTCTAAGAAAGAAAAATTTCTGAAATTTCCCTCTTTACTGTGCTTAAATTTTGTTGTATTTGCTCTCAATTTGTCAGAAACACCTGGAAAATTTGGCATTTAGATTGGGTTCTTTCTTTGTTTATGGCAATATTACAGGAATTCTCTCATTTTTATATAGTTAGCAAATTTTTCAGTTAGGATTTCAGAGGGAGAAATGTAAACACTTGTGCTTAAGGGTTGTTTTTTTTTTTAATGTTAGAAAGAGCAAGCTTGTATTTAGTATATACTTCATATGGAACAAGAACGGATTTCCCTTAATTTTTATTACCCTGATATGTTTACTGAGATAATCTCAAAATATGCAAAAAGCTCCACTACTTTATTTTTCATTATTTTATGATAAATTTGGGTCTGTTTCTAGACTCTGCTGTTCAATTGATCTATTTTTCTAGCCTTATACCAAAACTAAATTGACTGCTACAGCTTTTAGTGAATCTTGACAACAAATAATATAAATAATTCAAAAAATTTTTTTTCAAAATTGTTTTGGCTATTCTAGATCCTTTGCATTCTTGTATGAATTTTAGAATTAACTTGTCAATTTCTATCAAAAAACCACTTGCAACTATTTTGATTGTGATAATTGTGTTAAATCTACAGATCCTTTTACAGATAATTAATAATGCAAAATATTGAATACCTCAATCTATGAACATGATGTTTCTATTTATTTGGGTCTTTAATTTTTCTTTATATATTTTATATATTTTATAATATTTTATATATTTCAATGTAGACTTCTTGCCTATATTGGTTAAATTTATTCCCATGTACTTTGTATGCATTTGTAAAGATGTTATATTATAATTATAATGTTATTTTCCATTTGTTTATTGCTAACATAATAATAAAAACTTGACATTTATATTAAATATACATTTTTCAAATGTATTAAATTCATTTATTAATCATATTAAAATTATTTATATACAAAAACTTTGTGTGAATAAAAATATTTTTAAGGTTTTATTTCAAACTTTATGCATTTTATTTCATTATATTTCTTTCTCTTGCCTTATTGCACTGGCTAGCATCTGTAGTACAATGCTGAATAGAAAATGTGAAAGAAGACATCTTTGCCTTAGTCCTGATCTTGTGGGAAAGCAATCAGTACATCAGCATTAAGTATATTATTAGCTGCGGGATTTTAGCACCCTGGGTCAGACTGCAAAAAATCTCTTCTATATTTTTTGAGAGTATTTTTTAATAATGGGTGTTAAATTTTGTCAAATGTTTACTTCTGTGTCTATCAAGGTGGCCACATGGTTTTCCTCTTCATTATTTTAGTGGTGAATTATATTTTCTGAGCAAAACCTCATACATGGTATACATCACACTTGGTTATGGTGCTTTATATATATATATTATATGTATATATGTATTTCTGGAATTGATTTATTTCATTAAGATGTTTATGTACATGTTCAGGAGAAATATTTGCCTACCATTTTCATTTTTTGGTAATCTTATTAGTTTTGACTAGCAAGGTTTATACAACCATCATAAAATAGTCAGAAAAGATTCTTCCTCTATTTTTCAAAGTAAGACTGTTATTATATTGCTATTTTCCTTCTTTATATGTTGGGGAGGATTTATCAATGAAACAGTCCAGTGCTGTAGTTTTCTCTGTGGAAGAAGATATATTTTTTAAATTTTGAAATAATTATAGATTCACAGAAAGTAGCAAAAATAGTAGCGTACCCTTTGTTGAATTTCCTTACTCAATACATAACTTACATAGTACAATATAAGAACATGGAAATTGGCACTGGTAAAATGTGGGTGTAGAGTTTTATGCCATTTTATCACATCTGTGTATCTGTATAATGACCACCACAAGATACAAACCTATTTCATTACCACAAATATCTTCCTCATGCTACCTCTTCATTGTTTCACCCACCCAATTGTCCCCACACCATTCCTACACCCCAGAAACCACTCGTTTTTCCTTCACCTCTACAATTTTGTTATTTCAAGAAGGTTATATAGAGAAGCATATAGTATGTGTCCTTTTGAGACTGACTTTTTTTTTTTTTTGATTCAGCATAATGCCCTGGAGATTCATCCAAATTATTGCCTGCATCAATAGTTTGTCTCTTATGCTGCTGAGAAGTGCCCCATTAAAGGGAATAAAACAAGGTGGGCCCTCTGATTTCCCCAGATACTTCCCACAGTCAGATTCCAGGCTTCACTGCAGAGAGCAGAAACCCAAACAGAGCCCGGAGTCTTTCGTAAATAGAGAATATGTATATTGGACTTCAGAACGTCTGAGACATGTAGAACTTTCAGAGAGCAAAATCAGCAAAGGAGCCATATCTACTCTTTGGATGAGTAACTCTGCATGCCTGGCTTAACGCTCCCCATGCTTGACGATATAAATAGGTTGAAACATCCCAAGTGCACACATCCCTCTTAGAGCACCTTGTCCCATTAGAGAGAATGGCGAGGTCTCACAATACAGGATATTACATTAAGTTCCAAACGGCCACACTTCAGTCATCAGGCTAAATTAGAACCTGACTGATAGCTAATCTGGATTCAGAATAACAAACCAAGCTTAAAATCAAGCTTTTAAAAAAAAAAAAAAAAGATTCTCAAATAGCATTAAGTACCTGCCAGAACAAAACCCAAACCTCTTTAAGGAATGCAAAAAAAAAAAAAAAAAAAAAAAAAATCCAGATTTCAGCCATACAAAATTAACAAAGGGGAGGACTCGAGTAAGTAAAGTAAAAAATGGAAGAGGAACATTAC
Organism: Camelus dromedarius; assembly: GCF_036321535.1. Taxonomy (NCBI): domain Eukaryota; kingdom Metazoa; phylum Chordata; class Mammalia; order Artiodactyla; family Camelidae; genus Camelus; species Camelus dromedarius. The sequence continues at coordinate 73,481,235 of NC_087441.1, forward strand.
AACTAATACCAGAGAAATACCAAGAATCATGAGAGACTACTATGAACAAATATATAACCAAAAATGCGAAAACCTGAAAGAAAGAAAGTTCTAGAAACATGAACCTATCAACACTGAATTATGAAAAAATAAAAAATCTGAAAAGACTGACTACTAGTAAGGAGACTGAATTAGTAATTAAAAACTTCCCAACAAACAAAAGTCCGGGACAGCACAGCCACACTGGTGAGTTCCACCAAACACTCAAGGAAGAATGAATGTCAATCCTACCCCAGCTCTTCTGCAAAAAAGAAAAGGAGGAAACACTTCAAAACTCATTTTTAAGTTTGACATTATCCTGATCAAAACCAGAAAAGGACACCACAAGAAAAGAAAAGTACAGGCCAATTTATCTGATGAACATACATGCAAAAATCCTCAATAAAACGTAAGCAAACAGAATTCGACAACTGATTTAAAAGTTCATCCATCATGACCAAGTGGGATTTGTTCCAGGGCTGGAAAGATGGTTCAGTATCTGGAAACAACAAAAGGAAGGGAAAATGCCTTTGTTATTTTGACAGGGACCACACTGAATCTATAGATCGCCTTGGGGATTATAGTCATTTTAATCATATTAATTCTTCCAACCCATAAACACAGTGTATCTTTATATTTGTTTGTGTCGTCTTCAGTTTCTTTCATCAATGTCTTATAGTTTTCAGAGTACAAGTCTTTTACCTCTTTGGTTAGATTTATTCATAGGTATTTTATTCTTTTGATACAATTGTAAATGGGATTGTTTTCTTAATTTATCTTCCTCATAGTTCATTATTACTGTAGGGAAATGCAACAGATTTCTATATATCAATTTCGTATCCTGTAACTTTACTGAATTCATTTATTAGTCACAATAGTTTTTTGGTGGTGTCTCAATTTAAAAAAAGATTTTTTTTTTGCAGAAAAGGAAAGTAGACATTTCAACTTTGTGGCTCTAGCAACCACATATATCACCAAGAAATCCATGTTCCCCGGATATGAACAGATTCAAATAAGCATATGCTTCCTTGAATAGCCCTGCCAGGGAAATCTGGGTCTTCTACTAAAATAGGATTGCCATTTAGAGCAGGTGGATTCTGCTATTGTTTTTAGCCTCCTTCCCCGACACCTTTCAGGAATAAGAAGTTAAGCAAGACCAGTATCCATTCCTTATTTAAATGTCTCAACTCTTCCTTAATGGCCCTTGACCATGGAAGACAAAATATTTTGATATGTGGTCATTTCTTAGACAAACACTTCCTTAATCTGTGCATTTTTATATGGAATCAAAAATATCTATTGAAATAACCAACCACAGCTGAAATAGAAACTGAACCAGAACCCTTCACAGAGAGAACACATCTTTAAAATCTATGTTTACTTTTAGAACAAACTTGCTCATTCTTTCCCAAGAAGATATAGTAACGTAGATAACTAGGTAGAAAAAGAATGGAATTTTTTGTATAGTATTTTTCCGTGGCCTCTTTGATGGTCATTGTGGATTTATTCAGCCATACGGCTACAGATAAAAGTATGAAATAGGTCATTTGTCCTTAGCCCGCATGCGTGCCAGGGGTTCCCTGTTCACGTCAGTCATTCCTGAGGATTTCTCTATTCTTTTACTGCATAGTCTTACTCTTGTAATTTTCAGTAACTACCAACTATTAAACTAAGAACCTAATTCCTGCCAAAGTGATAGTTGAGAAGTCTTATGTTCCTATCCTTTTCAGAGTGTGTTTGTTACATGTAAGCAAAATACTTTTTTAAGACTAAAGCATATTTCTTTCAAATCGAGGTATGAACGCAGTGCTTTGCATATCAAGCTCTGAAGTCTGAGGAAACAATTTTGGCACAAGAACATTCTCAGTATGCAGAAAACCAAGCCCCATATTGTATTCAGAAGTCAGATCCTAACTATAGACTGCTTTCTAGATCTCTGAACAAGATTTATATAAAGAACCCAAACCTTCGAGATCTCCTACATGGTAAGCATCTTAGAAAATACGTATCTTTGTGGACAAATTATTTTCCTGGCAAAGACCAGGGATTTATATTCAGTAAGACAGATCTTACACAACTTGGGCCAGGAGGAGATTAGGGAGACTCAGAGACTGAGATAAGATAATTAGGTCCATGAGCTAATGCAGGAAGGAGTGATGCCAGGAAGATGGCATATGTTAGTAAAGTTTAAGCAGGCATATTGTTTTCAGAGCATTCTGGAAGTGGTTAGCAGAGACGTAACTCAGAGGACTGAAAAAAACACAGTCCAGGACCATGTGTAAGAAAGATCAAAAACAGCAAGCACTACTGCCTCTGAAATAGCTGGAGTACCAGTTATCCAGCCTGAGGGAATAGATGTGAAAACCATCTGAAGGATGAGGCAGGGGCTTGCTCACAAGAAACAAGGTGAAGGCCAAATAATAAAAACTTTGGTCAGAATCAATATGTTCCGAATTTCTACTCCTGGCAATGATACAAGAGTAAGTGACCAGACTTACATTTCAGTCTTCAACAATAATAAACTGTGAAACAACAGCTTTCAGACATTCAGCAAGTTAGCCCAGGAAAATGATCCTTGAAGAAGGGAGACAAGGTAAGCGTATGGCAGCCCCAGCCTGCCACCTGGAAAGAACACTTTTTGATGTCTCAGGATTCACTCATCTCTGTTCATGTCTTTCTTTTTTTTTTTCATACTTGTGTTTTGTTTTTAATAGTCTCTTGGTTTGTTTTCAAGGTCAGTAAATTTTTTTTGTAGTATCTTAGCTGCTATTAATCCCACCCACTGTATTTTTCATCTGATACAATGTATTGATTATCTCTAGTAATCTGATTTGAGTCTTTCTTTTAAATTTCGTATTTATTGTCATGCTTAACATTTCCTCGACCTTCTTTTCTTAAATTTTTTATTTATTATTTAATTTTGGCAGGGGAGTAGTTAATTAGGTTTGTTTATTTTCAGAGGAGGTACTAGGAATTGAACCCAGGCCCTTGTGCATACTAAGCATGCACTCTACCACTTGAGCTATACCTTGCCGGCTAAATTTTTATTTTTGGAGGGGAGGCAACTAGGTTTATTTATTTATTAATGGCAGTACTGGGAATTGAACCCAGGACCTCGTGCATGCTAAGCACATGCTCTACCATTGAGCTATACCCTCCTCCCTACCTTTACTTTCTTGATATATGGATATTAGTACATATTTAACATTCATGTGCACTAATTTTATCACAGGTATTATTTCTGGGTTTGTTTTCATGATTTTTTTTCTCCATTGTGTGTCATATTTTCTTCCTTTCTTGAATGTCTGTAATTCTTTCTTGCATATCAGGCACTGTAAATTTTATACTTTTGAGTGATGAAATATTTAATTTGGGGGAAAAAACTAAGTTGAAGGACTTATAATTACTAATTTCAAAACAATATAAAAGTAAAATAGTGTAGTATTTGCATAAATCAACATATAGAATAATGGAACAAAATCATGAGTCCAGAAATAGAGCCATACATAGCTGTTACAATGATTTCAACAAATGTGACAAGGATAAATTTTAACAAATGATGTTCAACAAAGACAGTATTACAAGGAGGAGGGGGAATGCTGGATTCTAATAAAAAAAAAAAACAACTTAACTTGCATGTGGGATAGTAATTAACCTGTTATCTATCACAGACTTAGAAAGGGCCTAAACCTGTTAAACTTCTAAAAGAAAACATTAAAAAAGCTTAATGATTTTAGGTAAAGATTTGTATGATATAATAACTCATATATAAAGCATAAAAAGAAAATTTTATTAAATGGCCTTATCAAAATTAAGATTTTCTGCTCTTCAGATGACAGGTTTTAAAAAATAAAAACTTAAGACAGAAATGAGAGAGAATATTTTCAAAACATGTATCTGATAAAAGGACTTATATCCAGAATATAAAGAAGGCTTACTACTCAATTATAAGATGACAAACAACCTGGTTCAACCTGGTTTTAAAATAAGCAAAAGATGTGGAGAAAACAAAAACCTTCCCAAAGAAGGGAAACCAGTGCATACCCACTAGAATGCCTAAAATTTTAAAGTTTGACCATACCAAGTGTTGACAAGGAGGTAGAGGAAAGGACTCTCACAGAGGGAATGAAATATATTACAATCCCTTTGGCAAACAGTTTCATAGTTTCTTTAAAAGTTGCCACATACAGAAGAAAGTAACTTTATAGTGGAGGAAACTGATAAACACTAAGTCAGCTACATTATCAAGGTCATCATCACCAGTGATAAGTTATATAGATGCAGATATCCCTCATATGATGTTATGAGAATGCAACTTAATTCTGTCATCTTATACCCAAGAAGAAACATAGCCCCTTGTCTATCATGAGTAAAACACCAGACAAACCCAAATTGGAAGACATTCAACAAAGTGCCTAATGATATGCCTCAAAATGGTCAAAGTTATCAAAAATAAGGAAAATCTGAGAAACTATTGCAGTCAAGAGGCACCTAAGGAGAATGATGACTCTCTCTAATATGGTATCCTGGATAGGGTCCTGCAACAGAATAAGAACATACAGAATAACAATGTATAATATTCTTCATTCTTTGTGACAAGTGCACCATAGTTATGTATTATATGAACAATAAAAGACCTGGGCACAGGGTATACTGAGTCCTCTCTACTATCTTTTCAACTTTTACATAAATTTAAAATTATTCTAAAATTAAAACTTTATTAAATACAAAAGTTAGCTTATGGCCCAGCCCTTTCACACCCAGGTTTTTACCCAAGAGAAATAAAGGCTTATGTCTAAAGAAGACCTTGTATGTGAATATTCATAGCATCTTTATTTCTAATAGCCAAAAATTGGAAGCAAGCCAAATATCTATCAAAAAGCAGATTATAAAAGCATTGCATTTTATCTATACAATAGAATACTATTCAGCAAAACAAAGGAACAGAATATTGATACGTGCAACAGGTATCCAGACCTCCAAAAAAAGGAGTATGTATTTCATAATTCCATTTATTTAAAATTCTAGAAAATCCAAAGTAATTCTTAATGACATAAAGTGAACCACAGTTTATTTTGAGCAGGGGATGAAAGACAGATTACACAGGGGTACAACAAAACTTTTCAAGGTGATGCAAATGTTTGTTACCTTGATGATGGTGATGTTTTCATTAATGCCAAAACTCATCCAACAGGACACAATATAAGTAGTTTATTATGTATCAGTTGAAACTTCATAAAGCTATAAGCAATAAAAGAGGTAGTAAGTGCTCATTATTTTGTCCTTATCTATCTATATTCACTCCCTTGGTGAATGAAGAACCCCAAGAAGACATCAGGTCCTAATCCTTAGAACCTGGGAATGTTACTTTCTTTGGAAAAACAGGTCCCTGCAGGTGGGATTCAATATCTTGAAACGGGAAGGTTAGCTTGAATCACCCTTGTGGGTCCTAAATGCACTCACATACATGAAGGCGACAGAGGAAGATCTGACACAGAAAGAAGAGAATGAAGCAGTGTAACCACGGAGGTAGAGACTGGAATGATGGGGGCTCAAGTAAAGTCAGGAGAAGGTGAGAGAAGCAAGGATCAGAACACCCAGGAGCCTCCAAAGAGAGGTCAGCCTCATGACACCCTGATTTAGTATCAGAGAAACTGATCTGGGGCTCCTGGTCTCCAGAATGGGGAGAATAGTTTTCTGTTACTTTAAGTCAACAAGTCTGTGACAATTTGTCACAGCGGCCACAGGAATCTGATAACTATCTTACCCATTCCCAAAGATTTAAAAACACTTTCTCTTCAGAAATGATTTTTTTTTGTCGTTGTTTCTGCTATTATGTTTTTGTTGTTTTTAAACCTCCACTCTAGTCTTCTCTTCAAATTTAAACCATGAACTCAGTTGGCAACTTGAGAGCTTCCCTAGGAAAATGTCAATGTTTCCAAAGTTGAATACTTTTTCCCCAAAACCTGCTCTCTGCCCAGCTTTCCCATATCAGTGATACCAAATCTGTCCCTCCATTTGCCAAAATTCTTATTTGGCATCATAAACACTTCTTTTCTTTTCACCACCAACACCCAATGTGTAGGGAGAATCAAGTTAGCTCGACCTTCAAAGTATATCCAGAAATCTGACCACATAGTGTATCTGCCACTCCTGCTAATTTGGTTCACGTCTCCACTCCCTCTCATTGGGATTACTAAAGTATCCTACAGCTCTGCCCTTCTATCTTTGCTGAGCTCTAGTCACCTGGCAGAAGTTACTTACCCTATTAACACCCCGAAAGGATCAAGTCACTCATCTGCTCTGAATGATTCTCCACTGAACTCAGAGTAGCAGTATTGTCTCTACGTGGCCTACCTCCAGGCCCTACTTGATCTGGCCCACCCATCACTTTTCTAACCTGCTCTCCCAGGTGAGAGTTCAGTCACCTGAACTCTCAAACTCTCCTGGCTGATCTCAAATAGCCCGCCTCAGAGCCTTTGCTCCAACTATCCCCTTTACCTGGAACGCTCCTCTCCTAGATAGATTTCCGAGTCCATGCCCAATTTCAAACTCTCAATGCAGTCCTTCCACAGGGCTATACCTAATAAAACAAAGCAAACCCTCCCATAGCTGTCGTGCTCAATTCTCCTCACCCTGCTCTAATTTTTCTTTTCCCATAATACTTATAATCTTTTAATAAACTATGTAATTTTACTTATTATATTTATTTTTCATTGTCTTAGCAATACTGGAAGGTTGTGTTCCAAGGGTAAAAAGCAGTGCCTGCTTCACAGCAGGCAGTCAATGAACACTTACTGAAAGACCAACTTAATAAATAAATGAATTAACATTTAAATGAATCCCTGTTTTTGTAATTTATTCTCACTTGAATTGAGTGATAGGACAAAAGCAGGCTGGGACAATATTTTATTGACTATGAACTTGTAAGAAATTAATTTTGTTATCGTTCTGGTCAGTTTATACACAAAGTACGCTATCTTATTACTCAACAAAGTGTCATTCATGGGAATGCCACTTCCAATTGGGTAGGAAGAAAATAAATTCACCTCTATGTTGTTCAATCATGTGGAATCCAATTCTCTTGAAGCTTTTCTAAAATATTCTACATTTTCAAAACGGTTAATTCTTTCAAGGTAAAGGACTGAAGCAAGACCTTGCTAAACAGTAGTCTGAACACCTGCAACAAATCAACTTCCAAAAACGTTTTCACAAACTGAAGGAAGGAGCCTAAGATACATGAAAATTTGCTGACCTCTGAAACAATTATATGAGCACTTAATCCATGCAAATGCTCCACTGAAATTGAAATTTGCTCAGTGAGAACCATTAGAAAATAAGTGTGTTTTCACGACAGTGAGAAACTGTTCTGTGTTCTGACAAGTACATTAGGAACAAAGAAAGAAAGGCAACCGAACACAGAACAATTCACTTTAAAATTCTGTACTAATTCAATATGAAATTACTAGGCATTTATAAATATTTTTCTACTTTTGAACCACCAGACATAATTAAGTTGTGAGATTCAATGACATACTCTTTTTCACTGCCTTTTCATATTATAGGTTGTTATATATAATTACTAAAATTGCCTTGTAAGTCAAAGGACCGTGGAGGATATAATTCCATCATAATTCCGGTTGCTATCACTGGAGATTCTAGGATACAAAAGTTTCCTCAAGGTTTTGGACTAGAAATAAAAACCATATTTGTACTTGTCTCTATACTGCATGGTACCTGCACGGAGGTGTACAAATGGTTGTTATTTAATAAATATTTATTAAACAATGAATGAATAATAACAGTTACCTAGACATACACCTGAATTTCTTAATAATAATAATACCTCACGTGAATCCTTGAAAAAAATTTTTTTTCCCGTAGCTGCTTTTGTGTGTGCCTGTTGCTGTAGGCTACCTACCTCAGCCACTATTCCCATCAGCATACTGATTAATCCTATTAACACTTCTTCCATCTTTTTTTGCCCAAATTGTATTTCTCTTTTATCAAACATATAAAGGCAATTACAGTAAATGGCTCTAGTCATTTATACCAGTAATTTTATACTGTGCACACCATATTAAATAAGGTACCACCTCAGGATTAAGATTTCAATACATTTTAGAACTGTAACTTAAAAGTAGAAGTGAAATTTCTTCATATTTAATCACATGGTCCTCAATTCAAGGTCTTTTTCCCAAAGATCAAAGTTCCAAAGAAAATGATAAGCACTGCTCAGTGTACTGGGCTGAATAGTATCCACCAAAACTCCGTGTCTTTCCTGGAACCTCGTAATTAGAGCTTATTTGAAAATAAAGTCATTGCAGCTGTAATTAATTCAGTTAATATGCACTCACCCTGCACAGGCCCTTAGCCAACATGACTGCTGTCCTTAGAAGATGGGGAGAAGAGAAACAGAACGAAACACAAAGGAGATGGCAGAAGCTTGTGATGTTGGAGGCAGAGTCTGGAGCACAGCTGCAAGCCAAGGGAAGCGCAAGATTGCCTGCAAGCACCGGAAGTTAGGGCATGGCTAAGCTCCGCCCCTAAATCCTCAGAGAGGGTGCATGTCCCTGCCTTCACCTTCCCTTCAGGTTCCCAGCCTTTAGAACCAAGAGAGAATGAACTGCTGTTGTTTTTAGCTACTAGGTTTGTAGTATTCTGTTATGGCAGCCCCAGGGAACTAATGCACTTAGTTTCTTCTTAATCAATTAATATGCAATATCTATTTACAATAGCCAAGGCATGGAAGCAACCTAAATGGCCATCAATGGATAAAGAAGATGCAGTATGTAGATATAATGGAATACTATTCAGCCATAAAAAGAATAAAATAATGCCGTTTTCAACAACATGATTGGACCTGGAGATCATCATACTAAGTCAGAGAAGCCAGAAAGAGAAAAAAAAGTACCACATGATATCACTTATTTGTAGAATCTGAAAAAAGGATACAAATGAACTTATTTACAAAACAGAGACAGACTCACAGACATAGAAAACAAACTTATGGTTACCAGGGAGGAAAGGGGGTAGAGAGCGATAAACTGGGAGTGTAGATACTAACTACTATAAATAAAACAGGTAAACAACAAGATCCTACTGTATAGCACAGGGAACTATATTCAGCACCTTATAATGGCCTATAATGAAAAAAAATGTGAAAAGGAATATAAATATGTAAAGTGAATCATTTATGCTGTACACTAGAAATTAACACAATTTTGTAAACTGACTATACTTAAATTAAAAAATTATGTGCAATATGAAAATCTATAATTAACACTGTCAACTCACCCCCTTCCTTAACTCCCACACCACTGAACTATGGAATGAAAAGCTGGATGTTTTAATAGTCTTCTGTTACAAGAAGTACAACACACCCTTAGGATATGACTATGTCTACATTTCAGTGATTATGTCTAGTGATTTCAACTCTGAGACACTGAAGTATGTTATTTTATTTTTAAAATGCTTATATATATAAATAATTACTCGTATATGCGTATTCATATATATGAAAACTATCTATGACTACTATTTGCATTTTTATTAACTGATAGTTATTAATTTCCTTCAAAGCCATTGCTAATTATGCAGGAGACAGTGATTTTTTCTTCCTCCCTCATCCATAACTGGATATTTTGAATTGCACTGTGCTTCGTACACTCAACAGCATTTATGTGTGTATCTGTGTGTATTTTCGTCTTAGCAGATGGCAAAACTCTCCACCACTTCTCTGAAGTCTGGAAAAAGAAGAGCAGGGACATCCTGAAAGTGTGTTTAGAGAGAATTGTCTGAGACCTACTGTATTAAAGCACCTGGTGGGCTTTAAGAGGAAAGCTATCCAAGTTGTCATTCTATATTATAATCATTTTTCTCTGTTATTTGTCACCCACAGATAGCATTCATTTAATCATTCCAGAATGATTTTTTAAAGTTTCAACACATAATATATTAATTAGATGAGCATCTTTTGTCTTTACCTCAGTCAATTGTTGAGTGATTTTAAGGAAGGTTGAATATCAATCAAGGTGTATCTGGCCATGTCTTCGGTTGCCTGTATTTGACAGAGTGACTGTAGACGTGTAATGAAGGACTCCTGCTCACATAATTCATGCTTTCCTGGCTTCCCTCTGATTGTTTATGACTTTCTCTTTTCTTGCATTTCTTTAAAAAATAATCCTGAAATGAAACTAATGCTGTGTACAATTTCTTCCCCTAGAATACCTTCTAAAGTCAGAACAAAAAAGGGTTGCATTGAATTAAGCTTTTATTTCAGTTACAAATTTGAATACAGTTATCAGTTAAGTGAAGGAATATACATGACAGTGCTCTGTGTACTCCAAGGTGTTAAAAACAACCTGGTTGTAATAATGTAATAATTACAAATATTTATAACATAAGGTATATTAAAACTAAACTTTAAGAAAGAATATTTGTGACATTTACTTTAGTATTACTAATTTTAAGGATTCTGATGGTCATAGCCGTTAATTAATGAGCTAATTGACATATACTGTGATTACCAAACTAATAAAAGCTTGTCTATTAAAATATGTGGGCTTTATTTTAGTTGATGCAAAGCATTTGATCTCATATACTCCCTTTTGCCTGCTAGAAGTTCTGAAACAATTCTTTCTACAGAGATTCTCTTTTTAATGAAAGTATAGTCAGTTACAATGTGTCAATCTCTGGTGCACAGCAAAATGTTTCAGCCATACATATACATACACATAATTGTTTTCATATTCTTTTCCATTATAGGTTACTACAAGATATAGAATATGGTTCTCTGTGCTATACAAAAGAAACTTATTGTTTATCTATCTTATATATAGTAGTTAGTATTTGCACGTCTCAATTTCCCAATTTATCACTTCCCACTCCTTTTCCCCCCAGTAACCATAGTTTGTTTACTATGTCTGTGAGTCTGTTTCTGTTTTGTAGATAAGTTCATTTGTGTCTTTTTTTTTTTAGATTCCACATATAAGTGACATCATATGGTATTTTTCTTTCTCTTTCTGTCTTACTTCACTTTAAATGACAATCTCCAGATCCATTCATGTTGCTGCAAATGGCATTATTTTACTCTTTTTACAGCTGAGTAATATTCCATTGTATAAATATACCACAGTTTCTTTATCCAAACATCTGTCAATGGACATGTACGTTGCTTCCATGTCTCAGCTATTGTATATAGTACTGCTGTGAACATCAGGGTGCATGTATCTTTTCAAATTTGTGTTCCCTCCAGTTGTATGCCCAGGGTTGGGATTGCCAGATCATATGGTAAGTCTATTTTTAATTTTTTGAGAAATCTCCATACTGTCTTCCATGGTGGCTGCACCAGACTACATTCCCAACAGTGTAGGAGTGTTCCCTGTTCTCCACACCCTCTTCAGAATTTATCATTTGTGGATTTTTTAATGATGGCCATTCTGACTGGTATGAAGTGATACTTCGTAGCTTTGATTTGCATTTCTCTGATAATTATTGATATTGAGCATTTTTTCATGTGCTTATTGGCCATTTGTATGTCTTCACTGGAGAAGCTCTTGTTTAGGTCTTCTGCCAATTTTTGGATTGGGTTGCTTGGGGATTTTTTGTTACTAAGTCTTAGGAGCTGTTTATATATTCTGGACATTAAACCTTTGTCAGTAGCATCATTTGCAAATATTTTCTCCCATTTGGGAAATAAAAGCAAAAATAAACAAATGGGACCTAATTAAATTTTACAGCTTTTGCACAGCAAAGGAAACCATAAGCAAAACAGAGATTTTTTGTTTTAATCTTGAACAATTACCTCTCTTGTGCAATAAAACTTCAAGTCTTTAGGTATTAGAGAGGAAATATGGGAAATATCGGATAGAATAGTCTGTATTTTTTAACTCCTTTGCTATTTATAACTTATATTTGCCTCAAGTGCTCTTTTCTTCATGCTGGAAGCATAGTATATGTATCATAGGTTAGAGTTTTTATCTAGAGAAAATTACATTTCTCATAATACAGTTATCTTGCCATATATGTTTATTGTATATGTGTATGTCAGTCTAGGAGTCTTAAAAATTGGTGACTTAATGACAACAAATATATATATGGCAAGTATTTATCTGTTTCCAGCTGCCTATAACTTCAAAATGTAAAAGGATAGTATATTTTTGAAGAAACAGCCAACTATATTGTATTTGGAACCCCTAAACAGACTGACTATTTATCATGTGATTTTTTTAAACATAATAAATATGCTTTAACTCACTGTGGTCAGCACTTGAGTGTCCTTGAGAAATTTGAATATGCCACTGTAGGTAAGGAACCACCGATGGATGTTTCAGGTGATACAGACCATGCGTTTAGCCAACTAAGGAGGCTTGACCCCTGTCCCTGGCAAGGATAAGATTTATAGTGCTTCGTAAGATGTGCAATACAATTTCTTGCCATTAAATAGCTACCTTTTGCCTCAAGCCATCCCTAGGTTAACTCTTCTAGGATAATCACTATGTTTATTTAGACAGGATCACTCATACTCAGTAGTCTAGTATTCAGCAATGATAAACATACAGCAAGCAATTATTATAAAGTGAAAAATTCCAGGAGACAGTTTTACAATTTTGAGAGAAATGTACTCACGAAAACTTGATTTCTAAATAACATGCTTTAAGTACACATAAATGTTTACTTCAATGCCATAGAATTGAAGACATAATAAGGACATGGCTAGATTCACCTTGAATTGTAGGCTTATTTGATGGAAATCCTAATGTTATAAAATTTTTATATTTCACAAACTAGGAGAGATTTGACTATTTTTTAAGAAGTCAGGATTCCTCCAAGGGCAAAGCAGCGTATAGGACAAGCCCATTTGTATACATCAAGCTCTAACCATTAATCTCCTACAAAGCTGACCTGAGCAGTTCTCATTAGATTTCTTCCCTATCCAATGAGCATGATGATTTGCAAAGGTTAAATTGAATCAGAGCCGTAACCCACAGTCTCATCGGATTCTGCTCCTTTACAATCATAACATTTCCCAACTAATTAGGTCTCTATTGTGCTTCCTATTATTAATTTGTAGATAATCCCCAGCCTTGCTTTGGCAAGTTATACCTCTTTTCCATGACCCATGTCTTCTCTTCTCCCAATAGCTTGAGGGATATTACCTCCACTGGCTGACCCAGTCTTGCCCCTGGTTCTCTGACCTCCTGATGTCAACTATATGTTCAGATATGGAGATATTATATACTTTTATAAGTGTTCTGACTATATTTTAAATATTAGTGCTTACACATCAATCTGAACTTGCTTGCCTTTAAGCCAATCACAGCCCACCCAATGTTTATTTACCAGGGCGTGGCCAGTACAGCACCAACATATGATCTGCAAGATCCTAGATGAGACGCTATTCCTAAGGCTATGAATTGCTGTAGCTTTAAATTTAACTGTCATTACACTGTTGCTCACATACCAACTCGACCTACTGTGTCAGAAACTGGCTGGGAAACGACAGCTTTTTAATAATACCGTGTTCCCAGAAATGGGTTACAAACACCCACACCAACAAAATGTAGAAAGGGACTACTGAGAATCAGATGTCTGGGGAGTTATTCTAGATAATGAGACTATGGGTGGACACTTGACTTTATTAAATGGTTAAGGTTCTTAATCACACATTGACAATATGTTACAGAAAATTATGGATGGAAGGTTTTTAAACAGATGGATAATGTGGCAGAGTTTATGAGTTAGAAAGTTTCCATGGAGAATGGAATGAGAATGGAAGAACAGAATGGGAGAAACTCTTGGAAAGGAGCCTGGGAAAACCTAGGAGATGGACAAAAATAGATACCCAGTTATAAGGACGAGATAACACTGGGGGTGTAATAGAAAATCTGAGGTAAAGGGATGACTGTGCCTCAGGATCCCAGATGACACACTCACTTACTGTGAACTTCCTCAACATGCTTCTGAGGCTATTAATAGTTTTTTTGCCTTAATTAGAACTAGTTTACAAAGAGGCATGTGGCAAAATTTGCAGCTGGAAGAAGACAGTACACACAGTTCTAACAAGACAGTCTTGGTAAGGGCAAAGAAAGCAGGCAGGAATGACAAATTTTATCATTAAACAGAAAAGGAATGAAAGGGGGACCGGATGTAAGGGTGAGGAACGAGGTTTCTTGGGGATTGCGCTGAGTGTTAAGCATTGTGGGGCTTTCAGGTAAAGGGCTAGTGGACGTGGAGCCCTAGAGAAAAGTGTGGATTGGAGGCAACGTGTCACTAAATGCAAAAGAATAAAATTTCAAGAAGAAAGAGACAGCACTTTCTCATGGTTTAGAAAGGTTAAATAAGAGGAATGCTGAAAACACAGCACTGATTTGGCAATTAGGAGGTCGTTGGTGACCTTCGCAAATGCTGTTTTGATAAAATGACGAGGTAGAAGACTGAATTGAGTGACGGGATGTGAAAATGTGAGTTAGTAGATGCATTCAAGTAGTTTGCCAATGAATACGTGGAAAATAGTTTTATATCTTCTTGCCCAAAGAGGGAGAGTTTACAGACATTTCTAAAACTTTCTATTAGGCTTGGGAAACTCAAGAGAGTTAATATGCCAATTAAAAAATAATAATAAATGAAAGGACAGTCTGGTTCCACATGTAAGGAGCTTGGAAGTTGCCACTTCATCCTAACAACGAATAAACAGCCAAACTGACTGAAAAATGAGCAACTTCTCTTTCATCCATAAGACAAGGGAAGGACACAAGGCAAACCACGGCCCCTGGGATTGGCGAGACAGACATGCAAATACAGAAAAGTTATAGCTTACCAGAGCAGAGACTCGTGAGCTAAAACGCTGTGGAAACCAGTTCTGGGGCAGGAAAACCTGAACTGTCATTGAAGAGTTGCTGGAGGCTCAGGGTGGACAACTCTGAGAGTTTAAAACTCCAGGGTGTCCCAGTCACATTGGTGCCCCCCATATTGTGAGATTTACCTCCAGGAGCTCAACAAGGTTCGCACGGTGAATATCAGAGAAAAAAATCCCCTCACGCTTCCAGCAGGAGGAGGAGAAAAGGAACCACCTTGAAATGGCCAGAGCTCTCAGTTCTTCTTAACAAGACCTGTGCTCAGGGGAAACGAGTTACCTAGATCCTCTCAGGGGAAACTAGTTAACCAGAGCCCAACCTCCTCATGAATTTTCAGAAGCTAACTGACATAAGGAAGGGAAACACTCAACTTTAGCCAGCTCTAGCCATCTTGTCCCACCTAAGAGGGGAGAAAAAACCGAGAAACAATTGTGAAGTTTATAAACCAGAGGTAGAAGCCAATTAAAAGGCTGCAGCTATATCACAGACCTAAAGAAGCCTTCACCTCCCCTCACATCCCACCGCCACCTTACGAAAGGCTCTTTTGTAGAAGTTCCTTTCATCCAGTGTATCATGTCTGGCTACCAAGAAAAAAATTGCAAGGCATACAAAATACAACCTCCCCCACCAAAAATAAAAAGAAAATTTTAAAAGACAGAGCAAGCATTAGAACCAGACTTGGCAGGGATTTTGGAATTATCAGCCCAGGAATATTAAGCAACTATGACTAGTTTGCTAAGGGGTCTAATGGATAAGGTAGACAGCATGTAAGGGCACATGGACGACATGAGCAGAGAGATGGAAATCCCCAAGAAAAACCTCCCAAATGCTAGAGATAAAAACACGGTAACAGAAGTGAAAAATGCCTCTAATAGATTCACTAGTAGACTGGACACAAATGAGGAAAGTCTCTGAGTCAGAGAACATACCAATAGAATCCTTAAAAACCAAAAAGCAAAGAGAACAGAGGCTGAAAGAAAGCACAATATTCAAAGACTGTGGGACAGCTATAAAAGATGTAACATGCATGCAGTGGAAATGCCAGGGGAAAGGAAAGGAAAATGGAACAGAAGAAATGGTTGAAGCAATGATGACTGAGAATTTCCCTCAAAATAATGTCAGACACCAAATCCCAGACTCAGGGAGAGAACCCCATAACACCAGGTAGGATAAATACAAAAACACCACACTTAGGCATCTCATCTTCAAACTATAGGAAATCAAAAAGAAAGAAAAAAATTCTGAAAGAAGCTGGGGTTCGGTGAGGAGTAGGAGACACCTTACCTGGGGAGGAACAAAGAATCTGACTTCTCAGATCTGAGTTCTCAGAAACCATGCAAGCAAGAAGAGAGCAGAGTGAAATACTTAAAAGTAGTGAGAGCAAAAAAATATATCCCACTAACCTGGAATTGTGTACCCTGTGAAATTATCCTTCAAAAGTAAAGGAGAAATAAAGACTTTCTCAGACAAACAGAAAAAGGGCTTTTTTTAGTCAGTAGACTCACCTTGCAAGAAATGTTAAAAGAAGTTCTTTAGTAAGAAATAAAATAATAAAAATAAGAAACTTACATCTTTATAAAGATCATTGAAGAAGGAATAAGTGAAGGTAAAATAAAAATTTGTATTTTTGTCTTTCTTAATTTACCTTACAGGCCATTCTTTTGAATGATAAAAATAAAATAAAAATTAAAAATTTGTTCAAAATAATAAATAGCACATTTTTATTATGAATGCTTATGTGTATATATATATGTGTATAAATATATATATATATGTATATATATACATGCTTACATATAAGTGAAATGAATGACAACAATGACACAAGAGATAGGAGGAAAGAAAGTAGGATTATTTTGTAATTATAAGGTACTCACACTACCCATGAAGCAGTATAGTGTTACTTAAAAGTGAACTTAGATTACTTGTAAATATATACTGCAAATTCTAGGGCAAACACTAAAAAAAGTAAAAAAAAAAAAAAAAAAGAAGAAGAAGAAGTAAAACTGATATGCTTAAAAAAGAAAGAAATGGAATCATATTAAATGTTCAATTAAAACCACAAAAGGAAGAAAAAGAGTGGAAGACAAAATAACAACAAAAAATAAAGGCAACAAATAGAAAACAGTAACAAATATGGTGCCTATTAACCAACTATATCAATAATCATTTTGAATGTCAATGGTCTAAATGCACCATTTAAAAGAGATTGTTAGAATGGATTAAAAATACCCAACCAGATGTTGTTTACAGGAAACCCACTTTAAATATAAAAACACATATAAATTACAAGTAAATGAATGGAGAAAATACATTATGCTAACACTAATCAAAGGAAAACAAGAGTAGCTACATTAACTTCAGACAGAACAGGCTTCAAAGTAACAAAAATTATCAGGGGTAAAGAAGGCATTACAATTCTCCAAGAAGATGCAACAATTCTTAATGTGTATATGCCTAGCAGCAGATTGTCAAACCATGAGAAGCAAAAACTGATATAACTCAAAGAGAAATAGATGCATCCACTATCATAGTTGGAGACTTCAACACTCCTCTATCAGAAATGCAGTCTCGGCAGGCAAAAAAAATCATTAAGGACATAGTTGAACTCAACATCATCAATTCATTCAACATAATTGACATTTATAGACTACTTCATCCAACAACAGCAGAATACACATTCTTCTTAAATTCACGTAAAACAGTCACCAGAATAGCCCACAGCCTGGGCTGGAAAGCACTCCTTAACAAATTTAAAATAATAGAAACTGTACTATGTCTGCTCTCAGACCACAGTGGAATTAAGTAAGAAATTACTAACAAAAAAAAAAAAAAAAAAAGGAAAAATCCCCAATGAAGTGAAGATTAAACAAACTTCTAAATAACCCCTGGGTCAAAGAAGAAATCTCAAGAGAAATGAAATACTCTGAAAAAAATTAAAATGAAAAAACAACTTTTCAAAATGTGTGGGATATAGTAAATGCAGTGCTTAGAGGGAAACTGATGTCACTGAATGCATATATTGGAAAAGAAAATCTAAAATCAATAATTTAAGTTTCCACGTTAGTTTCCACTGCAACATCACCATCATTTGTATTATTAAAATATAATTTTAGAATTTATCCCCTTTTGTAGAATCTCTTTTACAGACTTTCAGTATATATCAGGCTAAACGTGTAAAAACAAGATTTGAGTGACATTTGATATAGTGACAAATAAACAAATTTAGAACTGCATGTTTTATTACTATGTCAAAATAAAGTAGTGACATTTAGAACTATTTTACCTGAATGCTTTTCTATTCTCTCCAAACAATTTGAAGTTTTTAATTTGCTGTACCCAAGTTCCGTCTAAAGGTAAATAATTCATCTTGGGTCAAAAAATAAATATTTTCAAATACCACATAATGAACCTTTTTAAAGGAAGTAGATATAAAGTGTTACTTATTTTCTTCTCTGTATTTTTCCACATTTTCCAAATTTTTTATAATAAATACATGTAGCTTTTATATGAGAAGAGCATTTTAATGGGATAGCAAATAAAATTATACTAAGGACTGTCTCCACCAGAACAAGTTGAGGTTGATGCATACTTTAGAATTTGGTGTGTATAAAAGGAGAGAAAAAAGCTACAAAATTTTCTTCCCATTTTCTTGCAGGCCCTTAACCTGAATTATGTTCTGAGTTGTATTTGTGTAAATCTCACTTAACTATTAAAAACTGTAATAAGACCTGAAAGACAGGATAATCAGTCTTCCTGTGCTCTGACACCACAACAGTAAACTAAAAAGAAGAGAAACTCAGCATCCAGAAAATAATTACGGAACTGATTTCACTACAGTCTTCTTAGGTGAGCAATGGGTGACAAGAACCTGCTGAAAAAGAGTCAAACCAACTTTCCTCAGAAGTCTGAAGTCTGCTTTCACCTGAAGTTTAATAGTCATTCATTCAAAATGCATAGGAGGGTATAGCAACTGAATAAAAAATAAAAATATGCTTTCATTAATGTATAATTTTTATAAAAAGATAAATACTACTGCTTGAGTGGAGATGATGTCCAGAATAAAAAAGCTCACTGATTAAAAAATAAATAAGTCCCCTAGAGCAAAAAAAGTAAAAGAAAAAAAGAAAGAAAAGCAAATTGTTTCCCGATATGCCAACAATTAACAAGTGGAGTCCAAAATTAAAAACAAAATACCATTTGCATTAGCACCCAAAAAACTGAAGTACTTAGGCATGAATTTACCAAAATGTATATAAGATTTATATGAGGAAAACTACAAAATTCTGACCAATGAAATTAAAGAAGAACTGAATAAACAGAGTGAGATTTCACATTCATGGATAAGAACATGTCTTTCAACACTGTTAAGATGTCAGCTCTTCTGAACTGAATCTGTAGATTCAGTGCAATCAAAATCAAAATCCCAGCAAGTTATCTTATGGATATAAACAAATATATCCTAAAGTTAAATGGATAAGCAAAGGATCCAGAATAGGCAACACCTTACTGAAGATGTACAAAGTTGGAGGACTGACGCTACTTGACTTTAAGACTTACTTCAAGGCTATAGTAGTGAAGAAAGTTTGATATTGGTGAAAAAAAAAACAGACAAATAGGTCAATGGAACAGAATAGGAAAGAGACCCCCATAAGTAGACTCAACTGATCTTTGACAAGAACCAAAGACAATACCATGGAGCTGCTTCTGCAAATGGTGTGGGAACAACTGGACACCCACATGCAAAAAATAAAATGAATCTAGACACACACCTTACACGCTTCACAAAAATTAGCACAAAGTGGGTCATAGACCTACACATAGAAGGCAAAACTATCAAACTCCTAGACAATAACATAGGAGTAATTCTAAATGATCTTGGGTATGGTGATTCTTTTTTAGAAACAACACCAAAGACACAATCCATGAAGGAAATAATTAAGCCAGGTGACATTAAAGTTAAAACATTCTGCTTTGTGAAAGACATATCAAGAGAATTGGAAGACAAACTACACACTGGGAGAAAATATTTGCAAAAGATACATCTGGTAAAGAACTATTATTCAAAATACACAACCCTTAAAAATTAACAAAAAGGAAACAAATGACCCAATTTAAAAATGACCCAAAGACCTTAACAGACAGTTTACCAAAGAAGATAAACATATGGCAAATAAGCACATGAAAAGATGGCCCACATCATTTGCTTTGAGGGAAACACAGATTAAAACAACATTACATACTTAGTAAAACAGCCAAAATCCAGAACGGTGACAACCAAACACTGGTGAGGATGTGGAGCCATAGGAACTCCCCCACCTTGCTGGAGGGAATGCAAAATGGTGCAGCCACTTTGGAAAACATTTTGGCAGTTTCTTACAAAATTAAACATACTCTTCCCATACAATCCAGCTCATGTTCCTTAGTATTTACCCAAAGGAGCTGGAAAAAAAAATATGTCCACAAGGAAATCTAAACATGGATATTTACAGCAGCTTTATTCATAATTGCCAATACTTGGAAGCAACAAAGAATGCCCTTCACTAGGTGAAGGGATAAATAAACTGCAGTACATCCAGACAGTGGAACATTATACAGCACTAAAAACAAATGAGCTATTAAGCCATAAAAAAAGTGGAGGAAGCTTTCATTCATATTGTTAAGTAAAAGAAGCCAATCTGAAAAGGCTATATACTGTATGATTTCAACTGTATATCTGGAAAATGCAAACCATGGAGACAGTAAGATCAGCAGTTGCCCCAAGTTGGGCATGAGCAGAAGAACGAGTAGGTGAAGAATAGAGGCTTTTTAGGGCAGAGAAAATATGCTAGGTGATAATGTGACAATGGCTGTACATCATTATACATTTGTACAAATCTATAGAATATATAATACCAAGAGTGAACCCAAAGGTAAACTCTGAACTTTGGGTGATTATGACTTGTCAATGTAAGTTCGTGTTAAAAGTGTATCGTCCTGGTGAGCGATGTTGATAAAAGAGAAAGATGCTGCATGAGTGGAGGTGCACAGTATATGGGAAATCTCTGTACCTCACTCAGAATTTTGTTGTAAGCAATTTTAATTGCTCTTAAAATTTAAAGTCCTAAAATTAAAAAAGTAAAAAAAAGTAACACTAAATAAAAGAGAACTATGATGGGCAGATGAACACGGAGAGAAAATCGAGAGTCCAGAGGTACCTACACACTGTTGGTGGGAGTATAAATATGCATGATATTTCAAGGAAGAACTTGGTATTTTTAAGAATCAAAAATGTGTTCTTACCCTATGTAGCAATGACTTAATTGATGTGGTTCTATACTAAATAATCTCCATGTTATGTAACTTCCATTTCTCTCCTAAATATATAATCAGCTATGGCAAATGAAACATATACAAACATGTATCTATATTTATTTTTTAAATGTTGACAAACTGGAAACAACTTAAAGATGTCCGAGGATGATAATTAATAAGTATATATGAATGTGCTGCAATGATATGGGACCATTAACATCTTTGCTTTGGGAAAGTATGTAGCAACACAGAATAAATTATCAGTGTATAATAAGTTTAAAAATTAGGATATATTGATGCAAAAACAGACACATGGACCAGTGGAACAGAATAGAGAGCCCAGAAATGAACCCACAAACTTTTGGTCAACTCATCTTCGACAAAAGAGGCAAGAATATACAATGGAATAAAGACAGTCTCTTCAGAAAATGGTGTTGTGAAAACTGGACAGCAGCATGTAAAGCAGTGAAGCTAGAGCACTCCCTTACATCATACACAAAAATAAACTTAAAATAGATCAAAGACTTAAACATAAGGCAAGATAAAATAAACCTCCTACAAGAAAATATAGGCAAAACATAATCTCACGTACATCTCAAAAATGTTCTCCTACGGCAGTCTACCCAAGCAATAGAAATAAAAGCAAGAATAAACAAATGAGAACTAATTTAACTTACAAGCTTCTGCACAGCAAAGGAAATCATAAGTAAAACAAAACAACAACCTACGGAATGGAAGAAAATTTTCGCAAACGATGAAACTGACAAAGGCTTGATCTCCAGAATATATAAGGAGCTCATACAACTTAATAAGAAAAAAACAAACAACCCAATCCAAAAATGGGCAGAAGACCTAAACAAGCAATTCTCTGAGGAAGAAACACAAGTGATCAATAGACACATGAAAAAATGGCCAGTATCACTAATTATCAGAGAAATGTAAATCAAAACTACAATGAGGTACACCTCACACCAGTCAGAATGGCCATCATTCAAAAATCCACAAATGACAAATGCTGGAGAGGATATGGAGAAAAGGGAACCCTCCTTCACTGCTGGTGGGAGTGTTTGGTGCAGCCACTGTGGAAAACAGTATGGAGATTCCTCAAAAGACTAGGAACAGATTTACCATATGACCCAGAAATCCTGGGCATATATCCAGAAGGAACCCTATTTCAAAAAGACATCTGCACCCCAATGTTCATAGCAGCACTATTTACAACAGCCAAGACATGGAAACAACCTAAATGTCCATCAACAGATGATTGGATAAAGAAGAAGTGGTGTATTTATACACTGGAATACTATTCAGCCATAAAAAAGAACAACATAATGCCATTTGAAGCAACATGCATGTCCCTGGAGATTGTCATTCTAAGTGAAATAAGCCAGAAAGAGAAAGAAAAACACCATATGAGATTATTCATATGTGGTATCTATAAAAAAAAAAAAAGAACATAAATACAAAACAGAAACAGACTCATAGACATAGAATACAAACTTGTGGTTGCCAAGGGGGAGGAGGGTGGGAAGGGACAGACTGGGAGTTCAAAATTTGTAGACACTGACAGGCATATGCAGAATAGATAAACAAGATTATACTGTATAGCACAGGGAAATATATACAAGATCTTGTGGTAGCTCACAGCAAAAAAAAAATGTGACAATGAATATATGTATGTTCATGTATAACTGAAAAATAGTGCTCTACACTGGAATTTGACATAACATTATAAAATGACTATAACTCAATAAAAAATGTTTTAAAAACTAGGATATAAATTTCTTTAGAGGGTTATTTCTACAATTTTGCAAAATTGAAATACTTAGAATGATCATAACCATGTACATAATTTGTAAATACAAAAATAACTGAAAAGTAATATATTAGAATTATGACACTGGATCAACTTGAGGGTGGTAAGTAAATTAGATGTGCATTTTGATTTGAAAGAATTATTTTGGGTGCAGCATGGATAGAGCTTCAGGAATATAGGATTGTATCCAAAGAGAACAGTTAAGAGGAATCTAAAAAAATAAGATACAAAGTTTATTTACAAACCAGAAATAGACTCACAGACATAGAAAACAAACTGTGGTTAGGGAAAGGGGATGAGGGATAGAATAGAAATTTGGGATTCCTATATATATAGTGATATGTATATATTGGGGTTCAGATATACATCACTATATATAAAATAGATAAACTACAAAGATACTGTATAGCAGAGGGAACTATATTCAATTTCTTGTAATGAACATAATGGAAAAGAAACTGAAAAAAATACATATGTATGTATGTATATGTATAACTGAATTGCTTTGCTGTACACCTGAAACTAACATTGTAAATCGACAACGCTTCAATAAAAAAATAAGAATTTTTTTCAAAAAAGGCTATTACACAAATAATGAAGGTTGCTGGAATTAGCCTGCTGGTAGTGACAACTGGGAAAAGTGGAAAGATCTTCACAATATTTGAAAGTTACATCAGTGGGGTTTGATGAAGGGTTCATGAATGAATTGAGGGTGTTGCTTATGACTCACAGGTTTCTTTCTCCCTTGAATCACAAGGACAAAAAGCCAGCAGTAATTGTGTATCATTATAGCCAACACATTTTTTTTCATGCTTCTTATTTAAGCCCTCAGCAATAAACGGCAATGTTTGCCATATTCTTGTGGTTATATAACTTGAGGGGAGCACCCATTTTAGCTCTGCCTGTTTTTTCTCCATTTCCTTTACTGGCTCCTCTCTTACTGCTCCTATGAACGTAGTTCTTATAATCATGGTTCTAATATTCCATCTTTTTATTCTATACAATCTCTACATGTCAATGGACTAAAAAGTTTTTGACTATGTCCCACAATCAAAAATAAATTTTACATTGGAACCTAGCACACATGTATGTATTTACATAGAATTGACACAAAATGTTTTTTGAAATAATATTTACATGAACTATGTGCAGTCCTCTTTAATATTTTGTATTCTGTGCTATTTTATTTCATTTTTTACAGATGAATTTTTGGTACCTCTAAATTTATTCATGACCCACAAAGAGACCTTTGCTCATGATTTGAAATCAGTATTTGATTATTCTTAAGTACTACAATGACTTCTGTTTTATCTATTAGCTAATTGAGCACAAATTTGAATTCTTTGTAAAAATCTCTTTTCAAAATCTAAAACCATAAATTCTGGTTATAAGTAAAAATTAACTATTAATTCCCCTAGAAAAATTACAGACATGTCAAATTCAAGGTGACTGAAATGGAGCCTGTATTTCCCTCCAAACCTGCATCCAACTCCAGAAAGCCTCATCTTTGCAAATGCAGTGGCATCTACACATAACACATGCCAGGAACTGGTGTTCATTCTCACATGACAGTTCTCACTCTTCTCTATGTCCAACCAATGTCCAGGTCTGGTCAAGTCTGTTTAATATTTCTTGAAGGCATGTTCTCCTGATCCCATTAATAATACCTTTGAGCCTTATAGGAGTTTCTCTGGATTACTGCTAAAAATGGTATCTTGGCTTCTAGACTAGACCAGAGCAATCTTTTTACCATACTGCATCCAGATGGATTTTTTTTGAAAAACAAAGTATTTATAGTATTTTCCATTCTTAAAAGTCTTGAGCAGTTCCATGTTGCTGGCAGTGCAAGCTCTGTAGTATGGGGATACTCTTCATGATCATATGCAGATTTGCTTCTCCTTCTCAAAATACTGGCACTTACACTCTGCCCTTATTTTCTTCCTCCATCCATACAGAATTGTACAGATTTTAGTAACTCCTGCTTGAAAAGCTATTCCTCCCCAATCCTCATACACTGATCCTTCAGGTTTAGGGTAAATGCATCCCCTTCAAGGAGACTTTCCTTCCCTGCAGACAGGGTGAAATACCATTCCTTAAGGCTCCGTTTTGCATTTATTTCTAACGTAAAACTCATTATGTTGAGTTTCAATTGCCTATTTACTTAACCATCTCCCCTTCAGCACATATGCTCCTGGAGGGAAGGGATAGTTTCTTGTTTATCACTGAAAGTTCAGCAATAAGTCACTGGCACAAAGAGAAGAAAATAATCTTTAAAATTAGATGACTGGATGAGTTATCAAAAAAATATTTCAAGTGATGACATTCAAATTTAAGATGTAGATGAGATCAGTGCCTAATTTTCCTTCAAACTTTTCATTAAAATACTCATAAAGGAGCTATTCATTATAGGGTCTAATTGAAACCCTGTTTAGATGCCTACTGATACAATCAAATAATTAAAAAAAAAACAGAAACACATACACATTAAGTATGAAAATATAGATTAGGTATGGATAGATGGATGGATGGATAGATAGATACAGGCATAAGTAATAAATATGATTAATGTATGTAAAATATAATGCAATGGTCTCATTCACAATACATTTTTAAATAGTAATAATAATAAAACACCTGGGGTCAATTCATAAAACATTATATGCATGAGAATAAAAACAGAATTTACCATAACCCCTGAGCATTTCCCAACCCGAGAGGGTGTATAGTGGAGAAAGTTCAAGGGTCCACATTAAAGATACTCTGTTCTATCTTTTCTTAAGTTTGGTTATTGTATTTCTCAGTTATAGAACTTTTATTTGGTTTTTATTATCCTTTCCAAGTATCTGCTGGAAATTTCAGTGTTGCTTGCATTTCGCTGTGCATATTAAGCACAATTATTTTAATGTCTTTTTCTGACAACTCCATTATCTGGATCCCCTGTGGTTCTGTTTCAGCTATCTATTGTTTGTCATGGTTGAGAATCACACTGTTTCATCTCTTGATGTGTCTGGTTAGTTTTGATTGAGTGGTGGATATCTGATATAAAAATTATAGAAATAATTTCAGGCCCAGGATAATGTGATTTTTCCTCCACAGAGAATTGGCTTTGCCTTTGCTGGGTGCCTATAGAGACTCATTTTGAGAGAGCTACAATCCGATACAGGGACTGAGATCATCTGAAGCTGAGCTACAGTCTTTGTTAAATTATCTCTACTTGGGGCTCATCCTTATTCGTAGGGTGCAGCCCTTCTGTCTCAAATCACAGAAAGCACGGTCATTAGCATATACCCCTTGGCAGGCCCTTGACGTCAACATTGACCCCTAGCCCTACAAGACTGTCAAACTGCTCCCCAAATTTTCAGATAATTGGGCCCCTTCAAAATCAACAAGCATCTTTCTTCCGAGTAAAAGCAGACCCGAGTGCTCTGCTCGTGCCCCTGCAGCTCGTGTGTCTGCTAGATCTTGCTCTAGCATTTCTTCCCAATCTTGGAATCTTCCCACACCCTCCTGCAGGTTTACCTACAGCAATATCAGTCTGAATCCAGATCTCTGTTTATCCCACTTTTCCCCTTGTTCTTGGGCTCGAGAATTAGTCTGCTTAGCACAAGTTGGTGGTGCTGAAGGCAGAAATCCCTGAGCTAACCTTAAATAAAAATTCCTCTGTGGAATTCCTCCAAGAATCGAGTTGACTCTGCCTTCCTGGACAGCATCTTTCACATTTTTTATCAGGTGCTTCTCAGCCAGGGGTGTATTTTCATCTCACCCTCTCAACTTGTTGCTTTCTGGCCCACACAGATAGCGTATGTTTGAAACCCAAATATATTTGTTGGGTTTTGGCCCTTGGTTACAAATTCACGGGTAAGGTGCTTTTCCTGGCCTAGAGTCTAAATAGCAATATAGAAAAGTCTTGTTCTTTTGGCAGCAGTGGATCAATTCCTAGTGTTTCAAGGTTTAGTTTTCTCTCTGTACTTCCTGTGTATCCAAACAAGCTCTTGTCCTGTCTCCCTAGAAATTTGTTAACAACCAAACCCCTTAGTTACCAAACTGGAAACCCTCCAGAATGGCCTGAGAGTCAGCTCAGGCGTTCAACAACCCAGATTTTGGTTTCACCTTTATTTTAGATTCTTAGTTTTTTTCTTCGTTTCTTGAATGCTCAAGTGGTAATTTTAAAATATACCTGATAAACTTTATCCAGAATTTATCTATATTTCATTACAGCAGCTTTTTCAGATTAATTTGTCTGATACATGGCTAGAACCAGAAGCCTATTAAAAAGGTTTATGTGTATTATTACTTTCATAATAAGCTAGCAATGATTATGAATAGCCATGAAAACTCACAAAAAGTCACAAAAATTGTACCAGCCCCGAAATACAACAGTATGATATGAGTTAACAGAGTTTCAAAGAGGAGTCACATTGAGAAATTATCAGTGATCAATGGGTGCTTTGACTTATAAACTCAATTAATGGGGTCAAACATGAGGCTTATCAGATTTAGACTGAACTCAACTCTCTTAAGATTTGCTACTACAGAATCTCAGAGTCTATCAACAGAGAATCAATTCAGGAACTTAGTGCTCAGGCCTTACTCTGCGGGCAGCCCTCCCCGAGAGCAGTCTACTCTTCTACCCTCATCCCACACTGATTCTGACCCTTGTTAACCACTCTGTCATCAGAGGTACCTTGGTCCCTCCATCCATTTGGAGATACAGTGCCCAGGTTGTACTAAATCATCAGCTAAGAAAGCCTAGGAGACCAGGGGAGTGTTCATTTTCTTCTGTTTCTCAGAAAAAAAAAAAAAGTGGGTATTGGAAGTGAAGTCTGAGAGGGTCCTGGATACAGTTTACTTTAATTGTGTTTTTACGTATATCTTTTGGTCAAAAAAGAAAGCACAAATTGCCTTTTCTTATACAGGAATACATTTTCTCCACAGAGATAACCAGTCAAGGGGAAGAATAAAAATTCCCTCCTTAGCCAATAAAGCCATTTGAGGCCAATGCTGCAAGGTCCGCGGAGTTTGTTGAGGGTGTGTACACATCTAGACTGTATAGCTTAAAACGAAGGAAGAGGGCTCTGTCCATGCCCAGCAAACACTACAGCGTATGCAGAAGAATCCATGTCTTCTCTGTTAGTAAACGTCAGTTCTACATAGAACTATCCTACTTTTACAACAATAAATCATTAGCAACAACAGAGAAACAAAATAAATATCCAGAAAGCATCTACTTTGCACAGCATAAGACCGATACAACATGTGGCTACGGTAAAATGTGAGACTGAAGATTAGATTAAGAGACAGTGGACTGAGTGGCTCCAGGTACAGAAATCAAAGGGGATCCCAATGAAAATAGAACAAGAATGAAAAAGTACCTCAGATGAAATATGAGAATTAAGTTCCCCAGAAAGAGTCCATTAAAGGGAGAATTAACACTGCAGAGGCACAACTGAGTGACAAGATGAAAAGCTTCCTACGAATCCAGGGGAAGTGAAATAGAGACGAAAGTGAAATAGATGATAAATAAGGAGGGGAGAGGAGGGGGACCCAACCCATGAATTACAGGTGCTGCCGAGGAAGAAATGAGAACAAACAAATGAAGCAGGAGGAATGATAATAAACAGAATCATTGTAATAAAACCTGTTCCTGTGCAAGAAAATCTGTCTGTAGATCTTTCTGCTCAGAATGTTATGGGAAAAGAAACAGAATTAACCCATGCCTACATTTATATAGAAATAGATATGCTTTCTTTTTAACTTAAACCACCAGCACATTTTAGATAGATATATCGATAGATAGATTGATAGATCGATAGATCGATAGATAGATAGATAGATAGATAGATAGATAGATAGATAGGTAGGTAGATAGATAGATAGATAGACAGGCAGACAGGCAGGCAGACAGACAGACAGACAGACAGATAGATAGGATTCTCTCTCATAGAAGAAGTCATAGTTCATTAATAAGAAAAACTAAAAGAAAATAAAGACCTGAGCTAAGGTGTATATTCAGTGATGTGGCTCATCATTTTCTAAGCACTTTACATATACTCTGAATCCTTAGTAAGATTACAAAATAAGAAACCCAATCAAAAACTGGGATGAAGACCTAAATAGACATTTCTCCAAAGAAGACATCCAGATGGCCAACAGGCACATAAAAAGATGTTCAGTATCCCTAATCAACAGAGAAGTGCAAATCAAAACTGCAATGGACGTATCACCTCACACCAGTCATAATGGCCATCACTAAACAGTCTACAAATAATAAATGCTGGAAAAGGTGTGGAGAAAAAGGAATCCTCCTGCACTGTTGGTAGAAATGTAAATTGATGCAGCCGCTATGGAAAACAATATGGAGAGTTCCTTAAAAAACTAAAAATAGAGTTACCATATGATCCAACAATCCCACCACGGGACATATATCTGGAGAAAACTTAAATTTGTAAAGATATATACACCTCAGTGTTCATAGCAACACTATTTACAATAGCCAAGACTTGGAAACAACCTAAATGTTCATCGACAGATTGGATAAAGAAGTTGTGGTGTATTTATGCAATGGAATACTACTCAGCCATAAAAATGAAACAGTGTCACCTGCAGCAACATGGATAGACCTAGAGATTATCCTACTAAGTGAAATAAGTCAGACAGAGAAAGACAAATATCATATGATATCACTTATATGTAGGATCCAAAAAGTTACACAAATGAACTTATTTACAAAACAGAAACAGACTCACAGACAGAGATAATAAACTGATGGTTACCAGGGGGGAAAGTGGGAGGAGGGATAAATTAGGATTTGGGGATTAGCAGATACAAACTACTACATATAAAATAGGTAAACAACAAGGTCCTGCCATATAGCACAGGGAACTATACTCAGTATCTTGTAATAACCTACAATAAAAAAGAATATGAAAAAGAATACATATACATGTATATGTATGACTGAATCACTATGCTGTACACCAGAAACTAACACAACACTGTAAATCAACTATATTCCAGGTAAAAAAAATTACATACAGTCTTAATTCTTACAAGCACCCAGTGATGGAGGCATCGCCATCCCCTGTTCCATGCAAAGTGGATTAGCTGATTATCCTTCTTCATACAACCAGGAACTGGCTAAGCCAGAATTTGCAACTGAGCAGGATGTTTCCAGAAACTGTGCCCTTAACCACTGGCATTTCATCTAAAATAATTTAAAATATCTTCAGAGATATTTAAAGCAAAGAAGTTATGATAAGATATTACAACAAGTATTTTTGAATAAAAAGTAATTATAAAAATGGTTTTAATTTCCTAACAATGAACTGACTCTCAGATTGAGATATAAACTATATAACGGTGTATTTCCATTTTAGTCAGGAGTCTTTTGGCTTACAGTAACAGAAATCTAACTCAACATATGAAATTTATTATTGCAAAGTACAACTGATGTGGCTGGTTCCAGATGTGACAGAATGCATGGTTCCAAAGCAGCCCTGGGACACGCTGGCTGTCCATCTCTCACCGTCAGATTCCAGTGTTGATTTCATTCCCTGCAAGGCTCTCTCCATGTGGTGGCCACAATGTAAACAAGCCACAGCTAAGGATTTAAAAATTCTAAGTAATGAGTGATCCTGAGTAATGAGAGATAGAAAGGACTCTGATTGGCCCAACTATGGCTACAAATCCTCTTCTGAACCAATCGCTGTGGCCAGGCGTGTGGGACTCACAGAGCAAAGATGGAGTAGCCCCACAGGAGGAGGAGGAAGTGCTGACAGAGGGAGAGATGATGCTAACTGCAATACATAAAACAGATCAACAACAAGGTCCTACTGTAGAGCACAGGGGAACTACATTTAATATCTTGTAATAGCCTATAATGAAAAAGAATATGAAAACAAACATATATATCTGTATAACTGAATCACTATGTTGTATACCAGAAACTAACACAGCATTGTAATTAGACTATAATCCATTTTTTTTTAAAAGGGTGAAGTGAAGAGCAAACACAAATGGCAACAGACGTCCACTGCCACTGCTCACAAGAGGACCACTGTGATATAAAGATGCTTAAACAAAAATGACGCTCAACGTTTATAAAGAAAATAAAGTAAAATTGGAGTATTACGTCAGAAAAGAATCCAAACAAAAGCATGAGTGCAACAAACATCTGTACTGATGGAAGTTAAATGCATAATGAAAACCGAACATGTATGGGCCTCTATCAATTGAATAATATCGCAAAAACATAGAGATAGAAAACTGTTAGAAAAAAATAACAGATCTGAGAGAAATGTAATTAAGGTATAAAAACCCAAAATATAGTAATCACTCTATGACAGATCAGTAGAAATAGGAAGACAAGGAAGACTGTATAGCAGAACAAATGTGGAGGAACGTTGATATATATTTTGAATTTCCTAAATAGGAAACATAACTTTAGTTTTCTGCAAAACCTTTTCAGAAATTGGCTATAAACTGAAACACAAATTTAAAAAGTCTCAAATTCCCAAAACAGGTATTATACTGTTCAGAATTAGACATGAACGACAAACACCTGCAGGTAAAAAAATCCAAACACTTGAAAATCTAAAAATCCTCCTGAATTAAAGGGCTGAATAACAAGATTCCTTTTAACTCTGTTTCTAGGATTTGATGAGTTGAAAAATAGTTAAAGGAGGATATTAAGTTAATAAGCGCATCATTTTAAAATTAAGTAAAAGCATTGTTCATTCATGTTTAAAATTAATGACCAGTTTAGTAGGTAAAAATGTTGAACACATATTTAGCACTTAATAAAATCTACTTTACCTTAGTTGTGTATTTTTTAAAGCCCCAGGTTATTTTCTTCTGTATATCTTCCAATACACAAAATAACCTATTTCTTCATGTTTTACCCTTTCCAAAAAAAAAACTGATGGTAATTAGAAGGTATCACACAGGATGAAAAAGGTGAATAAAGTCGATTAAAAGGATGCAGCCAAGATGCCTGTATTCTGGTTGAATTTGATATTAATGGTTAACTCATATGAAGATTATAGAAAAAATTACCTAAAGTTCTCACCAACTTTAACACATTTATCTTTATTCTTAGATACTGACGCTATTTTTCTCTCAGACATCTCTAAATTTGTGAATACAATTAATTTCCCAAATGAACTTGACAAACGCGTCACTACTAGAGGGCAGTACAGTCTTGTTTTGCGCCCAGGAGGATTGCCAGGAAAATCCGTCCCTTGCAAAACCCACGTGGGGTAACTGCATGATGCAACCTTCCGCTTTCTTTTCTTTTCCTTTTACCACAAGTAGTGAAGGCTGAGAAGTCTGTCTGATTCTAATACTTGCATTTTAAACAAACCCAACCACGTGATTCATCTTAGTCCATAAACACTGATTAGCAAGCCAACCTTTGTCAGTAGGTTAGAAATCAGTTAAAGTGGTCTCTTCCTTGTAAGTCTCAGATATTAACACTCTTCCACTAAAACTCTCTATGCAAATTGTCTTCGGACTTTTTAAAAAACGGTCATTCTAAATGTAATTACACCATTGTTTCATTTAAGATGTCATGACAAATATTTACTATAAAATCACGTATCTAGCAAACTTTGAAACATTTAATGATTCACTGGAAAGAAATAGCCAGAATAGAATTTTGGTGCCCTGAGAAATATATGTTAAGAATAATGGAGTTGCCTGGCAACACACCAAAAAGTAGATGAGAAACTTTGTATACTGTGTAGCTGTTTATTCTTCTTTTCTTTTCTTTCTTTCTTTTTTTTTTTTTTTTCAATGTTATTCCTGTCGTGTAGCGTATTAGATCAGCGTGGCTTGTGAACAGGATTTTAACAGTCAGGAGATGTGACTGTGTTTAAGATTCCTTTTTCCAGTCACTAGTTCATTGTCAGCAGCAGCTACAGAGCAGCTTCACGCGCATTCAGAGACCGCCAGGAAATTAGCGCTGCATGACTGAGTCAGCGCTGGGGCCCAGCGAGCCAGGCTCACCCACTTCCTTCAGCAACTGTTTATTCCTTGTTGGGATAACAATCTGAAGTATCATAATTCTGGTGTTAAAAAAAAGAAAAAGGTCACGTCATTATAGCTCCTGTGAACACATAGCCGCCCCTAAGAGGGTGACCCATACTGCAGACTTTACTAAGTTTAAATGTAACTTGCTGAGCTTTTCTTGGCTTCCTGTCGCCTTCCAAATCCTGGATGGCTGTTGATAGCCGAACTTAGTATCCTCTCACCTCCCGAACTGTATGAGGCAGCGAAGTACAATGTCAGTAAAACCGATTCTGGGAAACTGAACGTTTGAAACTCACAATGGCTAAAATTAAAGTGATCTTTAAAATGAAAGCAAGTGTTTTTGTTTCTATGGTTTTCAAAAAAGGAAAAAAAAAAGGCCTGGGCATTAAGATTTTCCTGTCTGCAATAATTAGGCAGGAGGCTGCCTCCCAAAGTGAGTGGACACTCTTCCCACCGGCTGCACCGCGTGCCCGTCCTGTCCCCGGGATCCCTGTAGCCCACCACCCAAGTCAGGTTTCATTTCTGTTCTTTCCATCACAAGGCAATATAAAATATTCCTAGACCCAGTCTTCTAGGTTGGGCACTGTTTCCTAATTAAAGTCTAAGCTGTGTATCTAAATAATGCTTTTGTATATTCTTTTCATCGTTACCACACACTACACATGCATAAGCAAGACTGCAGAGAGCCTCTTCGTTTTTTTTTTTTTTTTTTTTGGTACATTTCCAAACCATATATCAAAATATAATATATAATCTCAAAATATTGCACACCTCCACATGCACACACCATTCTCACACAGCTTCGAGTTTAGGCAAATTATCCTTAACTGAATGCAAAGGTATAACCTATTCAGAATTTAAGATCTAAGAGTTCTCTGGGGGAACTTTTAGGTATTTTAATAAAGGCAGGATTCCTGTTTTATGTTCCTCAGTGTATATTATATATACGTGCCTCTTTTTAGGATTTCAACAAAATTGCTAGCTATCATCTTTTAGACCCAGGAAACTGATATGAAACTGTAAACTAGAACATGGAAAAGAAACTCAATTCAACAGAAATGTATTAAGCACTTACTCTATAGCTTGAACTTTGCCATGGTGAATACACAAGTACATGACACAGCTCTTACGCTGATCTTTGTGCTTTTTAACAAGATGAAAGATACCAATTTACACATCTGTCATGAGTTTTTGGTTGAAAAATGTAAGAACATGTCAAGTAAAGTTAGCTTGTAAAACTTTGCAAAGCAGGAAGAATAGAACAGAACTTCTGCATAACAATATTTTTTAAATTGATCAAATTCTGTTTTACGATGGAAGACAGGCTTCCTAACTTAGGAGAATCAGGAGATGTAATATGTTGACTCTGCCTAGTCACCAGTACCAGCAAAAAAATGGAAAATCTGGTTTACTCTGAACTGTCTGCTCTGACTTGAAAATGGGTAGTGTCAGGAATAAATGTTAATTAACATGTTAGCCCAAGGAGGACAGAAAAGTAGTGCTGTTGGGATCATTTGTTGAATCTGAACTTGATAAGTGACAAAGTATCAGGAATCTATTTTGTTGCAATCATAAGTTGTAGCAAACACCAAACTAAGAAATTGGGAGAGATGAATAAATATGCAACAATCAAAATCAGACGAGGAGACCAGGATACAACAAAGGAGTAAAATCAAAGCCAATGAGAATTTGTGTGACTTTCTAAAGAGCTAAGTCCTAATGTTTGGTTCCCGTTCTGAGAGTATCTTATTATCACTTCACTGAACCTCCAAGTGAAGTTAAATTTTGAAGAACTAAAGGGCATCACAATTCATTCAGGAAAAATATTAAATTTGTTTAAAAAAAACACTAGGACTACCTAGCCACAAAAGAAAATAATTTAGAAAAATATTTTTTAAAAATAATTTAGTAGAGGAGGAATACTTCTGATATTCTTTAATGTCTAAGACATGCATACATAGGTAATGTACAAATACCATCAGGGATGACTTCCACAGGTGCACTAGGGTCCTGCACAAGGACCAGTCTGAGCAGGTGACTGAGACGAAGTCTGCCTCCAATCTGTTCTTAAAGTCATGGGGTTGTGTTGACCTGGAAGGAAAAGATACCTTTTTAATACGTATTTTGTCCAGCTGTCTAAGGAGTCAGAGGAAGCACAAGCCTTTGTTCACTCACGAGCAACTTTCTCTATTCATTTGTGTTTGCTTGACCCTTCTTGCCCTTATGTAATAAAAAGATAGCACTTTGGATTAAGAAACATTTTTATACATACTGCAGTCATTTACTATAAGAAGCGGAGGCATTGATATTCTGTAGCAATTATAAAAGAAGTATTTGTCTTTTCATGATTTGTTCCATTATTGTTTTCTTTTCACAGTGAAATTATTTTTAAAAATTGTAAAGAAAAATCTTTATTTAGTTAACTCAGCTTGAACACAATAATTTATACTCTAAAAGTATACTTTATACTTGTATCTTTCAGATAATAGAGAGCTGAATCTATTTCATAGCCTTTAATAGATATGAAAATAAATACTTTGATTTTTGCCTTATTTTAAAGTCAATGTTTTTACTTTGTCAAAAATAAAAGCTAGTCAAACTGTAAGAATGAGGATTTTCATATTAGCTATAAAGTTTTCTTTTCTGGGTGAGATCTACACAATTCTTGGAAAAAGGAAAGAAAAATATCAATTAATGCATGCAACTACATATCACCAGCCAGCTGATGCACTGAACACAAGACATTATGCTGAGAACTGTTCAAAACTTAAACCTTAAAGTAGCTCTAAGCCCATTAGGAGCTGACAATCTGTCACCATAAGTAAGCTCTACAAGGCAACTGTGTGACAAGACTTGCAAACAGATACTCACTTTCCAAAAACATAATCCCAATTATAAGATTTTAGAGCTCTGCCAAGAATGTAAAGATCCTAGGAATAAGAAGATGGAGATTTGATTGAGAAAAAGGGAAAAGAAATGGTACAGGTAGTCTGCAGCAGGTTGGGGTAGATGATTATGAGTTGGGATTCTTAAAGAGAGAAGAGAAAATAAAAGATGAAGAAATAGAGAACATTGATCTTCACCTACACCCAAAAGAAAAATTGTCCTCTTTCTCACCTGATTGTCATTTCTACTTAATTGTGTTCCGTCTCTAATCATTCCGCTCCACCCACACCTGTTAGAGGAAGGCTCCACAGATAAGACCAGTTCCACCCCGATCACTTACTAGGCTTTGATTGATGCTCTCACACAACCACTGCCAACACTTCGGGACTCACTCCTGTACCTCTTGTCTCTCTGGGAGCGGAAACTAATGATAGGATAATCTCTTGCTCGGTATTACTTCCTGACTCCTATCATGGTCATTCCAGACTTCAGATGCCTTTCCTCACAGGGTAGGATCAGAAAGTCCACAAAAGATGGTTCAGGAAGCAATGAGAACTCACAGTGACCAAAATCCCACGAGCTGAGATCTCTAGATTTCCTGTTTGTCAGAGCCTTCTGTCTTGGCTCAGAACCCTTCCCACCATTCCCATGGCCATTTGAGCCTGTTACAATATTGCACAACGCAGTCCCTGCTACATTACAACGTGCATGTTCTGCAGCTTCCTTTAAAACAAGGAAAACATACATAAAGATGCAAGGAGAAAAGGAACACGATATTGAAGAGTTATGTAAAAAAGAGACACCTTGATCACCTAACTCCAGTAAAGAAAAGAGACAGTGTATCAGTGTCACTATGCTTACTCATAAAAGGAATAATCAACTAAGTGGACAACTGGCATTTGAAGTATGTGGAAAGTGTGGAAGTGTCATTTGAATCTGGTCAAACAGAAATTAGTGGATTCAATTACAGAATTTACATCATCTGTAAGCTATGCTTTGGGTAGATCAGCTACGTAATGGGGTGTTTTGTGGACAGGTATTTGCTGTCTGATACGTGTAAAGATCTGCTGTTATTTCAAATTGGAGATTAGGCTTTATAGATCTGTAACAATTGTAGAGGCCAATAAAACAATATCAAAAAGTGAAGTGAGACTTGTAACAGATCTTCGAGTGTATAAGATTCTTAAAGCTTTTAGTCACCATCTCCATCTCAACAGACCATACTCAGGTAGTTTATCCACGTTTTCTAGAATGAGACCCTAACAGTATCATAAGTTACCCCATACTTTCCCCCTCCTTTAGGTTTCCAAATGCTCAAAACCAAAACTTTTTTTCTTTCCCTAGCAGAGTCTTGAGATTCCATTTGGAAATTCCTGTGAGTTTTCATCCATCATCTGAATGGAGTGTGGAAATAATTCCTTGTTTTGTCTTTGCTAAGTGCGCTAATGGACTTCTGATAGACTCATAACCCTTGAAGGTAATGGTGTGAAACTGCTCCAAAACGGGCTAGAAAAATAGAGATCCCATTTCAGCCCCGACCTCTTGATGGTTGCAAATCATATACTTTTTCTATTAGAGGGTGAAACAGCCCCTCAAAGAATATTCCTTAGTTTTCACTCAAAAGAAGATACATATTTTGAATTTCATATTTTAAAAAGCCTTTTCAGCCAAATAAATATTTTCTATGCAAAACTATTCAAATCTAACTATTAGGTGATAATAAATAAATTAGAGTTTTTATCCCAATCATAAAATATCCAGATATTGTTTATAATAGCAACAGTTTACCTAACATACACATACAGACACATACACACACACAAATTTCACTAAGCATCATGTAATGTATTTTACTCACATTTCAGTGAGTAAATGAGCTGCACCGCGCCATCCCAAATACGCCAGCAAGGTTGGTGTCTTTATTGTATCTCTATTTTAGTTACTGTATGAAATTAGGAAGCTGGAGTATCTCACTCCAGGTAGAGTCAGAGTGTGTGTTCCATCTTGATGAAATCTTCTTTTGAATTTCATAATGACTTTGTATCACATTTCTTTGCCTTCATTGTAGTTTTATTTTACTTGAAGGAAATCCAGTCACTAGAATGGACTGATTCCTTATGGAATAATAAATTGCCGTTTTTTTAATTACAAAATTCTTCAGTTTATGAGTGTTGAATCATCTTTCCTTTATGAGAGGTTAGCTGAAGAGAATTTATATGGCAAACTCCACAGTGTCTTGTTTTCTGCATATCCAGAGAAAAGCTGATTTCTCTCTCACCCTAGCAATGGTAATTTAATGCTTTATTCTCAAATTACTGTATCCAATAACTGCTATATTTCTTCTTGTTTTCAAAAAGTTACATTTTGTTTTTAATTATTTGTTCGCTAAGGGTTATGCAGGGAGTTATAACATCTGTGATCAAACTGCGATTTCACTCTCTCATGAGGTATATTGAGGGAATATGTGGCATCTATCAAAAAAGTGCAGACTAGCAGAAGAACACAACAAATAGTATTTCTTTATGAGCCAAAATGATTCCAAGTGAGCAGGGATGTTACAGTACATCTCTGCTTTCACAGAGCCACTCTCACTTACCCTCGTAACACTACTCACAGATGTAGGAAACAAACTGAGAGTTACCAGCGAGGAAAGGGGGAAGACGGATAAATTAGGAGTTTGGGATTAGCAGATACACACTAGTGCCTATAAAGAAGATAAACAACAAGGACCTACTGTATAGCACAGGGAACTATATTCAATAACTTGTAATAACCTATAATGAAAAAGAATATGACTGAATATATATGACTGAATCAGTATGGTATACGCTGGAAACTAACACAGCATTGTAAATTCTATACTCCAATAAAAATAAATAAATAAATAAATGAATAAATAAATAAATAAATAAATAAATCTATAAAGGCATTGAAAAATGCCTGAAATAAATAATAATAAAAGGTGACTGGTTAAAAAAAAAAAAAGCCCTTTGGTGAAACAAAATCTTATGCTGTGACTTAAAAAAACACAGAAAGAAGAAAGAATGAATTAAAAATGGGAGAGGAAGAGAGGGAGGAGTGAATAAGTCTACAGAATAATGGGTGAAAGAAAAAAAGACTCTAAAGAATGAAATAATGCCATTGGCAGCAACATGGATGGGCCTAGAGATTATCATACTAAGTGAAGTAAATCAGGCAGAGAAGACAAATACCATATAATATAACTTGTATGTGGAATCCAGAAAAAAAGATACAAATGAACTAATTTCAAAACAGGAAGAGACTCACATAGAAAACTAACTTATGGTGATGAAGGTGGGGGGATAAATTAGGAGTTTGAGATTAGCAGCTATAAACTACCATATATAAAACAGGTAGACAACAAGGTCCTACTGTACAGCATAGGAAACTACGTTCAATAGTTTGTAATAACCTATAATGAAAAAATATATACAAAAGAATATATACATATTTATAAAATAATATATGTATATATATAAATATATAACTGAATCACTTTGCTCTACACTTAGAACCTGATATTGTAAATCAACTATGCTTCAATTAAAAAAAGATAAAGACTCTGGAAAGTATAAACTATTAGCAGGAGCATTCATATGACTTTCCTGATCCCACATCAGAATCCAAAAAAAAAAAAAGTGGAGAAAAAAGGAAAAAGTTCATGAGAGGTTTTGGGGGTGATGGAAGAGCTTTACATGAAACCTATGGTTTTCAGCTGTTAATTCTTGCTACGTCAAGAGAATACACAACTCAGATATTTGGAGCAGAAATAGGTGGAAAGTCAATTATGTAATAACAAGTGTTACTACGCATAATGGTTAAAAGGGCATGTTTTTGAGGGAGACAGATATGGGTTTGAAATATTGGCAACACTATCTCTTAAATTACTTAAGTCTCCTGAATGTAGTTTTCTTACTTAAAATGGAGACGATAATACTTACCTTGTTAATGATGTTGCAGATTGAATACATAGAAAATGCCAGGCAAATTATAGCACAGAGGAGTAAAAAAGCGCAGCTAACCTCCCTCACTGTCTTGCTCTCCGTGACACAGCAAACCCATCCTTTGCTCAGTGCTTACCTTCCTTGTTAGCATATCCTGTGATAAGACATCAGCTCACATTCACTCTGCCCTCTCATGCGACTTCAGCCACTATGCAGTCACCTGCACAGAATACACAAAAGTATGGAGTAGAGAACCTAGAGTAAGTCTGTCACTGGCCAGGTTCTCAGTCTCCTTAACCAACAGAAATTGATAAGAGGCCAGATGAGAAATTCAGTGAAGACTCTACTGGGACTCATGCTACAGCACGAGGGAGCAAATACAAGTAGCAGATTCCCTTGCTGGCTCCCTGTGCAGTGGGGGAGCTGGCCCCTTAATTGGGGTGAGGGCGGGTCCAGGAGTTGGGCTGGACGGCTGGCTTGGGTGGGCTGCCCACCTCCTTGGCGGTGCTGTGTGTAGGGATCCCGCGCAGCATCTGGCTTCTGACCCAGGGACCCTGCTTTTGTTCCTAACGCCTCAGAAGTGGCAGTTGGAGTAACCTATAATGAAAAATAATATAAAAATGAATCTATGTATATATATGTATGACTGAAGCATTATGCTGTAAGCAAGAAACTGACACAACATTGTAAACTGACTATACTTCAATAAAAAAATAAAATGCCATGAAATGAAAAAAAAAAAGAAGTGGCTGTTGGGTTTTTGGTCTTTTTGTATCTTATTGCTCATAATTCACCCTAACTGTACATGCATGCAGTTATTTTCAGTCCTTTATAGTTTCCCTGTATTTTGTTGTTCGGATCCCAGTGCAGGCATTGCAGCCCGGGGTCCCAGGTTCTAGGTCCCCGTCTGTCTCAAGTCTAGCTGATGCACTGGAGTCATCTGTAGCTGTTAGGAATCCAGGGAGATCTCCTAACACGACTACGTGTAATACGCGAGGATGATACAAATAGGTGACCAGATGCAGTGTTGACAGTGATGCCAAGCAAGAGGCTTGAGACACTGCTGAGTGGATGACGTGGTGAAAAGTGGAGGCGTAGGAGCGGAAGTAAAGGCAGAACGGGGAGGAAGGTCAGAAATAGTCTGGGATCTTGGAAACAAAGTCGGCAATGAGTGTTTTATTATCATTGTTAAAACATGTAACAACACAGCAATTACAAAATCATATATAACACCACTCCC
Source organism: Camelus dromedarius (assembly GCF_036321535.1). Classification (NCBI taxonomy): domain Eukaryota; kingdom Metazoa; phylum Chordata; class Mammalia; order Artiodactyla; family Camelidae; genus Camelus; species Camelus dromedarius. Next base: position 73,522,341 of record NC_087441.1, read on the forward strand.
TCCAAAAATGGATATTGTTTCCTGTGGAGGATTATTAGAAAAGAACACGGTGGTGGACAAGGTAGTAAACCAACTCCACCACTGGTCCCAGGCCAGAAGCTGAAACATATGCATGAATGAACTATTTCTACTCCATAAACAAGGTCATCCATAGCTGTGTTACCACACACCAAGGCATAAAAGAAAAAAAACAAGAAAGGGCAGAGATGACAAATGAATACAAGAGAATGCATTTTAAGTGATAATTTTAAAAGGGAAAGCAAGTCAAAACATCAGAATTCAGCTTTAACACTCAAGTGATCACTTGTGAGGCTGAGTGGCCCAGTATTTCTATAATATTTAAGATAAAGTTTAATTTTTATCTCAGTGACACAACCAAGCAACTCCTTCTGCTGCTTTAGCCTCTGCATAATTGTGAAGTAGACAAAAGAGTGTCCTCTCAGATTTTTATGCTTCACCTTTTTCTGAGTAATCAGTTCTCATTTTTACCTCCTACCAATGTTTGGTCTTGTGGTCAATAAATAAGTTCCTGAAAACCACCTAAAATGTCACCCCTTAAGCAGATTTGAGTTAAGGAAGAGAACTCAGAGTCTGTCTGAGGTCAAGTCCCTAGAAACTAAAAATAGACTTACCATATGATCCAGCAATCCCATGCCTGGGCATATATCTAGAGGGAACTCTAATTTGAAAAAAATACATGCACCCCAATGTTCATAACAGCATTATTTACAATAGCCAAGACATGGAAGCAACCTAAATGTTCATGGACAGATGACTAGATAAAGAATGTGTAGTATTTATACAATGGAATACTACTCAGCCAAAAAAAATGAAATAGTGCCACTTGCAGCAGCATGGATGGATCTGGAGATCATCATTCTAAGTGAAGTAAGCCAGAAAGAGAAAGACAAATATCACATAATATCACTTACATGTGGAATTAAAAAAAAAAGACATAAATGAACTTCTTTACAAAACAGAAACAGACTCACAGGCATTGAAAACAAACTTATGGCTACCAGGGGAGGAAGAGGGTGGGAAGGGATAAATTGGGAGTTTGGGATTTGCAGATACGAACTATTATATCTAAAACAGACAAATCCTACAACAAGGTCCTAATGTAGAGCACAGGGAACTATAGTCAATATCTTGTAGTAACCTATAGTGAAAAAGAATATGAAAAGGGATATATGTGTGTGTGTGCCTGAAGCATGACGTTGTGCACCAGAAACTGACACAACATTGTAAACTATACTTCAGTTAAAAAAATTTATTGAGACAGAGAAAAAGAAAAAAATCACTAAAAACAAGATGATTCATTACAGGTGAGAGCAGGTAATTCACTACATTAAAATCATCCTATGCTGAACTTATACAACATATTATGATAATATTTAGCTTATCAACAGTGTAGCATTATTTATTAAATTGCTTAAATTTGAAAAAAAAAAAAAAGACTAAGATTGAGATTCTTAGACCTAAGATTGTCAAGGGCATGTCCTCAGGAGAAGCCTTTGAGGCTGTGAATAGAGCTGCTCCAGGGAAGGGGAGAAGTGAGGGAAGGGTTGGTTTGAGGGGAAGTGACTCAGCCTGGTCCCATCAGGCTCTAGAGCACGCATTTCACTGCGGTCTGTCTCCCGGAGGCAAGGGCCCTTGCAGTCCAACATAGTCAGGCCTTCTCTGGCCCCCCAGGGAGTGAGGCAGCTCCGAAAGTCAAAGGATCAGCACTCCAGGAAGGTTGGAGAAAGCTGAGTCCTTGGCCACCCCTGCTGCTGTGGTGAAAAGGGATTCCCCAAGAATCTGGGGGAGGCACCTCTAGGGTCAGCTAGACGCCTTATCAAAATCACCTAAAAAATTATCCAAAAAGATTCTTACAAAAATCTCTAAGAAGTTACATTGAGATGAGTTTTGAGTGACTGGGGAAGTGGGGGCAGGCATGGGAGAGAGAGAAGTAGCATCATTCTGGTCTCCCTGAAGGCATTTTTCGAAGTTTGAGCCCTGATTCCTCAATAATATGACTTAACAGTGTTGGGTAAGCACGGAGCGGCCCGAACAAAGGGGAGGAGTCGAGCCTACAGACCCATCCATTGGCGTATTTCTCAGTACAGATCTGCAAGTAGGTACTGATATTCTATCTTGTAATAATACAGATGTTATTCATAAATCCTCTAATGACCCTGAGAAGTAAGTGGAGAAGGATTAATGATCTTTTTATAAACAGGCAAACCAAGACCCGGAAAAATCTCACACTGATGCTGTTCACGCACCTCTTAAGTGGTGTTTCCAAAACCCGAACCCACTGTATCTAACCAGGTTTCAACTTCCCAAACTACGTTTAAAAAAGAAAAAAAAAGAAAGAATGAAAAGAAAATCTGTTGTCTAAACAGATCAAAGTTCATCATTCCAGATAACACTTCGTAATAACGCTGGTGAACTGAAGAGGAAAAGCACCTAGCATCAAAGGAAATAGGCTTCTGGAAAATAACGCTAAGTCACAGGGGTCTGTATATTTTTCTAAATTGAAACAAATAAAACAAAAAACAAACAAAAAATTTAAGATCTATCTTTGTCACTTATTATCTCTACAACCACAGACCATACCTGCTGAACTTTAGTTTTTTCCACTGAAAAATTACAGGTCGAAATATTACCTTTGCTTCAAGATGGGTTGGGCTGTCTCTGCAAAAGATACACTATTTGAATACCGTCAAATACTGGAAGGTGTTTTATTATCATCAGCATCGTATGGAAAAGACCATATGGTCTCTTTTCAGGGAAAGTCATTTCCACGTGACCATTACACCAAGTCTTTACAGCTTCCATCATTCAGAAGGCTTTAAGATTCCAAAATAATAGGACTCCAGAACCTAGGTTTATGATCCAGACCTAGCTTTACTATCTGTCCATCCAAATGACTGCAAACTTTATTCTTTTTGCTCCTGGGGTTTAGTGTCATCTTAATGCCAGACACCCCCTGGGGCCCAGAGCTTGTGTGGGTATTTCTGGATGAATCGTCCTCACTTCTTTTGGGGTGGTTGCACCATTTCCTACCTAAGTAGCATAGCTTGGGGATGCCATTTAACTCTATTTTTCTGACGAAAATCTTCATGTTCTGTTTCGATTTCCTGTGACTGCAATTAAAACTGCAAATAGAATTCATAGTCATAGTTTGGGGTCATAAATTACGAATACCTAGAAGAATTTCCTTCGAAGAGAAGAGAATAAATTCTGAGGTTTTAAAATGAATAAAACTACCATGATTACAATGCACACCTAGTATAAATCCCCTCCTGACAAGGACATACAGATTTCAAAACCTAGATTAGACAGTACGAGTGCCTGTTTAATCGCTCCATCAGAAGATTAAGTATGATTAATCTTGTAACTGAAAAATTGTACCTTTTGACTATCCACATCCAGTCTCCCCTGCCCCTCCTGTCCAACTCTGGGAACCACAAATCTGATCTCTTTTCTTAAGCATTTGTTTGTTTAAGTATAAATGACCTATAACATTGTGTGGGTTCCTATTTCATAACATAGCAATTCTATATTTTCAAATGTTACAAAATGACCACCATAATAAGTCCAGTTACCATCAGTCACCATACAGAGATATGACATTATTATTAACTATATTCCCCATGCTGGACAAATAGTCACATTCATAAGCTATTTGAATTTCAAACACAGTTATCTATTAAAAAGTAATCTAAAGCAACCATGTCTCAATTATTTTATCAAAGTAAAACATATGTTTTGGCTTAAATAAACTAACAAAAGCACAAGAAAGACCTACTCTATAGCACAGGGAACAAAAAAAGTGACAAAGGCAGTCAGATACCTGAAAATAATACAGTTGGTAGTAAAAGAAAATATTTCTCTCTCTCTCTCTCTCTCTCTCTCTCACACACACACACACACACACACACACACACACACAGAGCAATTGACACTTGAAGAATCCATAATTTCCCTTTTGTTTCCCTATTTGTCTGAATTGGACCCAGGAGTAGGTGGCTGTGTGATAATGCAAATGATCCAAGATATTCTAAGTGCCTGACATCTTAAATTTTACGGTTATGATTCAAACTGAAGTACAACATATAATTCAGCTAGAAAGAAAGAAAGAAAGGAAGGAAGGAAGGAAGAGAGAAAGAAAGAAAGAAAGAGAGAAAGAAAGAAAGAAAGAGAGAAAGAGAGAAAGAGAGAAAGAAAGAAAGAAAGAAAGAAAGAAAGAAAGAAAGAAAGAAAGAAAGAAAGAGAAAGAAAGAATGAAAGAAAGGAAGGAAGGAAGGAAGGAAGAAAGAAAGAAAGAAAGAAAGAAAGAAAGAAAGAAAGAAAGAAAGAAAGAAAGAAAGAAAGAAAGAAAGAAAGAAAGAAAGAAAGAAAGAAAGAAAGAAAGAAAGAAAGAAAGAAAGAAAGAAAGAAAGAAAGAAAGAAAGAAAGAAAGAAAGAAAGAAAGAAAGAATCTCTCAATGAGTGCAAATAATCATTTTGCACAACACTTTAGTTGCCTGGATTCTGAATGGAGTAATGCCAAATATTGCAACAGAGACTAATTCCGTGGAAGATAATTGTTCTCCAGTGACTTTAAGATATTTAAAGGTTGAGGCTACATTTTCAAAGAACTGGCTCTTCTAAATCAAGCATTTCTTCAAAATAAACAAACTCACAGTTCTACAATGGGAAACTTTTTTTTTTCCAACTAACTCTCAGAATGTAGCCTTTTTCTACCCTCCTCATCCAACTTGAGAGGGAGGATTTCAGAACACAGTTACAATAGTTTGTTAAATCCTCAGGACAGCACAAAGGTATTCTGCTGATCTTAAAATCTCTTTTTCTGCTACCAGCCTTCCAGATCCCCATGCTCATCCTAGCCTGAGGGGCTACACGAGTCATGCAGCCTGAACCCGGTGCTTTGGTTTAGTTTGAAATCAGCAAGCACAAAACCACAGGAATTCGATCTGGAACTGGGCTTATACCAGTGGAGCAGCCTATTTTGTTTTAAGTATCGTGTCCATCTACGAGACAGAAAAATAGCACATTAGGTCAAACAGACAATGCTCATCTCTGTCCAATTAGTTTCAGCACAGGCTCTTCTCTACGTACGGTCGCAGGCTTGGATAATTATTCGTTTTGTTTTACTAACACGCTATGATCACACTGCTGATCAAAGTCCAAACTGACTCTCAACAAGGACAATATACTGGAACTACTACTTAATGATGTAGCTGCTTCCATCATCAAGACGCATTTTAAACCTATAAAATACCTCACGGATGTTGCTAATTGGTCTGCACTTCTGAAAGGACTATCACCATGTATTTTCGTGATTTCTATAAATCAGTAGGAAAAAAAGCTTCAAATGAGGTAATGACAATCAAGTCCTTCAGTTGCCTGTATAAAATAACAGAGCATTCATTGATCTTAATTAAAAGCTAAATGAATACAGCCAAGGTGGAGTGCCAAGACAAGAAGAGATATGTTGCTTGCTCTCTGTGTCCAAGAAATTATTAACAGCATCCTCCCATCATAGTCTCCTTCAGTGAGTGTTCATCTACTGAAGAAAGGAAAAGTAGCAGATATTGTATACCCATGGAGGTATTCCTCCCTTTACTTAAATAAGAATAATGCCATTCACTCGAATGGTACATAAAAATTATTTTATCTCCCGGGTGCTCAGCATGGAGGTACTGCTCCACTCTGATCAGACTTCTTTTGGAGGAAACACACTGTCATGTCAATAACAAATCTACCTACACCTTATCTTCCTACTGGAGACCAATTCAAAACTCATACTCAGTAACTTTTTATCTCAGTTGCCTTCTGGGCAGTACATTCTACAACATACACATTTTGGAGATTTATGTTCCAGAAGTGTGGAATTTTTAGTTATTTAAGAACACAAAAACATAGATCACATATAAATATTTGACCAGCGGGGAGGGGTATAGCTCAATGGTAGAGTGAGCACTTAGCATGCATAAATAAGGTCCTGGGTTCAATTCCCAGTATCTCTATTAAAAAATAAATAAATAAAAACTTAATTACCTCCTCCCTTCCCCCCAAAAAAGAATTTAAATATTTTGACAGATTGTGGCTTAGTTAACATTTGGTTCTTGAAACAACAAAGAAGCTGTCTCGTATTCTGTGGTTTTGGATCAGTCATTAAGGTTTAATGTAAATCACACAGTAGGCATGGGCAGGGGTTGATATTTTACAATTTTTCCTATTTTATTTATTGATTTCCTTCTATTCTATACTCTTCTTCAACTTCTCTGCACGGGCCACCATTAAATTTCATGTCTGCATGTGGTTTTTCAAAGTGTATATAATTGTTTTGTGGGCTTGTGTTTTTAACTCTCATAAAGGCCTGTGCACTGTACAGCTAATTCTCTTTCTCTGCTTCTTCACTAAGCACTGTTATTTTAAGATCTGCCTTTGTTTATCCAGTGGACTTCTAATAAGCTGCTTCTAAGTGCAGTATGATATGCATGCATCAAGCATGTTTTACTTATCCCTTGAAATGGAAACCCAGAGTGCTTCCAACTGCTCACTTGCTATAATAGCTTACTGCAGGGAACATATACATACATAACCCCCTATGGAGCTGTGTAAAAATGACTCCAGGGTTCATCTTCAGGAAGGTGATTGATGACTCAGCATTAGCACACTTTTCTCAAAAATGGTTGCACCAAACTACAGTCCCACCAGAGTATTCCCAAGTCCCACACAGCCACCCATGCTTTGCACTTTGGGTTGGGTTGAAAGAGGTATAGTGAAATAAGGTGGTTTTAGTTTGCATTTATATGAATACAATAACTTTAAAATCTCTTCTTATACTCGTGAAATTGAGGGATCACATTTCTGGCATCACAAAATCATTTGCTCATTTTCAGTTTTGGATGCTTTCCTCATTTTAGTAAAGACATCACTTGTATATTCCAGATAAACAACATAACATCGTGTTGTATATAACACTAATGTTGTGTTATGACAATATCTTCTCCCATTCTATGATCTGTGGTCTCTTTCACTTCACAAAAATCCCCAATTTTCACATAATCCCAATGGTCAAATTTTTCCCTTATAATGGGTGCTTTTGAAGATTGTTTAATATTTCCCCATACGTTGGTCACTAAGATATTGCACATACAGATCTTTTTTAAAATAAATTATTTTCTTAATTCTTTTTTTAAAAAATTTTATTTGTTTTCCGTTAATGGAGACATTGGGGATTGAACCCGGGACCTCATACACGCCAAGAACACACTACCACTGAGCTAAACCCCCAACCCCCAAGATCTTTAAGCTCTCTAGAATCCTTCTTTCTATAAACAAATTTGCCTATAGCATACAGTGACTGCAGTTGTCTCAAAAGAATGGGTAGGTATAAAGGTTGGGAATGCAACATTACGAAAGTATAAGAGTAAGTGATTATAACTGACAAGAAAATATATTCGTGAAGGGAAAAACAAGTTGGAGAGAGAATTATTTTTAACAATTTCACCTTCTAAAGTAAGTTTATTTTCAGATTTTTGCAGATGTATTCTATAGCAAACACAAGGATAAAGACACTTGGCAAAGAACTATATATGAATTCAAACAGATTTCAACCAGTACTGTGGTGACAATATTCTATAGAAAGCTGATTCTCCATTAGAGTGACATTGTTTATTTCTTGAGTGACTCAAATCCTATGCTTTCCCCCTCCACTGGGCTCCCCTCCCTCATTCCTTCTTTTAACTGAGATACACATTTAGTATGAATGAGAAATTAATAATACTATATACAATTCTTCTACGACAATTTGCTTTTTAAGCATTTCTCCTAATACTGAAATAAAATAAATTTTAAAGGAATGTTAAGTATATTGAACTGAGACAAACAGACTGCTAGATATTTCTCCAGCAGAGATGGGTTTATGTGGGACCGGCAGAGAATTGCAATTCTGCATCTATATAATGTGGTGAGCCACATGCAAGTCCCCAGCAAAAATAGAGATGAGAACCCTTTTATAGAGGGGAGAGGAAGTGGGGGTGGGGGCTCTAGCAACAAAGAGTCCATGGCTTCTCATTGGCTGAGTCCTTGCCGGGAAAGAAGAGGAGTCTTTTTCCTTCCTGTGGGCCTTGGCTATCATCAATGGGTGTGAGAGCTCCCCCTTTCTGGTCTCCCCACTCTAATGTACGTTTCTGTTTATTCATTTTTCATGTCATTATTTAAGCCTTGAAATAATAGGTGAATATCAGTTGATCTTTGAAAAGTAATGGATTACATATTTCATCATATCAAACTTTCCACAGCAGTACTTAAAAATGGCTTCAATTGCTTCAGACTAAAAGGATGTGTTACCAGGCAGCTATTGCTATATACACAACCACGAGATCTCGATGGTCTACAAATGCCAGCATTTATTTCTCGTACGTCTGAGGATCTGTTTTAAACTGTGATTCCTCACCGCTGATTCATCACTCTTCTACTAAATATGTTCTCATTCAGGGGTCTGGGATGAAGAGGCAGCTAGCCTGGGGATGTTCTTCTCCTGGTAATGATGGGAAAACAAGATGCAACCCCTCCCCGTGCAGGCAAATTCCGGATTTTGCGTGCACTATGACTGCTATAATCCATTGGTCACAGCAAGTCACGTGGCCATACCCAGAGTCAAGGGGCATATTCAGCCCACCATAAGACCAAGGAACACATGGCCGAATCCACCATATAGCAAGACAGGAAGTGCATTCCACCCAAGGGGCGTCAATATCTTCTGCACAAAAATCCAAACTATTACAGGTAGTTTTTAATTGAAGTATAGCTGATGTACAATACTGCATAAGTTCCAGGTGCACAACAATGTGACTCATGATTTCTAAAGTTTACCTTCCATTTATAGTTTCTACAAAATACTGGCTATGTTCCCTTTGTTGTACAATACATGCTTGTAGCTACTTTATTCTATAACCATCACAGATATTTTTTTTGAAACAAGTACTCAGACACACCCTTCTTACATACATTATTAAGCACAGGAGAAAGGAGGCATATCTTTATCACTGGGAATCATATAAGGTTTGCAACATGATTCTTGGAGGCTTGGTAATTAATGCAGAAGGTTCCTGTTTTAATTTGTTCCAAATACCATAAGGAAATACCATAAACTGGGTGGCTTAAACAATAGAAACTCATTTTCTCAAGGTTCTGGAGGCTGGAAGTCTGAGATTATAACCCAGCAGAGTAGGGTTCTGATGGGAGCCCTCTCCCTAGCTTGGAGATGGCCACTTTCTCACTGTGTCCTCACATGAAGGAGAAAAAAACAAGCTCTGGTCTCTTCCTTTTCTTGTAAAGACATTAATCTCATCTTGACAGCTACAAGGTCATGACCTCATCTAAACCTAATTATCTCCTCAAGGCCCGACCTCCAAATGCCAGCAAGTTGGAGATTTAGGGCTCCAATGTATGAATTGAGGTTGGGGAGCACAAAAACTTTCAGTCCATAACAACCAATGAGAAGATTCTGGAAACACCTAACAAAACTACACATGCATCTGTCCTTTGACTCAGCAATCCCACTCCTGAGCATTTATTAAGGAACATAAACATCTAACTGTGTTTTAAAAAGCCATGACACAAGAGCATTTCCTGTGGCATTATTTGTAAGAGTGAAATATTAGAAACAATCTCAATGCTCACACATAAGTAGCTAGTGGAATAAACTGTGATGTGACATTCATGCAACCAGGTACTACGCAGATATTTGAAAAATGAATGAGGAAGAGTTCCATGAACTGGTGTAGACTGATACCCAGGACATACCATAAATTAAAAAAAAAAAAAGCCAAATTCTAAAGAGTTTATATAATACACTTTTGTGTGACAAAGAAGGAGACATGAGACCACATGTGAACATTTGCTTAAGTTTCAAGAAGCAATGCAGGAAGGATAAGCCAGAAACTAGTGTAATTGGTTCCTTGTAGGAAGTTTGTGAGAATGAGATGGAAAAGACTGGAAAGAGAGTTGAGACAGCTTTGAGCTTTTATCTCATTACATTGTGATTTTTTTAACAATACCAAAGTTTTATATATTAAAAAATAAAATAAAATCAACAAAAATGGGGAGGAAATCTTTAAAACTGAAGAGTCATAAAGCCAAATGAATCGAACTGCATACCAGCTGACAACATACACAGAAGTCATTTTGTACAGTCAGAATATGTGCATATAGAGCTGATTGAAGAATTCAGCAAGGTAGCAGGTTACAAGATTAACGTTCAAAAATGAGTTGCATTTCTTTACACTAATGATGAATCAACAGAAGAAGAAAGTAAAGAAACAATCCCCTTTAAAATAGCACCCAAAGTAATAAAATACCTAGGAATAAATCTAACCAAGGAGGTGAAAGAATTATACTCAGAAAACTATAAACCACTGATGAAGAAAATTAAAGAAGGCTTTAAAAAATTGAAAGATATCCCATGCTCCTGGATTGGAAGAATCAATATTGTTAAAATGGTCACACTGCCCAAGGCAATCTACAGATTTAATACAATCCCTATCAAATTACCCAGGACATATTTCACAGAACTAGAACAAATCATAATAAAATTTATATGGAACCATCAAAGACCTAGAATTGCCAAAGCATTACTGAAGAAAAAGAAAGAGGCTGGAGGAATAACTCTCCCAGACTTCAGACAATACTGTAGAGCTACAGTCATCAAGACAGCATGGTATTGGTACAAAAACAGACATATAGACCAATGGAACAGAATAGAGAGCCCAGAAATGAACCCACAAACTTTTGGTCAACTAAACTTCGACAAAGGAGGCAAGAATATACAATGGAATAAAGACAGTCTCTTCAGCAAATGGGGTTGGGAAAACTTGACAGCAGCATGTAAAAACAATGAAGCTAGAACACTCCCTTACACCATACACAAAAATAAACTCAAAATAGATCAAAGACTTAAACATAAGACAAGATAAAATAAACCTCCTAGAAGAAAATATAGGCAAAACATTATCTGACATACATCTCAAAAATGTTCTCCTAGGGCAGTCTACTCAAGCAATAGAAATAAAAGCAAGAATAAACAAATGGGACACAATGAAACTTACAAGCTTCTGCACAGCAAAGGAAACCACAAGTAAAACAAAACGACAACCTACAGAATGGAAGAAAAATTTTTGCAAACGATGAAACTGACAAAGGCTTGATCTCTGGAATATATAAGCAGCTCATATGACTAAATAAGAAAAAAACAAACAACCCAATCCAAAAATGGGCAGAAGACCTAAATAAGCAATTCTCTGAGGAAGAAACACAAGTGATCAATAGACACATGAAAAAATGGCCAGTATCACTAATTATCAGAGAAATGCAAATTAAAACTACAATGAGGTATCACCTCACATTAGTCAGAATGGCCATCATTCAAAAATCCACAAATGACAAATGCTGGAGAGGCTGTGGAGAAAAGGGAACCCTCCTACACTGCTGGTGGGGATGCAGTTTGGTGCAGCTATTGTGGAAAACAGTACGGAGATTCCTCAAAAGACTAGAAATAGACTTACCATATGACCCAGGAATCCCACTCCTGGGCATATATCCAGAAGGAACCCTACTCCAAAATGACACCTGCACCCCAATGTTCATAGCAGCACTATTCACAATAGCCAAGACATGGAAACAGCCTAAATGTCCATCAACAGATGATTGGATAAAGAAGAGGTGGTATATTTATACAATGGAATACTATTCAGCCATAAAAACTGACAACATAATGCCATTTGCAGCAACATGGATGCTCCTGGAGAATGTCATTCTAAGTGAAGTAAGCCAGAAAGAGAAAGAAAAATACCACATGAGATCGCTCATATGTGGAATCTAAAAACAAAGCAAAACAAAACAAACAAAACATAAATGCAAAACAGAAACAGACTCATAGACATTGAATACAAAGTTGTGGTTGCCAAGGGGGCAGGGGGTGGGAAGGGATAGATGGGGATTTCAAAATGTAGAATAGATAAACAAGATTATACTGTATAGCAAGATCTTATGGTAGCTCACAGAGAAAAAAATGTGATAATGAATATATATATGTTCATGTATAACTGAAAGATTGGGCTCTACCCTGGAATTTGACACAACATTGTAAAATTATTATAAATCAATTAAAAAAAGTTAAAAAAAAAGAATATGTGCATGTAATTTTGGATACAGTCCTCTTACCACACACCCTCAAGAAAACTATTCAAAGATAAAATGAACAGCAGAAATATTTGAGCCATATTTGGTAAGTAGGTGGCGTGTTTGGACTCTAAACCATTTCTTTTGTCATGAAAGTAGAGTAAATAAATAAAGACGTTGATATAGTTCAGAACCAAGGTTCTCAATGTGAGGGAAGAGAGGTGCAAATACAGACGCAGGAAGGACAGAAAGAAGATACAGTGAATGGCCTTGGACTTGAAGGTACCAACATGAACAGGTGAATTCCCCAGCTCTGATCCTGGCAGGCCTTGAGGCAATGCTAACTCAAGAGCTATGCATATTTCCAGTGCCCAATGACATTCATCAGAAAACGCGGTTGGGAAAGGACTACTGGAGAAATGGCAGATTCCAGGACTGAACTGTGAAAAGCGCGAGGTAAGGTAAGCCTGGAATATCTATGCTGACAGGGAGGAAGTGCCACACACTGAATGTGTGTTTATGTTAACTGAGTCATCAGTGATACTCAAAAATACAGTGGAGGTGGGTACGAGGGGAGCTGTCCTTTACAGAAGAATGATGAACAGTAATTGTAGAAGGGAAGACAGATTAAAAATTACCTTTAGAAACCACTAAAATAATACATGCTGTAGAAAAGAATCATCCATTGATGCTAAAACCATGAGGTGAATGATTGGGAACAGGGTCCTCACCTAGTCTCAAAGACTTTTTATGAATATGTTACATACTGATTAAAAAAAGGAAAGGACACCTTAGCAATGGAGAAACCTGTTGGACACCTCAACCAAGCCTTCAGAACTAAAGGCTTCCATATGGAGCACACAGGCATGGTGGGTGTCTTGCTATGATATACTGAGGACATGTCACCTATTTAATGTTATTTCCAAAACAGTATTTAATCCGATTGTCACAATAAGGTCCTAATCAGACAAATTCAAATTGAGGGACATTCTAAAAAACAAGTGGCCTGAAATGTTTTGTTATTTTTGTTTTCAAATGGTAATATCCGGAAAGGCACAAAAAGAAGGGAGGGGCTCTTCCAGGTAAAAGGAAACTTTACAACCAAAGGCAATGCTCTAAATTTCATTGGATTCTGGATTTTTTTTAAACTTGTTTTTATTAAATTATAGTCAGTTTACAATGTTGTGTCCATTTCCAGAGTAGAGCACAACTTTTCAGTTATACGTGAACGTACATATATTCATTGTCACACTCTTTTTCGCTGTGAGCTGCCACAAGATCTTTTATGTGTTTCCCTGTGCTATGCAAGTATAGCACAGGATTCTGGATATTTTTTAAAGTGAAAAGAATATTATTAGAAAAAGTGAAAAATTTTCAAAATAGATCATATGTTAGATTACTGAGTCGGTGTTAAGTATTTCCTCTGGTTATCGTGATGGAGTTACATGACTACACTTCCTCTCACTAGCTTGTATTATACATTAACTATAACACACTGTTTATGAATTATAAACATCCTGGCAGTGTCTGAATGTGATCAGTCAACAGGCATTTATTCTGAGTCTATTATATAGCAAGTCAACAACTGTCCCAAGGGGATTCATAGGCGTGTGGCGATCCCTGTGCTTGACAGGTAAGAGATTAGTCAGGGAAACAATAAACAATGGTATAGGTAATATACCCCCAAAATGTCAAATTCCATGGAACAGACGAGTGCTTCTTAAATTTGTTATGTACTATGAATCACCAAGGACCTTCTTAAAGGGCAGGCTGTGATTCAGTAGATCTGGTGGAGGGCCTGAGACTCTGCATTTCTAATAAACTCTGGCCCTTGGACCACCATTGAAGCAGTGGGTGTAGACTGTAATAGCTAAAGAAGAAAGCAATTAAGCATTAGAGTAATTAAGGAAGGCTTTGGGAGAAAATGAATTTTGATACCTTAACTCCTTTTCAAAAATGAAGGGGCAAAGGGAAAGTTATTCATGTAGTGCTGATTATGTATTCATTCCTTGTCTCATGTATCTTCTCAGCATCCAACATGTTAAAGACCCTATATGCAGTCGTGAAGGCAGTGTTTCAGTTCATTTGGCATCTCTCACAGTGTCTTCCATAGATGAGGAGCTCAGTGAATATACTCATTAAACTGAATTTATGGCTAGGAAATAACTGGAAAAAAGAATTGGAGAGAGAAATGATCATGACACAGTTGTCAGCTGGCAAAATAAATAATCCAACTCAAGAGAAACATAGCTGCTCCTGGGAGGACAGGGTGAAGAAAGGTGAGGAACACATTCAAGGGGCAACAAAAAGTGTACATTTGATACAGTTAAAATTTTCTGAATTGGGAAATAACATTCTAAAAGTAATGTTTGAGACCATTTTGGCAACAGAAGATCTTGCCTGGACAGAGCTAAAATGAACGTGTGTTGGAAGCTGTTGCATAATCCAAAACCACCTTATCTCCCAGCACCTGTCTTCTCTGGGCTACAGTCATTTCCTTTACCATTTGTTTTCTTTTGTCTGTATTAAAGGTTGGTGGGCTGAGTTCTAATTCCAGGACACTAGGTCCCTGGTGAAGGTGAGACAGACCCTGGTCATCTCTTTTGACCCACGTCAAAGATTTTTATATTCACAACTGATTTTTTTTAAAATGTTTTACAAAAATTTCTTTCTAAGCTGCTTTTAGAGGAACTTGATATCAAAGATAAGGCATCTTGCTAATCATCTTAATCAGGTTCTTCCTTGAATCACTGATAAAGTTCAATTAACTAGACAATCGTTTATGTTAGCTTGTTAGGTACAAACATTTAACAGCTTCTGTATGTTACACTTACGCCCATTGGTAAACACTATTTACATGTATATTGTGAAAATTCCTCCCTGTCCATGGCTTGCATTTTTATTTCTGTAATGCTATACTTTGACAAACAAAATGCAGTCATTATTAAGAATAATTTATCCACTTTTTCATCAACCCCTAATAAGCTGTTGAAAATATGTCTAGAAATTTTGGGAGAAGAAATAAAAAAGTGTGAAAATTGAATTACAGATTAAATCATATTATATGATTTATATCTATAATATGAAACCATAACTATAAAGTGAAATAATTTAAACACATTGATTCTTCCAAGAGATTCAAAAATATATAAATGCTTAGAAATGGAAAATGTGGCATTTTAGGTACCTGCTAGGAATCCATGCATAGTGCCAGGAGTATATGATAAGGTGTATTAATTATGTGTTACAACATAACACATTGCCACACATTTAGTGGCTTTAAAAAACACAGATGTATCGTCTCAAGTTTCTTGGTGTGTGGAGTGTGTGTACACATTAGTTCCTGTGCTCAGGATCTCACAAAGCTCTACTCCGCGTATCCCAGGCTCCTATCTTATCTGATGTTTATGGTGCTCTTCCAAGCTCAGTTGTTGTCACAGAATTTAGTGCCTGGCAGTGGCAGGACTGAGGTCTTCAGCTACTGGAGGTCATCAGCTGTTCCTGGCACATGGCCCTCTCCCCAAGAGGGCAGATTGCTGACGCCAGGACAACAGGACTTCTCTCCCCTTTGAATCTCTCCGCCTTTTTCCATCTCTGACCTCCAGACCCTCAAAGGGCTCACTTATGTCCGACTTAACCAGGATGATCTCCTTCTTGGTGAACTTAATTGATTAGATATCTTAATTGCAGGGGAAGGCTACAGCTCAGTGATAAAGCATGTGCCTAGCATGCACTAGGTCCTCGGTTCAAGCCCCAGTACCTCCGTTAAAAATAAATAAATAAATAAACCTAATTATCTCCCCCTCCAAAAACAAAAAAGAAATCCTAATTGCATCTACAAAACACCCTCATCATTCCTTATTGCCTAATCTCATCATTGGAGTGCTTAATTACCATGTTCTCAGGTATCACACACGATCACAGCTTGGGATTACAGAGGACACATACATGGAGCAGGTGCATGGGCGAAACCAACTAATCAAATAATTAGATGAAAATAAAGATGCCCATTTAGTTCACCCTACTGTGGGGAAAGCATTACCTGAATTAAGAAAAAAGAAAGAGAGAGAAATAAAAAAAAAAAAAAAAAAAAAAAAAGGATAGTAGATTTGTTTATAAAATACTTCTTAATTATATAAATTAAAATGAGAAAACTTTGAAAACTGGGAAATTATATTTACATTTTTAATTTATTTTGTTCCTGTGGAAACATGTCTTAAGAATTTATAAGAAAAATAATCTCAAGAGAAAAATGGAAAGACTATAGGAGCAAGAATCTTAACACATAACATTAGCTGACAGGGAATCCGACTGCACTCTGCCACATTCTGTGTTAAGAGCTTGGCAGCAATTAATCACCACAATGAGCTTGTGATGAGATGATATTACACCTGTCATGAGTTGATGGTGTCCCCTCCAAAAAGATGTTGGAGTCCTAAGCCCCAGTACGCTTATCTAGAGATATCGTTTTTATAGAGGTAATCAAGTTAAAATGAAGTCATTTGCGTGGGCCCCATCCAGAATGACCAATGGTGATATAAAAAGGGGAAGTTTGACACATACATAGACATGCACAGAAAGAAGAGGATGTGAAGAGATTCTCAGAAGACAGCCCATATAAACCAAGAAGGGAGGCCTCAAACAGACCCTTACCCTCGCATCACTCCAAGGGAACCAACCCTGCTGACACCTTGATTTCAAATCTCTTTCCTTCAGAATTGTGAGAAGGTAAATTTCTGTTTATAATCCACCCAGTTTGTGGTACTTTGTTACAACAGCCCCAGCGAAGTAATACACAAAAGAAAAAAAAAAGTCTTAGATGAATTAATACATCCAAGGGAACACATCCAATGATATCAGAGCCTGGTCTCAAACTCAACTCCCTCTACGCCGAAGGCCATGCCTTTAACCATTTCACTGCACTGAAGATGGCAAAACAGTCAATACATATCTGAAAATATTCTCATTAGGAATAAGCAGTGGTGATCCTTAAAGAAATAATCATATGTCTTACTCATTTATCAACAGAAAAATGTTTTTAGTTGTGAATACTGCGGTGGGAGACATTTATTGAATTAGTCGCTCTTGTCCATTTTTGTTTGGGGTGTAAATTAACACAAATTCGTTTACGACATTTGGTAACTTGGCAATATAAATATACACAAATCCTTAGAAATTGTCATCTGTTACACTTAGAAGAGATTCATCTAAAATGTCATTAGAAATGTGAACTAGAAAAGTTTGATAATTGTGATATGATTTATAGTACCAAAATTTTAGACACTTTCAAAGTTATCAAGAAAGTAATGTTTAAATGAACTATGTATGGCACATTCTTATGATATAATTTTATAGTCATTAAAAGTGATGACAAAAAAAAGTTTTTAAAAAAAAGCCAAATATACATTCCTTAAAAACAAGTTATGAGTGGGAATTTTTAAACATCATGGCAAGGATGGAAAATGGGACATTAGCAAGATGGCAGACTAGAATTTTCTACTGTCACCTCCCTGCCTCCCCACCAGAAAACCAATTGTGACAATCAGCCACAAATGAGAGTATCTTTGGGAGAGTTCAAGAGTTCAGCAGAGAAGTTCCAGCACATCACTAGAGCAAACAAATCTGAGATGGACACATTGAATATGGTAAGAAAACAATTTCACTCCATCCACATCACTCCTCCCCCAGTGTTGTAGCTCAGTGCCGAGAGATCCCCTCTGCCCAGGACCCCTACCACGGGGAAAATGAGAGCATTGTCGTAGGTGCCTGGCTTCCCCATCGTGCAGGGTGCTGCCCAAAGGCCCACTTCTTTCATGCCCCACTTGGAATACTGAGGTGACCTGCAAAGCTGATGGGTCAGGAGAGATGGGGGGCACAGTAACCAGAGTTCAGGACACTTTAAAGGGATGTTATTCATCAATTCACAGTTCATTCTATCAGTCTCCTGGTGGACTGCATCAGGAAGCCAGCTCACCAGCTGCTGAGGACAACTTCCCTGCAGACCCCTCCACAGGAACACAGGTACCCCAATGCTCCAGTGCTCTGCACATCTCACCCAAACTCTCTGTTCTGCCATGGCCAGATCCCCACACACACTCCAATAGACAGCAAGTATGTATGAGCCTTTGCAAACAGCTGGCAAGGACTCACAAAAAGCCTCCCAACCCTGTGAGATTGACAAAAGACT
Organism: Camelus dromedarius; assembly: GCF_036321535.1. Taxonomy (NCBI): domain Eukaryota; kingdom Metazoa; phylum Chordata; class Mammalia; order Artiodactyla; family Camelidae; genus Camelus; species Camelus dromedarius. The sequence continues at coordinate 73,540,711 of NC_087441.1, forward strand.
CACGAGCTTGAGTATTTCAGGACACTGCCTTACGGAAAACAAACTAGAGGTTTGCAGGATTGAGGGTCGGCATACAACACACACTTTTTATCCCACAAGAGGGAACCTGAAGTGTAGAGCAGATATATCCACAGAAAAGGTCTGAGAAAGCCTCAGAATCCCTAGCTGAACTGACTAGTGAAGGCGTTTCTCTCCTAAAGCCAGTCAGTAAAAACATTGGAGACAACAATGCAAGACTTCAGTGAACATAAAAAATCAAGGAAACATGACATCACCAAAGGAACAATATAATTTTCTAGTAACTGACCCAAAGAAATGGAAATCTACTAATTGCCTTACAAAAATTCAGAATAATTAGCTTAAGGAAGATCAGTGAGCTGTAAGAGAACACAGACTACTCAATAAAATCAGGAAAATAATACATGGACAAAATGAGAGGTTGAACAGAGACAGAAAAATCATTAAAAAAAAACAAACAAACAGAAATTCTGGAGCTAAAGATTACACTGTATGAAACAAAAAATGAGTAGACCATCACAGAAGATGTGATCAAGCAGAAAATGTATCTGTGAACTCAAAGACAGGTCATTTGAAATAATGCGGTCAGAGGAGAAAAAATGAAAAAAAGAAGGCTATATCAATTATAGGACAATGTCAAGAGAAACAACACATACATACATATGGAAGTCCGAGAAGGAGAAGAGAGAGAGAAAGAGGCAGAAAGCTAATTTTTAAAAATGATGGCTGAAATCTTCCCAGACTTGGGGAGAGTATGTTCATCCAGCTAAATGAAGCCCCTAGGTCCCCAAGCAGATTTATGCCAGAGAAAACTTCACAGAGGCACATTAAAACAAAACTGCCAAAATTTAGACAAAGAGAGAAATTTGAAAGCCACAAGAAAAAAGAAACATTGTGTACAAGGGAACCCCCATAAGGCTATCAGAGAGTTTCTCTGCAGAAAACTTTCAGGCCAGGAGAGCGTGGAATAATAAATTCAAAGTGTTTAAAGAAAAAAACTGCCAACCAAACACTTTTTACCTGGCAAAGCTGTCCTTCAGAAATGAATCAGTAATAAAGTCTTTCTCAGACAAACAAAAACTGAGGGAGTTCATCATGACTATACCAAAGAAATGCTAAAGGGAGTTCTTCAAGCTGAAACAAGATGCAGTAATGAGTAACACAAAACCATAGGAAATTATAATACTTACAGGTAAAAGGAAGTATATGATGAAATTCAGATTAATAATGTAACAGCAGCATGTAATTACTTAACTCTAATATACAGGTTAAAAAATAAAAGTATTAAAAGTAACTATAGCTATAATAATTTGTTAATGGTTACACAATATAAAATGATGTAAATGTAACATCAAATGATAAAATGGAATGGGGAAAGTAAAAGGGTTGAGATTTTGCATTTGACTAAAGTTAAGGCGTGATCAGCTTCAAACAGATTACTGTAACTGTAAGCTGTTTTATGTAAGCCTCATGGTAATCACAACACAAAAGCCAACAGTAGATATACAAGAGATAAAAAGAATCAAGGCACATCACTATAGAAAAATCATCAAATCACAAAGACAGCAAGAGAAAAGGAAAGGAACTATAAAACAGCCAGAAAACCATCAACAAGATAGTAATAATAAGTCTGTATCTATCAATAAATCTCTAAATTTAAATGCATTAAATTCTCTAAACAAATGACAAAAAGTGGCTGAATTTTTTTTTAAATCCAACAACATGCTGCATACAAGAGACTCATTTTAGCTTTAAGGACACATATAGCCTGAAATTGCAGGGATGGAAAAAGATATTTCATACAAATGGAAACCAAAAAAGAACAGTGGTAACTCTACTTTTAACAGACAAAATAGACTTTAAGTTAAAAAGTTAAAGATGATCATTATATAATGATTAAATAGTCAATTCATCAAGAGGATATAACAATTATAAATATATACGGACCCAACATTGCAGTATCTAAATGTATTAAAGGAACACTAACACTTCTGAAGGGAGACATAGACAGCAATGTAATAATTGAAAGAGAATTCAATATGCCATGTTCAACAGGCAGAAAATCAATTAGAAAACATTGGACTTAAGCTATATTTTAGAGCAAGTGGTCTTAGCCAACACATAACAGCATATTGCAACCAACAGCAGCAAAACTCACACTTTTCTCAAATTCGCATGGAACATTTTCCATGATAGACCATATGTAATGTCACAAAACAAATCTTAACAAATTTAAGAAGACCGAATTCATATCCTGCATCATTTTCCAACCAAACTGACATGAAACTAGAAATCAATAACAGGAGGAAAATTGGAAAATTCACAAATATGTGGACATTAAACAACAAATTCCTGAACAACCAATAGGTCAAAGATGGAATCAAAAGGAAGTCAAAAATATTTTGAAACAAATAAAATGGAAACACAACACAAACATAAACAAAATGGAAACACAACATACCAAAACTTCAGAGGTGCAGAAAAAGAATTCTAAAAGAGAAGTTTATAATGCTAAATGTCTATATTGACAACAACAAAAAAGGTTCCAAATAAATAACTTAAATTTACACTTCAAGGATTTATAAAAAGAACATACTAATCCCAGACTTAGCAGAAGGAAAGAAACAATAAATATCAGAGCAGAAACATAAAGAGACATAAAAAATGGAAATGATTAATAACAAAGAGCTTATTTTGAAGAGATAATCAAAATTGACAAAACTTAGCAAGACAAATTATGGAAAATAAAGAGAGAAGCATCAAATAATATCAGAAATAAAACAGAAGACATTACAACCGACAATGCAGAAATTTCAAGGATTATTCTATGAAAAATTATATGACAATAAATTGGATAATCTAGAAGAGATAGATAAATTTCTAGAAACATACAACCTACAAAGACTGAGATACAAAGGAACAGAAAATCTGAACACACCAATAAAGAGTAAAGAAATTGAATCTGTAATCAAAATTGTCAGAACAACAACAAAAAAGGCTGAGGACCAAGCAGTTTCACTAGTGAATTCTACCAAACACTTAAAGAGGAAGTAATACCAGTTTTCCCCAAACTCTTCCAAAACACTGAAGACAGGGGACACTTCCAAACCCATTTTATGAAACCAGCATTATCCTGAACCAAAACCAGCCTAGGAAGCTACAAGAGAGAAAATTATCAATATCCCTGTATATAGATGTATATAGATGCAAAGATTATCGAAAATACTAGCCAACTGAATTCATCAGCACATTAAAAGGGTCATGCCCCATAATCAAGTGTTATTTATGCCTGGATACAAAGATGTCTCAACATATCACAGACCAAACAATGTGGTACACTACATTAACAGAACAGAGGATAAACATAACATGATCATCTCAATTGATGCAGAAAAGCATTTCACAAAAATCATCATCCTTTTGACAAAAGCTTTCAACAAATTGATATAAAAGGAATGTATCTCAGCATAATAAAGGCCATTTATGACAAGGCCACAGTTAACTCACACTCATCAGGGAAAACTTGAAAGCTTTCCTCTAAGATCAGCAATAAGACAATGATACCCATTCTTGCCAATTCTACTCAACATAATACTTCAAATCCTAGCCACAGCAATTAGGCAAGAAAAATAAATAAAAGGTATCCAAATCAGAAAGAAAGACGTAAAGTTATCTGTTTGCAGATTATATAATCTTCTGTGCAAAAAAACCAAAAACTCCAACAAAAACCAGTTAGAACTAATAAACAAATTCAGTAAAGTTTAAGGACATAAAATCAACACAAAAAATTTTGTTGTATTTCCATGCACTGACAATGATGTATCAGAGAAATTAAAAAAAACAATTCCATTTACAATAGCATCAAAAAGAATAAATATTGAGAAAAAAGGTGAGAGACCTTACACTGAAAATTATGACATTGATAAAAGAAGCTGAAAAATACTTCATGTTCTTAGAAGAATTACTACTGTTAAAATATCCATACTACCCAAAAGGCTTTACAGATTCAATACAATTTCTATCAAAATTCCAAAGGAATTTTTCACAGAAATAGAAAAATCAGTTCTAAATATGGAAACATAAGAGATCCTTAATATCCAAAACAATCCTGAAAAAGAAGAACAAAGCTGGAGGTATCACTTATTGGTTTCAAACTATATTATAAAGGTATAGTAATCAAAACAGTATGGTACTAGCAGAAGACCAGAGATACAGTTGACCATATGAAGAATGTGGAGATTAGGTGCTTTGACCCTCTGTGCATTTGAGAATTAGAATAAAGTTTACAGGTGGCTCTCCAAAAAAATAGTTCCTCCTTATCCACAGATTCGACCAACTGTAGATTGTGCAGTGCTGCAATTTCATTACTGAAAAAAATCTGCATGTAAGTGAACTTATGCAGTTCAAACCCTTGTTCTAGGGTCAACTCTAGTCAGATTTAGCAAACGTTAAAGCTTTGCAATATGTCCCACAGATTATTTTATAAAGAAATAAAACTTAGATACAGTTTTAAAACCCTCTTACCACTCTCCTTTTCTCTTTCCTCCTTGTCCAGAGTTAAGCCCTATCCAGAAACGGTTATGTTTGTTTCCTGTGTTGTTTACCATTATTATTCTGTATGCCATGCATTATATAATTTTGCAATTTTACATAGTTTTATATTATAGTATTTGTTTTTTACATTTTATTGCTTTGAAATGTAGAAAGCATACTATATCCCTTTGCATAATTCACTTTATTAAGATATTCCAAATTTTTTTCAATTAAAAAGAGTTACAGAATATATACACAGGATGATACGATTGTGCATATGTACTTAAATGTACTTATACACAGGCAACCAAGGAGATGGTTATAAATACAAATCTTGCCATGTGTAGTTCTGAATATTTTCTTCCTCAAACTGGTCACATTCTTAATGAACTTGTGTTCCTTATTAAATTATATATATATAATTTGTATATGCAACTTTTAAATATCACATCCATAGATCAGTGAACTGTATGAACTATGTAATTTGAAGGACTTATTTATCTATTAGTATTGTGTAGGTGGGAGTGGGGTCAAAAACTTTTTGGTGTCTTATTAAGGGTTTAATTTATAAGCCAAAGTGATTTAAACATGTATGAAATCTGTATTGACATATATTGAATCATAACTCCTTTGGAGCAAAAAAATTAAGAATCGAGCACATTAGTCCACTAGAGACATAAAGAGTTATAAAGAGAATGAAAATATTTGAATAAATATGAGGAAGCAATGGGCTAACCTAATATGACATTAAAAAAACCTGATCTTTATTAATAAGGTAGTAACATGCTGAAATTGTCAAGCCAGTTGCGCAGAGATTAGAATAAGAAAGTAGATGTGTTTAATTATCACGGTATTTGTTGAAACGACAGAGTGAGTTGTCTGATAAAAACCCATGTAGCTATTATTAGTACAGTGAAACCTTTCACAATAACCAGAGGAGAGCCTCCCAGAGCTCCCGAGTCTAAAAAACATCTGTGAGAGCGGGTGGCGCAGCAGTGCCCGGGAATCCAGGATATTTCTGTTGGTTTGTTCGGAACCTCAGTATTCTAACTTCATCTCCCATCAGTGACCCCTGTCACTCAAGCATCTTTCCGTTTGGGCACCTAGTTCCTGAGTTTTGGCCTCTGGAAAGTTGCACACCCCTCTGGCAAAGGTTGCATCACCTTGTACGGTCGGCTCCTCAGGGCTGATACTCACTGGCTTTGGAATGTGATGTCTGCTGCCTCAGTTTCCCCCTCACATTGTTTCTATTCCTTGTAGAGTTCAGACAATTGCATAGTTGTGCACTGAAAAGGCATCTATGCAGCCATATCAAATCAAAATCGATTGTACAGTTTTTCATTGCTAAGACAGGTGTTTCCTGCTAATGTTCATATGATGTTATGGAGAAAATAAGCCTGGACATGGATTTAAAAGAGTTGGCTTTGCATTTGATTGATTGCACATGTGCATTCGATTAGGTACATAAATATGTAGCACTAGTCAAACTTTTTGCATTTCAGTTTAGGCATTTATAAAAGGGTCGGACAAACATTTTCTGCAAAGGATCAGATAGTAAATATTTTAGGTTTTGTGGGCTATACTTCGCTGTTCTGACTACTCGACTCTGCCCCTGTAGGTCCAAAGCAGCTATAAAAAAAATATGTAAATGATTGGACATGGCTGTGATCCAATAAAATTTTATTTACACAAACAAGTGGTTGGCCAGATTTAGCCCACAGAGCACAGTTTGCCAACTCTTGATGTATGAAATGGGAATAATAACACTCTTTCACAGGGCTGACATAAACGACCAAGCACGTGGGAATGAACTCCTTCATGAACTGTGAATTGCTATAATCCTGCATGATGTTATTATTAATAACTTTGTAATCTTAGACTTCATTCTGTGAGATACTTCTATGTTGAAACATCATAATGTGATACTTTGATTTATAGCAAGTAACTTGACTCACTTCCATGAACAGCTTGAGTCTAATATCTGCTCTTTAATGTCGAAACACAAAATCCTGGATTTTTAAATATACCTTGAAGTGTCAAATTTTGATGTTTCATCTATGAAGAGCATATGGCATAAACACACGACTGCATTTTATTTGATTGATGGACATCAACAAAAACGTAGGATGAAATGACACAGGAGAATGAAATAGATGGTATAACATTAAGGTTACATACTATCTTACTGAGCCACCTTAAAGAGATAGAATGTTCCAAAATGGATTTCCATCAGAGTAGTAAGGGGCGATGCTATCCACTTAAATGGATTTTAATTCATCCTAAATTATAATTGAAATACAAAGCACACGAGGTGACCACATTAAAGAGTCATTGTTCAGCAAGACGGAGCCTGATGTCAGCTTTGCTGTCTGCTTGGGAATGCAGAGCAGAGACAATGGCACTTCTGCTAGGAAATCCAGGAGAGCCCATTTTATGGACATCTCTGAGGAGCAATTAGACTAACCGAATTCAATTAAGAACTGGCTGGAAACCAGGAAGATATGAATGTAGCCAGGAGACTTCAGCTATGTATTAATTTTTTGTTGTTGTTGTTTTAAACCCTAGACTTGGAGGCAAGAGGTAGAGCCTTGTTCTGATGCTTGCAGATGCTACAAAGAACGAGACGGTGTGACTGCTATGAGAGCAAATCATTTTAATATTCAAGGACTTTTATGAATTTTTTCCAGGTCACCACTTCAAAAGCTAAACTAAGCAACTGAGTATGAACCTTGCCAAAGTATTTACTTGGAAATCTCTTTTATACCACTTAAGCTATTCTCCTTTCTCATGACAATTTGTTTGACATATGCTAGATTTGCCTGCATCTTTCTACGTGATAAACATTTAAAACCACCTCTACAAGTCTAAGTTAATCATTCTGATCTACTTTCTTATCAAGATGTATATTTTTTTCTATTTTCCTGCTGACTGCATTAGCCTTGTCAGCACACACATATATGTACACACAAGAAATAGTCACCTGTGAAGACTACACCAAGAACATTGCCGTTCTATTATAAACATCCAGTTAAGTAGATAACAAGGGTAACAGGTTATCTTCTTTCTTAACGTGAAATTTACTACTACATAAGGATTTGGACGTAAAGGACTGTGACACGGAAAGTCTATATTTCTTCCTAGGTATTTTATATTTGTCTATTAAATACATGCTAGTGTTTCAGTTTGAATTTGTTGACCCAGTAGAAAGGCTTCCTTATGACGTGGACAATAATATACTATCTGATTTAATATTATATATAAAAATGTTATTAAAATAATACAAGCAATGAGCAATTATTGTTACACTTAATTGCCAGATACAGTAAATATACAGTGTGTATAGAAAAATGATGTTGAGTTACAAGTAAAAGCAGGGACAATATAATATATTGCTCAGTGCTGTGCCTGGGGCTACTTACTGTGAAACTCAACTGCATTTTTTTCTCTCATACCTCACAATAACTCTATGAAGCAGGTGTTATTATTATCTCCAATTTATATTTGAGGAAACTGAGTGCCTTTGATAGACTAAGGATATTAATCAGTATTTAACACTCCTTACTATTAATCCTACAACCCTATAAAATGAACATTAGTCTCCCCATTTTACTGATGAAGAAACTGGGGTTCAGAAGTTAAGCAATTCAAATAAGTGGTAGTACTACAATTAGATTCAGTATTCTTTTTTTCAGAATTCACCCGCTTCGCCAATACAATATGCAAAATATAATCAGCAATGTCAATATCAATGTTCATATTGATTTAACTACATAGTTTTAGATTGAAATTAATTGTCTTTATAGCTGGCACCACAACATTGCTCAGGGAGGAAGTATCTTTGTTTGGAAAAATAGATTGGTGAGTTGCTTGGAGGTAAGACTTGAATACCAGGATATAGAGACATAATTGAAAATAAGATAATTTTTTTTGGTCATTGTTCTTGCAGAGCAGGAGAAGAAAGATGGAAGATGAAGAGAGGAAGATGGCTTTATAATTTAAGGGAACTTTAGGAATATGAATGTATAATATGCAACGTCAAAGTGTGTGTTGGTTGGCTTGTGACATGATCATTCCACAGAAATTGGGTTTTGAAGCATCCTTGTTAAGATCTCAGGAGACATAGAAGACTCCTAATGACATCAGATCGATCAATCTATCAATCTATCTATCTATCTATCTATCTATCTATCTATCTATCTATCTACCTACCATCTGTCTATCCATCTATCTGATAAAGGCTATGATAACAAAATTCAAGCTAACTTACTTACCGGATTACCTAAACTGGCTGGCTCATTCTCATTACTAGGACATTTATTCAAATATTTCCATGCAAAGCTTTTGAATACCCCTTCAATCTTATAACCATATCCCGTATACATTTATAACTAAACAAACTGAGAAAGGGTGGAAATGAAATACCTGTGTTAAAAAGAAAGAATAAATTAAAATACTGAAAATGTCAAACAGATGATGTTGGAATTTGATCAAAATGTATGTTTGTTAAATCTAAAATCTGGCTCCATTCCGCGTTCCAACAGACAAGAGGAGACTGTGCAGAGAGACCTGGAAAGATCTTCTGATGCAGAATACTAGATGCGATATGCCATTCAGAGCTCAACATTAATTTTCTTTACGTAACAAGGGAGATAATCTGATTCTTCAATTCCTATTGAATTTCAATGGAATTCTGAAATTTTATGAACTCCATGGGCATTGATATGAAGATTTGATGTCTTGGCTACATAGTGATTATTTATGCAGATTTGGAAGAGTGAGAAGAATGTGTCTGACAATTTGTAAAATGTTCTCTTCAAAAGTTGCCATGAGTCCTTTTCTCTTTTTGCTTTGAAATAACCGGCGTATTTAACAATTTTTGTAAAATAAAAATATTGGCTGTTGTTTCAAGTTAACTTATACTTAGCGATTGTTTGGAAAGAGTGTTGCAGTTAGTAACACCTAGCAATGACCCCAGAACACTTAACACTGTTCAACATCTTTCGAAACGTCATACCTAAAAACAGCTAGATTAAACCCTAGTTTAATCTTAAGTTTTAATTCAGAAAAACTAAGTTTTCAATGATTGCCATAATCTACTTTTTACTGTAAGCACACCACAGAAACTTAATTTTCCAATTACTTGAGTTTTATTATGGAAGCACTCAACTATACTGCCACAGTCGTATTCTCTGTGTGTTTTTTAGGAGGTTGCGAGCAGTTTGACGTTCGCTGGAAATGTTCATCTCAGAATAAAACTTTACGCTTGAAGCCTCTTTCAGCAAACTTTTTAATCATGTGAATTGAAAAAAACATGACAATTGTTAGAGTTAACATATGTCTTGAATCTATTCTTATGCAATTGTTGAAAACTAAGATGATCACTATTAAATAATCAGAAGTGAAAAGTAGGTTTAAAGCTTCTAGTGCCATTTTTGTTACATGTAGAAGAATCTTAAGAGATATTTTGATATTTTATTGTGCCTATTTTCACAGAATTAAAACTAAATTTAAGTTTAAAATGTTAACATAGTTCCTGAATCATGGACTTATTATTTATCACCCAAATCTGATTATAAATAAAATTACTTGGCATAAGTAGGAATGTATCTGAATGCTGGTTTTATACGTCAGCAATACTTAAATGCTATATCCACAAATGAAGACAGATTTGTGCTTAGATATTTACTGCTTCAAGAAAACATAATTCACATTCTATCATACAAGTAACGTTTTTTGAAAAGAGTTTTAACATGGCTAGGATTTAATGATAACCATTCAGACTCCAAAGATTATGACCTGAATGTCACCATCTCTAGAAAACTGTTTCATTCAATCAGTTTTCTATATCTAGCTTTTATTTTGCTTTTCATGGAAAAAATACATATAGCCAAATAAGTTCAAGTAATGCTATTTTAATAGTTAAACCATAACAGAAAATGGGTATTATATTAGCTCATTTTAACCTTTCTCTGCCAAGTGCTTGGAATATTTGATATAGAAAGTAGTCTCCAGTCTAAAACTATGTGGGCAACACTTAACAATATTACATGTCAACCCCTCCCCGCTCAGCACCACCTGCAGGGCTCTGGGTCATATCAATCCTTTACCTTGAGAACAGGAAATTCTCATATTTATCCTTCTGTCACTACTGCTTAATTCAGCATATATGAGTCAATATCTATGAGTCAGAGTCATAGGTTTGTAAATAGTGCCAACCATTACCACTTCTTATAATAACAATGTAATTATGCAGCTTATAATTATAATATTTATTTATATTATAAATGAAGTCTTTCTTATTTCTTCCACCATACTTAGCACTTCCCATATTATCCCTAATATTCATGACAATGATGTGAATTAAGTGGGATCATCTTCATAACTGATTTTTTTTTTAATACTGAGACTTAGATGGGAAATGACTTACCTAAGTCATTAGGAAGCCAAGTCAAAATCCAAACTTCAGTCTGTCTCAAAACCTATACTTCAGCACTGACATGTTCTGTTTATCTCTATCCTGCAGGCCATGATGATCTTTGAATTATTTCAAATACAGCATATCTATAGCTGGAACAGAGACATAGCAAACATTTCTCTTAAATGGATGCATTAGTAAAAGCTTATTGGTTTTATGAATAGCACTCTTTGACTTCCATGAATTTCAACCACAATTTTAAATAATTAATTTCAAAGTGCACCGAACAAAGCTCTCCAGGGGTTACATAATATTTAACCGGCTCTCTGTCCAGGCACACTGAAGAGGGGTCACCAGGATGGCTCCCCATTCTCTAAAGGTTGCCTATTCTCAGCAGAGCAGCCACAATGCAGGTCCCAGAGCAGAAAGATAAGGAATACTGATATCTTACTATCAAGGAAGAGAAAATAAGGCAGTATATTTTTTGTTCAAATTTGATCTAATAAAATGATCAAAACATCTACTGGGGAGAATTGGATGAATAATCATTTTTCAGGAATTGAGATAAAAATATCAAAGTAGAAATGATTTTGAGAATAGACCATGGAAACTGACCATGGAAACCTAGCTTCTCATCTCAGCTCTGCCATCGCCTTGCTGGGTAACGCTGGCTGGGTCATGCTGACACCTGTGTCTCAGTTTCTTTATCTATAAAGGGAGGACCTTCTACTACACTATCATTTCCCACACTGATCTAATCATAAGAATCACTTGGGGTCAAGGTTAAAAATATAATTCTGGAAAGCCTAGAGATTGAGAGTCCTTGAGAATAAGAGTGTGTATTTTAATGCAAATCCTTGTTAATGCTGATGATAAGGTAAGTTTCAGAAATAAAGGAGAAAACTGCTTCCAGTGTTGCTTACAGTTATGAAAATCCATAATTCGACTTTCTAATTAAGTGACGAAGTCTTATGCAGAAAATGGAGAGTGGATAATCCACATGATGCATCATTGCTCATATTTGTGCTTCATCTAGATTTTTTTTTCCCTCCAGTTTGTAAGTTACTTTCTTGAAGAAAATAAAATTTAGCCTTAGTACAAATTCTGTTGTGACTGCAGGCCCTGCTACGAAGACAGTATGAAGAACGAAATATTGAGTAAAATAAAGATAAAGTTGCATATGTGAAGCATGAATTTCTCCCTATGTTTAATGTGCTCAGTAATTCAGAAGGTAACATTAATTTGATGAGGACATTTCATTTTTAGCCTATGGGGAAACTGAATACGTAGATGTGAATCTGCATTTTTATATCTTAATGGCAGCTGAAAATGAAGCTTTCACTGCTTCTAACTCAGGGTGATTCAAGAGAGACACAGAGGGAAAAAATGAATACGAGCCATGCTGAATCCCCTCCTCTTCCCTATAAAGAAAATACGAAGATGCATTTAGATAACTGAGACCCAATTAGCAGTTTGTTTTTCTTTTGAAGTCACCAAATAATGCCTTTATAGCTAAGGTTCTAAGGACTAACGTGTCACCTGGGTGCCCCACAGCTGTGCTGAGCAGGCTCTGCGATATAAAGGAATTATTCAGATGTTGACACTGAAATGGTCAACTGAGGAGGCTGGGTGGCTTTTAAAAAGAGACCTTTGTAAGGAGCTGTTTACCAGTCTTGCCCGTAGGAGAGCAACTAAGATCATAGGGAGACAGAGGTAACATGAAAATGGCAAAGGTGCCTGAGATTTAATCTCCAATAGCAAAATCAAAAAATAATCTATTGATTGATTGATTGATTGATTGAAGTATAGTTGATTTACAATGTTGTGTTAGTTTCTTGTTTCCAGCATAGAGATTCAGTTATACATATATATATATATATATATATATATATATATATATATATATATATGTGTGTGTGTGTGTGTGTGTGTATTCTTTTTCATATTGTTTTTTATTATAGGCTATTACAAACTGTTGAATATAGTTCCCAGTGCTTATAGTAGGACCTTGCTGTTTACCTATTTTATATATAGTAGTGTGTATCTATTAATCCCAAACTCCAAATTTATCTGTACACCCCACCGCTTTCCCCTTTGATAACCATAGTGTGTTTTCTATGTCTGTGAGTCTATTTCTAGTTTGTAAATAAGTTCTCTTGTATCACTGTTTTAGATTCCACATATGAGTGATATATGATATTTTTCTTTCTCTTTCTGGCTGACTTCACTATATATTACAACTCTAGGTGCATCCATGTTGCTGAAAATGGTATTATTTTTATGTTTTATGGCTGAGTAGTATTCCATTGAATAGGTATACCACAACTTCTTTATCCAGCCATCTATTGATGGACATTTAGATGGCAGAAATGCTTTCTCTATGTGTCAATTTCTCCATAGTATTAAAAGTCAAGATATATAAAAGAGGTTCCAGTAAACAAATTTCTCTTCAAAAGACTCTATTTTAATAGATTATTTTACCTTCAAGGAAAAATGTTTTAAAAGTATTAAGAAAATGAACTGCCCCAAATGGATAATCTATGTAACTCCTGTCAAATAAGGCCAAAATTATGTGAGATAGTGTCACTAGGATCCCTCAAACTGAGATAAAATTTTGAAAGGATATTAAAAAGAGAGAAATATGATCACATGAAGCAAGACAAAGGAAACAAGTAAGTTCAAATGTGTAATCATAACAGAAAATCTGAAGATCCTGACTTCATGGTCCAGAACGTTTAATGACAATGGAGGAGAGGGGTAAAGCTACATTTATTCTATTCTTACTTTGATGTTATCTTCCACCAAAAAGAAAATGATCTTTCACCTTGTAAGTATGGTCCAACAATGTTTGAATGAAATGATACTCAAGCAATCAAGAAAATACTGAAAGAACCCTCACATCCTTCATATTGATTCAAATGTCCTAGTCCAGAAAAATTGCATCACAGTATAAAAAAGGTATAAATGGGCTTATGAAAGCATTTTCAATGATTTTTGAAAAATCCTGCAAAGTAAATAGGCACAGGAAAAAGACAGCATTAAATGGTAGATACTGACTCTATCCTAAAAGGGAGAAAGGACTAATTTCTAGAAACCATAATTTAATAAATTCAGTATTTGTTCCCTGGAAAAATTATGAGATAAATTATTGAATGGGTGGTTGGTGAATACATAGAAAAAAAATGGTGATAAATAGGAACCAAACTGGTTATCCTAAGAAACAGTATTGTTAATCCAGTGGCTACTGCTGGGGACGTTACAGGAAAGGAATGTCAGATGTTTCTTATTACAAGGTATTTGGCATCATCTGGTATATTCCTGGACAAAGGAAAGACAAACGATGTGGGTTGTTTGGGTAAAAAGCACTCTACAACAACTAGAAGAATATCAGTTAGTGGTCCAGCCAACAAGCATTTATCAGGTGCTGCTCCAAAGACTAAAATCACGGCGTAAGACAATATCCTTGCTTTCTGGAAATGTATACCCTATGGAGAGATGGTTCTAGTGGTGTGTTGTTATTGGACAGTATATTTGAACCTGACCTATTTACCTGTCCACTTTCCACTGTCTTGGATAAGCACATCAGATATGCAGGTGTCATTAATTCAGAAATAATACTTGATACTTTAAATGGTACAATCCATCCATAAATGTTGATAAACAGAGTGGGCACCATCTATCACACATTCTTTAACATTCCTTCCATTGAGAAGTGATCACGTCAAGAACTAGAGACATTCCTCCAACCCTACCCCTCACTGCCACAGGCACCTTGAACTTGGCCAAACTTAGTGACTGCCCCCAGCCAACAGCCTCCGCCCAATGCCAGTCATATGAGTATGCCATCTTGGAAGTAGATTCTTCTGATGCAGTTTGAACAAGCTCTTCCAGCAAACACTGCAAAGCCTAGAGACAATCCTTCCCACCCACAGAGCCCTTCTCAGACTATATATTTAGGAGGAAAACAAATGACTGTTAATAAGCCACCATGTTTTGGGATGTCCTCCCACCCACACACACACTAAAAACTCAATTGTGTAAATAACACATCGGTCAAAGCATTATAACTGATTGTCACTTCAAAAGGAACCAGCAGTAGGTAGGGTCACTAACAGAGGCTCTTATCTCAATCCAGTCATTCTTGCTGCATCTAACCATTGGCAAATTCTACTGATATTACCTCCAAATGTCTTTTGGATACTTCTCCTTCTCTCTGTCACCACTGTCACTTATGCAGGATCCTAATAAGTCGTTTCTTTGTACCCATTCTTACTCTCCTCAAATCGATCCTCATATTGAAGTGAGAAGAACAGTTAAAAACAGAAATCTGGGTGGGGGAGGTATGGCTTAGTGGTAGAGCGCCTGCTTAGCATGCACGAGGTCCTGGGTTCAATCCCCAATACCTCCAGTTAAATAAACAAACAAACAAACAAACAAACCTAATTAATGCCCCCCTCCCAAAAAAAACAGAAATCTGAATGAGTTACTTCTCTGTTTACAAAACTTATTGCTATTAGTATAAAGACCTAATGATTTCATCCTAATCTTCACCAACAGCATCAATTACCACTGACCTCTTCCTTTTTTTTCATCCCCCTCACCTTTATTCTCATTTTCTAGAATGTGTTCTGCTCCCGTTAGCCTCAGTACCTGGGCACACTCTGTCCCCCTTGCATGGAATAATTTGGAGTCTCTCATTGGCCTTCAGATCTCTGATCAAATGTCACTTCTTCAAGAAAATGTTCTCTGTCCTCCCACACCAGGTCATACATCCCCCCTCCTCCACCATACACACTCCACACCTTTCATTATATACAGTTGCGAGTTACAATTAAGTAATGCCTGGCTGCTCATTAGTTCTCTCTACCAACAGAGACAATCATCACAAGGTCATGCACTATTATTACCACCTGTTTCCCAAACATCTTACAACATGTCTCATATGAAGTATGTGTTTAATAATTGTGTTCAGTACATCACTGATTGGTTCATTTCAGGGAATTTAAAGCTTTATTCTCCACAAATGGAAGACCATGAGATACTCATCCTGCAAATACAGAGTATGGCTAAGTAGATGCTCAGTAAATCTTTATCCATTAAAACTGAATAAGTAGATTTATCATATATATGCTAGAAAGTTACAGTCTGGAGTAATTGTTAAAATTGCCCATCCAAGGACCGAAATACTGACAAACTGAAATAAATTCAACTAAAAGCAGCCATAAAGGTGAATAAAAGATGGCATATTAATAAATTGTCATCTGCAAAGATTTATGTTACCATCTTCTAGCAGGCTTGGGAATTTGGATGAAAGGGTCTCCATGAAGACTCGGTGTGAAAAACAGATCTACGATTTAATTTTCTCAAATAAAGCCATTCCTCCAAATTTCATTAACATAAATAAACAGCCATAAAAGTGGAGAGTCTTGACACAAGGCACACAAGAAATGACTGGAGGAAACAAAGCACTTGGTCCAGGGAAGAGAGAACTCTGAGCTGTGATACAAACATGGGTCATACAGCTATTAAAACAGACAATACCCCAGTGGGCACAAACTAATACCAACATACGGAATTTATCTTGCTGAAAATTTCAACCAACTCATTCCCTTAATATTAAATAATCACTTACTATGTGACTTCTGGCATGTTAGGCAAAAGGGCAGGCTAATGAGGAAAACTTAAATAGCAATTAAATAATTAAAACTCAGCAAATCCTGCAGAGGTGGGGCGGGTATAGTTCAGTAGCAGAGCACATGCTTAGCACGTACGAGGTCCTGGGTTCAATTCCCAGTACTTCCACTGGAAAAAAAAATTAGCAAATAGTATAAAACAGACAAATAAGTATCTTGAGAGAGAATATAAGGAGAGAGACCAGAGACTGGGTGGTTACAAAAAAAGCTTCTCTGAAGAGACGATTTTCAAGATGGAACCTGAGAAAAAGACAGGCCAAGGAGAGTTATCCCAATGCCAAGAGAAGGGAAGTCCATTCCTTACATGGGAAGGGTGCAAGGAAAGGAAAAGAACTGGTACCCTTGAGACAGAGGAAGTAAGCAAAAACGTGCAGGATGAAGGGAAACAGAAGTCACATGATGTGGGCCCTGTAGGCCATGACGAAGGGTTTGGATTTATTCTGTGTGCCATGAGAAGAGTTAAAAAAAATATTTTCAATCCATTTTAAAAAACACACCTTTTTTTTTTGCCTTGAGCATGATTGATTGAAGGTGGATTAACAAGGAACATTTCAGGCCAGGTAGAAGGCTATCACAGTCAACTAGGCAAAAAACGCCAAGCTCTGGGAAAGAAAGATGTAAGTGAAAAGGGAAAGAATTGGCCAGATTTGAGACACATGTGTTTAGGATGTGTTACGGTTTGAATAACGTCCCCTCAAAATGCCTATATGTTGAATCTGTAAGTCTCAGTACCACAGATCATGACTATATTTGGAGAGAGGGTCTTAAAAAGGTGATTAAGTTAACATAAGGTCACTAAGGTGGGCCCTCATCCAATCTGCTTGATGTCCTTATAAAAAGAGATTAGGACACACAGAGAGACACAGAGGTGCTAGGCACAGAGGGGCCATCATGTGACGAAACAAAGAGGGTGGCCATCTGCAAGCCAAGGAGAGACTTCAGGAAATCAACCCTACCCACACCTTGATCTTGGACTTGTAACCTCCAGAACTGTGAGAAGATGTATTTATGTTGTTGAAGCCACCCAGCATGCGATAGCCTGTGTTATAGGCCTAGCAAACCAATACAAAGTGGAACAGGCAGCACTCATCCAGAGGCTGGACTGAAGAATGGGAAAAAAACGAGGCACCAGCATAATTCCGACGCCTGCAGGTTGCATAGCTGGGTGCACAGTGTGAAGATGGAAAGACTGAGGGGAAACACGTTTCTTTGGGGGTAACCAGGAGTCTTGTTTGGTTACTTAAATCTGAGATGGCTGCACAACATCTTGAGTACAGCTGTCATTAGACAACTGATTATATGAAAATCCAGCGCTCAGAAGAGAGTTCCTGGCTAAAGAAATATATCTGTGTGTGCCTGTGTGTTTCTATATAAGTGTGTGTGTTCATTTGTTTCTATGTATGTGTGTATGTCTACATTCTTCCAGTGATATTTGCTATCAGGGAATGTGTTAGATCACCAAGAAAGAGATGGCAGAGAAATGGAGAGAAGTAGATCCAACATTGATCTCTAAGGAGGTGACATTTCAAGGTCATGGAGAAAAAGACCCAGTTAAAGAGTATGGAAAGTTAGTGATGCCTAGGAGAGCAGGAGAAAACAGAAACCAAGATGGAAGTGGTTTTCAAAATGCCGGGTTCAGTGAGCAAAATGCCCCTGAAAGTTGGAGTCTAATGAGAAAAGATATTTATCCTTGAACTTGGCAACAGGAAGGTCTTTGGTGACCTTGGTCAGAACTTTTCCAGGGGGACAGTGAGGCTGCAAGCAGGCTGGAGTGAAAGAAGAAATAAAGAGGGAAGTGAGGACGTGAAATGAATGTGACAGATTGCTTTTTAAAGGTTAGTTACAAAGGGGAACAGAGGATAGGGATTGCTGATCAAAAGCCATTTTAGGATGAGCAACACTGCTATAAAATACCTGTATGCTGATAAGAAAGATCTAGGAGACAGGGGGGGTTTGTGGTGTGAGGACCAATAGATGTAAGATCTGAAGCACCTGGAGGTGGGATGGCTTCTGAGACAAGGCAGTACCTCCCTAGAGACAAGAGGAGAAAATGGGTGAAGACTCAGTAGGTTGGCAGAATTTGTTATGTGGGATGAGGGAGTTCCTATGTGCTCACATCTGTTTTATCGAAGAAGAATGCAGAAAGTTATCAGAAGTAAAGGGCAGCTTTAAGTTTTAATGATCAAGTAAAAGTTACAAAATATTCATAGGGTACAATGGGAAAGTGGGCTTACCAGTGAAAGTTAAGATCTTCAGCCTGTGCGTGAGGCCACGTGACCCTGGTGAGCGTACAGGGACATCAGACTGCCCGAGGGTGTGTTGGTATCCAAGACCAAGCAGATCTAGAAGGCAAAGTGGGGAGGGAGGCTGCCAAGATGGCGGAGTAGAGGACACGGTACCCACCCTCTCCCATGAACACGTCAAGAAGTACACCTGCATACAGACCAAGTCGCACAGGACACCTACTGAACTTCAGCAGGATATCTCTACATTGGAAATACAAGGATAATCCTCACAAAATCAGATGAACAACAAGTTTCTACTGTAGAGCACAGGAAACTCTATTCAATATCTTGTAGTAAGCTCTAAAGAAAAAGAATATGAAAAGGAATATATGTATGTGTATGTATGACTGAAACATTATGCTGTACACCAGAAATTGACACAACATTGTAAACTGACAATATTTCAATAAAAAATTCTTAGAAAATAGAAGGCAAAGTGAGAAAATCTGGCAGAAAGAGGAATAGTAGGGGTGAGTGGGTCAGGACTGGTCAGGAATAGGACTGAAAAAGTACAGGAGTTCAGAAATAATGGGTGATTAATAGACCTCAATCTCTAGTGTTGATTAAAGCCAGACATGCTGGTCCTCATAGCTTTAGTTCCTGTTGTCACGACTGGTAGGGTGGGAACTCAATCTCAGAAAAAAAAAATGATCAGGGCAAGGAAAGAATAAGCATATAAAGGGCTGTCTTTACACTAGCAGATGACAGCAGGGATGAAAGTAAAGCTCGTAAAACAATGGAGGCTTTAAAAATTACATAGAGTAAAGCTGTTTCCAGTGTTTGAGGGGAACCTCCGTCATTCTTCGTAGGCTGGACTTCGTTGCATTTTTTTCATTGCTTCCATTTCTTGTGAGATGCCTTCTTTTAGTTAGAAGATAGCAGGAAAACGCTTAGAAATTATTTACTCAAACCTTTTTCTTTGAGGAAACTGAAGTCCACAGCATCTTGTCCATGACCAGGTATATAAACAGTGTCAGATTCGGGGAAAACGAGAAGACTCTTGGTTTTTACTTCACTTGAAGTTCTGTGGATAAAAGATAGTGGCATAGATATAGTAACTCATAACAAAAATGTAGGCAGACAAAGTAGCTGACAAGGGAAGGATCTGGGAGTGAATTCCTGTTTAATTGCCAACCTATATTTTGAGCTATTAAAGTCCATGTTTTTCAAGATGCTTTGACAGCACACAAGTGTGACATTGGGTCTTATCTACCTATGGCATTTCCTGAATCTCAAATGGAGCCTTGGAAATTGATAGCCAAATTTTTTTTTTTTTTTTTTTTTTTTTTACCAGTTTTTGTACTTGTGTCACCATAGAGGGACATAAACACAGAAATGGAAACGGGATGTAGATCCGTTCTTCCAACTAAAAGGAACTCAGGCTGTGCCTGGCATGGGGCAAGTTGGGCCTAACCAAGCCAGGATAACCACCGTATCACATCCCCCTTACTCTACTCTGTCTTTTGCTTTTTAGTACTTTTTTCATGTACTTTCTATTCTGGGATGTCCCAGTGAAAACGGCCAATTTGTTTTTAGAGACTGATGAGAATCAGCTAAGTTCCTGAAAGACTCCAATATTTAATAATAGTAATAAGGAAGAAGAAGGGGAGGCGGAGGAGGAGAAAGAGAAGCTGTTGTTTCAGTTCATAATAAATGTGCTAATTGTAAGTATAATGTAAGTACTCATAACTTGATCATGTAATAGTTTGTTTTATCAACATAGAATATATATAAGCATTAGTGGATTATCATAAATGATAAGGTAAAGGTTTGTATCTCTGAAGTTACTACATTAATTTAAATGCCATAATTTAATTTAAATTCCCTCTTTAGAAGGAGTTAGTGGTTTCCGATCTTTTTTAGTGTACATTGGAGACATTAAGTATTGAAAAATTAGGGCATATTGAACAAGGAATACTCTACAAACTTACTGGTGCTTCTGAAAGCCATAAGAAGAGAAGTTATAAAATTTAGAATGTGGTAATATAGGAATACCAGAAAGATGATGAGAGAGTGGGGTGAGGAGAGAAAACACTTATGAAAACTGAGTAAACATATTCTTATTCTTTGAGGCTGAGAATTGTGTAGCTGATACTGAATTTTAAACCGTGATCCTGGAGGATGGGGTCATTTTCAAATGTAGTAGGACCAAAACATAGCAAGAAAAAAAAAAGCATAGAAGAAAAAGTGAGAGATAAATTACACTTAGAAATCTCATTTTTCTGAAGTACTTTTAATAAAAATGTATAAAAACTTAGAGAAACAAACTGGAAAGACTTTAACTTAACAAACTTGGGCCAACTGAAAATACCACACTATATTTTGATGCGTTAACACTGGTTTCTCAATAGTCCTTTTGAAAGTTGCCAAGGAAACTGTTGAAAGGAAAATTAGTTTATACAGGTAATCTGGCCATTTGGGGGTTAGAATAATTTATCAAAGAGAAATAAATATAAAGCAATGTAGTGAAAACATCCTCCCAAACAAATCTATGTGTAACAACTGAAATACACTTGTACGTATTATGTATTTATAGCTGGGTGTATGCATACTACATATAACATGTGCACGGATGTACATGTGTATTTATCGTGTGTATATGTGTGTACATGTGTTTTCGTACATACAGACACATACAGGGACTTGTGAAAGAGGCCAAGGAAGGCTGATGATTATAATTTGAAATGGTAATTTTAAATGCATTAAAGCACAACACAGACCAATCTCAGTAGAAAGGACAGAGAGCCTGCCTACAGCAAGTCAACTGCTGAGCTCCTTTTGTTGGCGGGTCAATGTGTCAGTGGTGCTATCACGAGGAACACCGTGCAGACCTTACTAGGGTGCTTCTCCCTTGCTTTGCCCTGGAATTGTGCTGTTGTCAGGGTCCAGAGACCAGATTCTCCATGGAAGGTTCTTTTTGTGATTCCTGATTCTGACTCCTGGAGGAAGTCAGACCAGCCTGGGATGACTGGAGCCCGTGTCTTGCTTGGCATATTTATCATCCACAAATCATCTGCTATAAATACACCTCAGCAGGACCACCATCAGGCTGGCTCAGTAACCTGCAATTTATGAAGGTTATGGAAAACAGAGTGAAGGGTGAAGTGCTTTATTAAGGGTGGCTTTCTCCCTAATCCAGTCCTGCGTTCCACTTCAGTATAAATGGGAGAGAGTGATCCTTTCCTTGCCTGATTAAGGCTTTTTAAATTGTCCCTTTTGGCTGTTATTCTTATGTCATTATGCCATGAGACACACACAGTTTTTAAAGAAACATCTCAATCGGTGTTCCAAGATAATGTGAGAAATCATTGGATGCAGAATGAAAGTATAGCTAAACCTCACAGTGTTTCCTTTTTATGTACAAATTATGCAAAACATTCTCCTTTTCTCCATTTTTTTTTTTTGCACATCATTAGTCTCTTTATCTTTGCTCCTGGCAAAATAGCAGAACTGACCAAAATGTCTTGCAAATGGCATAATCTCAATTTCAGTAGAAGTTGAAATAAACGAAATATGTATTGCTGAATGTAGTTTGGTTTTCAGAGAAAATGTGTTTGCTAAAGACACAATGTTTTGGGTTATGCCCTGGATATAAACCTTATTTTCCTTCCACATTCTCTTAAATGAGTAAAAAACAAATACTGTAATGAAACAAAAATGACACAAAACCAAACTGCCACCCAGGCGGCTCTCTCAGCAGTGAATTTTCCTGGAACATGGTGAAGCCTGCTGGCTGGAGAATGATTAACTGTTTCCCTTACAGAGTGTTATTCTGAACACTTGTCCCAGAAGAGGCCTTGAAGAGGGTCACCCTATTCATATGTGTTAAGCAGTAAAGGGCCAATTTTAATATTTCAAACAACTCCTGTGTATAAAAGATCACTGGCACCTTCCTGTGTTCACTATAATCCTCTTTTTAAAATGACGTTCTTGGCTATCCAATCGCCCCAAGGGTGAGGGACAAGAGGAAGAAAAAAATGCAGAAAAAGTAGGGAGAGAAAAATGATGGAAAATTGCTTTATTCAACTTCACCTACCGCTCAAGCAACTCCCCCTTAGAAGACTCGACACTTCAGATGAATTACCCATTACAGTCTCCTCCCACCAGATCACCGCACTGTTTTAGCACCTGTTTTGCAAACCACCAACTGCATTTACAAGCAGAGACACAATCGGTAGGCGAATGACCTTTTGCAGCACGAATTGGAAGCTAGTTCATCAAATACTTGTCGGCCAACTGTCCCGGAGGCAAGAAAATTAAGGTGGGGAACGGTGGAAATTTATCCCTCTTCTCCCGGCTAAAGCGAGAAATCTGATGGCTTTTCCCCCCGCTCCCCTCCTTCCTTCCCACCCATCCCCTCCCAAAACCTGTTACTAGGGAAACTTGAAAAGAATCTGAGACATTAAGAAAACAAAAGTTTAGATCCCATTGCCATGCAGAAACCAACGCGGATGCCCAACCTCGGTCGCCGCACCGCGGTCCTGACAAAGCCTGTATCAGCCAGAACAAGATGCTAATTGCAGCCTCGCTGAGAAAAACTAGTGTTGTTCCAGCCGGGGACACCAGCAGTTCGGGAGCTGCGACGTGCCCCCTCCGCGGTGGCGAGCCATCCGCTCTGAATCCCGGGGCGGAGATGACAGCTCTTCGGCTGCGACAGGTCCGCGCTGAAAAGAGAGAGAAAGACGATCAAGTCCACTGTTTACTTCCCAGCCCCCGGAGTCGCCTCCCCGCACTCCGCGCCCCCCTAGCCTCCCTCCCAGGGAGTTTCTCTTACAGTGAGTGGGGAGCCGCCAGCCCCAATGGTGGGAACGGAGGATGCAGAGACCTCCCAGACGCGGAGAATACCGCTCGGGGGACGTGCTCGGTTTTGAGTAGCGGTGACGTGGAGGCGCACCGCGGCCCGGGGCTGGAGCTGGCGGGGCCCCTCCTGCCTCCCTCCGCGCCCCCGCCTCCGCCCGCGCCCCGCGCCCCGCGCCCGGCGCCCCGCAGAGCTCCGGGGAGGCGCCGCGTGCGCGCAGGGAGCCCCGGGCGGCCGCCGGGCGCACCGCGCTGGTGCCGGCGAGGGACGCGCGCGCCCACGAGCACGCGGGACGGCGGCGGCGCGCGCGCGCGCCTCGGGGACGCGCCCCCTCCCTCGTGCGCCCAGGGAGAGCGAGCGCCGCGCACCGGCGCGCACACCCGAGACAGAGCTTTACTATCTCGCTCCCTCCCGCGCCTCCCTCCTCGCTGGGCATTCAAACAGCTTTCCGACATCACCAGCCAAGGATTTTCCCCCCCTCTGCTTAGTCGCCGTCCGTCCATCAGTACCTGCGGGGGGGAGGAGGAGGAGGAGGAGGAGGGAGGAGAGCGGAAAGAGGAGAAAGCAAAAGCTTGAGCCTTCCGATCCGACCACGAATACTCTCGTAATAAACCCACCGCCCCTACAAATCTGCCTTAGCTGCCGCCGCCGCCGCCGGCCGCTTCTCGTCTCAGCGCTTTCTTTGCTTCTTGGCTGATCGGTTTGTTGTGGGGGGAGATTCGGTCAAACAAATCCTCGCTTTTAAACCACTTGCATTTTTTTGTTTTCTTGGTGTCTGTCTTGGGGGCTTCCCCCCGCCCCCCCGCCGCCGCCTCTCGGTTGGAGGTTGGATTCAGTTGGATACGGCGTAGGCTCGGGGATCCTGGGGGCTTTTTTTCTCATACCCCCCTCTTTGATTCCCTCCCCCCATCTTTTGCCTCTCTTATGTGTGCGTTAAAAAAAAATAATAAATCCTGATTTTTGAAGCTCAGCCGGGGAAAATGGGCAACGGTGCTTGGGGCCGAAGGGGAGTCTCTCCGTCACCGCTGCTGGGACGCGTGCCTGCGCTGGTGTCTTAGAGCAAGAGCCTCCCTGAGCTTTCGGAGTGGAAGGTAAGGAAGGGGGTCCAGGGGTCACCTTTCCTCTGCCAGGGTCGTCACCGGGGAGCTTTCCGCTGGGTGTTTGCGGAGGGAGGACCAGCCAAGACAAGGCTGTCCCTGGCTGACGGAGGGGCTGCGAGCGAAGCCGACTGTCTGCGTTTACTTAAACGACGCAGTTGAAAAGTTAGAGAAGTCGGGTTTGCAGGATATGTGCGGGGTCGGAAGGAAGAGGCAGGGAGACCTAGAAAATCTGATGGTTGTGCGTGGTGGGGGTAATTTTATGGGGGGAAATTGTAGGTTAAAAGGAAGTTAAGATGAGGGGAGGCAGTGGGTCTGCTATTGGGGAAAAAATCAGTGGAGTGAGGGCGCCGTCTATGTTCGACTAAACTAAAGTGTCACCCAGAAAATCAATTTGGAGCAGATCTAAACTAAACCCCGCTTTGCTTCGCAGCAGGAGACTAATAAATAAATGCAGCATCCTTGAAACCTGGGTGGCCGGCCCTTAGGCACCCCTCCCCACCCCATTCTTTCTTTCTTAAAGAGAGAAATACAATTGTTTGAACCGGCCCTGCAGTCGGGGGCTGGAGCGGGGTGGGGGCGGTGGGAGGCGAGTGGCGACAGAGTTCAGTGCTTCATTTTTGATTATTTAGAATAATCAAATAAGGAGACTCCGTACACCAAGGCCGAATGACTCAAATAAAGCGCATCCTGTTGAGGGGGCTTTCTTGACCAGGCTCGAAAGTGCGATCAGAGCCATTTCCTCACTCTTTCTAATCCTTGATGAGCACAGCAATGCAGACGTTGCACTGGCAAAGAAATGGAAGCAAAAGTACTGGATTTCACTAGGCAAAGAGATACGACCTCTTTTTGAGTTACCGATTCTAAAATGAAGCCCCCTTTCATGGGTGGAATTCCTAATTTAGACACTTATTGTCACATTGGCTCTCAACGCCTACACTCTATCCTGAAGAACACTGCGCAGACCTGCATTGCCTGCAAAGTGCTACAGCAAAAAAAAAAAAAAAAAAAAAAGAGGAAATTTTTTCCAGAATTTCCTCTAACTTTCCCAATTTTTTAACCTCTAAATGTTCATTGGCTTTATTTTCTCAAGAAGAAAAATGCATTATTCATGGAGCTGCGTGGTTGACTCAGAGAACACTGTTTTGATAGTCCCAGCAATTCTGATGTTATTTTAAACTGCTGCTATACAGAGATTTAGAGTTGGGGCTGTTTTTGCTTATATCAAGGCATAGAATTTGAAGTATGGTCTGGGGAATGCAGATCTATCCTCAGGGACTTCAGTCACTGGATTTTGTGTGCATGCGTTGGTGTGTGTTATGCAATGAAGAAGGGTTTTATCCTTTGGTTCAGAGAGGACCCAGGCAAAGACATGAAAACTCTTAACTATCTATGTATGTCTGTATGTCTGTCTCTGTTTACAGAACAGTGGAAGAGACTGCAGCCTAAAGACTTTTAAAATTAACTTGGCATCACTTTTCCCAGCTCAAGGCTAAACAAACAAACAAACAAAAAAGCAGTGTCATTTGTTCTAAGAAATAACTTCTTAAAGGTTAAAGCTGAAAAATATTCAAGTTACTTTTGGATAACAACTTACAGAGGTAAATATAACCAAGGTTTACTGTATTATGCAAGGCAAGGTTTAAAAAAAAAGGAAAGTAAAAAAGAGGAGCTTTGGAGCTGGGGTTGGATAGAGATCAATTAATTTGACAATTGAAATCTGCTAGGAAAGACAGTGCTAATGTCTTTTATCTACTATGTGCAAATCTTAAATTACAGTAGGTAACTCTTGATAAAATAGCCCTAATTAAAAAAAATAAAAGACTGCAACCAGCTCAGTTCCTGTGATTCTGGGATTTTTTCACTGACATGGCCTTTGGATACAGATACTAATACAGTGATCCACTTTATGTATCTCAAGAGGGCATGTCACATTGGAATGACTGTTTTAAATCCTGGTTCTCAGTGATAATGTCCAGAAACAAGTGTTCCCTATGTATCTGCCCTTCCTTGGATGATGGTTTAAAGATTCTGTTCATCCACGTGAATACCTGTGTTTCTGCACAGGAATTTCCCGTTAGTTCACAATGTGGCCCCTGCAAAGACTAGTAGCAGCATTTGGGAAATGATGTTCCAGTTGCAACAAATGATCAGTTTTGCTTGTAACACTGAGGCGCACATTTATCACAATGGCTTTTCACGTTTAAAAGCAAAGAAATATTATGACAGCTGTTCCCAGATTATCAGATTAGATTTTGTGTGGTAATGTTTACTGCAGGCAGACGGCTGAGGGAAAGAAAAGGTGGTACAGGTTGTTAACAATATTTCAAAAAATTAACATTTAGGCTATTATACTTTAAAAAAATTATTTTTCCTCTTCTTTCAGTAGAATCATAGTGCGCTTGAAGGAAATTCTGGTAGAGAAGTTAAGAGCATTCCTATTAATATATTGAATATTATTTTTAAAATGCATGTAGAGAATTTGGCCATTGTGAACGACCACGTGAGGGCGCTGTTCACACAGCAACAGATAATTCTCTGGCGTTACAAAATAAAGATCACCTGCCCTTCTTTTAAAAAGGGTTTTTTCTTTTTTTAAACTGAAATCTTGAAAACAGCTGGCTGTACTATTGGAAGCAGTTTCTTTTTTTCAATGCGCATAGACTCCTACTTGCATTTTACTTTCATTGCCATTTTTACAGGCCAAATGACATAGGATGAAGGCTGTTCGTAACCTGCTGATTTATATATTTTCCACCTATCTCCTGGTTATGTTTGGATTTAATGCTGCCCAAGACTTCTGGTGTTCAACTTTGGTGAAGGGAGTTATTTATGGATCGTATTCTGTAAGTGAAATGTTTCCCAAAAACTTTACAAACTGCACTTGGACGCTGGAAAATCCAGATCCAACCAAATATAGCATTTACCTGAAATTTTCCAAAAAGGACCTTAGCTGCTCTAACTTTTCCCTCCTGGCTTATCAGTTTGATCATTTTTCTCATGAAAAAATAAAGGATCTTTTAAGAAAGAATCACTCGATAATGCAACTCTGCGAATCCAAGAATGCTTTCGTTTTTCTACAGTATGATAAAAATTTTATTCAAATACGTCGGGTCTTTCCAACCGACTTCCCTGGATTACAGAAAAAAGGGGAAGAAGATCAGAAATCGTTTTTTGAGTTTCTGGTATTGAACAAGGTGAGCCCAAGCCAGTTCGGTTGCCATGTCTTATGCACTTGGTTGGAGAGCTGCTTAAAATCAGAAAATGGGAGAACCGAGTCCTGCGGGATCATGTATACAAAATGCACCTGTCCTCAGCATTTGGGAGAGTGGGGGCTCGACGACCAGTCGCTGGTTTTGTTAAATAACGTGGTGTTACCCCTGAATGAGCAGACCGAGGGCTGCTTGACCCAAGAGCTGCAAACCACCCAGGTCTGCAATCTTACCAGGGAGGCCAAGCGACCGCCCAAAGAAGGTAAGCGCCGGCGGAGAGGGGGCTGGGGGAGGGATGGAGCTAAGATGTGCTGTGTGGCAACGCGTAATCTTTGCTCCTATGCCCTGTCACCTTTGGATTCATGTGGTTTGTGATCGTCACTGCTTCAGGTCTCTTAAGCTTAGTTTTACGTTTCAAGATTGTAGAGATGGGTCGGTGAGGATGGGATAGCTCTCCGCAACAGGCCCCCGAGGTGCCAGCGGAATATTCAGGGAAAAAGAGATGTAAAATCACGGAGCCAGTTTGCGCTGGAGGTCGGTGAGGAGGGAGGGGGTGGGGGAAGAGTGCTTTATTAGGCTGCAGCCCCTGGAGAGGCAGGCGGACGGACACACACACACACACACACACACACACACGCGACAACGGTGAATGCATTTGCCAACTTCTCTCCTGCTCAGAAAAAGTCCCTTTCGTTTGCCCTCTCCTTTCCCCTCGCCCGCCCACCCTCTCATCCGTGACCTCTTTCCAGGTTTGAACTTGGGGCATCGCGACTCAAAGATGACGCACAGTCAGGAGCGCGCCTGTGAGGACCAAATGACTTACTGACCCCCGAAGACAAGGGTGCCCCTCCCCCACAGGCCCGGGTTTTGTTTCGGCTGCTTTGCGCCAGGAGGAGTCCGCCTGCTGGCTCTTCTGTCCAGGGAACCCCGCTGGCGGCGCAAACTCTGGTCCCCTGGGCTGTGAAGTCACGTGGGGGCGAGAGGAGGGCGGAAGCTAAACAGGCGGATGCTGCCAGACCTGATGTCCCCTTGGCGTGCCTTTTGCCCCATCTTCTCGGTCCTTTGTTGGTGTACAACAACCAGGAGGAGGAGAGGGAGCTTGTCAGGGGTGAGCTAGATGGAAAACCAGGGCAAGGGAAATGCAGGGCAAAAAGAGAAAGTACAGGAGTGATTAATAGCGTTCACCCAGCCCCTCGCGGGGGAGCTGCCAGGGGATTTGAGACAGTGGGTTATGTTTAATGATGCAAGAAAGCTGTCAGATTCTAAGAAAACGACTTTCCTGTTTGGAAGGTTAGGGCATGTGTTCTGTTCGTTTGAGGGCACGGCTGGTGCATATTCGCTCTTCCTCCCCAACGCTGCAGCCAAAGAGTGCGTTGATTTTTTCATGCAGGAAATGTTTTCTGATCGCCACAAAGATCCTTGTCTGGAAAGGGACAGCCAAGCTCCAGTCCCTCTTTCCTCCCCCTCCGCCAACAGAAGTTGTCTTTGTGGCCATTATAAAATTGACACGTTGTTGGAGAATTTTCTTTAAGGGTAGCCAAGGTTTTGTAAAGGGGGGGGTGAGGGGAGGGAGGGAGAGAGAGAGAGAGAGAGAGAGAGAGAGAGAGAGAGAGAGAGAGAAGGGCTTAACGAGCGAAAAGCAGTGATTTCTCTGCTGAAAGCATTTGTTGGGGGATGGGAATTAAGGAAGTGCAAAGGCACAGGGGGAAAAGAAGTGTTGGAAAACAAATGCAGACAGACTAATGCCATTGAGAGAAGGGTGAAAAACCTTACGATTTCTACAGGTCAGTGTTTCACTAATAGCTGTGACTGAGGAAAGCAAAGTGGTTTTAAATTACAGGAGTTCTTTTCTCGAGTAAAAATCCCAGAGAAGCACTTGCCACTGCAAGGATGGTATTTAACACCATTTAAAACCAATTAGTGTCCCCTAGAATAAGAAGCTACAGTACCCAAGGAAAGTGTGATGCTACAGACTGGCTAATAAGACAATTAACACGAGGAACTAGTTTTTGTTTGTTTGTTTTGTTGTTGTTTTAATGAAATTCAGAAAATCTCTGTCTTCAATGCTTAAGATTTTTATCTTCAACATGACTGCTGATGACAGTGGAAAGAGAATCCAGTTTGACAAGCTTTTTTTTTTGTGAATGGTAGCAAGTGACAAAAACAACGCTGTTGTGGGCACATGAAATATGATTTTCAAAGATTTTGCTGGTTATGATCACGCAGTGTGGGTTAAGACAGTGCTGGGACTTACAGAAGTTGGATGAAATGGCCATTCGTTTTAGTGAATGACTAAACATAAGAGTGATTTTAGACATTAGATGTTTAAGTCGTGTGGGAGAACGTACGTTTCTTTTGGCTAATTAGCTGGCAAAATGAGAAATACCTCCATAGACAAATAAACGTTTGTATTAAGATTAACACGTTAATAGAACTGAAGAAGAAAAGTTAATGTAAAAGGGGAAGAATATAGGCTGCATCAGTAAAATTGCACAGCCTGTGTTCTCTGTAGTATAAATTTGTGCTCTGTAATTGTTTAGGTATTATGAGTCAGAAAGGTAAGAGTAATCGTGATGACATAATGGTAGCTGATGCATCTGTAAGTAATTCTTATAAAGTATGTATATAGCACGCCTTACCTCATTCAAAGAAGATGTTTGAAACTATGCTGAATTGTAGGAAAGGAATGTGAGAATCTGCAGACTCTTAATTCAGTCAAATTTATGCAAAGTACATTAAATCTTGAATATTTGATATAAACGACATGTAAAATCTTATGAAAGAATTATTTAATGCTATTGCAAATAAACTGCCACATAATGATATTCACAAGGCTTGAAGTTAATAATTGCATACATTTGTGCTTCTCCCATCTGATTTTACTCCAAAAGAGCTTCACTTTATTTGGTAACATGGAATCCTAGCTTCTAAAATGGAGTTTTAAAAATTCCACTTCTATTTTATATTAATTTATGGTTTCTATTTTTTTTGTGAAAAAATAAACTGTTCTCTAAGTCATCGGGGAATACATACAAGATGATTCTCCATAGTTTTTGACTCCCACTTTATTCACTGTAGTAAGTACTGACTCAGAAGCCCTGAGTAGAAATATTTCCCACATTTATTACATCACAGAGGTGGCACAGATTTGACAGAAGAGAAGTTAGGCTCAGTAGATGCAGACCCAGAATTGTTTTATGTGACGCTAATAGTGATGCTGGAGGTATACCAAATGTTGAATATGTTGAATGTGTCCATTGGTATTATCATATTTAGTTAATATTTGAGAAAATCGTAGGCTCTTAGGAGTGTGATGTCAACTTTGAGATAGGATTTCTACTACGATTTTTAATTTAATGATACATTCAGGTACTTAAGAATTTCATTGCCAGAAAATAGCAAGAAGACTGTCACTGAAATGACAACACCAACAATTACCAATGTTACCTTGAATACATTTGAAAAGTAAATTAGTGAAAGATGTTCCTTAAAGTGTTAAATTTGAGTACATTTAAGTCTCTTCTTATTTAAGGTCATATTTGAGGGGCTATGTGAGTATAGAAAGTTAGTTGTCATTCCCCAATTTTTATGTGAAAACTTGAAAACGAAGTAAATCAACAAAATGAAGCCTTTTAAAAATAATGATATCTTATTTCAGGGAGTTACTAAATAAAAAAACTGTCTACCTACAGTGCATATAACTGCTTTTAAAAGAAGACTCAAATAACATTGCTGTTAACTTGGTTTTCAGATATAAGTTTGGGGAGAGTGCGACATTTATTCATAATTCTTTATTGTGTCTTGTAGGACTCTTTTACCAAAGATGATTCTGACTATATAGCTCAAATATAAAAGGTGAAATATGATCTTATTTCTTACTACTTCACTTAAAATAAGTAATTAAAACAGCTTGGACAGAAAATGTCCACACCAGAGTATTTAAGTCACATAATAAGCCTTAATGGAATCTTTGTTTGCTACTTACATCAATGGTACTACTTATGTGAAGGGAGGTTGGGATCCCTGTATAATTCCAGGAAATCTGAACACACACACTTACTTGTCTTTTCATTCTGCCTCTGCTGATCCTTTGATAATCAACCACCCAAGGGAAGTCTCACCAAGTGCCTGTGTGAAATCTCACCTGTGTTTGTGAGTGTGTTTGCCCTTTTAGGCACAGATCTAGAGCAATTTGTGTGTCTCTTAGTTTTAAGTGTTTTTAATTCTTTCTACCTTTGCTTTTTTTATCCTCTTTAGTATTTCAGGCCCCTTTCACCTTCCTCTTTGCCCTCCTTTGATCTTATTTCCTTTGCAAATGCCGTGATTGCACACCCTTTTTTCTTCATTGAAGAATAGTTGATCTACAATGTTGTGTTAGTTTCTGGTGCACTGCATAGTGATTCATATATATATATATGAATATATATATATTCTTTTTCCAATTCTTTGCCATATTGGGTTACTACAAGATATTGAATATAGTTTCTGG
Source organism: Camelus dromedarius (assembly GCF_036321535.1). NCBI lineage: Eukaryota > Metazoa > Chordata > Mammalia > Artiodactyla > Camelidae > Camelus > Camelus dromedarius. The sequence continues at coordinate 73,573,251 of NC_087441.1, forward strand.
TGCCATACAGTAGGTCCTTGTTTATCTGTTTTATATACATCAGTGTATATCTGCTAATCCCAAACTCCCAGTGTATCCCCAACCCCTTTTCCCCTTTGGTAACCATAAGTTAGTTTTCTATATCTGAGTCTGTTTCATAAGTAATATCTATAAAATCTGTATTTTTATAAAATATATTTACAAAAATATTTACAAAAGATGATTCCACACTCTCTGTCAGATTGTGGAAAGATACACTGAGTCTGCTGTTCCTTGAAGACACAGAGCCTGACAGTTTGCCCTACCCCTTGGCTGGACCCATGGCCCTTTGCACACACTGTATTTCTGTTCTAGCATTTATCATATTGCAGTGTATTTTCCACTTATGTTTCCATCTCCCTCCACTGGACTTGTGAGTTATTCAAGTATACAGACTTGGTCTTCTAATTGTCCAGCACAGTCTAAACAGAGCTTCAGAAACATTTGTTGAAATGAATGTTAAGTGAACAAAACAAAACAAAAATCTCAATAGGAAAGGTAGCAATAAATTGATTGCAATCAAAAGAATAAAAATGACTCATTGTTGGAAAGCAGCCTCCGTTCCTGTCTCTTTTTCTAGGGGAAGAAGGCTACCATTTATAGCATTTCCAGTTCCATTAATGTATTATTTATACCAGCTCTGAATCTCAATGGTTAATGTTTAATAACATTTTTAAAAGAACAAGAAGAATGGAATCATTGAGAAATAGTCTTAATTCCATATGTATTATTTTAATAATTAATGTTGAATATAACTTTCTATACATGGCTATCTACAAAAAAAGTGGTAAGAAAATTTGCCGATTTCTACTTATTATGTTTGTTTCCGCCTACATTTCTCTCTTCTGGCTCTAGTGTTACTTCTACAGAAGTGACATTTCCCCAATCCTTTCTTCCACAATGTGAAGACACACGTATGCAAACACTTTCCAAGAAAGAGGAAATGAGTATTTGCCTGTCAAGTTCCGCACTTCTGCTGTTCACTCCAGGTTATGATCTATAAATATAGGAAATGATCTATAAATATTGTAATAGTAGAATACTAAAGTTGTAGGGCTGCTCAAATAACATGTCCTAATTTTTACTTTGACAATTGTAGAATTTTGTGAAGCAATTTAGGAAGTAGCTTATATATACATAGTACTAATAGAAACGAAACTCCATTGGATGGCAATTTTTTTTGGTAGACAGCAGATTTACATATTAACAACATATTTGTGTACGCACGTGTGTCACACATGCACACGTGTGCTGAAATGCACATTTCAACAGGTTTTACTGTTACCTTAGATAAATGCACTGAAGACTAGTTGTCTTCAAACTTGAGAGGTAAAGTTTACTTTGAATCTTGCTTCATGCATTCCTTTACTTCATTTTCTGAAGAAGTGATTTTATTGTTAAACTGAATCCTTTTATGAAATATAGTATTCTTTAGAGTCAATTTGATGTATATTACATATAAAAGCGATCTGGCCCTTGGATCTGAAATCAGTGTTCATTCAATATATATGTATGTATGTGTATAACTGAAACATTGTGCTGTACACCAGAAATTGATGCAACATTGTAAACTGACTAGACTTCAGTAAAATAAATAAATAAATAAATAAATAAATAAATAAATAAATAAATAATGATAAAAATAAAAACAAACAAAAAAACCAAACAAAAACAAGTAAAAGAAACTTTTCTTACTTTTTTGAAACTTCATGAGCTGGGCTAAGGACCCCAAACACAGAGAGCTGAGTTTGAATCTGCTCCTTCACCTCAGAGCTGTGTTCTACTGAGTCGTGACTTACCTTCTCAGATTGTTAGTAATGCTTATTCCTCAGGAGAACAGGATATGACATTATGTAGTAAAAAAAAAAAAAAAAAAAGGAAAGATAAGAAAGAAAGGAGGAAAGAAAGAAAGAAAAAGAAAGAAAGAGAAAGGAAAGAAAGAAAGGAAGAAAGGAAAGGAAGGAAGGAAGGAAAGAAGGGAGGGAGGAAGGGAGGGAGGAAGAAAGGAAGGAAGGAAGAAGGAAAGAGAAGGAAGGAAACAGAAAGAAAAAGAAAAGAAAAGAAATGAAGGAAGGAAGGGAAGGAGGGAGGAAGGAAGGAAGCAAGGAAGGAGCTAATAAAATTAATGGCTTGGAATATTTTAGTTCCTGTCAGCCCTGTGGAAATGTCTTACCAATTCAATTAGCTAATAAAAATAAGAGGGGTATTCAATTTCTCTAAGAGTGTCCCTTCACTGAAATGAAAGATATGTTTTGGTGTAAGAAACACTTGGGTCCTGGGAGTGACTCAGCCACCTCGTTGCATCTTTGACAAGGGACTGAGCTTTCCTGAGCTTAACTCATCAGTCTACCATAGCAGAGTGTTGTATTAAATGAGATTGCAGATGTAAAACACTCAGTCAGCTTAGCTCAAGTTGCATTAGGTCTTTAATTCAGTTTTTGAAACCTCTTTTTTATTCTTATCTTCTGACTAGAAGTGATAGAGAATTGATAATAAATAACGAAGTAGATTGTAGGTTAATTATTTCAACTTGTTTAAGACTTTAGGGCATTTTACAAAGGATCACTGATCATCTTGAATGTATGTGTGTTTTGTATTATATAAAGAAAGGCATCTAATACCTTTGTGTTGGTGGAGGCATGGCCAACACATCAAATAGATGGAGCTGGTGGTGTGTGAGTCATCCTCCGCCTGGGAGGCTGTCCTTCGGATATCATTGCTGATAGTCTGCAAAATTGAAATGTAAATTAAGCAGCTTCTAAGGATCTTAATCTTTGCTGCCTTATGCAAAGTTGTCATGTTTTGAGATCTATTTTGAAAAGGAATTATCTTGAGATATTAAGTGTATAGTAAACCATTTGGAAAAAAGTAAGACTTTTTTGGGATGTTTTTCACCAGTTATTATTGACCAGAGAGCCCCAAGATTCCTCCAAAGGCTTACATATTCAGGTATTGAAAAGAAAATTTTAAAAATTAGTTAATACTCATTCGAACAATCTGATATTTTCTTAAAGCAAAATTACAAAGTGCCGTCTGTAGGCCTCCATAAAATGCTAAATGCCCTATGTTCAGTTATCTTTCCACTGTCAGTCAGGAATTTTGACCTAGCTTATCTGTTGTGGGTCAATAAGTAATATATTTCTAATTTGCACAAGTAACAAATGCATGGTAAATACATTAGTGTGTGGCTGTTTCTCTAAAATAATTGCATGAGTAGGAGTCTTTTCTGAAATCTGACATGTTTGCTGATGTCTTCCCATAATCAACCCCTTATCACACATTTATTATGCTTGGAACGTGTTATAAAACATGAAGGCAAAGTGGTTGTTGTTTGGTTTCTGCCATGTTGAGTGAAGTAATTTATCTGCCAACCCCATCTTGGATGTTCTATTCTCAAATTATTTCTTCTAGATAACAAGTTTCTTTGGGGACTGAGAGTTGCTTGGGGGAAACAACAAATATGTGCATGGAAAAGACATTGATACATTGATGGGACCAGATTACTGTGGAAGAACGTAATTTACATGCACTTAGACGTAATTAAAAGCACTGAAACAGTTGTGGAACCAACCAGGGATGGTTACCTTGGGGAATTACTTTTTAGCAATAGATATGTTGAGGTGATAGAAATGTCACAGAAATACTTGCTCTCCTGGGTAATTCATACTGGCTGAGTGGTGTAGAGTATTTATTTCATGACACTTCAACCGGTGTTCCTGTTTTAAAATAATTTTTAATTTTTTTAATATATTTTATATATTTATTATATATATTTTTAAAATAATTTGATAATTAAAAAAATAATTTCTGTACTTGCATATCTAAAGAGGGATAATCTGTTCTCCAATAAGCTGTTTTTAAAGAGAAGCTTCCGTTACATATCACCCCTAAGTAAATGAAGAAGTGTTTTAATAAGCATTTTATAAATTAAAAAAATACAATGAACCCTAACTTTGAGCAAGTGCTTTCTGGTTTGCAAAGGTCTGTGACATGTGCCGTTTTACTGGGGCAGTAACTGTGTGAGGTAACTGTTAATTGGTTCAAATGAAAAACTATAGAATTTCAGAGCCGTGGGTTTTCTATTTCTGGAGCACTTGAATCAATCACAAATTCTCAGTTTGTAAGGGGCTTTAGGCATTATCGAGTCCAAATCTTAACCTGGTTAAAGGAATCCCATTCTGCAAATGTATCATCGGAACATTATTTCAGCTGAACATACATCTCCTTGGAGTTTATATTTAATACCACTTCTATAATGTGAAAGAGAGACAGTCATTTAGGACAGCTGGAGAGACCTAATCAAAAAAAAAAAAAAAAAGAAAGAAAAAAGCTACCTGGTGTCCAGCCAGGACAATAACCAGAGTATACTTGGCTAAAATATTTAATATAGTCTCTAAAAATCAAGGCTTTCATTCATTAGATTTTTGTTCTATTTGGTGTGTATTATTTAAACAAATGTGATGTAGGTCTCAAAAAAACTATTGGTTTTCAGTCCAAGTTCATTAAATTTAAAGAGCAGTGTGTTTCAAGTCCAGAGTCTGGATTTAGGAAGGTCATTTAGCAAGCTCCATCTTGGATTTTCACTCCATTATCATTTTCAAGGGAAGTCTGTATTTTGGAGAAATGACATGTCATATTTTTTTAGTTATCTTTTGATGCATTGAGAAATACTGTTGCCGGTGGGAGACAGGGAGGTCAGGATCTCCTCCCTGTGCCGAAGGTCACAGCTTCTGTGGGATGGACTTGCCCTTGGCACTCTGGAAACCTACTCTCTCCTGTCACTCGGGAGGCTGCCCACTGCTTCTAGCCCCAGGAGCCTACTCTGTCTCCTTGGTTTCTCCAAGCACTGTCCGCGCCTTACTCTCTTCTCAAACTACCTTCCTTGAGGACATGGTCAGTTTCTTGCTGGGCCCTGACTGCTACAGGAGTGTATGATTTTATTGGTGAGGTGATTTCTGATTACTTATGAGATTGGTCTAAAACCAGCATTTAAAATCTTTGATCCTTCCTTTTAATGTGCTAAAGATCTTATATAACAATTGGCCCTTTTCCAGGTGGGCATAGAGACCAGCCTATTTAACGAAGAGATAAATAAGAATGATAATTTAAAGAACTGGCTTAATGAAAGAGAAGATCAGTTGGCCATTTTTTTAAGCTCAGTTGAAGTGATTTTTTTACACTGAATTCTAGCTCAGCCTCAACACATGTTCATCTTCATAACTCCATGGAGTCTGGGCCCTCCTCCAGAGGTTTTCCTATACTTACCTGTTGGTTTGGTGATTATTTAGCTTGTTTTAAAATCACGGAACATGCATCCATTCAGATACATCTTATACACAATTTTTCAGTGTTGTGACCAGGGAACATTTGAATTGGCCTGGATAGTCAAAGAAACTTGTGTGAGTTGATGATTTCAAGGCTTGCATATAAAAAAACAAAAAATCTTGAGAGATTAATATTTCGGTCTAATTTTATGTCATTATAATTATGGAAATACAAAACAAAAACAGAATTTCAGTTACTAATATGTTTCATTTTGCCTGTTGATTTCACTAACCCTCTCAAAGCAAACAAAACAAAACAAAACAAAAACCCCAAAAGCAAAACCCAAGACTCACACCTCACACAAAGCAATTTTTTCTTTTTTTATTTTTTCATCGCAAAGAAGAAATCAAGGCAGCTAAGGTTGCCCTTATGATTTCATAAAGAAAATTACAATTTTTAACTCTTGCTCTGTGTTACGCTACTGGTTCCCTTTCATGTCAAGGAAGGGTCCTAAGATGGAAAAAGAGAAGTAATTCCTCCTGCCCCCCCCAAAAAAAAGGGCTAAATTTTTTCTGACATTCTGTAGGCATCCAGCTTTATGGTCTTTCTGGATAGATGATACATAACAAATATTCATTATATAGTGTTTGCTTTTGGAAATATGTCTTCTAATGCTGGCTGCTCGTAAGAATTGTAATGTGGAAAAGAGGGCACCTTGGGAAGACAGAGAATCTGTTTGCTTTATATAATCTTTCCACATAAATCTGGCAGACTTTCAAAGATCTGCTTCTGCACCGTAGACTGAGAAATTTCAGTTTATTTTGGCTTCCCAGAGAGGTCAGCTTCCTTTACAGAAAAGTCAGCCTGTGGTCAGCTCTCTTTGGCTGGCCTTGGTTTTTGTAACTTAGAGGGCAGACAATGTATATTTTTTAAGTGGTGCCTGAGAAATTAACCAAGTGCAGTCCTTCAGTAGGCTTTTACTTCCAAATATGATGAAGTAAATAGCCACGAAGCCCTATTGTTCTGTTTGCACTGTACAGAACATTTTAATACCTTAGTTTCTAATATATTAAAAATCTGTTCTCTTAACAATGTATGGCTTCTTTTCGTTTAGTGATTTCCCTGGAATTTTCTGATGACTGTACTTTGGTGTTCAGTTGGTTACGAAAGTCATAAACAAGTTCTAGGCAATCATAAATATTACATATACTTGCCTCTGGTCTCTGCATCCTGAGGCCACAGAAACCACAGTGACAGAGCAAGAGGAGTTTGGAAGCATTCTAGAAGGTGATCCACTGAGCAGCCAGAACTGATTAAGGCACAATAAATAAGTACACATGGGCTGTGAATTAATACAGCTTTTCTTTCCCCTTTAGCCTTAGAACCTTTTTTCTAAATAAAAACCAATATACAAAAAAGATTTTTAAAAATAGAGCTGCTTTGGTGGAAGTGGGCAGAAGGCCCAGAGCCTTGCCTAACTGGTCTCCAGAGGTGCAGCCCCCTCTCCCACCCCAGCACCACACCTGTGGAATGAGACCCGCTCGTGACCCATCCCTCGTGCCTGTGATGTGAACACTTCCCTCCGGGTCTGCCAGTTCATCCCGTGGCTCCATGTGGGGTCTCAGGACAAACAGCCCAATTCGCCATCCTTTTAATCTGGATTCTAAACCTCTTCCACCCAGGGTTCCCGAATCTGCAAATTTGCTTATTTCAGTCATGTCTCTGGCTCACATCCTAGTTTACTCAGAGAAATACGAACGTTCTTTAGAATCCTTCTGGCTCTTTAAGTTTACCTGTTAAATAGTAAAGCCCTCACTTGAAATCTTTGTAAGTGGAGTCTGTTTGTGTGGTAGTCATTCTCTTTGGTAAATCCCCAAGTAGTTCAGTTGCAAACTGTCAAATTTCTTGCAATAAACTAGAGTTATCAGGATGATAAATGAAATGAGATATAGGGAAGTCCTTATGGCTTACACATGAGCTCACTAAAATGGCCTGTGACCTACCGAACATACATTGTACATCTGCTTTAATTATTAAAGAAGAGGGCACACTGGCCAGAAGTAAAGACTGTCCATGTTAGAAATAAAGATTTAAATGCCCCTCTTCCCGGGACACCAGTGCTGGTCCTTACTTGGTGATAAGACACCCGTGCCAGGTGCAAAGGCCACGTTGTACGTGCTGTACGTGTGTGTGCTGGGCTGTTTGTGTGTGTGTGTGTGTGTGTGTTTGATTAATTTTTAAACTTGAAGAAATATAACCGTGACTTGTTTAATGTTCTTTGTTATGACAAGATGACAAGATATATAAAAAAAAAAAAAAACTATGCTGGAAACCCTGCTTCTCCAGAGCAGCTTCTCAGAGTAATTGGGGAAGCTGGCTTCCGGGCTACAGTCCTCAGTTTGGCTCAAATAAAACTCTTTACTATTCTTATTACTGATTGATTATTTTCACTGACAAGGGCATAAAAATTATTTTGAGTTCCTTTGATTGCTCACACATAATGGATATCCACAGCTGAAGACAGGTTATTAAAACAAGGGAAAGCTGATTAGCATGGCCATTGCATAGATAGGAGTGGGTAACTGAGGCGGAATTAATGCCCTTCATGTAGTTCCAGCTTCTAGCAGCCTGGGCACAAGTAGGAATTCTTTTCCTGGACCATTTGTTGTTGGATGGGGTCATGTGACTGGCTCTGGCCAATGAGTTGTGAGCAAAGGTGGCATTCCTCACTTCTGAGCTGGATCACTTCATTGGAGTGAGACACCAAATGAAGACCTTGGAGTAAGGCCACCAAGGTGCCTTTACTTCTGGCAGGGAGACCTGTGCTTAGAAGGGCCTCCTCTGTCCATCTGAGTCCTTGAATGTCTGAAATGAGAAGGTCCCCCTCCCCACTTCCCTTGCTGATCTGTGGTGGTCCTGAAGACTGAACCAGGCAGGACTTTTCCTCTTTTGAGACATGGGGGATTTGGGGGTTGTCTTTGTTACTGCAGCCTAACCTAGCATATTCTGACTGATACAATGTCCTGTGAGGGAAGATTGGGTTGCAGTGCTGTTGACTGACTGTGCTAAAGGTGATGTGTCACGTTGGTGATGTGCTCTGTGATTCAGCTGTAATGATGTGATGGCCATACAGGACTATGATGTTTTTGGTGGGGAGAAACTGACCTGCATATGCCACAATGTATTCTGGGGTAGCTGTACTTGAATTTATTGCTAGCAACCCTCTGGAGTCCATTTTTGGTATTACTTATCAATATTTAATTGTTTTAGTCTAATTAAAACAAACGTTAATATACCTACAATAATTGTATGTTTATAGTACAAAGGACATCCTTTTGACATAGATTTAAAATTACTGGGTTTTTAGAAAAAAAAAAATCTGATCTGGGTTTTTGAGTTTTCAAACTCACCCCGATTAGAGAGGGCATGGTGGTCTTTTGCTGAGTCACAATGGTCACAGAACTAAGTAGAAAACATTCATTGTGGCACGGTGGTTCTTGCTAAAGGTAAAAACCTGTCTTGTTCCCTGCCCTTCATCCTTCCTTCTCTTCTTTATTTCTTCCTTCCCTTCTCTTCTTTTCTTCCTTCTTTATTACATGCTTTTTTCCCCCAGATACATAAGCTATGATTTATGCATGTTCATCCAGATTTCCTGTTGCAGTAATTTACAGACTCCATTATCAGTATACAGGGAGGTGTTGGTGGTAAACAGATATTTCTATGGCGGTTCGGGAGGAGCTGATAATCACTGGGTAAGCACCGCTTCATTAATCTTAATTTTCTTGCGAGGTTAATTATGTAGTAATAATTAACCTCCCGTTTGAGTAGGTGGGCTTCTGCCACGATGAGCAGCCTTCCCTTCCGTGAGAGGTGGGAGGGGAAAAGTAGGCTGCTGTGTGCTTTAAACAAGCCCCTGTGAGTTGGTGCAGACTGGATGTTGCCATTACAGTGGCAAGTTCTGTTATCCCGGGTGGTGCCTCCCATCAGCTCCCTGGTTTTCCTCTTTTCAAGTTTGGATTCTGATAGGCTCAGGAATTAAGAGACTCCAGGATCTAAATAGAGGGGTACGGAACATTGAGCAACTGAGAAATTAAAACAAAAATGAACACAAACACTTTCAGGTTTCTTTTTTTTTTCCATTTTATTTCATCTTCTGATAAAAATACAAATACGGAGCAATCTGTCAGTTTCTTCCCCACATATTTTATATCTGATGTGCGGGATGATGCCCATATACACGTAGTCACTCATCTATGAATCCGTGGTATTAAATGCTCACAGGTATTTATGCAATATGATTTGAGAAGATAAACATTTTTCAATAGTTAGAGAATATTGTCCCTGTTAAAGTGCATAGACTAACTCAGTGTTTACAAAATACAAATCTAGCTGGAGTGACTGAGGAGAAGACCCTAGGAAGCATGGAGAATAAAGATACCGCTTGCAAGGGAAACTTCAAGTTGATGGGTTTGAAAATTCATACTTGGAGTCTTTTAATAAATACATTCAGATCAGTATTTCGTGGATCTTCTTGGATATCAGAGATGAACGTTTTACTTAGGATTTAAGAGTAAATCTTTTGCCAAGCAGGTTCCCAAAGTTGAAAACAAATGTCCGTTTCAAAAAGTGAACATTTGCGTTTCTGAGCAGTTCATGTAGATCATGTTATAACAAATTAGTACTCTTTTAAATTCTCTTTAATCATTATTTTCTTCTTTTGGAACTGGCTCCCTATTGGAGCCCACACATCCCACAGCCGTTAATTCTGTTTCAGATTTTAGACATTTCCTTATAAGAGGTAATCTTAATGTAAAACAAAAATGCTGCAAGAGACAACATTTCATAGTGGATGAGAGTCAGACCTTCTGGGTTCTAAACTCTTTTTTTTTTCAACTTCTAACGGAAGTCTCTCGGTTTCTTTGCTTGCGAAGAGGTGATTATTGTAGTGAGGTTACTGAGAGCTTGAATGAGATAATTGATATAAAAACTTAACACGGTTCCTGTACTGTGTGGTAGAGGCTCAATGAATGTTAACTCTCATTAATTGGATGATTCTGGAACCCTTTACTGCATGAGATTTCTTTAGTGCAACAAGTAAAATTTTGGCTTTTGTAATAAAAAGTAATCAATTTATTTAACTGACCTCAAAGAAATTAAAATGCCTCCTGGGTCGTTTAGTCTGGAGAAACGCACTGTCTCTTTGATCCTTTCCTCCCTTTGAATACTCACGTTCCCGAGAACAGTCTGAGTTAAGCTGCCGTGTCTCTTTTCAGAAATGAACTACTCTGTTCACAGCTTCGTCATTTTCCTTTTAAAACAGACTAACCGGGGATATTCACAGGTGGTTTGACGCAGAGTAATTGCCCTGAGTGATTTTTCTCCTGGAGACCCAGGTCCCCTCTAAGCAGAAAGCGTTGTTGATTGCATTTTGTCCCTTGAAGCAACTTCATCTTCTGGGGATTTTCCTGAAAATGTGTCCCTTTGGGATAGTCGTTTCTCCATAAATTATGGTTTCAGTGAATTCATATCTTATTGATTAAGTCAAGGTAAAATCTGTATTCTGATTTCTTTCTAAGAGTTGATATGCATATTAAAATGAAGCCCACTGTAACTTACTTCTTGGCTTGCAGTGAATCCCTTTTTCCTTCTGAGCAGAGTCGGAGCTCCTGGAGAAATAGCTTGCTTGCTCTCTGCTTCTTAACATTTATTCTAAGGCTTAGTGGAAGAAAATATCAATACAGCACAAATCCATACTATATTTTTCAAAGGATCATCCTTTTCTACTTCAATTTTGTAAAACTTTTCCTTTTGCCATTATAAACAAGAGAATTAGCAATGTGGGATTAGATTTTTTTTTTTTTTCCCAACTCTGTATAGTGTTTTGTATTTGGAAGGGCACTTGAAGGACTGAACAGCAACCTTCTGGATGAGGTTTTCCCTAACTTCAGGCAAGTCACAGCAGCTCAGAGAGAACTTCAGTCTGCTCAGTTATGAAAATAAAAACGGGCGTCTGAAACTCACTGGGTAATATGAAAAGTAAAACTATACATGAAGGCCATTAAGAAAATGAAAAGAGGCATCCAGAAATGTGGCTGTGACTGTTATTGCCAACATTAACTTGTAAATTTGATTAAGTATATTAGTTGAGCTCCTTGGCGTGTATGTATGTGAAGTAAGGGTCCTGTCACGTGATGGTAAATATCACAGATTGTTGGATGGTTGGCTGGGCTGGACTTTTTTGTCTTCTGTCCTTGGGAAAACACCATTCTCTCGGTTTTTCCTTTTATTTTTTTACATCAGTGGAAGCAATAACAATTTGAGCTTCACATTCAAACCTTTTAGTTTGATTCTCAGCCTGGCCTTCCACCGGCTTGGTGACCTTTGGTAATTTGCTTCATATTTGCAAACCACATTTTCTGGGTCTGTATAATAGAAGTCATCTCTATGCCTTTTTTTTTTTTTAATGTAGTCTGTACAGAAAACAATATTAAGATGAATGCATGAAAAATGCAGAAGTGGTCAATTCTCTTAATGCAGAGTAGTCAAAGTCTTTAAGTTTTAAGGGGGGAAAGATTTAGCTCAGTGGTAGAGCGTATGCTTAGCATGCATGAGGTCCCTGGTTCAATCCCCAGTAACTCCTTCAAAAACAAACAAACAAACAAATAAATAAAACTACCTCCCCTCAAAAAATGAAAAATGAAAAAAAAGATATCTTTTAACAAATAGAAAGCTTTAAGTTTTAGACTGCCCACAGTAAAGTATGACTTCAATTGTGCTCAGCTCCAACTTTCCTCATCTGTAGATGAACATCAGGAACACAGTGACCCACCCCGCTTGCACTCTGTGTCAGTCAGAGAAGCAGTTTGAAAATGAACACACCGTTTCTCTCCTGTGTCGTGGAAAAGTCAGGAGTCAGCATTAGCAGAGAACCGAGTAGATGAACGCTTGCCCCAAAAACTTATCCCAAGTGCCAAAAACCTGTGTGGGAGAAATTGTAACTTTACAGAACTACTTGTTTCTCCAGGGGACAAAGTCTCCCTATAAATAAGCAAGGGTTTCTGTGTCATATTAAGCAATTAAAAATGAAATGTATTTATTCATCGTTAAGGACTACACGTTAGGTAAATTTTGCAACAGGGTATGTTCTGAAACAGACTAAAATATGGAAACGTGGATAGAGCTTGATGATTTCATGAGGTGCCCGTCGGTCCTCAAAAGCCTACAGCTTGGAATCTGTTCTCTACAGGTCACAGGTGGGACTATTTAAGAGGTCAGCTGTGATCTAGCGGCCAGACATGCAGTTGTTCTGATGGGATTATTCACCAAATAGAGTACATAGAATGCCTGCCTATTACTTTCTACTTAAAATAATAAATTAACCTCTGAAGAGTTTTGGCAAACTGAATACTTGGTAAACACTGTTTGCAAACACTCAATTTTGTGCTTTTGAACAAGTGTAGCAAAGTTAATAGGTGGAACTATATTCAGATTTTTAAAACAGACTTTCTTTAATTCAGGCTTAAGCCTAAGTATTTACTTTGATTTAGCTTCCTACACTTGGCATTATACAATTTAAGCTCTAATGTCATAAACTTTTCTGTTAACCTGGCATCAGTGGGGAATGGTTACTTTAGAAATCCATTAACAGAAATTTACCATGGATAATGGATATTTTCAAGAGAATCCAACTGGAACAAAATGGACCACCAAGACTATACTTTCTAAATTTAACTTTTTGTAAATTTATGTGTGTTTTATTTTCTAATCACAATACTAATGAATACCTGTGTGTCAAGCATAATTTTAGAAATCAACTCTTTTAATGTTATAAGACCCCTGTGAGATGTCTATTATTGCTATAACCTCCAATTTCCAGGTGAAGTATCCTGAACACAGAGACACTGAGTGACTTGCCCAGTGTCACATTGAGAAGGGAAAAGAGCTGAATTTGAACGCTTCTTTTAATCCTTACACTCTGTAAGGATGATTGCAATCAATATTTTGAATAATTCAAGACGTACTTAACTCTTGCAATCCTTTGGAAATGTAAGGTGTTTTAAAACAGTATAAAGTTTTATTTCAGTCCCTTCGAAGTACATTTCCTTGTGTGTGTTTGTGTGTGTGTGTGTGTGTGTGTGTTTCCTTTGTTCTGTTGATACTCTTTCGACCCTCAGTCTTTCCCAAGCCCTAGCCTGGGTGTAGATCCTAACACAGGAGTTTTCTTCTTTAACCAAGTCCATTTTTCATAGAACTCTTCGATCTCATCTCTCCCGGGAAACATCAAGTGATTAAAATAAGAGTATTGATTTTGACCTGCTCTGTGACATGCAGTACTTATGAAATACTTTTTAACTCATAAATATACATTTTTGAATTTTTATATTTGCAATTAATGTAAATATTCATTTAGATATCAGTGTAGCCTGTGTTTAATATTTTTCAATAAAGGTGAATTTCTTAGGTTACGAGAGTATGGATGGTGAAGACTGTGGTTTAATAACCTTGAACTTAGCACCACATTAACACAAAGAGGTGCTTCATCTTTTCTGTAATTATGATCATAGAAGATCAAAATAAAATTAGAATTACAATGATCTTTTCTTGTATAAGTTAAGCATTTTAAGTTGGTAAGATGCCATTTATATTAGACAAAAATAGTTGATAGTTGGATTAAGTGTCTCTAACGCTAGAAAATACAGGAAGCTTATAAAAAGGAGAAGAGGTGAAAATTTCATTCCCCATCTCAGGGAATATTTTATTTAATCTTTGCCCTTAAATTAATTTTGATCAGTTCTTTTTAAATTCTCGGCTTTTATTTGCTTGGCCATTGAAAATGACTATTATCCTATTGGGAAAAAGAACAGATCCTGATCCATTCTGATTAAAATCATTCTTTGCGGAATTGTCTTCATTGTGATAACATTCAAATACTGAAAATCAAGCTGGTGCCTACTTCTCTTTTTGAATGACAGTGATTCCGTGTTTTGGGGATGTAAGAGTTTCTTGAGAGGAAGTAATCAAAATAAAATCATTTTTCTTCATCAAAAGAGCATCTATTCCATTTATTCTAAGAAGGGGAATTCAGAGACTTTCTGTAGGTAAATGTCAATCATGAAGTAAAAAGTGGAAAAGATAACTGGAAAACAATTACCTGAAAAGTTCACGGACATCAGAAGATTTAAGGTTTACTTCCGTTTTCTCTTTGTTTATTTTATATTTTCTTGAATTTCTTTCACACTTATGTGTACTAGGAAAACATATTCCCCAATACATTTTATTCTGTGTTTCTTATTGAATTTTATAGAGAATATATTTTTATTACAACTTAAATATGCCTTATCTCCTGTCAGCCCCAATAGTCAATATTTGATATACTTCATTTATTTCGAAGGGTAATTGTATTTGAATTACCCCAGAATTCTTGCTACTTTTGTAGCAAGACTTTAGGTGCATGATTAAAAATATTCTAGCATTTGCATAATTTAGCAGATTAAGAAAAAGAATTTAGAAAAACATTCTGGGGCAATTTACTTGTTTTGAACATCTGGTTAACAGCTGGAGTAGTGCGAGTTAAGGCAGCAGAAAGCATCTCCTACACTGATCCCCCAAGCACTCACAAATACTAGGAGGGATTAACTACTATTAATTCTTGCTTTCTTTTGCTGTAGGGATTTGCTTAAAAAAGGAAAAGAAGATTTGAGAATTCTTAACCATAGAATGTCAGCTGAAATTTATATGCAAAATGGGAATAACATGGACTAAAATCAGATTCCAACTTCATTATTAAATTGTAAAAAGAAAGCTAACTCTTGATAGCTGACACAGATAATTACGTTAGAATTTCCTTGAAATTGAAATAAGCACACTTGATGCAAGAAGTCATTTTGTTCTAACAGCCACTGTCACATTTAGCAGAACCTTAATGTTGAATTGATTCAACATTAGATTTGATAAGAATTGAGCACACGCATTTTAACATGTTTAATATATTTGTTATGTTATAAATTTTGTATGTACTGTATATAATACATAATAAGTGTAGTATATTTTAATACTGTAAGTTTTTAACCTTTCAAATGAATCTTTTTAATATTAATCTATTTTCCTTTAGAGTGTTGATAACTTTGGGATGCTTTCAGTTAGAAATGTTAAATGAGCTTGATCCTATCCTCAGATCCCAGTGAAAAAATGATTAACTTTCTGATTTCATTTAAAAAGTAAATAATCGTTATACTCTCAGTTGTTAGAAAACACCAAAAGTTAGTATAGTGAGTGAATTGTCCTTCCAAGCCAAAATCGCTCAGATTGATACTCCTTCCTTTAAAAATTTTACTCCCATATATCTAAATTTTGGGGCAGAGTTAATAGAGTGAAAACAGTTGAAGACAAAGTTGAAATTTTTGAAAAGTAAACCATAATGGACATCTTTCCAAATGTCTCATCTCTAATTAAGCTTCAGTGGTGTGGCATAGTTACTCTTACAATAATTCTAGTTTTTAAGCTATTGTCAAGGAAGAGGCTTGAATTTTGTCACGTGCTTCTCTCCAGCAAAGTTTGTTTAGTTCATGCCACATTACAATAGTTGTAAATGGCATATATATATATATATATATCTCCTTAATCTGAGATAGTTTGACTGATAAGCTGAAAGAAAAATCATGATTTTTGGTGTTTACTTTCTTTTACCCTAAGATCACTTTGCAAGAATAAGATTAGATGAATTTGTATATAATAGTTAAAATATGTAATTACTGGCATATACATGGTATCTCAGAGTGATGTAGTCTGATGAGTTCAGTTCTTTTCTGTACAAGATATTTGTTTTGCAACGTTACTTTCCAAGAAGTGTCTGTAGGTATGGTATTACATGAATGAGTAATGGCAAACAGGCCTTATTGCATATGTTATGTTCTTGTCCTTGACGTTAGAGCCATGCAATAGAAATATAAGGATCATGTTTAATATATATCCCAAATGAGAAGAGTTATTTAAGATTTTTGCCATTATTGGGAAGAAGCAAACACTATAGAGGGTCAAAAAGAAGAGATTATTATGGCTCACGGCCACTAGGATTTAGACATTCAGAAATTGGCAAGAGTATAATTGAGGCGAAGGAAACAGCTTTAACAGAGATCAGTAAGGGAATATTTATGGATTACTCTTGAGAGGTGTAGAGATTGGGTTATAAGAGGCATGGGTGCACATAGAATTAGGTGGGACAGATCGGAGAGCTGCTTAGGCACCTTGGGTTCTAATCTGAAGGTAGTGGGAGCTATGGAAAAAAAATTGATGATGAGTGTGGGGGAGGAGGGCAAGAGTTTATCATGAAGAAGGTAGAGGTTGAGTGGAGTCTAAGTAACAGCAGAATTAGACTATCTGGGAAGGGATATAAGATACCTTACACCTTGAGATGTAAGGTATCTTACATCTAGTGGTGGCGTTTTTGCTCTAATAATGTGACTGAACAGCCTTAATTGAAAAGCAACATGATTAGCTTGAGATGTTTAAAATGGCAAAAGGTGGCGTGCTAGGGGTAGCTCAGTGGTAGAGCAAATGCTTAGCAAGCACCAGGTCCTGGGTTCAGTCCCCAGGACCTCCATTGAAAAAAAAAAAAAAAAAAGAGAGAGAAAGAAAGAAAAAAAGTTGCTGTACACCAGAGATTGACACACATTGTAAAATAACTATACTTCAATTAAAAATTTTTAAATTAAAAAACATGGCATGAAGTGATCCGTTTTTCAAATGAAAGACCGGAGGGAAAGAAGAGGCCTGAGTTTTGATGATTGTGGCTTTGGCACAAGGAAGGAATCTGCAAAGAGGAGCTGGTTCAAGTTCAGTCAAGTATGGTTCAGAAATGATGAGTCTGAGGTTTTTGGCAGATAATTATCTTGGCAGTGTCCTGTGAAAAATCAGACTTCCCTTTCACAGCTCTGTCACTTGATAGCTGTGGGGCTCACCACAGAAGTAAATACACACATACACACAGAAACACGTCCATCAATCAGTCAGTCTATCGATAGAGCTTAGAGTAGTGACTTGCATGTAGTTGGTGCTTAATTTTGGAGAAAAACAGTAAGTAACTGGAGAAAGTAGTCTAATTTCAGACGAGTAACTTATTTCATATGATCAGAAACGGCAGTGACTTAAGACAGAGAATTGAGGTGAAGACCACAGGATAGGGCTAAGGTCCTTGGGAGCCCTTGGGAGTGGCCAACTTGGGAGAAGCGAAAACAGGGTTAAGCAGAGAATTTTGGGAGAGGACTTCAAAGCTGTCATCATGGGACATGCGTCTCAGACATTGTATGGTTTTCCGAAGCATCGCAAAATCTAACGTTTAAAATCAAAATAGTGCTGTGCGAGGCAAAAGGAGAGCCAGGGATAGTCAAAATATAAAGCTGTTTATTCTTTGAGGATTTCTTAAACACTGTTATTTAAGGGTCATTGAATTAAGTTACAGATAAATGTTTTATTTTTCTGACTCTAAGAAATAGCAAATGTACTTTAAAAATAATGTTAGGATATAAAATCCACTCATTGTAGAAAGTTTATACTACAATGTATCATATGTAAAAATATCATTTTTAGTCTTGCTAAAAATCTCTTATGCATATACGTTAGTTTTGTCACAAGGGGATCATGAAAATCTTGCTTGTTGACTTTATTGGCACTGTTTCTCAAATTAAAGCTAAAAAGCAGTCTTCTAGAACTAGTCAACTTACAGGGGAAAATGAAAAGAGAAAAAAATTAACCCTGAGATTTTAAAAATTGATAGAAAAATGTTGCTACAAATTTCTTCTCAGATACGATGCAATCCTATTTGTCAAATAAAGAATCCATTTTTATCATATTAATTTTATCAGCTTTTAACAAGCTATTTAAATAATAAAAACTAAAATAGATAAGAAAAAAATTTAAACAACTTACATTTTCTTTTAACTTACCTCTGTTATTCCAATTCATTTTTCTGAAGTTTTATAAATACATAGGAAGAAGACATTAGATTCTAAGAAAGAATTTTAATGGTATTTTGTAAACAATAAATTATTGTTTGTATTCATTATATAATTTCTACATAGAACTGTACCATTACCCCCATCAGCTCTATTTTGAAAAGCTGTTGGAAGTGATTCTTGATTTTGGAATCAAATTTTTTTCTTCTTAGAATTCTATAAATGTATATAGTTTACCAAAACTTTGCACAATAAATTATGCATAAACACAAATCACATTTTAGTATTTGAAAAAAAAGTCTTTATATATTAAGAGTCATTTTAGGGATTTTCAGTTTGAGGTGAAAAGGATTGAATTGTCCATCCAAGCCCATGCAACCAATTTTATGCCTTTTACGTTGCCTGCGTTTGCTGAAATCTGCTCTTAATGTCCATATATGTTCTGCCTACACAAGGCAGTGCATCGTAGGAATTCTGAGTTATTTTGAAAGAAACAGTTTGCCTTCAAGAAAGTAGGATTCAGAATTGCCCACTTGAAATGTTTCCCTTCTTTCTTTGGAAGTTGTTAATGGCTTTGAGTAGAAATAATTTTAAGGTAGAAATTCCCCAGCTATCAATGAACCAATTGCTTTGATTTCAATGTGAATTAAGCATGCAGAGTGGAACAGAGTATTAGGCCTTCCCTTGTTTCTTCTTCATCTAGAAACTTCAGTGTGAACTGAGTGAAAGCCGCCGATGATGCCGGCATTTTAGCATCCTACATACTGTGATCCTCAGAGTTACATTATCTATAAATTACAAGTAGCCTGACTAAAACATCTGCAGTGTGGCTGTTCCTGGGCAATTTAATTTTCCCTAAAAGCATGTGAGTCAATAGGAAAATCACCCCGTCAGCAAAATTTGAACATAGAAATTCCATTCATGGGATAAAAGGATTATTTGTAAATGGTGTAAGACACGCTGAGTGGTGTTTGTCATTTTGTTAATGATCCCTGTTCTCATTTGCCCTAATTTATTTTATTTTCCCTCATATGTGCTACATTTGTAAAATAGAATGAATAGTCTTACTCACATTTTTACTATTTTACAACCCCATCACTACCTAAAGCTGATAAGCTGTCATCTTCAAACTTATAGTTTTGAAATGCCATGATATGAAAATGTTTGAGGTGTGCTTGATGTTTAGGATGGAATATCTTGTCTTCCTAGTGTTTTCACACTGTTCTGGCCCCAGCAAGGAGGCTGAGGATGAGTGGTTTCATGCAATTTTTGGTGGAGGACTTAAGGGACAGGACACTCATCTGCACCAGGGCAGTCAGCCTCCAAAGCCTGTGCCCTCCTCCACTGCAGGGCACTTCACTGCCTTCAGATGTTTGCTGAAAAATTTCATAGGAGGAGGGCAAGTGAGGGAGTCTTGGGGGTAGAGAGAGTGTGGTTGCAAGTGAATATGCTGGAGAAATTTCCATCAGAGTGTACAGTCTTACACATTCTTACTGAGTCTTCTTTTAATTCCTTCTTGGCGGTTGGTTGAGAGGATATCTCTGTTTTCTGTGTTCAGACCCACAGTGTCTGAGATCATTTAAGACCCACAGTGTGTGAGATCATTTAAGTCATAGGATCTCACCCTTCCCACCTTTACCAGGCATGACCTTCAGCCCTCTGTACCGGCCAGGAGACTTTAGGGACCCCTGTATCCTGCTTGAGGGCTGAGGAGTGAGGTGCCACTCTAGCAACAGTCCCCTTTCCATGGGATTTGTAGGTTCTCTGCAGCTGGTGTTTCAGGGCTGATGGTGGTTTCATGTCTTTGATGAAAATGGAGTTAGTCTTGCCCTCTGTGTATGTTTCACTGTGTTGCCACAAAACCGGCCTCTGTATTCCCAAAACCGGATTGAGATTTGGAGGCGGAGTTTTGGGAATATCAGAAAAGAACAGCTTTATTGCTCTGACTGTCAAAGGGGAGTCACAGCGGCTAATGCCTTAGGGACTGTGGGTCCATCTTGGGGTTGGGGTCTTGGGTTTCTGGATGAAACAGAAAAGGTGATAACAATCAGGGCACTTTACAGGGTGCTGATACCTTCCTCTTAACCTTGATGAATCTTTCTGGTGTCATGGGGGAACTCCCAAGGGTCTGTCCATTCTTTGGGGATTACCTGGATTATTGGCTCATTACCTCCTTCCTGGAGCATAGCCTCTGGGTGAAAGCTATTCTCAGTGAAGAATGTAAGGGAAAGCTTTGGGGGTGTTTAGCAGAAAAGCAGTAAGGGAGAGGAAGCAAATGCAGGATTTCTTAGAAAAAATCAGCAAACAGTTTTAGCATCAGGGAAGTTAGTTTTTTTCCGACTCCTTCAGTTGTGCCCATTGGGTCTAAAGGATTGGGAAGAAAATGGTTTAGAAACTTGTTGATCCTCTGCAGTCTTTAACCATCACCCCCAATTTTTTTTTGAAAGAATTTTATCTAAATTAAAATTATAAGATCTCAGGACAACTTGTATACCTCTGGGAGGGTGGTGGGAGCACAAAAAGTAGCTATTGCACAGAATGATGTTGAAGTTTAATGAAACTCACAAATGTGCCAAGCGTTTAGCCAAGTACCATATACTGTAATAAGTACACAATGTTTAGCTGTCATCATCATCATCATCATATAATTGGCACTTTTTGGGGGCAAATATTATATATATGTTTTGTTTGGATTTCACTTTAAATTTTGAATTAATTCAAATTAATAATGCTACAGATACTTTATTTTGAACATAATGATTGATGAAATTAAATGCTTCCAATAATTCTTTTTTAATCTTTGGAGCAGAATTTACTGTCAGTGTATACACGGAGTGAGCTTTAACATTCTAAGCTGCAGCCAGACTGATAGAAATATATATCACACAAGCATCAGTATATCAATGTCTGATTTCTATATTCCCAAGTTGAGCAGTTCAATATGATCTCTTCAGAGTTTCTCTATCATCAAACGATAAATAGGTATAGTCTTAGGTTTAATACAGTATCTTTTAATTACTTATGTGTGTATCCCAGCTAGAATATACTCATAGGCTTTATTTACCCTGACCTTAGATGAGAGACTTCCGTCCTGTGAGTTTCATGTTCCTCATTATTGAAGTATCTCATAATGAGTTCTAGGATCATCTACTAGCAGACCTGAATCTGCCTGGAGAAATGTTTTGATGTATCAGTACAGTGTTTATGGTGTTTTTAATTTAAATGCCTCAGTCAAGACGTGGAGTTACCAGTTCTCTCCAGACTGTACCTCTCAGTGTTAGTTTACGTGCAGCTGCTTTATATGTTTATGTTAGGTGTGTGGCCATGGAAGGAATCTGAGGTTTTGACTCCTAGATCTGAATCTCTGAGGTCCTTCCCACTTTAAAGATTTTGTGCCTCCGTGTGACTGTTCCTCAAGTAGAGAGTTGAAGGCATTGGTTGTTATTTGTACCCACCTGCCCCATCCATTTGGTGAAAACCTATGTCTGCCATATTTCTCTTGAATAAGAATGGCTGTTTCTGTGTTGAACATGGGACCCAAAAAATAACATTATGATTTTTGTCAGTGCTCATTATTTTGCATTCTATAAAGCTAGTTCAAGGAAAAAATGTATTATTAATTCACTGTAAAAAGTAGCAGATTTAGATTCCATCTTATATTCTCAATTTTATCATTGGCTATTTTCATTTTTCTCTTAAAACATTTTTGAACAGTTGTGAATGTCAAAAACTGTGATTTATTTTGAACTTCATAAGCATAATTGGATGACTACCCCTCAAAAGTAATGATACATGATGTTGATATAAATGTCATGGAAATTTGATAGGCTAAAAATCAAGATAATGAGGTAATTTAAAGGAATTGGTTTGGACTCTTCGAAAAAAATGTTATTATATCCAAAGTAATGATGATTTTTAGTAATTTATAGATGCGAAGTTGACCCACGACTGTCAGTAGTACTACCTGGAAAATGAAGAGGTGTCGTTCACTGGTTCTAATGGATTGTTTTATAGTCAAACTGCCTTATAACCATGGGAAAGAGTAATATAACTGAAAATATGAGGTTCAGACTTGGTCTTATTAACTGAGATCAGTTTGTCATTATAATTCTGGAATGACCAAGAAGAAGACACTCATGGCTGAAAAGGGGAGATTTGATAGGGTTTAAAGTGATTATTTGCTCATAGTATGATAAAAATAAACACTCAATATTACAAATTTAAGCAAAACACATCAAACTGCTTGGTGGTTTCACACTTCTACTGAAACTGGATTTTGCATGTGAAAATTCTAATTCATAGGTCTTTCTCTGTTTACAGTCAACAGTGCTATGTCCTCTGTAACTCAAGGCAACAGATTCATAAATTTTAGGAACTCCATCAGTATGAATTTATATCTTGAGAGCCTTAGAGAGTCAAACAATTCTTAGAAATAATATGTGTTCCAAATAAATATTTGAACAAAATCATTATTTCCCTACAGTGTGGCCTTACTTAGGGACCAACCATCCTTCCTTGATAGATTTCAAGCGTATTGGTTAGAAACCCAGGGTACAAAATGTTCATGTAGTTCTTAAGGGGTCCAGGTCGCTCCAGTGGTTGAGGAACAGTGGCCTGCAGGTATTGTGGGGTGCTGCGTACACTGTCTGACCCCCGTAGCTGGAGCTTACCTAAATGTGTAACATCTAACCCCTACCTTAATGCTTAGTGGTCACCCAATAAATGTTGCAGGAGTAAATTAAAATAAATAAATAAATAAAATGAAAGAAATCAATACAATGATGAGTGCGTTCACCAGAGCAACCATAGCAAAATGTAATAATTGCAGCTACCGACAACCTTCGTAAAAGTTTATTAGGAGTATTGGAAGAAAAAGTACAACTTGGTAAAGAATATAATTTTTTTAAATGGAACAATATGCTATTTTGCTTAGATGATAAATCTAAGATTTATGAAAATGTTAATTTTTCGAAAGTAAAATTATATTTCCAGTGGATTTTTTTAATGGAAAGGTTTGAAAATATTACTCTAACAACAACTTTTTTTTTCAATAAGACCTCTAAGGGGAACTCAGTTATCAAGTAATTATAAAATTATAAGTAAAAAGTGTAAATATTTACTCAACAATTGACATATATCACTGAGATTTAATATAAAGCCCTGGAGACCATTGATTAATGGGAACTTAATGTTCAGTAAGGAAGCATCATCACTGGATACAAATGGAATCAAATGTTCAATTCATAGCATCAAATGGCTATTTGGAAAACTACAACTCAAGTTTAAATTCTCCCCTCAAATCTTATGCTAAAAGGAAAAAAAATATCTGAATGGGTTACATGGATCGCTGTGTTAAATGTGAATATATAATTACAAAAATTGAAAGAAAATACTGATATTTCAGTAATCTCAGGATATTTAACATTAGAAAAAAATGGAAAATGCAAAAGAAATTTTTGATAAGATTGACTATCAAAAATTTTAAAAAAGGAAAGAAAACTAATACATATCAGAAAATGTTATAATCAAACTTAAAAGCCGAATTTCCAAATAGGCAAGATATTTACAAAAAAAAAAATTCAGAGAATAGATTGACCTCTTGCTGCATAAACAGCTCTTATAAATCAAATCTCTGTTTCACTGTGCTCAGAAGTCAGTATTATTTTAAATTAATAATGACTTATCATAAAAGTGCTGTAATGAAAGAATACAAGATATGAATAGAAAGTAGATCAAAAAATAAATCCAAATGAGCAGTAAATATATTAGAACACTGAACATCACTAGTCATGAAATACCACTCAAGCAACAATTAGGGTGCCAGTTAGAATATCAGTTTTTTAATCTATAGAATCTGCAAATTTTGAAGAAGATAATAGTGATAAGAAGAATGAAATCATAGGTGTCTTTTAAAAAACTACTATTGGTAAAAAATATAAAAATACATAAAATATAAAAATATAAATTTTTAATAAAAATAAAAAAAGAAATTTGGGAATATGTCTCAGGAGCTTTAAACCAGTAATTCTGCATTCTAAGAATATAACTGAATTTTCAGAAAATCTTTATGTAATGTTCTTGTGTAATTTTTATATTTATCAGTACCTGGAAAAATTCATGTGCCCAGTGAAAACTAAATGATTAATTCAGTTATGATATGTTTTATGCTGAAATAATAATGAATATTCAGATTCATGGTTTTGAGTATTTATTAACATAGAAAAGTGACCGGGATTTAATGCTAAGTGAAACAAAGGTAGAAAAATTGTGGCTATGAAGCCAAAGTTTTAAATTATGTATTTGTATATGTTTAGACTATCTAGAAACACACGTTAATATTCATAGTCTTACCTCTAGTAGGATTATGGGTTGGCTTCATTTGCTTCCTCATGTGTTTTTAATGTTCATTTCCAGTAAGTACAAGAACACAGAAGAAAGTGTTATATAGTAATGTTAAAACTTTCCAATCCCAGAAGACATACGTTGCTGCTGAAATTATGGTAAAAATTGCAATAAGTCAAAGTTCAGTTACCATTAATGGAAATCACTCTCACTATTTAAGCACAAAGGACTTGCTAAGTTTGTATGTTTGCACAGTTGGAAGGCACAGTGGCTCTCCTCTGATATCCTGATGGGGCTGGAGTAGCTAAGGTGGTACCTTGGCTTCCCCCATGTGTCCTCAGTCTTTAGTAGGTTAGATTGAATTTTTTCACAGCATGGTTCTCAGGGTCCCACAAGAGCAATAGCAGAAACTGCAGGACATCTTTAAGCCTAGGAATCCAAGCAGCAAGTGCTTATTTCTACCATATTTTATTTGTCAAAATGAGGATCAGGGCCAGCCCAGATTCAAAACAGAGGGGAATAGATGCTTGGTGGGAAGAACAGCAAAATATTGTTGCCATGTTTTCGTGTACTGTGTGATTTGCTTTGGCCATTGGGACATTGAGAAATGCTTGCAATTAGAACTAGACTTCTGGAAAGTGAGAGGCCACAAGAGAGGGGATCCAGCCTTCCCCACCATTTCCGCCATCCCCACCAGGGGCCAGATGTGTAACCATTTACCTAGACTTGAAGTTGCCTGAGGCTCAGAAGAACAACCCAGACAATCCATGTCATCTAGAGAAATATAAATGTTTATGGTTTTAAGCCACTAAATACTTTATGTCAGAAGCTAACTGATGATAATCCCCTGTGGTACAAGTCAGAGAACAGGAAGTTAGTTCCCAGGTCAGATATTACCTCAAAACTGTGAAGCAACTGCTCCAGCCACACACTGAAGTTCGGGGCAGAGTCTCTGCACAGCCATCATTGATGGACCAGGGCCCTGGAAGACAGAATCCTTTCATGGGCATCCTCATGGCAGAGTGCATCTCTTCCACCACTGCCCCCCGCGGTGCACCCTGAAGGAACTCAGGATATGAAAGAATAGGATACTGGCCCTAGATAGCTAGATGCATATCAAAAGAATGATTTCAAGGAGCCCAGACTTTTGCATACATAGAAACGTGCTAAATTCCTTAATTTGAGATATCTGGTTCTCTTTAATTAACAGTAGTCTTTTGATGTTCTGACTACCTGGTCTTCGTTGCAAAAACTCCTATATATTCTGGCTCCTCCCCTTCCTCTTTGGAGAAGTCTCTCAGAGTGATCAGAGAGGCTGTTATCCTGGGCTTAAGTCCTTAGAAATGTCTGCTGAATAAAACATAACTCTCAGCTTTTAGATTGTGCATTTTTTTTTTCAGTTGACAAAGGCAACATTAAAAGCCAAGTGAATCTTAGATTTTTTCCAAAACTGTATTGGGAGAGCTCTGCTCCCCTGAGAGATTTTGGAGTTCACAGATTAGTTATGTTTTGCCTAGGACAGAGGGTGTGGATCAAATCAAGAGTTAAGATGGGAAAGTTACTTAAAAGTTGAGGTTTTGGACTCTGTTTCAGAGGATGTCCTTATTCCTGCTAATTTTGCAAATATTGAAATTTAATATACACCAGTCTTAACTTTAATGCAGTCTAGTTGCAAGAAATTGATATTGTCAGGGAAACGTTAGCATTTTTTCCTGAATGCATGGTTACAAAGTGCAAAGTAGCTGGGAGTAAGATAACCTCCACTCTCCTGAGTCTGATACATTGGCATCCCCTCCTCTAAGCTTACATCTTGCTGATGGTCAATTTAGAAAAGAAGAGGAAATAAAGGAGGTTATAAATTATTGCTATGGAATTTTAAGTTCAGGCTTAAAGTCAGTAAGCAAAGAAAATATAGGGAAAGAAACAAGTACACAAAAGATTTAAGATGGGAGATTTAAAGGATCAAAAGCAAAGAGAAAAAGAAAAAGGATTATAACTAGGCTTCAAAGCTCAAAATAGTATTTAGAGCTGAGAAATAAAGTTGAGTGAAATGAGTGTTAGAATAAAAAGCAAAATTGGAATCAAAGTGAAGAGGCTGAAACCTGTGTATAAGGCAGAGAGAGTAAAAGGACCAGTAGGAAAAGCTGTAAACTTAAGGAAGTGAGATGAGCAATAGAATCAGCAGGAGAGAGCCAGGAAGTAGGAGGTCTGGAGGGATGCCAGCTCGTGGGGAGGTGCCTTGGCAGGACTCAGCTGCTCCAGTTTACCTTCCCTGCAGGTGGGGGTGTGGCCTTCCCCGTGGAAGACCAGTGATGGAGCCCCTCCCTCTGCTGTTCCCACCTCTCCCTAAAGGGGGAGCTGTAGGTAAGGTTCTCAATCACTGTTACATGCGGAACCTTCTCTAATCACTCAAACCACAAATAGTCATTGAAGAACCTGTTGTTTATAAAAGTTAGTGCTGCTCTTTGATGATTTTCTTGACTTTTCTTTTCTCTGATTGGATTTCTCATAATTGAAACATTGTAGAGAATTATAAAAAGGTCCATTCTCTTTGCCAACTTGCCATTTTGTTTTCCACTCCCCCCAAAATGCCTTTTCTTTGTCCCATTTTAGCATTTGTGTAAGAAAATACTTGGTATAGATTTATTCAAAATGATTTGACCTAAAGAGTCCTCTCCTTTAAAATTATCTTCCAACATTTCGTTGTTTGTTTCCTAAATGAAAGTCTGCCATGTTTATGGATCGTGTTGTCTTTCTAGAATGTTAATGCGATAATGAAACTGTAATAAAGCTAACTCACAGCCAGAGAACTGCTGTTTAAGCACCTACCTATGTTGTGAATCTCTTCAAGCTACATTAATAGGCACTTGCTTTCATTTTCTAATATTTCTATGGGCTTCCGTTCCCAGCTAAACTGTAAAGTCCCCCAGAACAGGGACAGTACCTTAACTACTTTTATGTCCTCTATAGCTCTTGGTATAGTGCTGAATACACTGTGCTTTTTAATGTACGTGTGTTGAATTAATGAGACAGTTTTTACATGCGTATAAGGAGTCGGGTAACATCTCTAAGTTACTAAGGATTTCCAGTCTAGTCAACCTGCATTTAAAGGAAAATAGCTTTCTTAAAAAGATGCTTTTTAAAAAATTTTGAGAGTCTGCAATTCAGTTTGCAAAAACATAATGCTGTTACTCAGGAGTTAACCATTTCAGAATATTGTTTATTCTGATTGCATTGTTTAATTCTAGAAATCTTAAATAAATCCTCCTTAGTGGACTTTTTTTTTTGGCAAAGAGTATACCTAAAGAGTAAGTACTCGATACATTAATCTTTGGCAAGAATATTTACATTAGATGGCAAAGTTCTGTCATTTCTTTTATTCAGATACTTGAATTTCTTAAAAGCCTCCAGAAGACCAAAACAATGCAATGCATGCATTATGTAAAACTGAAAGGTTTTTTTTGTTTGTTTTTTCTTTTTTTTTTTTTTTAATGCTGCATGTGGATTTCTTTCCTTAGGAGGTTTATTGTTCTCAGTGCATTTCTACTGGCTTTGATTTAATGCCAATCTTTGATAGCTCTCAGTTTTCTTCAGAAGTAAGTCTCTTTCTTCTTGTCACTATGATGCCAGCTCAGTTTTTTAAGAGGTGCCACTATTTTTCCCTGTTGTGTTTTCCCCCCCACCTGAGTGTTTCTAAGAAACACTCAGAATTTATTGATATACATGGAATCACAGGAATTCAAAATGTAATTTCAAGTAATGGAGAGGGCACAACCCCAAAAATGCATCCAAATTTCTTTCCTTTCCTTTATTCACTTATATGAGAAAAAAATGTAATGGCTCCAGGTATAATCCTGAAAAAAATAACAATATTGATAATCTGTCATTAACAAAGGCCATCTTGTCTCTTTCGGACATGCTGAGTCAAAACACAGGCCAGAGTATCTTTGCTCCTGAGTGATCTTTGCTTTTTATTTTTTTCATCAATTTAAAATACACCCTCCGTTGTTCACATATAGGTAGAATCTTTAGAACACAGGTCAGGGCTGTGTCCGCAGTGTATTTTGGTTGCTTTTCAGTGTCTCAAAAGTTAATTTCACATGCATCTCTGCACTGTCAATTTTTCTGAAAAACAACCAGAAGATTCAAAATCCCTACACTGGCATTTCCACAAGGCATTTGCCTGGAGCCTGGCATCTGCTTCCTTTAGAGGGGACACAGCTGCCTCCATTTCATTACAAGCTCACACTGCCCAGTAAGTATGGCCTGCAGGCCTAGGCCACTCCCCACTGCCTCTATGTTTTGGGATTTGTAGTCCCTGCTATTGAATATATAAATGACAGCTATATATGATGAAAAATGGTGGTTAAAAATAAAAGGTTGAATTCCTATGGAGTTGGAATATGGATGTGATCAGAGGAAAATTAGGTGGAGTGAAAGATATGAAATTGAGGAATACATCCAGGATTCAGATCTTTATATTCAGGACTCCTGCCTGTTGATCTAGTAGCCAGTTTTCTCTCTCTTTTTTTAGAATTTCTTATATTCATTAACTTGATTATGATTTTTAATATGTAAGGTTGTCAGTATTATAGAAATCTTAACACTTTATTAATTACAGGATTCATAAAATATAGAATATATAAATTAAAATAATTATAATAACAAAGTTGAAGGAACATCATCATCATCATCATAATAAGAATAATGATAAGATTTCAAAATGATATTATTTCAAGCTATCCAGTGACTTACCTTATTGCCAAAATACTGGCCTCTATACTCCAGTAGCCAAATTGAGGCTTACAGCCAGAGTTTTGGGAGAATTAGAAAAGAATAGCTTCATTGCTTTGTCAGGCAAAGCGGAGTCACAGAATGGTAATGCCTCAAAGGCTGTGAATCCAGCGTGGGATTGGTGTCCTGAGGTTTTATAGAAAAACTGGACAGAACAGAAAAGTAACAACAATCAGGGCATTTTCCAGGATGCTGTATTCTTAATCTTGCTGAATCCACCTGGCGTCATGGAAAAACTCTGGAGGGTCTGTTCATTCTTCTGAGGCTATCAGCCCATGAGTACCTTCCTGGAATATAGCTTCTGGGTTAAAAGATAAGCTATTCTGGGTAAAGAAAGTATAGGGAGTGGAGAGTGTAGTGAAAAGTTTGGGGGCTTTTTAGGACAGAAGCAGTTGAGCAAGTGAAGCAGAGATGAGAATTTGTCAGAAAAAAGGAGAAAAACAAGTTGCAAGAATTTTAAGTCAGAATGAATCAGCGAACAGCCTTAGCATCAGAGAAGCCATTTTGTTAGTTAGTTTCCTATTCTTTCAACCTGACATATGTTTTGGCGTTAAGCACACAAATGCAAATGATGGCTTTTCTTAACTCCTTTCAAATTTCTATCCCAGTTTAATGCATTGTTTAGATTTTTACATTTTCTATGCATCTTCTCAAAAATATTTATGCTGGTATTTCAACATTCAAATTGTATAGGAGATACTGCATACAAATAAATATTTGTTAGATTACTATGAATATGTTTAAGTCTAGACCAAAAAAAAAAAAAAACCACTGAGATTGAGAGTGTATTAATTTGGGTTAGGTTTGGTGTTGTAACAAACTCCAAAGCTTTAGTGGCTGAACACAATGGAATTTTATTTCTTGCTCTTATAACAGTTCAGTGAAGGTGTTCCTGGTGTGCGGTTGGCTTTCCTTCATGGGGCGATAGTAGGGTTCAGATTCCTTCCTTGTGATTCTGCATCGCTTAGGGATGGGGAGATTCTTGCATCTAAGTTGAGAGAGGGGAAAGCATGTAGAGAAGGAATGCCTCCTTATGGACTAGAAGTACCACTTCCACTCACATTTTTATTGGCTAAAATTAGTTAATCTATCTTCCCACATTAATAAATCGTTCCACATGAAACCCCATTCTATACTGATCACAGTGGATCTGACAAGCAAAGAGGTCAGCTTTATTTTTGAAGGAGAAACAAGTTAAAAAAAATAACTTGAAGACATATTAAAAGAAAAAGCATCTTCAATTATGATTACCCAGGGGGAAGGGGTGGGAAGGGATAAATGGGGAATTTGAGATTTACAGATATTAACTATTATACATGAAATAGATAACAAATGTCTTCTGTATGCACAGGGAACCACATTCAATGTCTTGTAGTAACCTATAATGAAAAAGATCATGAAGATGAATGTATGTATGTATATGTATGACTGAAACATGCTGTACACCAGAAACTGACACAACACTGTAAACTGACTGTACATCAATGAAAACAAAGAAAGGCATCATCAAAAGAAAAAAAACTGAATTCAGTTATATTTTTCCCATAGAGAAAAAAGTGAGAATAATAAATGTAAACATATAATCTTCATAGATATATTGTTATCAGATAAATATAGAAGGAGGAAAAATAACGCAACTATACCTGTTGGCATTTGTATGTCTTCTTTTTAGAAATATCTGTTCAGGTCCTAAGCCTGTTTTTAAATTGGGCTGTTTGTGTTTTTGCTATTGAGTTGTTTGAGTTACTTATATATTTTGCTTATTGACTCCTTTTCAGGTATATAGTTTGCAAATATTTTCTCGTATTCCATAAGTTGCCTTTGTATTCTGTTGGTTGTTCCCTTTGCTGTGCAGGAAAATTTTTAGTTTGATGCAGTGACACTTGTCTAATTTTTCTTTTGCTGCCTGTGCTTTTGGTGTCATATTTCAAAAAAATCATTGCCCAGACCAATGTCAGGAATTTTTTTCTCTACATTTTTTCTATTAGTTTTATGGTTTCAATTCTTATATTTAAGTCTTATTCCATTATGAGTTGAGTTTTGTAGATGGTATGAGATAAGGGTACAGTTTCTTTCTTCTGCAGGTGACTATGGAGTTTTCCCAACACTAGTTATTGAAGAGATGATTCTTTTCCCATTGCTTATTTTTGGCACCCTTGTCTAAGAACAGTTGACAATAGATGTGCATTATTATTTTGGGGCTCTATATTCTGTTTCATTGGGCTCTGTGTCGGTTGTTATGCCAGTATCATACTGATTTGATTCCTGTAGCTTTGTAATATATTTCCTATGATGCCTCCAGCTGTCCTTCCTCAAGGTTGCTTTGGATATTCTGGGTCTTCTGTGGTTCCATATGAATTTTAAGATTACTTTTTTCTGTTACTGTAAAAAGTATCATTGGGATTTTGGTAAGGATTGCACTGTATCTGTACGCCACATAGGTAGTATGGACATTTTAACAATGTTAATGTTTCTGTCTATGAACATGGGATGTCTTTACATTTACCTGTGTCTTCTTTAATTCCTTCATCAGTGTTTTAAAATATTCAGTATACAAGTCTTTCAACTCTTTGGTTAAGTTTATTCCTAAGTACATTATACTTTTTGTTTGCTACTGTGAATGGGATTTTTTAAAATTTCCTTTTTAGATAGTTTGTTGGCAAGGATATAGAGAAAAGGGGACCTTTGTACACTGTTGGTGGGAGTGTACTTTGATTTTCCTGTTGTGGAAAACAACATGGTGAGTCCTCAAAAAATTGAAAATAGAACTACCATATAATCCAGCCATCCCAATTCTGGGTATCTACCCCAAAAAAATGAAGTTAGTATCTTGAAGAGGTATCTGCACACCCATGTTCATTGTAGCATTTTATTCACAATATCCAAGATATGGAAACAACCTAAATGTTTGTTGATGGATGAATAGATAAGAAGTTGTGAGATATGTGTATAATTTCAGCCTTAAAAAAAGAGGGAAATCTGCAGCAACATGGATGAACCTGGAGGACATGATGTTAAGTGAAATAATGTAGCCGGAAAGGCAAATACTGCGTGATCTCGAGTGTGGGAGCCAGAACAGTGGAACTCATTACAAGTAGAGATTAGAATGGTAGTTGGCAGGTTCTGGGAGGTGGGAGAAATTAGGAAATGTTGGTTAAAGGCTACAAACTTTTAGTTATGTAGTGTGAACAGGTAATGAAGATTTACTGTACAGCGTAGTAAAGGGCAGTTAATAAGATATCATATACTTGAAATTTTCTTCCTTTTAAAAAAATTTGTTTCGCTTTTTTTTTGAGGGGGGGGGGATTAGGTTTATTTATTTATTTATTTATTTTTGGAGGAGGTACTGGGAATTGAACCCAGGACCTCATGCATGCTAAGCATGTGCTCTACCCACTGAACTATACCCTTGCCCCCATACTTGAAATTTTCCAAGAAATTTATCTTATGTGTTCTCATCACACGAAGAAATTGTAACTTTGTGAGGTGAACTGTATGCTAATTAGCTTGACTGTGGTAATCATTTCACAACATACACATATGTTGTATGCTTGAAATAGATACAGTTTTTATTGATCAATTTTACCACGATAAAGGTGGAAAAAAAAGGAAAAAGAGCCAATAAGCTAAGAAACCAGAAAAAAAGAAGGAAGAGGGAAGGTAGAGGCAGTAAAAATAGACCTATACGAACCAAGCAGAAGGGGAGAATGAAAGAGACTCACAGCGGGCAGGGTGTAAGAAGGGAGGTTTTCAAGTGTGTGCTGGAGGACAGCTCAGCTATGTACTTTGCTCTTGGGCAGTGGAGCATCCTGGACTCAGTCTATCTGAAATGTGGCAGAGTGCTCTGTCCTCTTTAATCCTGAAGTCTTAAGGCTGCTCTGAATCGAACAGCTAGAGCAACCCAACAGGGTAGAAATTAATTTCTGTGCCTGGGGATCAGGAACAGAAGAACTAAATGAAATCAGTTGCAACTGGTTTCGTAGTTAGTTTCCTCTTCCTTTGAGACATACATTCAGATACCTATTAATAGACGAATAACAACAAATATATTTTTGTTTTCAGTGGAGGAGGTAATTAGGTTTATTTATTTATCTATTTATTTTAATGGCTGTACTGGGGAGTGAACCCAGGACCTCATGCATGCTAAGCACTCTCTGTACCACTGAGCTGTACTCTCCCCCACCAATAACATATTATTTTCTATGCATTTAAATTATATGTTTATATATAAATTTATCAAAATTTATACTTATAAAAATATAAATATATATAAAACACTTGGATTTCTTGAATATGTGTAAGCACATTTGACTGTCCTTTAAGATTGGATTACTGCATTCTGTTTTGTGTTTGGCTTTATTCCTTTGGTAACTATGTAAGTTTAAAAAGCTAAAGCTCTGAACTGTTATTAGAAACAATGAACAGTACATATATGTAAATTGAGAAAAAAGAAATGTCCAGAATAGATAAATCCACAGAGAGAGAATGCATATTGGTTATTACCAGGGGCTGGGAGAAGGGTACCAATAGAGGGAAAGTGCTTAATGTGTGAGAGGTTTTATTTTTGGTGATGGCAATGTTTTGGAACTGGATAGAAGTGGTGTTGCACAACGTGAATGTACTGGATGCCCCTGAATTGTTCGTTTTATAATGGTTATTTTCTAGGTTGTGAATTTCACCTCAGTAAATTATTTAAATAAATAAAAAATAAATAAAGTGGCGAAAAAAAAAAACACCCCAAAACAAAAACAAACAAAACTTGGAAATTAAAATATATATTGCTCAATTTATTTTCTATTTCAAAGTTACGGGGTTACGGTAGGGTTATCATGAGAAGACTTGGAACTCTTGTTCCATAACTGACATAGAATATAGGAGATCTATTTATCAATAATACGGGAACACAGCATAGAGGGTAAGAGTAATTTAAATAGGATGCTTTAAAATCATCCAAAAAGAATGAGATTCAAGGCTATGGGAGAAATGCTCCCTTTTTTTAAAAAAATTCAGTACCCTTGCAGCTTTTTTGCTTACCTGTAATAGTTAAAATGAGTTACACATCTTTTAAAATCTCTAAACTATCCCCTGGAATAGTGCTATTTCATTCTTTACTACTTTCTTACTCTTACCTAATTAAACTTAAGTTCTGCTCCAGATCTGTGACATTATTATTTTCCCAGAAATTAAATGTCAGTTATCTGGGTGATGAAGTTGGAAACATACTAGGACATTTTTAAAGCTATGCTTCTTTGTTTGGTTTTGTTTTTTTCCTCTAGAACAACATCCCTTCAGTGAATTGTGTCTATTCTAAAACATCCAACTTCCTAAATCTGTCGAAATGCAACAGAGTTATTATCTTTACTAAATTAGTTAAAATAAAACTAATTCATAAAGTTAATAGATTTTAATGAGGTTGAATTTATCTCTATCTAACCCTTTTAATACCTGGATGTTTGGATGAAGGAAAAAAAGTTTCTGATGAGGCTGAAGTGATGGTCATAATGGTTGCTGCAAAAGATTCCTCAATTTAGCCGACAATATTTTCAAGATATTTTGTGCACTGATTAGCTTCATGTATGAAAATTCTAATAATATTGGTGATCTGATTTTTCAGATTGGCAGTAATAAAAAACTGTGATGGTAATAAACCCCATGTAAAGTGGCAGACGTCGTCTATATAGTATTTGAAATTTTCTAATCATCCTACAGTTTAAGGCTAGTGCTATTTTCCATTAATTCTGAAGGGGAAACTGAGTCATTCCAGAATAAGTGACTTCCTAAGTCACACAGGTGGATCTGGACTTAGAGCCAAGGATTGTCTGTTCCCAGACCCTAACTGCTTCCAATGACACCACTCTCACCTAGTTTTAGAGCAATGCTCACATTGCAGTGCAGTTCATTACTGGGTGGGGAAAAGGCTGACGTCAGGTAAGTAAGAAATATCTATGATACCTTTGGTATGGTTAGTTTGAAAAATGAAGAAATGCAATTCCAAAGGAGTTTTTGGAGAACATATTTTAAGTTAAATGCAATCTCTTGGCACTTAAATGAGAAAATTCCGATTTATTGGGACACTTGGCTAGACAAAAAAGCACGTTTCATGATGACTACATTTATGTCAGCAGAATCAAGGACTCCCGCAGTAAAACAAGTACACGTTATTTCTCAGTTATTAGTAAAAAAAAAAAAAAAAATTTTCATGTTGAGTTATTATTCATTCTGTATTAGTGTGGGTTTGCCAGAGGGACAGAACCAGAAATGTTGGTTGGTTTGTTTCTTCTTTCATTCTATTTTATATATATCATTCTACTTTCTATATATTTTTAAATGTGTATATTTTATTTTATAATGTAAATATATTTATATTTTAAATATATATTTTAAATATAAAATATATATTTTATATATTCCATATATGTAAAAAGAATATTTTATATGTGTCAATTTTATTTGTATATATAAAAATATATATATAATAAAAGATTGGTATATGTGGTTTTGCAGGCCAAGCCCTAGGATCAGTGGTCAGTGAGCAGGAGAGCAGACAGAATAAATTCCAGTATCAGACTGAGTTCTAGGGCAGGAGAAGACTATTCTGGTTTGAAGACAGTCAGACAGAGAGGGAAAATGATTCAGGCTTTCAATGACTCAGATGTAACCAGCCAGCACTGAGGAGGACAACAGCTTTATGCAATCTATTGCTTCAAATGTTACTCTCACCAGAAACGCCCTCACAGTCACATCCAGAGTCACGTCTAGCCAAATATCTGGGCACCCTGTGCCCTAGTCAAGGTAGCACATAAAACTAACCATCAGGAACTTCTAGGAAAATTTGTATCAGTACTGGTTTTTGAGTCATGATTGATCTAATAATAGCTGTACAACAGTATTCAACAAACACTCAACCTGCATCATAAATATACTCACTAACTAGCTTTCAGAGAAAAGAAAAGATGGATAAATGTATCACTATCACTACTTTGAATTAGAAAGGACTTTCTTTCTCCAGATTTCCTGTTTCTTTTTCCTTTCTTAACTGCAAATCTGAGATCAGAGAATTCACGATGGAACTAGACTAGATTCAGACTGGCCACTAGGCCGGTAAATAATCATTATTATCACAACAGCAATCAGGCTATGACTGAACATGGTGAGTGCACTTCAGACCTACTTTTTTCCCATTTAATCCAGGAGAGAGTCTATGGCTATCTGTGAATTTATCATCGAATTTAGATGTTGGCAAGTATCATATTCTTAAACTTGTCCTAGAAATCTGTGTGTTTACTCTAATGTGACACCAGGTTGAAGCGTTGGTTCCAGGTGAGGAGGAAATAGGCACCAACAGTATGAAGAGGAGCCATGGGAGGCAGGCAGGTCAAGTGCTGGAGGGAGCTGGGAGATTTCTCCAGTCCAGCAGGGGAGGTTCACTTGTCAAGGCTGACCCTGAAACCAAGGATCCGAGGAAGAAACCAGTGGACGTTGTTCCTGGAGAACCAGTTGAAGATGGTGTTTTCCTGCTCAACACTTGAGGTCAAGCTCTCTTTCCTGAATCCACTCGTGGGACAGATACACCCTTACTGGTCTTTGACCGTCTTTTACAAGAATCGCTTAAGAGAGCTTATTTCACACACTGATGGTGAAGGAGTACTTCCAGTGTCCAATGAATGCAGTCAGTTTTGCTTGAACTCATCTTATTTTGTTACATTCCCAAAGCAGGAAGATCCTTGAAGACAAAACCTATTACATAAATGAAGATAACAGCTGAGGTGGCTTGAAGATGGATATTTGACCTAAGCAGATAAATTCAGAACAACAAATTATGTGAATAAATTTATTTACATTGATAAACTTTCAGTCACACAATGCACTCTACAAGTTAATTGTCAGAAAAAAAGTTAGTTTAAAAACTCACTCCCCATCATATACCACGTGAAGTTTCAGTATTCATGATTTTTTTCAAAAAGAACAAATAAACAATTATAATTCTGCAAGAAATTTATTGATTATTGGGTCTCAGTGGCAATCGGACTTTTTAACATAAAAAGCCAAGGAAGAAACTCTTAAAAAAAATAGTTAAGTATATTTGATGTTACAAGTTTAACCATTTTGGATGTATACCAAACACCGTGAATGAAATAAGTGACAAATGACACAAATGTGTTGGTTCACTGATTTTTAAAAACCAAATAGTTAAATATTTTAAAATAAAACTAGCCAAAGCTATTTGAAGGCTTCAGGTACACACTGCTAGCTAGAATCGTGGAAGGTGGCTTACCTGTTTATTTTTAAATAAATTGATTCATAATTCTTCTTCCCATTATATGTCTTACAAAAATAATCTGAGATGTTAATAAGTTGTATTATGATGGTTGTATTTATAAGACACTCCGTTGGAAAAAAGGTACCCAAACTTTGGTCCATAAATTATGACATAAGGTAATATGGTACAGCCATAAAACAAAGATTACTTTTAAAAATTTTATTGATTTGCTAAATTTGTTTGCATCGTTTCTCTTATTAAATTAAAAGAAGCAGACAAACAAAATGATACGGTTATTAAAAACAACCAGCATGGTGATTATTTTAGAATACATAGGATTAAGAGTAGTTTTTTTTTTTTTCTTTACCTATTTCATACTTTTGAAGTTTCCTACAGTAAGTAGGCATTATTTTAAATTAGGTGAATGTTGATATTGAACATAGTGAGTTGGTCACTAGAATTATGATGAACTGTGTGGCCTGGCAGCTGGGGTTGTGCCGATACTGCAGGGCCTTCGGCTTCCATTTGGAATGAGATGTGGGACCCGTGGAGGGCTGTGACTTAGGTTTATAAATCCCTGCTGACACTTCCTGCATTTAACCTTGGAGGGGTGTTCTTTTCTCTGTGCACGTGCCTCATACAAGGCAAAGCAAATGCAAGGGCGTTTTTGTATCAGGCAGGTGCAGACCTGGGTGAAGGGTGCCGGGCATGAAGGCATGGGTGTCCCTGCACTGTGTGAGTGATGAGGACACCAGGAAACAGTCTGGAGGGGACATCTGCTTCCTAGCTCCAAATGACTTTAGAAATGGGGGAAGTGTTACCTGATCTAACATGTTGACCAGGAAAGCTGAACATCTCAGTTTTCATATGATTTCAAAATTTTGTGACATGGCAACATAGATGTGGGATAAATCTCACTCTGAATGTTCGTTTGCAGTCTTTTGTCTTCTTCTCATTCATAGTATCTTAGAATTATTTGCAATGTTCCAGTAGTCTCCTGATAGCTCTCATGTCTGCCCTTCAGTTTTCTCTGTTGCTCTGGATTTAATGTACTTGGTTTATCTACCTGCCTGTCTTATTTATGGATCTGGTTGGATCTTGAGCCTGCACAATGCCTTTCCTGGCTATTTGCTGCTTAGTTTTAATTCCGCTGCATTGTTTGTTATAGTTCATACTGTCAGTTAGGAGTAAAAAAAAAAAAGAAAAAAATAAAAGCTCAAGCAGCTTTTTAATAATAATCTTGTTAGCTCAGGGGCAAAAAAGATTCAAAAGATGTATTTTTTAGACCCCCAGTGGCAGAATATGGCCATCTCTTAAGATTTAATCATACATTTTATAATGGGGTCACTGAAATCTGAATTGCGATGTCTGGCCTACTTTAAATTAGGCCCCGTTCTTTTAATATAGCTTTTATTAAGAGGGACTTGATTTCCTTTGGGAGAAAAATGAGGGCAATATGATATAAATTGCAATTATAAGAGATTCTAGTGTTAATATCGGGGCATTTTTTTTCCCAGAAAAAAAACTGAGGATGTGTTTATAATAGACAATAGATTAGCTACACATAAACAGATAACGTTTTGGAGTAGAACCGTATAGGCATATAATTTAATTCTAAGTTAATTCTTTTCATTAAAATTACCATAGAAATGCCTTTTTAAAAAAATAATGGTTCTTTTAAAATAGGAGTCTATACTTTTGTGTATGTTAAAAATACACAAGTATCGGGGAGGTGAGCATAGCTCAGTGGTAGAGCACGTGCTTAACAGTATGAGGTCCTGGGTTCAATCCCCAGTACCTCTGTTAAAAACTAACTAACTAACTAACCAAACTTAAATTACCACCCCTCCAAAAATCCTAAAAATAAATAAATACATAAATAATCAATAATAAATCCATTAAAATTAAAAAATTAACTAGTCTGAAAAAAAATATATGTGAGTGTGGAAGCAAGGAGTGTTTGAACTTGACTCTCAAACTCATAGGAGGGTGGGGTGACCTACCGGACAAAAAGGGATGGAAATATGTAAAGAGACCATGATTAGCTCTTACTCCGCTAGACCCCAGATGGCCACACCTTCCACCTTTCACGGAAGGACGGAGGAACAAGAATTGAACCAACTCAGACAAAAGACCTTCTTCACACGCGTAGACATGACCTTCCTCAAAAACCTCGATTTGCATTTGTGAATCTCCTTGATTGGACACTGGCTGCCGTGACAGGCAACTTACTCAGCATTTTCCTCCTAAGTAAGTTAAGGAAAACCTCTAATATTAACAGTCCCAATAAAAAGAGTGAAAAAGGAACCCAGGAAATGACTTTGTGAGAGCAAAACTTCCAAGAGGCTATACATTGTTATCCTGAAAGAAATCAAAGGAGATATTGTATCTCTAAAACGGAAGAAGAAAAAAGAACTCAACAAACATGAGAGAACTCTTAGAAGTGAAAACTATGAGAAGCGAAAGACACGTTCACTATATGAGGTTGAAATACAGAATGAAAGATGATGGAAAGTAGGAAAAGTACAAAGATGGACAGTGAAAACTGGAAGAATTCAAAAAGTACAGCTCAATCTGTAAGATGCAGTGTCTGATGGATAGGGATTCCCCAAATAGAAAAAATGCCTGTGACACAGGAAAAACGGGGCATGAGAGGATGGCCACGTCCCGGGGCCCAGGCGAGGCCCTGGGACACGCCCCGCCGAGTGAGTGTCAACAAACAACAAACACATATTGTGTATTTATTATACAGACATGAATCAGAGGAGAAGTTGACCATGTAACTTACACAAATAATGTACAACTAACTCCACCTGGACGTTCCCAAGCGCCTTTCCCCCACTAAAACCCAGCATTTAGATCCTG
Source organism: Camelus dromedarius (assembly GCF_036321535.1). Lineage (NCBI taxonomy): Eukaryota > Metazoa > Chordata > Mammalia > Artiodactyla > Camelidae > Camelus > Camelus dromedarius. The sequence continues at coordinate 73,613,745 of NC_087441.1, forward strand.
AGCTGCGTGGTTCACTAAAGCACACCTAGTTCTAGTGTAAGAACAAGGTAGTTTTTCATCATCCCTTTCAACTAGATTCAGAAAAAGAGAAAGATATTGTTCCCTCTGTTTGGCTCTTGGGGAAGTTGAGTCGAGGGGAGGCTGAATACCTTGTCAGAGAAAATTACGTCATGAAAGCTGGAGCTCGTTCCCTCCAGGCTCCCGTCCTAGGACTGAGTCGTCAGGCTTGGCTTGTAGACAAAGAATCTAAGAACCTCAGTTCCGACCCCATCATTTTGAAGAGGGTAATATTTAGGTCCAGGGACTTGCCCACCGTCAGAAAAAGTGTGGAGCTGAGCTAGTGTGCAGCTGACTTGATCTCAAGCCTTCTACTTTCGCTTCTCTCTGACCTTAAGCCATCGTCAGTAAGGTTACTTGTACTTTAATTTAGTATTATTATTTTTTTAACCAAGAGAAATAAAAGTTTAACATCACCAGAAACCAACCAGGGGACCAAGTAAAATCAAATTATCAAATTGTACTTTAAAATAGCTATGTTGTTTTTTTTTTTATTGAAGTATAGTCGGTTTACAATGTGTTAGTTTCAGGTGTACGGCATAGTGATTCAGTTATACACACATATGTATGTATTCCTTTTCATATTCTTTTCCATTACAGGCTATTACAAGGTATTTAGTATAGTTCCCTGTGCTCTACCGTATAAGGTTAATTTTAGATCCCATCTAACTTTTAAAGATTGTGCTTTCTCTTTAAATATTCCATACTGTCAGAGATTCTGATTTCCCCTTCATCTGCCTCTACTTAATTGGATGCTTGATCTTCACCCAAGCCTGAGATTTCTGGTAAAGGTGTAGTCCCTGAGACACCTAGTCTGAGTCATGATTTCACCTTTTCCCTCCTGCTGAAATTTCTGTTTGTTGTTCCCCAAATACTGGGCTATTTCATGCTCACTTATGTTGACAGCTTATATTGTCCTTTTTACCGATTTTTTGTGCAGTAACAAGCTCCATTATCCGGTTGTGGAAATACATCTTCTGTTTCTGCCTTGGTTTTTCTGTGAAGGGCCTGTCCTAAGTTTATGTCCCTAATAACTCCCCCAAAACATAAAGCATATGGTGGGTGTTACATAAAGGGAATGTACCCAATATAAGCGTTCTGTTTAATTTCATGGAATTTTTTAACTTCATTTTTCTCTCCCAGGTATTATCTAGTTAGTCTTTAAAATGTTTTTAAACATAGTCATTATTCCTTATCTGAGTTCTGTATTCCTTTATTAACATACCATTGTTAGCTGTGGGTTAGATACTAGCAAAGGAAACACATACTTCTTCTTAACAAAAATACTTATAATTTTTTATATATTTTTAATATGGAGATAACGTTAATCTAGTTGGTGATCTCTGCTCGACCATGGCAGGGAGAAACATTCAAGAGGCAAGACAACAGAATTTTGTGGTATCCACAGCCTTAATAAAGTTTGTAGTCGCTTTTAAAGAAAGAATGCAAAAGTATAGATATGGATGTGAATATTTAAGACAAGGAAACAAATTCATATGAAAATGCACATTTGGAACTGATAAATGCTGCTAGTGTCATGAAATCCAGAATACTTCAGGAATTTTAATAGTTAAGCAACTGAGATAGCTCTTTAAGTTTTCCTAATTTTTTGACTGCATACTTTTAAATCACCTCTTCATAAGACATCAGTTTTATACTTTTTTCTTCCCCCTAAGGGAAATAGAGAGTTGATTCAGTCTTCCCCTAGAGTGAATTTTATTATTGATAGCTGAGATGAATAAATCATAGCCTTTGGCACAAAGGCGGACTTGCCGTTTGCAGAACTGCTCCAGGTTTGTGCCCTGAACACCCAGGGGTTATGGTAAATTCTATTCCATGCAATTCCCGTGAACAAGAGAGAAAGTATGGCGTGTTTATCACGTGTATTGCTGAGAGCAGAGAACTTCTGTTTGGACCAGACATTGATGAGAACCAAACTCTTTACTTAGAGTTTTATCAGCCTGGCGTTTAGAATCATTTTCCACGGAGCTCACTTTGTGGTCTGTACACGATGTGCGAAAAAATCTTTTTTTTCTCCTCCACCACCCACCTACTCCCACTGCCGGGCACGGCACGAGGTGTGCGTATTGTGATAAAACCTTCCTGTCCCAGCGCCTGTAAGTCATCAGTTAGCATGATTCCAGGAACCCATTCCCCCCGGGGAGGGACCGCAAAGATCACTCTGACCATATACCTAGATCCCACAAGACCCAGCCTGAATGGGTCCTTTAGTTTCCTTCACCACAGCTGGATCTCAAATCGCCCAGGACCACGGTATTGTCACCCCATGTGATTGAGCTAAAACTGTCTTAGAAAGAGACAATGGTTTTAGTTGACTGCAGTTGAAATATTTATGCAAATTTGACAAAAAAGAAATGACTATATAAGCATATTGCTAGGCTCCCTTCCAAGATTTTAAGAAGATCCCCGCAAGTGGGGGGCCCTGAAGCTTAAAGCTTCATTGAGTTCACAGGACATAAGCCTCTGGCCCCCGAAAGCTTGGAATCAAATTTGCAACCTACCTTTATCAATAGACTTGAGAACCTGATTGGAATACATTTCCGATGTCTAATCTTTTCTCTGGCATTATTTAATCCTTCCATGAGTGATTTCCCATTGTCTTAATTCTTGCTTATTTTGTTCTGTTGCATTGTGTACAGACACAAATGGCACCTTCAGAGTTTTTGCTGATGCAGTTTAAGAAAGATCTGTTTACAGACATGTGGACAGGGTTCAGGTGAAGTTCTCAGAGACTAGCTCATGGGAAATTGTCAACTACCTAACAACCCCAGGCCTGGCAGGGCTAATGGGGGAGTCTTAGCATTGGAGCCAGAGAGAGCCCAGGCCCCTAGGATGGAAGAGGAGGGGGTGGGGTGGGGGACTGCAGCTAATTAGAACCTAGGCTTTGAGGCAGAGTACTCAGCAGTGCCCCCCAGCCCCACTTCCTCAGGTCTCCTGGTGGTGCCTCCCACCAGAGTTCATAGGGTTCAAAGTAGAGCAGAGAATGATGACCATGAATGTGGTGGTGAAACAAACCAGAATTAACTGACACAGGTACCAAATACCCTTCGAGTGAAGTCTGGAATAATGTAGATTAGTATTTTGATTACCTGGCTACATGTCTATATGGATTTCTTTTTGTTGTTTTTGTTTGTTCATTTTTCCCTTTAATTTTTTTAATTGAAGTATGGTCAGTTTACAATGTTGTATCAATTTTTGGTGTACAGCATCATGTTTCAGCCATACATATACATACATATATTCTTTTCATATTCATTTTCCTTGTAGGTTACAGCAAGATTTTGAGTATAGTTCCCTGTGCTCTACAGTAGAAACTTGTTGTTTATCTGTTTTATATATAGTAGTTAGTATCTGCAAATCTCGAACTCTCAATTTATCCCTTCCCACTCCCTTCCCCACTGGTAACCACAAGTTTGTTTTCTATGTCCATATTTAAATTTCTATCATGATCACTAATTAAACTCTCTTTACCACTCATTAAAGCACCATGAAAAAGAAAGCAAAACTGCTAGAGGTTTTTGTTTGGTTGGTTTTGTTGCTTGTTCTGGTTTTTGATGTTGAGGGCTAAAAGAAACAAAACAATTCAAAAAAAATTCATAAGGCGCTGTTGTTACAGAACCAAACTTGGATCCCCTTGCTCTGTACCCAGTAAAGGCAATTTACTGCCACCAGGTGGTGGTGAAGGAAAATGCAGCATTTATTGCAGGCGCCATATGAGGAATCCAGGACAGCTAAGGCTCAGAGAGCCCAAAGTCTCCTATGGGTTTTCAGGCAAAGCATTTTTAAAAGCAGGATGAGGGAGGGGAGTCACAGGGTGTGTTAGCAGCTCGTGCTCAATTCTGATTGGTTGATGGTGAGGTAATAGGGCAGTGTCACAGGAGTTGACATTAGCCATCCTTAGGTGCAGTAGGTCTGGGGGCTCTGTGCTCATGGTCATCAAGTAGTTAACGTCTTCCATTTGGTGGTGGTCTTAGCATCTGTAAAACAGCTCAGGAATATGCATCAGATAGTGTTACCTAGGTACTTCAGGGAGGAACTAAAGATTCTGTGACTGCCATATGGCTGATTTACTGTTTAAATTCTTACCAGTTTTCCTGGCCCAGCTGCTGCTTTTGTCACTACATGTTCATGTCCTTTCAAACAGTAATTTTTTTTAAAAAATTGAAGTATAGTTGATTTCCAGTGTTTCAGGTGTACAGCAAAGTGATTCAGTTATACATACATATGTATGTAATCTTTTTCAGATTCTTTTCCATTACAGGTTATTATAAGACATTGAATGTAGCTCCCTATATTAGACTGTAGATCCTTGTTATTTATCTGTTTTATATATAGTAGTGTGTGTCTGTTAATCCCAAATTCCAAATTTATCCCTCCTCCCCTTCCCTCTTTGGTAGAGCCATAAGTTTGTTTTCTATTTTTGTGAGTCTACTTCTATTTTGTAAATAAGTTCCTTTGTATCATTTTTTTACATTCCACATGTAAGTGATATCATATGATATTCGTCTTTCTCTGTTTGACTTATTTCACTTAGTATGATATGTCTAGGTCCATCCATGTTGCTACAAATGGCATTATTTCATTCTTTTTTATAATTGAGTATATTCTAGTGTGTGTGTGTGTGTGTGTGTGTGTGTGTGTGTGTGTAATCTCACAACTTCTTTATCCAGTCATCTGTCAATGGACATTTAAGTTGCTTCCATGTCTTGGCTATTGTAAATAGTGCTGCTATGAACATTGGGGTGCATTTGTCTTTTCAAATTAGAGTTCCCTCTGGATATGTGCCCATGAGTGGGGTTGCTGGATCATATGGTAAATCTTATTTTTAGTCTTTTTAAGCAACCATAAATTCTTGAGTTAGGCTTTTGTGATTCAGGGGAGGCCTGGGAGACTACAGCTGTTCTACAAACAAAAGGCAGGCAGAGGACATAGTGGGAGGGATCTGTCCCAGGAAGGCCCTATAGAGTCCTGCCTGGTTACAATGTGAAATCATACAATCATGCAATATTTAGGGGTTTATTGCTCAACTTGTGTTTGGAAAACACATATTCTGAAAGGAGAGTGAACTATAGTTTAAGCACAAAATAAATTCTCCTGCAAACAAAAGTTTGGAACCATTTCCTGGCCCCTTCCTGGAAATTACTTTCTTCAGACTCCTTGGCTCAGTTCTTGTCCAGTGTGTCCATGGTGACAGGCTTGCGTGGAGGTGACAGTGAAGGCCTTGTCAGCCAGTGAGAGGTGGCCTTGCCTTTCTTCTCTGTGTGAGTCCATGGGTCCTGCAGTCGGAGAAGAATTGAGTAATTAATGTAGGTGTAGATCTCAGCCTTTATGTGCTGCTGAGCTGCCAGGAGGAATGTGTGGGACAAACTGCAGGTCTGTTGCGTCTGTGTGGGAGGTTCGTCCCCAAAAGATTTGAAAATATTATAATGCCCCTTTGTTAGCTTGTGCGTTTTTCACATACATTTAGGGACTACAGGTTTCCTCCTGTCAACGTTTAAATCTCAAAAAGAATAACTCCTTTTTGGGTGACGTAATAATAGGTTTGCTGCTGTCAAAATGAATGTTTCTGCCCACTGGTAGGCTCTCTATAAATAAGATCAAATTCCTTTATGTTTTAAATATATAGAAAAACTAAGAAGAAAAGTTTGTGTATCTAACCCCCGAATAACTTCAAATCATCAGTTCTCTTGGGGTTATGGTTGAAAGTGGATTTTTGATTTAGAGAAGCTTCAGTTTGATTTACTTTACTAGTTTCCCTAACTTTCCTCATTTATAATATGAGCTTGGAGAACAACTACCTTGTGTAAGGAATAAATCATTTATACAGATTAAACTAATTCTTTAATTAATTCTTACTTAACTAATTCTTCTGAATAATTTAACCAATTTAATTAATTATTAATTTAATGAATTTTTATCAATTAATTTAACACATTCTTATTACTATAACTAATTCTTTTAATTATTAACTAATTCTTAGCTAATTACTAATAAAACTAATCCTTAACGAATTATTCATTTAACTAATTCTTTAATTTGGTTGGGACCCCAAATATAACAGTTTCCTTCTTTCTTTTTTTCTCCATGCATTATTATTTTATCTTTATTTTCCTAGTCATTTCATAGAGACACCATCTGGGTTATACTTTCCTTAAGGAAAGGAATGAATTATCCAAAGAATTAGAAAAGAATACCTTACACTAATGTACTCATCTACAAAACAGAAACAGACTCGAATATGTAGTAAACAGTCTTATAGTTACTGGGGGATCGGGGGTGGGAAGGGGTAAATCTGGGAGTTTGAGGTTTGCAAATGTTATCCACTATATATAAAAACAGATAAAAAAAACAAGTTTCCTCTCTATAGCACAGGAAACCATATTCAATATTTTGTAATAGCCTTTAATTAAAAAGAATATGAAAATGAATATATGTGTAATATATGCATAATAGGGGCATTATGTTGTATACCAGAAATTGGCACATTGTAACTGACTATACTTCAATTAAAAAAGTATGTATAGAGAGTTGAAATATAACTATAAAAAAGAACACCAGTAATCATATTATAAAACGACTACAACATTTTTTCTAGACAGCTAGATGTTTTCCCACAATGCCACGTTATTTTACATATTTTAAGGACTTGAGACATGTTTGCCAAAAACGCTTGTCACTGGTTTTATTTCATTTGTTATTACTATAGACTTTAGGACAAAGTAGCATACATACAGGTTTATATGTAATCATGTGGCCAGTTTAGTTGTAGGGGCGTCAGTTGAATATTTGCAAGGGTCTTAAGCAACACTTGAATGTGTTTTATAGAGGACACGACTTTTTTCCTTAATTAACTGCCTGAATGGCGGTAGGCACTGTGGTTGGTTTCCCATCATGGTTGCTCTCTTCTCTCTGAGAATAGCTGCCGACTTTATCAGAGTGCGAAGTCACAGCTGCAGGAACCTTCCAGAGCCTTCAAACAAGGAACTGTAATTTGGTCAATTGATGAATGTGCAGTGTCTGAGTTTTATCCCTCCCAGGAAAATTTTGTATGTGTCTGACTAGCAGCAGCTTTCCGTGGTGGAAACTTCTTTATCACCAAGTGTCTCAGTTAGTGGACTCCCCAGACCGAAGACAGTGTATTTAAATTGACTGTGTTATACAGGCACCTAAGTGTAAGTGATTCTAAGTGCATTGACTCTTTAATTGCCACTTTCTTATCCAACAATCTTAGGTGTGATGGCAGCCATTGGAAAGACATTAATACAGTCATTTTTAATTCATACTTTCACATCATTCAAATAAGTTAATAAGTATATATACATTTTAGACCACAGATTATTTCAGTAAACGGGGGCTAATGTTGACAACTAAATAATAATAGTAAGCACTTATTAAAGTGCTGATTTCTATTTCTACTCTGCCTGAGAGAGAGAACCATCCAAGGCCTATTTAAAGGACCACAATTTATAAATACCTAAATAAGTTTAGTGTTCATTTTGAAAAAAATGTGTATCTGAATTGCTTTTAAATTTCAGATGCATTATCTCTTCCTAACAGGTGCTAATGAAACCAGCCAAAGAAGCTGGACCCTAATCCACAGATAAATTGTTAGTATACAGGGAATCGGCAAAAAAAAATTGCCGTGTATACACACTTATACAGCTGTGCACATACACACTCATATATACAAAATCCAAGATGGAACACCTCCAATATTTAGACCATGATACAATTATGAAAGAACGAGGCTCTTAATATTTACTCCTAAAATAATTTCAGATATGTTCCCTTGGAAACTTAAAGACGGGATTAACATTTTCTAACATTTGAAGTAACTATGAAAAATCTCTTGAAATCAGTTTTCAGAGTCCATTAACTTTGATGTCATTTAAAATGCTGTTTCCATATGGAATAACTACGTTGATTATTCCCTAAGAAGTTAATTTGGTGTTTCAAGCAGTGAAATCAGCTTTCTTCCACACTTAAAATTACAGAGGGGAAAAAAAAAGTAAAGAATAGCAGTTTTGTAAGCTAGGATGCTGAAAAAATACAATCCGTGCTGCTCAAATTATGTTTATTCTCTAAAATTCCTATTTTTTTTCTTTCTAATTTTAAGAAGTGAGGCAATACATTTAAATATTCCATTTGTTACACCATTTCTGCACCTGGGTTTTTTCAAAAAAATGAAGTATACCAGAGGTTACTCAGACCTGTAAAACAGCTATCCAAGCGCCCATGAAATACACATTCACCAGCAGTGCTCCTTAACTAAGGCTGAGATCAGCCCAGCAAGGGAAACCTTAGGGAGATTGTGAAGTGGCTGTGGTTGTTGAGGCTACTGTTGCCCGTTGGAGGTTGTCAAACATTTCATTGCTGTGTTGTGTTACTAGAATTTTGAAATTGATAGAATTTTGAAACTAAATATCATTGTTTTTTAAAAGTTTGCCTTTTTGACTCTCACTTCTGTTTTGAAATGTTGGAAAATGATTTTTCCTCCTGCAAAGGGGGCTGTAAAGAGAAATGAAAGTGGTAACTACTAGGGCAGAGAGAGTTGCCTCCTTAAAAATGTCAACAGTGAAATAATGCTTTCAAAAGGGCTCTTAAAATCACACACTTAAAACCAAATACTGAAAAAAAAAAAAAAAAAAAGGCATGGCTTCCATGACTACTCAGCTCCATGGAATCAATTTAAGGGAATTTAGAAGCTGCAGACAGACAGCATGCTCAATTTCAAAGGTAACTGAGTTTAAGGAAGGAAATAATAGTGGAAAATTGCTAGCGGTCAAATTTTTCCTGATAAAAATCTCTGTTCTTCTGTGAGTTCAATGGGTGATGTAGTTCACTGACCACATTTTTCCTCATATACCCGTATAATCCCAACTGTGGGGCTTAGGCTTATGAAAATTAATTGCACAACAAAGAGAGTAAATGAAATGAATTGTCTGGCTTGGGGTTTGGCCATCTATTGAAACCTACCCAAGTGTATCATGAATCTAGTGATGAGAACATTGCAGTATTTTATAGATGGTCTTCAACGTTTAAGACATTTTAAATTATTGATAAGATATTACTAGAGCCTTCCATACTGTATAATCTAAATCAGTTAACCAGAATGGCACGTCACTGTCCCCTGACCCCTTAGGAACCGTGTTGGATTTACTTAAAATTAAGTAATGTGTGCTATACTGTTGGTGTTTTTTTCCCTCTGATGTGTATTGGTCTTGGATTTTCATGTATATTTTTGCCTGTGAATTACCAGAATCATTTTTTTTCACCCTGAACTTATGATATCAGCGGGACTAGATGTTCTATACTCATCGACAAATTAGATGCGCATTAATCACCAGGAACACATGGCAACGACCCGCGAATTTGGAAACCACTCAAAAGTATCATTTGTGAGTTTGGCACTGTTGACAAAATGGGCAGTTTTTTGTTTTTCTTTTTTTTAATGCAAAAGGCATGATGCCAGGGACCTGGTGAATTAACATACTGAACCCTGTTTATAAGAAAGTATAAAGGATGTGACGGTCGTTTCTCAACTTGGGTGATAAGACAGACAGCTCCATTTGGAATCACCTTCCACCAGGATGGTAGAAACTTAATTTCAGTGAGTTTCTGACCCGGTCCCTCCCCTTCAGTTCCCTGAGATTTACCCAAGTTTGGGGTAACTAGTGTCAAGATATTTCGTGGACGTGGGGTGGAAGGAAATGAGTGTGGGGGTGGGCTGACCCGTCTTGTCCCCAGGTCCTCTGCCCACGCACGCGGAGGTCGGCTGAGATGGCCGTCATCCCATATGGCCCTCAATCATTTTTCCCATAGGTTACCTCAGAGCCATGCTGTGTTCCTGTCAGATCAACCTCTTAAGGTCTGGTGCCCTCTCCCTTTTCAGAGCTGGCAATCGTTTGACTGTTTCCAGGCTACATTATGGAAAGGAAAAGGGGATTTTGTACTTTCCAGACTCCCACCCACTCCCTCTGCATCTCTGGACTCAGTCCCGTAACCAACCACCTCCTTGCTCCCCAGGCCAGGAGTCCTGTCTAAGAGGAAGCTTCAGTCTCCTTAAAATCCATTCTCCTAAGCATTGCAGATCCATCTTGGACTTCTCTCTGTGTCCCTGTGGGTTTACACTTGCAGAAATTAAAGTCAGGAACATGCCTTTCTTTTCTGTGATGTTCTACTTTATACCTCCTGTTATGAGGTAATAAGCACAGTACAGTTTGTTGTCAGTGTGTCCAATAAAACTTGCTGTGATGATGGAAACAGCTGTCCAGTATCATCGCTAGCTCCATGACGCTACTGAATGCTTGAAATGCAGCCAGTGCGACCGAGAACTGAAGTTTTAATTTTATTCACTTGTAATTAATTGAAATTGAAATTGAAATTGCCACATGTGGCCAGTGACCACTGTATCAGATAAACCCAGGTAACTACTTAACTGTGGGAAAGGACCAAAGCTTTTTTTAAGATATGGCTCTAAATTGCAAAATATCTTACAGTCCTAAAATTGGATTTGGGAAGTACTATACGGCATGTGTAATTCAAATTTTCCTCATTGCAACTCGGATTGATTGCCTGCAAGAAAAACTGCTCCTCTTTCTGAATAGATTCTTCTTGTGCTCCTCTGTCACCAGTGGGTGTGGGCAGGTTGCAGCACGAGCAGATGGGAACAAACCTCAAGTCTCTGTGTAAGATCTCTTCTGACTCAGCTCTCAGTCTTTCATGAGAATTCTTTCTTTCACTTTCCAACAAGGCCTCTGGAGATGTCTTCCTGGGATGGGAAGGGGCTCCCTGGCTGGCCTGCCATTCGCAGGGTCTCTTTAGTCTCCCGAAGACTGGAGCTGGACAGACGTGTGTCTGGGCACGGCTCCCTCCCTGCTGGGACAGTCCACAGCAGCTCGGACTCCTGGTCTGGTTCTGATGGTTCTTGTCGCTCGTGCCCTCCCCTCATCTGACCTCAGTGTTGGTGGGATCAGCCTGCTGGCTCTCCCGTACAGCACAGACGAAGATCTCTGAGAGCCCAAACTGTTTCTGCATCATTTCCTAGTGCTTTGGAGCTGACAGAGGCCAAACAACAGCCAGTGCCACGTTAAATGGGGTGGGGGAAGGAGCCAGGTGCTCAGAGGCTCTTGGGTTCATCCTTTGCTTCTCTGGAATTTCTGCGGGGAATTTTCTCAGCTTCTACCTGCATTTGGCAGAGGCCCAAAGGCACAGTCACTTTACAGGGTCTGTGGAACTGAATCTCCTCTTCTCTGAAAGCTTCTCTTCCTCTTCCTGCCAGGCAGAGCTTCTCTGAAATTCTCAAATGGTTTTTAGTAAGCCTTTTTTCTTTAATTCATTATTTTTTTAATTTTATTTTTTTTAATTGAAGTAGAGTCAATTTACAATGTTGTTTTGATTTATGGCGTACAGCATCATGATTCTGTTATACACACACATATCTTCCTTTTCATATTCTTTTTTATTGTAGGCCATTAAAAGGTATTGAATATGGTTCCCTATGCTCTACAGTAGGACCTGTTGCTTATCTGTTTTGTATACAGTAGTGCGTATCTACAAATCCTGAGCTTTTATGATCTGAATTAGCCAAATTTGTGGAAACTTCTAGAATTTTAGAATTTCTCACTTTCTCTTTAGGAAAAGCCTGGCTTTCTCATAATTATTGTGTCACAGTGGAATCAACTGCCTAGTATTTGAAACTGAAAGTGAATACTGGTTTTTTAAAATTTTTTTCCTGCATTAAAAATACAAAAGACACATACAGTGATAGTAATAATGCAGCCTATAAAATTGGGAGTTTCCATTTTTGAATACTTGGCTGTGTTTTTGAAAATTGACATTTGTCACTTTTATGTCCTAAAAGAAATACTCTGCAAGGGAAAATTAGCAAATCTCCCACAGTTTTATTTAAAAGTAAAATACTAACCACAACTGAATTAATGAAAGTGTTTGGATAAAGAAACTCCTGAATTTGGTATCTTTTTGTTCCAACAGAAAGCAGATCTCCTCCTGAGCTTCATTTAAAAATGTTTAAATGTGTAACAAAAATCAAATGTTTCGCACGGTATGAAAAATTCTGAATCATGAACACTTATGTAATTTTTTGCCCTAATGATAAGAAGTAACTAAGGGACAGTTTCCATTCTGGCTGCAAAGAGTTGAACATAAAACTGTTTTAGAGATCATAAAGTGGGTAGGTCCCTTAGTCTAGAAAATTAGCCATTTATTTATATATTGTAGAAGATCAATATGAAACAAATTTAGCCAAATTGTAGTAAACTTTGCTTGAGCGTTTGCTTTAAAGAAAGTCTGGAAAGCCCAAGATTGTTTTGATTAATTAAAGGACGGTTCATTCTCCTGTAAACTGATTCCATCGTAGTATGGTGCCTCTTCCTCTTGGAGAATTATCACCTGTCAACTCAGCAGGTGGGAGGATAATAAAAAAGGCCTCAGGTGACCGGAAAGGATGCTCTGATGATACTCCCTGAGGCACTGAGTGTGGGAAGGATCAAACCTGAGCTCAAAATGTTCAGCCATGATTTTATGTTTAAAAAAACTACAGCTTTTGATATTCCCATCTATACATTAACACCATTCTTTTTGGGGGACATGGTGGGACATCATCATTAAAGTTGACACAGGTAATTTCATAAAAATCACTGTTTCATTTTGCTTAACCAGTTGCTTCATGGTTCATTTCAGAATGGACTTCCTGAAGCAAGGATTCTGGTATTTTTGAAGTTAGAAATTTTTTTTCTTTTAAAAAGATTTTTATTAAAATGTAGCTGATTTACAATGTTAGTTTCAGGTGTTTACCAAAGTGATTCAGCTATACATGTACACATATATATATATATATATTTTTTTTTATTTTCAGATTCTTTTCCCTTATATACTATTACAAGAAATTGAGTATAGTTCCATGTGCTATACAGTAGGTCCTTGTTGTTTATTTTATATACAGTAGTGTGTGTATGTTAATCCTACATTCCTAGTTTATCCCTCCGTACTTTCTCCTTTGATCACCATAGTTTGTTTTCTATGTCCGTAGGTCTGTTTTTGGTTTGTAAATAGAACTTATATCATTTTTTTTTTAGATTCCACATATAAGTAATATCATCATGATATCTATCTTTCTCACTCAATATGATAATCTCTAGGTCCATCCATGTTGCTGCAAATGGCATTATTTCATTACTTTTTATGGCTGAGTAATATTCCATTATATACATACCACATCTTCTTTATCCAGTAAAGTTAGAAATTATATGTAGAGTCATCTTTTGGTCATAGTTATTGATATCCTCACTTATATTAGTCTAAGGAGCAAATGACTGACTTTTTCTCTTTGAGCATGTAAACTAGTGTTCATTTACACTATTTGTTCTTTTAAAAACATCTGAAATACTTTGCTGGTTTTCTTTTTTCTCTCATCTATCTTTATTTTAAAGGGCTAAGTCCTTCATAATGACCTTTTTTATTGTTGACATATCTAGGTTCATTTTTCATTTTTTAAGACTTTTAGTTTTAGAACAGTTTTAGGTTTCATTTCATTTTTAAAAACTTTTTAGAGCAGTTTTAGGTTTACAGCAAAACTGAGAAGGAGGTATGAAAGTTCCTGTATTCTCACTGCCTGAGTACATACATAACCCCCGTTTTCAACATCCCGCACCAGACTGGTATGTTTGTTACAACTGATGAACCTACTGTGACATGTCATTTTCACCCCAAGTCCACAGTTTACATTAGAGTTCACTCTTGGTATTTTACATTATTTGGGTTTAGACAAATGTATAATGACATGTATCTATCATCACAGTATCATAGATTATTTTTATTGCCCTAGAAGTCCTCTGTGCTTCAGCTATTCAAGCCTGCCCCAACTGACCTGGGCAAGTGCTGATTTTTTTTTCACTGGGTCTGTAATTTTTCCTTTTCCAGAACATCCTATATTTGGAACTATACAGGATGTAGCCTTTTCAGATTGGCCTCTTTCACTTAGTAGGTATTTAAGTTGCCTCCATTCCTTTTTATGACTTGATAGCTCATTTTTTTTTTAATACTGAGTAATATTCCATTGTCTGAATGAACCACACTGCATCTACCTGTTCATCTCCTGGAGGACATCGTGGGTGCTTCCAAGTTTGGCATTATGAATAATGCTGCTATAAATACCTATGTGCAGGTTTTTGTGTGGACATTAGTTTTCAACTCCTTTGGGTAAATATCAAGGAACAGGATTGTTGGATCATATGGTAGGGGTATATTTAGTTTTGTAAAAAACTGCCAAACTGTCTTCTAAAGTGGCTGGACCATTTTGCATTCCCACCAGCAATGAATAAGAGTTCTGGTCCTTATCAGCATTTGGAGTTGTTAGTATTTCAGACTTTGAGCATTCTAATAGGTGATGCTGATTATTTTATTAATAATTTCAGTTGTTGTAATGGAATGGCCTACCTATTTGTTTCAAAGTAGTGGGGACCACTGTTTAGAAAGCAAGGATTTCACCATCCTTGCCTTCCTTGTCTTCTGTTCAATGCAAAAAACTGGACATGCGCTGTTACTCATTCTACTGCAGGGTGACACTGTTGCTCACCACCTGTCATTTAATCTTTGCCACTTGATGAAACAGACACCTCTCACTGTTTTCTGTATTATATTGAGTCTCAGACGCATGACCAGTTCTTTGCTATTGAATATTGTCAGAGGTCATTACAATTTGTAATCAGAGGAACTTGAGGTTGAATTCTGGCTCCACCAAGTAATATTCAAATAATATTGTGCATGTTATTTGTAAGATAAACTTGAGTTTCTTCATCTGTGAAATTGGAATAATGCCTACTATTTAGGGTTATTGTAAGGACCAAATGGGTATACAGATTCATAGATATGGATATACAGATAGATATTGATTTAGATTACTAAGCACAAAATCTCTCTTACAGTTATGGTATATTATAATGATTACATGATTATCATTTGTGTTGGATTTGTAACTAACCATTGGGATACATTTATATTTTAATTTCACTGAATTGCCTTCCAATTTGGAACAGTTTTGAATTGCAAGCTTTTTATCTGACTGGTGGTGAGCAAAACTGGGAAAGGTCAGTGAAACAGAAAAAAAGCAAGTCTTATGCAAAATTTAAATGAGACAGTAATCATTTAAGAATGTGAATGATTATAACACAAAGAATACATATTAATGAGGAAAGATCAAATTGTAAAGAACTTAAATTATACCGTAGTGAATTGAAATGGATTTTTCACAGTAAATAGAAAACTTTGATTCATACATAAGATGGTCAATTAATTGCTCTATTTTGTTGGTTTATTTAATCATCTTAGATCATGTGTTCTGTTTACTTTATTCATTGTCTTCAGTCTTTCTGTTTATTTCAAGTTATGTCATTGACTATCTTACCAAGTGATAGACATAAATCATCCTTTTTCCTTTCTGAGTAATGGGCACCGGGGCATGAAAACTGGTCATAGAGAGAGAATATGGTTATTAATGATGGGATAAAAATATGCTGGAGAGATCGGGTGGGGGAAAGCAAATAGGAGAGATATTTATTCCAGTCTGTGGGTTCAGGGATGGTCCACTGAGGAGACGGTGATGTGTCTTTGTGACTCCCAGGTCTAACCAAGCAGGAAGGACACAGGAAACTGGCATAGGATAAACAGCAGGATCAAAGATGTTCTCTTGGGCCTGCTGAGTTGGAATCTGGTAGACCTGGGCACGTGTATTATTTGTGCAAAGCTTCCAGGCGACTCTCATGCCTCCTTGTGCTCTTTTCACTTCAACATGGAAGTCTCTAACTTTTATGTAGTTTCTTCCTCCAGAAAAAATAACTAACAAAATGAATATTAAAATATTGTTTTAAAAGGAAGGATTTATCTATAACGAAATCATTTCCTAACACCCTACGAATTTTGAATCACAAATCCTGGAAAGTCAAGCTCTGTAATGTGACTGGACATCAGCTCTTCCTCATTTGACAGCAACTGCGGAAACTTATTGTTTGAATAAACACGGTACAATTTGCAGATACCTCAGGCTCGTCTTAGATTCGTGTGTCTCCCTGTGTAAATTCTTGCTATTGAGAGAGAGAGAGAGAAAAAAAAAAAAAACCAGCCACCTAAATGAGGTAATTCTAAAGAGGAAATCCAACTATTTTGCTCCTAGAAATTTTCAGAGACCAGTATTTCAAAAACTTTCATAAAACCAAGCTGATATTACTGGGATATAGTGATTTATTTTGAATACTGGCAGAAGGGAATGAAACTTCTTAGTTTGGCTAAGAAGCATTTTCATATTTTGAGACAAATTTAGGTGAACCTGAAATGTATTGTCTGCAGCAGCTGGTTGGGTTAGGTCAATCACATTTGTTTCTATTCAGACAACCTCTTCCTTTAACACCCCATAGTTTCCTTTGATTTAAGTGGGCATGTCTCATTTGGAGACCCAAATCAGACCTGTCAGCCTGGGCACAGTCACACAGAGAATACAAACTCCCAGGGTTGTGTATTAGCCTGAAAAAACAAGAGGCAGAAGATGACTGCTCATCACCATCCAGAGCAGGTGAGCAGGACCACATACCAGACGGTGCCCCTGAAGCATCCTGCCATGGGCTTAGCTTTAAGCTGCCTTCCCAGCACTGGCGGACCAACAGGAGACACCTGATTCCAAGGTGCAGTTAGTGATTCCAACAGAAGGCAGTCTCCACCGCTTACCTAGTCTAGGTGAGGTGCTTCCTGTTTTCAAAGACATTTAATGTTTAGGCCAGGGTTGACGAATAAACAGGAATTCTGCTAGTTCCCTCCATCCTTTCCAACGGGAGCTGTCAGTCAACACTCGGGCATCCCTTCCCACCTGGCTCAAGTGAAGACCCACTGACACACTCAAGAGAGGACTCCAGACTGTCACTCCCAAGTGATCACAACTGGCATGAAAGATGAAACCTATTCGCCCTCTCCATATTAGGGTGAATTTTTATAAGTCAACACAGAGGGCAAAAAAACTCGTGTTTGTGGCTATGCTTATGGCTCTGCCGCATCTGAAATTAACAGAACGTCTTCTTGAAAACTTGCTTCTTTTATTTAATGATCTGTCTTTTCTTTTTTAAACCACATCTTGGTTCAGGGTTCTTAATGGACAGCTTGCGAAACAAAAGATTCATTTTTCTCCTGTGCTCTGAAAGCCATTTAAATTGGCTATTTGTTACTCTTCTGCCTCAAAAAGGAAACTTAGAATTTTCCCAGATCAGATGCTACAGACACATGACACCAAAAAAACCCTCCTTTTTCACATTCATCCATTGTCCTAATTACTCTTTAAAGATAGAGAAGGTGTTCTAAGTGCTTCAGGTTTTTGGTTTGGGTTAATTTTTCCAAACTGGGGGAAGCCAAAGAGACTGGGGGCAATTGATTCTGATTTGGAAAGATGGATAAGCTGGCTTAGAATCTGCAAAGTTTATTTTATATTTAAGCCTCTGAGTGCATTTACTCAGTTCATCAAATTATTTTTAAACTCCTTAATGACTTGAGTGTGGACGAGGCCGGCTGCCCCCACCTGGAGTAACACAGGAGTGGGCTTGGGAAGGGTCTGTGGCCAAAGGAGCATATCAGTGAACTGTCTTCCAAATGTTAGGGCCTCTTAATATTTCAGGCCCGTTAATAAGATGCATATAAACCTAAGAGAATCTGTAATCAGCCAAGAAAAAAGTATCATAAATATCTCATGGTAATATTTTGGTCTTTTGGACCCACTCACAGTGGTTTGTGTTTTCCTAATTGGACCCCGACTGATACATTTACTTTACTGAAATATAAAATATATAGATTTGAGTCTTATCTTCTGGGTACATGTATGTGTGGTTAGAACTGGCCTACTGTTTGTGTCACTTCTGACCATTATTTCACAGAGTATTTAAGATATATCTATGATTTTTAAAAAATATTTTAAACTTGGACTTTTGGCAGTATTATTGAAAATGCTTTTTAGTAACCCAAGGATTTTTTAAAATAATTCAAAGAATTGAATAAACCAATTACAACTTGATATCATCAATTTATTTTAAAATAAACCAAAAATGATATAGTTTGATGTTTGTTAGGAAAGATCAATAATAGATTGATATAAAAAAAAAAGTATAGTAAAATGTTAGTAAAATCAAGGTATACAGCTGTTTACTGTAAAAATCTCTCTAATTTTCTGTATGTTTGAAAAAGTTCATAATAAAATTTTGGAAAAGAATCAAATTTTGTAGATTCCAGTACAATTTCTTTTTCTTTTTGACACTCAGAATCAATGATTTAGAATTCTTAATCAACTTTTTTTCTCTTAATTAGCTAAAAATAAGAAGAAAAGTCTGTTTAAATACAACTTAAGCAGTCTTCTTCATAGACTACCACTATTTTGTAGGTCATCAAAGGACTGTAACTTTAAAAATTTAGGAGCATCATCATGTAGTCATAAAGGCCAGATTCATAATTGAAATGTAAGAAGAGAACATTATTATTCACTTTACTAATTTTTTAACAGAAAGTATGACTATGATTGAGGACCTTTCCTGTTTGGACGATTTAATTGATATTTTTGCATAATGCCTAAAATATTAACTATAAGGCATGTGATTCATGGAGGTTAGCATTTTGCCCTTGAGGTAGTCCCTTTAAAGGAGGTCTCTGCATGATGCTTAGAAGTGCACTGTTGTCAACATCTATGTCCTTAATACATGCTGGTAACCTATTCAGTTATTTTTATTTTCCCACTGAACAGCATTTTACCGTCTTAAATGTAAATTCTTATGTAATTTTTAATTGAGATAATTGACGTCTAGTGTCATGTAAATTTAAAGTGTGCAACATTATTGATCTGAAATGCAGTGTCAGCTCACACCTCTATTGGGTCACATAATTGTCATTTCTTCTAGTGATGGGATCTTAAGATTTAGTCCCTCAGCACGTTTAATGTTTACGATATAATTGTACTGTTGTCTACAATCGCTGCACTGTGTATTAGATCCCCAGGACTTGCCTATCTACTACTTGCCAGTCTGTACCCTTAAACATCATCTCTTCCATTCCCCGACCCCCAAGCCTCTGGTGACCACCACTCCACTTTGTTTCTTTTTTAATTCTTTTTTTAAAATTCCTCATATAAGGGATATCATACAGAATTTGTCTTTCTCTGTCTGACTTATCTCACTTAGCATAATGTCCTCAGCGTCCATCCATGTTGTCACAGACGGCAGAATTTCCTTTTTCTCCCCCCCTCATGGCTGAGTAGTTTTTCACTGTATATATGCCACACATTTTTATCCATTCATCTGTTGATGGACACTTAGGTTGTTTTCATGTCTTGGCTATTGTGAGTGATGTTGCAGTAAACATGGGATTCAGACATCTCTTCAATAACTTTTCCATTTGCTTTGGATGCACACCACCCCGAAGTGGGATTGCTGGATCATATGGCAGTGCTGTTTTTAATTTTTTGAGGAATCTCCATACTGTTCTCCATATTCTGCATTAAATTTACGGGTAGTCCAAGTTTTTTTAAAATAAAATGTAAGTAAGAACCCCCCCCAACCCCGCAGTATTGAGGTAAACGTGGCATTATTGAACTTCACATCAAGACTTACTACCCTCACATATTATGTATCCTTGTTGTTGTAAAAGTTTTGCTCTGTTTTAAGATTTGGGGCATTTAGAGAATAATGCCAATCTGATTATCATTCTCAAGTGAGCTTTCAAGAGTTCATTAAAAGTTAAGAGAACAGCATGCTCTGGGAAGCAGCTATTTTTAACAGCACCAAATTTGAATTCACCTACTTTAAAGCTTTCCACTCCTTTTAGAAAATATTTCTACCAATAATTTTTAGATTTTTATAAGCCTGTTGAGGTTGCAGTTTATAGACCTATCTTGCCATGAACTGACATTTTTGTCTTTTAACTGATTTCAAGAGAACCAAATTGTTTCACTTCAAGAGCAGTCTATATAGAGAAGCAGAGTTTGCTCTAAAAAAATGGGAAATCATCAATCAGCGTTTCCAAATGTTTAGTTTAGTTGGGAGTCCTCAAATATAAATGCTTATTATACTTTATATGATAAATGGCAGCAAAGTTTTTGGCTACATGAGAACCTCGCTTTAACGGTAAAGGGCTCCTTTTAAAAGTGGAAATTTATAATTCCACTAAAAAATAAAATCCTAGAACAGGAGGTATACTTTTGTCTTGGATTTGAATAAAAAAAAATTAAAAAAAGTCAAAACCAGCCTTTGAAAGCTATAACATCTGCTGAGTAATTCAGCTATCTCACCAACAATCTATTTTCAGTGTACTTACAAGTATGTTATATTAGTGCAGATTTATTTAGAGAAATCCTGGAAAAATAATTTTTGAGATCACAAATGTATTTAACAAAAGTTACTGGACAAAAGAATGCTGCATTTTGGAAATACCGTGCCTGGAACCGATCACAGCTCTCTTGGCTGTGGTTCGCTGTATCTGAAATGTTCTTCTCTTTGACTTGTCAGCTACTCTTTGCTCTTGAGTGTCTTTTTCTCTATGTCTGTTTCCCTGTCCCTGCAATATATTCCACAAAAGAATAAGAAAAGAAAACAACTCCAAAAAAAAAAAAAAAAAGAAAGAAAGAAAGAAAGAAAGCAGAGAAAAATTAATTTGATGAAATAACTCTGCCTAGCCCATAAGAGAGAGAAGCAGGTTGTGCACAAGGAGGTGATTGTGTGTGTGCAACACGGATGTACGTTTGAGTGGCTGCGGTGTTCGCGCATGCGCTCTGAGCCAGGCAGGCTGCGTTCATGTCCTGGCTTTGACACTTGCTAGCTTCGTGACCTCGGGCAAGTTACCCGATATCTCTGAGTATTCACTTCCATGCCCACATAAATGGAGATAACAATATTGTTTGCCATAGGATAATCTGAGATACACAAGTTCAGAGAACAAGTCATACAAGCCTTTATTCAATATTAGCATTATTCCAAGGATGTGTAATAATTTTTAATGCATATATAATGTTATATATCCACATATAGTTGTCCAATCCTAATTAAGCTGTTACTCAATTATAATTATGCTTTTTTGACTAAAGGATTTGCTGGCAATGATTGTACCAGTGACAAAAAAGGTCTTTTTTGTTTTTTCAGTATAGCCTATTTGAACTATAGTCTTGATGGGCTGACAGATTATATTGAAACTGGTCTTGAAACAAGGCTGGATTAGAGTTTAAATCACATCTTCTTGGATTAATTGCGCTTTGCAGGTATTTTCCTTCCTAGCATTAAATCTGCATTATCTATCCAGATACCTTAAGAAACTCCTGTAGTTGCGTATTTTCTGCTAGAGCAAGATAAAATCATTTGTGTACGTCAGTGTGTGTGTGCATGTATGCGTGTATCTGAAAGAAAAAGGACTTCAAATATCTACAACTTAGTATTATAAAAAACCATACTCTTTTGCAAAAATTTTCTCCCATTTTGTAGGTTGTCATTTTGTTTTGTTTATAGTTTCCTTGCTGTGCATAAGCTTGTTAAGTTTAATTAGGTCCCATTTGTTTATTCTTGCTTTTATTTCTATTGCTTGAGTAGACTGCCCTAGGAGAACATTTTTGAGATGTATGTGAGATAATGTTTTGCCTATGTTTTCTTTTAGGAGGTTTATTGTATCTTGTCTTATATGTAAGTGTTTGATCCATTTTGAGTTGATTTTTGTGTATGGTGTAAGGGAGTGTTCTAGCTTCATTGCTTTACATGCTGCTGTCCAGTTTTCCCAACACCATTTGCTGAAGAGACTGTCTTTATTCCACTGTATATTCTTGCCTTCTTTGTCGAAGATTAGTTGACCAAAAGTTTGTGGCTTCATTTCTGGGCTCTCTGTTCTGTTCCATTGGTCCATATGTCTGTTTTTGTACCAACACCATGTTGTCTTGATGACTGTAGCTCTATAGTGTTGTCCAAGTCTGGGAGAGTTATTCCTCCGGCCTCTGACAAAGGCTTGATCTCCAGAATATATAAGCAGCTCATACGACTTAATAAGAAAAAACCAAACAGTCCAACCCAAAAATGGGCAGAAGACCTAAACAAGCAATTTTCCAAGGAAGACATACAAATGATCAGTAGACACATGAAAAAATGCTCAATATCACTAATTATCAGAGAAATGCAAATCAAAACTACAATGAGGTATCACCTCACACCAGTCAGAATGGCCATCATTCAAAAATCCACAAATGACAAATGCTAGAGAGGCTGTGGAGAAAATGGAAGCCTCCTACACTGCTGGTGGGAATGCAGTTTGGTGCAGCCACTGTGGAAAACAGTATGGAGATTCCTCAAAAGACTAGGAACAGACTTACCGTATGACCCAGGAATCCGGCTCCTGGGCTTATATCCAGAAGGAACCCTACTCCAAAATGACACCTGCACCCCAATGTTCATAGCAGCACTATTTACAAGAGCCAAGACATGGAAACAGCCTAAATGTCCATCGACAGATGACTGGATAAAGCAGATGTTGTATATTTATACAGTGGAATACTACTCAGCCATAAAAATGACAACATAATGCCATTTGCAGCAACATGGATGTCCCTGGGGAATGTCATTCTAAGTGAAATAAGCCAGAAAGAGAAAGAAAAATACCATATGAGATTGCTTATATGTGGAATCTAAAAAAAAAAAAAATGAACATAAATACAAGACAGAAGCAGACTCATAGACATAGAATACAAACTTGTGGTTGCCAAGGAGGAGTGGTATGGGAACGGACAGACAAGGAGTTCAAAATTTGTAGATACTGACAGGTATATAGATAATAGATAAACAAGATTATACTGTATAGCACAGGGAAATATGTACAAGATCTTGTGTTAGCTCATAGCGAAAAAGAATGCAACAATGAATATATGTATGTTCATGCATAACTGAAAAATTGTGCTCTACACTGGAAATTGACACAACATTGTAAACTGACTATAACTCAATAAAAAAAGTTATTAAAAAAATAAAAAATCATACTCAGTGATAAAAAACAAATGACTTTATTTTTACCCAGGCATCAGTTGATTGCAGTTTACATGTCCAATTAATATAATCCAATCAGGTGGGCTAAATATTAAAATATAATTTTCTGTAAGTATGAGATGAAGTAATTACACTTGAATAATCTTTGTTTTTATCCAAAATAAATTCATCAAGTCATTATAATTGCATTAGCTGGTAAATGGAAGAATAAAATTGGGTGCATCATTGTTAGGTAGGAGCCTAGCCGTGTAACGACCATAGAGATTAGTTATTCAGACTCCCACCCCACCCCCCATCTCCACTTCCACCCTGATTAGAGCACTGGCCGGCTGGGGGCCTCTGAGGGGCTGACACAAGGTGGGACAATTGGATCAAGTCACTTAGCCCTGGAGGTCTGAACAGGAAGGTTAGAAAGCCTCAGAGGCTGGAAGTGAGTTCCTCTCCCCTGTCCTCACCAGTCCCTACCTCCAAAAATGACACTCTCCACTAAGGTTTCTGAAGGGCTTGGTTCATAGATAAATGCAGTCTGAAAAATGAGCAGAAGTTTGAATCATCTCACATTGTTGGATGTTTAAAGTACTAAAACCAAAGATATTTCTAATTAAAGAGGTCTGCCTTTAAAAAGATCTTAACCATTGACATCTGTGCTGAATATTAAAAAAAATATTTTGTATTATTTCAAGAACAGCTAATTAAGAACAAGATAAAGCTCACTCTTGATACACATCAGATTTGAAGCTTCACTTGATTTCATTTCTAACATCATTTTCTCATACAGAAAATCAAGTGAATGTTTCATACTTGCAAATGGTGTCTTAGGAACTTCTGAAAGTGAGCTTTTTTTTTTTTTTTTAAAGAACTTGATTAATGTCAATGCCTATTATCAATCTGCACCTAATGTCATTTTCCTACTTAATAGCATTGAAATCAGTAAAAAGCCATTCTGCCTCGCTCATGGAAATGTACACTGGGGTTGGGATGAAAGGAAATGCACTTTGCAGGCGCTCCTTGAGTTTAGAATTTGTTGAAAATGTAGGTGTTTCTTCCTTAAAGCTCAACACTCTGGACATTTTGAACCTTTTGCTTCATTAACCGCATTCATTCTAAAATACCTTTCAATGGAAAACAGGAGCTAATTGTAATACCTTGAAGCAAATGAGATATTATTGCAATCATTAAATCCAAAATGAGATGCAGATACATTAGACCTGCCGTTCTGTCAGCCTGTTAATAGCGACTCACACTTCCGTCGGTCACACCGATTTCTTTCTTTTCCAGTTGAGACGGAGTACTGCATACTAATCGTCTACTAATGCCTTTTACAGGAGGTAAAATGTGTATTGAGCTCTCTCACACTATTTTCTATTCATCTAATTTTGCAAAAGTGACATATGACATGATGCTTTCACCCCATGCAAAGATGCATCTGCTTTAAGAAAATGATTTTATGTAACAATAGGATGACGAATACAGAGTGTGTGTCTTTCCACTAATGAAACTGTTGGTAGAATCAGGGGGCTTTTTATGAGATCTCTCAAGATTCAGTGTTTAAAATATGCCTCAGCATTTCTGTGCAAGGTGCAGAGCCTGTGGACTTGGTAGGGTGTGTGGCTGGCTTATGCCAAGAAGAGAAAGCATCTGTTTTCTCCAAATTGTGTGATTTATTTTTTTTTGGAGGGGAATAATGTTTTCATCAAGGACATAGCTCCTATATTAAAATATTCAACTGAGATACGTTATGTGTGTCAAATGACGTAGGCAAAAGGAAGTTTCTGTTTATAGAATCGACCTAAATTACGATTCGTCGTGAACTGCTTCAGGTAGATGGGTTTTTCTTTCGGTGAAGATTGCTATGCTCTTTGGTTTCTGAGAAGCTGAAAACAGCTATGGTCTTCCTGACCCTTTAATCCCTGACCATGTCCTTTCTTACTGCTTCTTTCTTCCTTTTATCTTAAATCTTACCTTAATATTAATAAAAATGCTACTAGAAATAATAACTTATTAACACTTATTGAACATTTACTGGGTGATGGACTCTATGCTTAGTGCTATGAAAGATGACCCCCTTTAATCCTCACAATAAACATATAAAAGGGATATCATTATTATCTATATTTTACAAGCAAAAAACCCAGACCCATGGGTGGTGGAGTCACTCACCTGATGTCCTACAGCAGATGTGCGTGTAGGTGGTCTGGTTCTGGGTCTCCTGCTGTCAACATCTCCATCATCCGGTGTTTACAGGGGCTGGCAGGATGGATGCTGGAAAGAGAGTCAAATCAAAGATGTAGGTAGTGTTTTCTCAGAAGTGTTTTGAGAATAACCTTTAAGCTACACTCTCATCAGAAGAATCAGGGCAACCTCGTGCCATGCAAGCCACTTTCTTCCCTTGATTCTCTTTGTATGTTTCTAAATCCACTCCAGCTGCTGCTGTGGGTGTCCATTTCCTTGCCCTCCGCCTTCCAGTGCCCCCCCCCCCCCGTTGCCCCCGTCCCATGCCATCGTAAAGCAACTTTGATTTTGATTTTGTTGTAAAGCAGCTTTGAAGGTTCTCGGTCTTCTGCCCTGGCCCTTGTTGCTGACTTTTGTATTGAGTTTGGCGTTCCTGGTGACTCGTGCCCTCCGATACTTGGGTTTACCTGGCTCCTTTCCTGCTGGCTGATGTGCTTTTGCTGAGTGTTTAAAGGAGAACCAGCGTCCAGTTCCTCCAGTTACACCATTGTCATCGTGTTTCTTGTTGAAGGCAGAACCTTCTCTCTTGCTGCCACAAGGGATGCGAGGGGATGGCTGGGACAGTGCACCTCCCTGACCCTTGAGGGTGCATCTCTGTTGAGCATCCTCTAGACCTTTCTTTGCAGAAGCCACTAATGATCAAAGGGTAGCTCCGCCTTCTGCCAAGTTTCAGAGCCTTAGACTAGGGGGTGACTCTGTGCCCAGGCTTTCCCATCATTTTCCTACCGTGGGCTTAGCTAGCTGGTCTTCACGGAAATTGAACTCCAAGACGTGTGCACTGATAGTCTGAAATCTCCCTGAGGGCCTGCCCCCTGCAGTAGTTTTCTTTCTGAGGCCCCCTTTCTTTCCTCCTTCCCTTACATGTCTTGAAATGAATGAAAGACCTTGATGGGAAAGTGAACTATTCTAATTCCCACACTCCTCCCTCTCCCCTCAAACTGCTGTGAGTTTAACCCAGTGAGTGTCCATCTGTGTCTGTACATCCTTTGTTTTCTACCCGGGCCAGATCTCTTCATCCTCATGGCGTAAGGACCACAGGTGCTATCTTTATCTCTCCAGATCCCAGATCCACAACCCAAGACCTTCTTTCTTTCCTCCTGCCAAGGGTGTGAACGGCTTGTATTTACACCTATTCTAGCATTTTCTTTGTCTTGGACTCCTTTCCCCTCCAGGAGATGGATAAATTTTAATTTCTAATTCCTCTTTCACAAGACATTTATTAAAACCAATAAACACAATGATTTCTATTTTGTACGAGTTTTTATGGCTTGTTCATAGGAAAGCAAACAGAATTTACAAAATTGGCAAATAATGAGAATTATGGAAATGCAAACCCTCTGAAGGCTTAATTCAAACTGAAGCGGGAGCTTCAGGGTGCTTTCTAGGATGCCCCCCAAATGCCCTTGACTTTCTGCATGGGTGTTCCTTTGCCGACCTCTGGTTTTTATCTGAGGGCTCAGTCAGCCCAACAAAGCCAATGAGATTTTACCCTCGGGAAAAAGAGGCTGATTTGGTTGCCAGGTTAGCTGTTAGCCATCCTGTCCAGAGTGCTTGCTGGCCCACTTCTTTCATTTTCTGTAGCCACTTTGACTAATTCACAGCCATGGCTCCAATCACTGCCCAACTTACATCTACACAGGGACTCATCACATGATATATAGGAACGTGGTCATGCCCCTTAGTACCTTAAACCCAATTAGCATGAACATTTTTTGTGAACTAAACACTACGAAAATTCCTTACGCAAATGAGATAGGGTTGGAAGGAGTGGCTTTTAGGGGAACATGATTTGTTGGGAAGGCATATTTTTTTGTTTATTTGTTTGGTTTGGTTAATATTTAATTTTTTATTGAAGTAGAGTTGATTTACAGTGTTCTGTTAGTTTGGAAAGGCATAGTTTTTTAAACTGATGGATAGTCAGTTTACAACGTGTCAATTTCTGGTGTACAGCATAATGTT
Source organism: Camelus dromedarius (assembly GCF_036321535.1). Lineage (NCBI taxonomy): Eukaryota > Metazoa > Chordata > Mammalia > Artiodactyla > Camelidae > Camelus > Camelus dromedarius. The sequence continues at coordinate 73,641,059 of NC_087441.1, forward strand.
TCAGTCATATGTATATTTTCATATTCTTTTTCATTGTAGATTACTACAAGATATTGAGTATAGTTCCCTATGCTATACACTAGAAACTTGTTGTTTATTTATTTTATATATAGCGGTTAGAATCTGCAAATCTTGAACTCCCAATGTATCCCTTCCCACCTCCTTTATCCCGTTGGGAAGGGCATAGTTTTAATGTGATTATATCTTAAAGATTCTGTCTGTTCTTGGCTTATACTATTATGCTATGGAAACAAAGGATAACTCTGGGGTAAGTGTTCTTAAAAAGTATGAATTAAAGTCCCATAAATAATGACTGAGGACAAAATATTCCTAGTAAATTTATTGACTTCCAAAGTGCATAAAAATTTTTATGAAACAGAAGTTGAACAGAGGCTTAATTTATTTGTGGAACATTAGTAGCAGAGATAAAAGCCCTCTTGTATAAATAAAGAGGCAGCGATTTATGGTGATTAAGACTGAGAAGGCAGAGGGTGTTATTGAATTGAACCAGGGTCTTGTCTGCAACGCAGCAAAGCCTATCTACTGACACTAGGTTGTGGTGAAGGAAAGTACAGTGTTTATTGCAGGATGCCCAGCAAGGAGAACAGGCAGCTCATGCTCAAAAGACCTGAACTCCTCAATGGCTTTCAGGCAAAAGTTTTTAAAGGCAAGATTTAGGATACAGGTTGCAGCTCCTGGACTCTAGTACAATTGATTGTTGGTCAGGTAACATGGTGATGTTTCAGGAATCTCCATCATCAACCTTCTGGTTTCAGCCAGCCTGAGGTCCACTTGCTGTAGTCAGCATGTAGTCATCCTCCTCCATCTGAGTGGGAGTCTTACCTTCTGAATAACAACTCAAAGATTCATCACCAGGAAGGCCTCACAGGGTCCTGCTCTGTTTCAAGGGCATGGCTATATTAGCAATTTTGATCTTGATCTATACCACAGCCATTTCAACTGCTACAATTTCAAACTCTTTTTTTTTTTTTTTTTTGTATTTTAATATCCTTGCTTCTAACACTAGAATGCAAATGTGAGTTTTTGCTTTTGGCATATTTTATTTTTTACCTGGTCAAAATCACTAGGAATCTATATTCTTATAATAGTACCCTGCACTTCTCAGAAATCAGGAGAAGAATGTAGGGGTAAAAAATGAGAGGGTATCAAAAGGAGTCTTGTGAAAATGAGGACAGATAGAGACAGAGTAGAAATATTGGAGGAAGGATTAGGGGAAAAGGAGACACTAAAGAGAGACACAGAAAAACAGAGTAAAACATGAAAGAGAAGTTCAATAAATTATGACTTTGGATGTTTAGACCAGTTGAATGAATTTTACTTTTCCCATTTATACTTGGATAATGACCATGCTCAACTTTTATCACCATTATTTGGAATAGTCACTCTATAATAGCTAAGAGCTCCCCTTTCTTCCTTGGCAGCTTTAATTTTCAGAGTTCAAAGTTTTGATGTTTGTAGAATAAACCTTCTTGAATACAGATGGTTTTGCTGGAGGATGAAATAATTTTTGGTTTATAAATTCATTTTCAAACTTTAGAGGTTTTGGTTAGTTTAGAATATGGGCTTATATACATACCTCTGACATTCAAACACGGGCAGAAAATCGTTTTTGCTTGTTTGTTTCTGTTTGTGGATTATTACAGCTGCCTTGTACCAAAATAGCTGAAGGTTATATTTTGAATCAGCAACTATTTCATACTTCTCAGCCTTTCCTTTCAAATCAAACTCAGGTTTACAGACTAATTAGGGATAACATATGGTGTGAACAACAATAACAAAACGCCGCCTTGATGGAAACAAAAAGGCCCCGAGGTAAACAGATTAGGCACTTTTCCACAGTTTTCAGTTTTTGTGAGCAAGTCATTCAGAGAATGTTGTTCTGAATCATGAGACCAGAGCCTCCACTGTTTGTCTTCCTGCTTCCACTGCCAACGCTCCTTGCACCTCATTCCAGGAAGATTCCAGTTCCTCTTCCACTGATGTCCTGGAGTTCACATTTTTTAATTCTTAGGTATATTTTATATGATAACAGAATTATTCCCAGATTGCCTGCTGGGGGCATTTTATCCCTTGTCACTGCTCTGTTTCTGCCTTCCTGTCTCTCTCTGTGTGTCTTTGGGTCTCTGTCTGTGAGCGTCCATTGCTTTCTGAATCAAATGGAAATTTCTTAACGCTAGCTTAACATGTGCTTTGCCAACTTGACCTCTCCTTTCATTGCCTGTTGTAGTTCTTCCATTGTCAGCCTCCTTTTTAACAAAATTTTAATTTTTTAAGCTTTTTTTGGGGGGGAGGGGTGGAAGTTTATTTATTTGTGTGTTTTTATTAATGAAGGTACTGGGGATTAAACCCAGGACCTTGTGCACGTGAGGCATACACTCACATTGTCACCCCCCGAGTTAACAGATCGCCTTCCTTTTGCCCCTGTGGTATGGACTCCCATCAGGTGTCTCTTCTTTAGTTTGAACACTCCAGGGGTGACAAAGGGCAGCTGCCCTCATTTCAGATATTTACACATCTCCTTTATGTTCAAGTTAAAATTTTATTTTTCCACCTAGAAAGTTGGAGTGAATATCTCTTATCCCAGGATAATGTATCTATAACTGTTTAATAAGTTAAAACCAAATCTATATTATTTATGTATCGTATATATTGTACATTTAAAATGTAAATAACATATGGAAGGAGCATTATGGAGTCATGTCTCTTCATTAGAAGAGCAGTACATACTTGCTAACTGATGTCTTCAAAGAGGATTCTTTGGTTCCTCTAAACATTTTGCACCTGTGTTCTTATCTGTGTACTGGAAACAGTTGCTCGGGACTTTCTGTAAAATATTTGTGGGCCTGGGTGGTGGTTTTTAACCTGTACTTAAGACTCTAATTTGTGAGTTAGTCTTTTGAATTTCAAAAAATAAATCGTTGAACATATATTATTTTCAAAAATTTTGTGAGCATTCATCAGTGTAGTCTGTTGATAACCTAGGTGACTTTTTTGGGGGGAGATGGAGGTAATGAGGTTTATGTATTTACTTATTTATTTATTTATTCAGTGGAGGAACTGGGGATTGAACCCAGGACCTTTGTGCATTCTCAGCACACACTCTACCTCTGAGCTATACACCTCCCCCCCCAGGAATAAACTCTTCTGGTAAACGTGTGGGCAGCTAGTGTACTTTATTTTAGGCCTCTTATATATATCATGATCAGTCTCAACAGGATTCTATAAATCAGCCGTCTTATACCTATTGGTATCCACCGTCTTATACCTATTGGTATCCACTATTGGCTGCAGTTGACAGAAAATAACTGAACTCAAAATAACATAATAAAAAAAAGGAAGCTACTTTACATAACGAGGCATTCAAAAGTGAGAAGAGGAATGAGTCATGGTAGTCAACTTGCAAGATTCACGTCTCTTTAGTGGAATGTGTGTGTTGATGTGTAAGTTTGTTGGGGGATGTTGACAGAGTTTGCTGTACACCTGAAGCTAGCATTGTAAATCAACTACACTTCAATTAAAAAAAAAAAAAACCCTCTAAGAGCTCCAACTAAGTGCCCAGCATTGAACTTACACAATCCCATCAGGGTTGGTATAATCTAGATTAAATAAAGAAACTGAGGTACCACTGGGTCAAATGAGTTGTTTGGGGCTATGCAAGTCATAACTGGTAATTGGGGCATTCAGATCCAGGTTTTTCTGATTTTTTCAATCTGTGCTTTTTCCAGTGACCATACCACCATTCTTCCATTAAAACGCCTTGGGAACATCTGGAGTTGATCTTCCATTACCCTGTAGGATAAATTTTCACTTGCTTGATTTTGTATGAATGTACATATATATATATATATATATATATATATATATATATATATATATATATATTCAAAGGGACTATATGTGTAAGTACAATCTAGTTTGGTAGATTTGAAATATTATTATCCTACTTAATTCATTGCAAAGAATTCTAAAGATACTAAAAATCTAAAGTGGACCAACGTTTTACTTAATGGTCTTATAATATGGACCTTATTTTACATATTTATTGGTATTAGTTAAAATTTACATCACAGCTCAGTTTCGGTTTCTTTTCTAGAGGTAGAGTGAAACCATCTCATAGCAGCTCCCTGAGCTGGTATTTTTTCCTGATTCCACGTTCAGTGACCTCACATGGGTGGCTTGAGATCGCCCACTAGGAGTCTTTATACCACAGAAATTGGCAGACCCTGCAAATCAGAGCTTCTTCCTTCCTCATGTCCCACCTTCTGCCAAGCCAGGAGAACCAGTTGTTAAATTTTTTCAAGCTTGTCACTGCTTGTAATTCTTGCTTGAAAGTCTGCTGAAGTATTTAGGAAGGTTTGTGAAGAGACTGCATCTAAGCAAATTAATTTACCTTCCTGTTCCCAAGAGATAAGCTCTGACTTTTGGAAGTGATTTATTTTCTCTGAGCCCATAAAGTTAAGATTCAAATATTTTTCTTTCTTGTAGGACTAATTTTCTCATGTTCTTTATTTCTACAAAGAGAGCTGGTGATAGAGCCGACTTTCTTCGTGTCTCACTTTGGTGCTTATCTTTCTACATGGGATGTTCAGCAGATTTCAAGTTCTGTCCAAGGCTGTTTTGTTTGAAAGGACCTTCTTTTTCCCAAAGTGCCACTGTATAACATATTTAGAAATAAATTGCTTCAATTTGCCTGAACAACCTTTCAATAAGGGACAATCTTTAAGGGAAATTTTTGCTTCTGCTATATCAACAGTTTTAAATGCTAAGTACGCACAGCACTTAAGAAGGCCCTTGCAGCAATGGATCTATACATAATTCACAGCATTTTATAGTAATTCCAAGTTTAGAGCTCCAGCTACAGATGCTAATCTCTCCAATTCACATAAAAGCCTTGGCATTAGAAACCATACATTTTGGATGCCACATCATAGCAAATTCTGCTCTGCAAATGTCTTAGATATTCAAAATGATGAAAATAAAAGTTACCTTATAGAAAGTCTTCCTGACTGGGTAAGATGAAAATGAGTTGTAGTGTAGATAAGTGCAAGGTCATGCTTTTAGGGAAAAGTGATTCTGCTTGGAAGTCACTTGGGTCCAAGATCTCCTGCACCCAGAGAGAGCTAGAAGTACTCTCTCTCTCTCTCTCTTTTTTTTTTTTAAAGAATCTGATGGAATTTTATTGATTAGAGAGGTCTTCACATTACTAGCCAATTTAATGAGGATATGAAAATTAACCTCTTTTTCTTTTGATTTTTGTGAATTAACAAAACCATAATGTCTTTCTGCTATGTTAAGTAAAATTCATTAATGTGTCTCTTGAAGGTAACATGGAGAAACTCTATTGGACAGAAGATTTGATTAAGAAAATTTTGGAGGGAGGGTATAGCTTAGTGGTAGAGCACGTACTTAGCATGCATGAGGTCCTGGGTTCAATCCCCAGTACTTCCATTTAAATTAATTAATTAATTAATAAACCTAATTACCACCTCAAAACAAACAAAAAGCTACAAAATTAAATTAAATTAAAAACATTAAAAATACAGCCTGAAAAAAATCCTCTAAAAAATAAAATAAAGTCTCAAAAAAAAGGAAAAAAAGAAAATGTGAAGCAAAGGATGAGAGTGAAAATGACTTTAAGAAGTTATATATTTTATTCCAGAAAACTGAGGCCAGAAAAAGGGAGTAAGTCAAATATTCAGATTCTTCAGTAGAATGATAAGGTGAACACAGGCCCATGCAATGAGCTGAAAGGAGTTACAGTCAATGGGGAGGAACTTCTCAAAACCACTTTCAACAGTGGATAGTAAACTAACTACTTCAAGAGAAGATGATTACTGAAAACTGACTCAATAATACTTCTAATACTATTCAGCCTGTATTAAATGTTCAGTCCATTTTAAATGCTAAAACTCTTCGATCTGTTTTAAGTGATTAAGGAAATGTACTTAGGCACGTTTTAACTAACCAATATATGTCAGTGGTTCTCACATGTTCATGTGCCTCAGAATCACAGCAGTGCTTGCCCAGAATGGAGATTTCCAGGCACCACCCCAAATCTACTGAATTGGAATTTCTGGGGATGGGGGTGCAAGACTCTAAACTTTAACAGACACCAGAGATGATGCAGCTGAGCCATGGACCACTTGGAGAAATCCTGCTGTTAGGAAAGACCATCCTAGTATAGTTTTAGAAAGCATGATGGCTTCTCACTAATATATGTTCTTCTGGGTGAATCTGTCAGCTCCAGTTACTGTATCTACCACCAACTCACTGAACGAGTCCCCGGCTTTTAAGCCTTTTGTCTTTCTTCACGTTGATGCTTCTTGCTGAGTTTCCTGTGGCTTCAAGTCTACTTCCCTGAAGTCATGTTCATCTTTCAAGACCCGTTTTGGATCTCAGCTCCTCTGGGAAATCTTCAGTTCACTCAGTCAGAATCTATCTCTCAACTCTGTGTTTCTGTAAGACATCGAACATGGGATAGCATTTATCACAGTGTGTCTGGTATCTACGTAGAGTTCTTTACCAATTATGTAAGTGCTTCTCTATCAGCGCGACCAGGGGTTGGCAAATTATGGTCTGTGGGCAAAATCTAGCCCACGCCTGTTTTGTAAATAACATCTTATGGGGACGCAGCCATGCCCATTTGATTGCACATTGTTTAAGTCTGCCTTTGCACTATAAAGGCATGCTGAGTAGTGTCAATAGGGAGCAATGGTCCTCAAAGTCAGATATTTATTATCTGGTTCTTTTCTTTTTCATTTCATTTCATTTTATTTTTTTTTTTAATTTAATTTGAGGTATAGTTAGTTTACAATGTTGTGTCAATTTCTGATGTACAGCATAATGTTTCCATCATACATATATATATGTATGTTCCTTTAAATATTCTTCTTCATTGTAGGTTACTACAAGATACCGAATATAGTTCCCTGGGCTATACAGGAGAAATTTGTTTTTTTTAATCTATTTTATTGAAAAGCCGTACTTTAAACTGATCTATGAGCCCAAGGAGGTGGCATCCCCTACTATTAGTTGACTTCTCCTTTTCCAATGTGAAGATCTTTAAATGGGGGAGAGGAGGACAACTTGAATAAACTTCAGAAATGACAATTAAGCATTTCTTTAATGATAAGACTTAATGTGTTCATGCAACTCTGCAATAAAATTTTACTAAAAATTTTTCCCTCACATTTTACAAAACAACTTTCTTCATTTTCATATGCATTTTGTACAGAGCTGTGTCAACATCGTCACCACGGTTGTTTTTTTGAGTTATATAATGCAGATGGACAATATCATCGCTTCCTACCAAATTATTTGAAATACAGTTCGTTTTTGAATCCGTGTATGGTTTTACTCCAAGCCACAGATACTCATTTCCATAGTGTTAGGATTTCAAACATTGATCCTGAGTTTTATGTTCCTAGGTGCCACAGAAGGTGATTGCTGCTAAAAGATGAGGTTATACTGCCTTGCATAATGAATGAATTTGTGCTCAATTTCTTTTCCTCCTTTTTCAGGTGCTTCTACCAGGTTTCTTGTGTTATATCGAACCATCATTGCTTGAGGTCATTTCAGGCTGATGTGTGTTCCCAAATAGCACTTCATTTTGGAAGATAAAGTGATTAAAAACTGCCCCGTAAGATGCGACACTGTGTGAAGTCTCAAATCAAAATCAACTCTTTCTTTCCTAAGTGATGATTTCAGGGAGGGACCCTATCTTGTCTATATTTAATTATTGCATACAGTGATGTTCATTTAGAAATGAGACCAAGACAGTAAGCAACCAAATGAAAAAAGGCAAGGAAAAAAACACCTTAGAAGTTCCATGGAGGAAATTATGTGGAGCGAAAGGCCCCCGAGGACACAGTGCTCTCTGGAGTGCAGCCGGCCCTTTGCGGGCTTTGTGCGATTCCATTCATTGGGTGAATTATTGCCCGTGGACACGGCTGTACTCAAATAACAGTGCAGTGCTTGCAGATGTTAAACGTTCTATTGTATAACCGACTTCTTTTGTTCTGATTTTATGCTCAACAAGCAAACTTCTGATAATTTGGCCTCCCACGGAGTTTGCTTGTAGAAAGATAATATGAAGATGTGACTTGAAAAAAGATAACAAGCTACCTGGAGTCAATCCCCGGGGTGGCTGGACTCCACATTTGCCTCCATGCCTTTCTTTGTTGTCTATTTCCCCCAGTTCTCTCTTAACTGGTATCTTTCATCTTCTGATGTTAATACATTCGGTGATGTTTTAGCCTCTGTCTGCCCATCTTAGGGACATTTGACCTCTTAAAGCTGACTTTCTATGACTTCTCCCTTATCTGCTAAGTGATGGTTTGACAGTGTAACTCTCAGAAGACAGTATTATTTCCTGCTTGCTCTGGGAGTCTGAAATCCCTGAAGAGGAATGATTATAAATTGTGTTCTTCCTCACATTAAAAAATTGAGCAACTTACTTACACGTAAAGAAGTCAAATGCTGTTGGTTTTATAAATTTTCCCAGGAGTGGGGAGAATTCCATCTTCCATCAGTTCTTATGGACTGGATAGACCCTGGGGCTGCGACACGTGTAATTGTAGGGTTGCTGAGACAGAGTATAACCTATAGTTTGAAATATTATTAGCACTTTCTAATTTTTTAAGGAAATGTATTGAATACCTACTCTGTGCCGGGTGAGATGCTATGTGATAACAGCGTAAAGAAGTTTTAGGCAAGTTGCTTTTCATCTAAAGCAATGATTCTCACTTGGAGATTATTCTGCCCCCTGGGGGACATTTGGGAACATTTGGAGACATGTCTGGGTGTCACACTTGGGAGATGCTGACATCCACTGTCATCTAATGCCATTTAGGGACGTGCTAAACACTGTACAATACACAGGACAGCTCTCCACATCAAAGGGATATCCAGCCCAGTAGTGCCAAGGTTGAGAAACCTCGACCTGAATGTTAAAACAAGTGTAAAAAATTTCTGCATGACCTGATAGTGACTCTAACAGAAGTATATGTGAAATGTTAAGGAAATAGCCTCAGTGGAAATGCTGTTTTTATCTGGTTGATTATTTTATATTTTGCTTATTATATACCAGTCTAGGGCATGTTGACTTCTGGACAGATACCTTCAAGAACCAGATAGATGTCCTGTTATCACATTAAGAAGTTCAGTCTTCATACATTGATTTTTCTTTTTAGCTTGTATTGCAGAGATTCCAAATCCCTGACTAGAAACAGATTTTAACTGCGCAATGGGAACTATGAAATCAAATTAGAGGTTCAGTGGACTTCTAGTGACTTTTGGGAATGGCCAAAATATAGGTCAACTGTCGGTCAGTTCTCTAAATCTCAATAGTTTATTGTCCAAGGAAGAAGTATCTAATTTAATAACTCTTGCTCAGGGTGAAAACAAGCTTTTCTGCTTCCTGGATACCAACAACATCTTGAAATACACGTGTGCATGCACACGCGCATGCACACACACACACACACACACACACAACTCCCACAAAACTCTGTATTAGAAGTAAGCAAAATAAATACATAAATAATCATAAAATTTTAACTTGACCTGTTACATGCCAAAGTGAGAGAACTGATTACTGACTTTGTGTGTCGCTTTGCTTTCTAGATTTATGATCTTGGCAGATCTGGGCTCACACATAAAACAAACAAGCACAGATTGAAAAACAGTGAATTGTTTATAAAAACTCATGTTCCTTTATGAGTTCATGCGAAGAGTCTTTCCCATTCTCCTCGGTTTTTTTTAACTTTCGTCATTGGGAAAAACATACCCCAAAACTGTTTAATTAATTGAGAAAATGCAGAAGCAGTTTGTTCATCATTAGGACTATAAACCAAAGCAAGACCCCATCTGTGCACTTGATGGATATATAGTTACAAATGCTGTAATGAAGGTGTGTGTACCGCCACCTTACATCCCACAACTTCTAATGCTGTCTTAGTGTTTAATGACGGGACCTATAGTTTCCATGAGTATATTTATATCTGTCAGACCTTGTGGCTGTGCTACTGGGAGTCAGAAAATTGTCCTGTCAATGCCTTGGGGAGCTTAAGAAAGCTTCATAGATTAGGAAGGGTTTGGAATTCTGGGCAGAAGGGAAGTGACATTCAAGGTCATTGTAATAGAAACATGAAACACAAATTTTAAAGAGTACACCTGTGCCCCTCCACCCTTTGGAGGAGCAGTGGGAGACAAAATGGGGGTTTGATCTGGAATGGGAAGGATGTCATTGGATATACTGTGAATTTTAGGGGTTATCTCCTATGAAATTTAGATTCCGAAATTTTAAGACAATGAGAATGGCATAATTAGATTTCTGTTTTAGAAAGATAATTCAGTAGTTAGTTGATGGATTAGACGGAAGGAAAACTAGAATGACAGAACTCATCTAGGAGGCTATCATAGCAGTCCACGTGCCAAAGGTGTGAACTAAGTCAGCAGATAGCACCCGGAAGGGAATGTTTTTCAACAACAGCTTCAGCACGAATTGGAAGGAATTGATGGCCAGTTAGATGTCGGAAGTAAGAACACACAACAGTCTGAGAATGATGGATGTCACAGTTTTAGCCTGGGCAGCGTGAAGGATGCAAATCAAAGAACTGTTTTGAGATGAAAGTGTTTTAGTTGCCTGTGCAGCATTTAGGGAACTGTTGAGAAGACTGATCTCTTGGAAGAGAGGACAGAGTGAGAGGTTAGGATTTAAGAATCATTAGTAACTGCAGATGGTGGTTCTGATTCTGAGAGGGATGAGTCTGTACCAGCACAAGATGAAAAGTAGGCATCTTTGACAGAAGTTTAAGGAGCAGGTTGATGAAAAGGAGCTAAGAGTCTTAATTTCAGATACAGATTCCAGGAGAGTGTTGTCATCGTCACCAAGATGGGAATAGAGGGAGTTTGGAGGATGAACAACAGCAGCAAATTTTGCAGAAAGTCTAAGAAAGCTAAAGCCTATGAAAGAAGCTTATGGATTTGAGAACTGGGAAGCTATTAATACTGACTATAAATTTTTCCATAGCATCTGTGGATAAAAGCAAGATTGCTGAGTTAGATGGAGTGTTGGAGGGGGTGCTGTTTAGATTAGATGAGTTTGGTGAAGATTATTAACTGAACATTATATGCTGGAAAGTTTTCTTCCATGATTTTTTTTGTTGTTATCATCTGAATGATTTTTTTTTTTCCAAAGGAAAGTACACCCACATAAATAGAAGAGGGACACAGAAAAGAACTGTATAGATTATCTTATCTACCTACTCAATTTAGAGAGAGGGAAGTCAGAATCAAAAAGGTTAAGTGTCTTGCCCCATATATGCACACAGTCAGTTGTAAAACCAAATCTGGGATTGGCCTCTTGATTCCTCATCCGGTACATTATCCATTCCTCCGTGAACGGAAAGATAGAGGTCATTTCTATGCAGAGGAAAACAAATGAGCTGTGTCATTGCAGAAATGTTCTGCATGGTTTGCTGCCATCTGTCTTGACGCTCTGTCTGGACTCACAGGAACTGAGGCTGCTGAGTTGCATTTAGATGAACCGTGCGGGCACGACATGGAAAATCTTTTACTTGGGGGTTCAGTAATTTCCATAGATGGAAGATGGAAGATACAAAATCTTTAGGAGACAATTCCTAGAGCTGTGGAGTTTTTGAGGACTGACTGTGGTTTCCTGTTTTGTGAGATTCTGGATCTCTATGTCTTCTTATTAGACCTTCTGTATTTTATATGGATGGAAATGCAATTGGAGCCAAATCCATTGCTTTCAGAGGGAGAAAGTGATAAAGCAGGCAGAGCATTGGGGTGGAAGTCGGTTCACCTAGATTCTGACCCCAGCTGTGGTCCTTTGTGCCTTTAGACACTTCACACTCTCTGGGCCAAGTTTCCTTGTTGGATTAGCTCAGGGTTTGAAACTGGGGGTCTCTAAGTCTTGCTTGTCAAGCCCACGTAACTGTTGGAATTTTAACGTCTTCAGTCAGAAGTGCTTTCCCTAGGTTACCTTATGTCCTCTCTTCATACACACGTCACATCGTCTGTAGACATAGGACTTGTGAGCCCTGATGTCCAGGTCCCTTTCAGCTTGGGCATTCAGTGATTCTGTTACTGAGCCCAGCTTGGGTCCACCTGGCTGCACAGCAAAGCCAGTCTACTGACATCGGGTTGTGGTGAAGGAACGCACAGCGTTTACTGCAGGAGCCAAGCAAGGAGTCCAGGTAGCTAGTGCTTCAAAGATCCAAACTCCCCAATGGCTTTCAGGGAAAGAATTTTAAGGACAGGATGAGGGAGCAGGGGTTGTGGAGTGTGTGATCAGCTTGTGGATATTCTTCTGATTGGTGGGTGGTGAGGGAAGCGGGAGTCAACCTCATCAACCTTCTGGTTCCAACTGGTCTGGGGTCTACGTGCTTGTGGGCAGCACACAGTTAGCATCTTCCACTTGGTGGGAGTTTCAATGTCTGAAAAACAGCTCAACAGATATGACTCAGAATATTCTCTGTAGCCCTTGAGAAGGAACAAAAGGTCCTTGAGTTTGCTTAATGGCTAAACTATTATTATTTTGTCTTGCTTGACAGGTTTCCTCTCTTTCTGCATTTTCTCACTTCTCTGATTAAATGTACTCTGTAGAACTTGAAGAAGGCTAGGAGACTGAAGTTTTTCTCCAGACAAGAGGCAGGTGGAGGACATGGGGTGGGGGGTTTGTTCCAGGAAGGCCCTGTAAGGTCCTGCTTGGTTACAATTCCACAACAGAAGGATTTAGAGTTAATAGCTCTGTGGATTCAGATGTTCAAAGTATTAATTTACTACATTGAAACTGTCAAAGCAAGTGCACTTAAGCTATATGTATACAACCACCACCACCACCACCACCACCACAACAAAAAACCAAATATAAACCCAGAACTATTGTCCAGGCTTATTATTTATTGCCCATAATGGCATAATTGTGAACTTCTGGAAACCTGACTTAGGACTAGAAATTAAGAATCCTTTAGGTTAAAGAAACGTGTAGTTTGATGTAATTATTAAAATTTATCAGAACATTAAAGGTCATCAGAAGAATTGCACCAAGATGTGATTAGTAGGATGTTCTTTCTTGTTTTTAAACAGCCTTTCCAAATTACTTTCAATATTCTTGCACAAAATTTGGAGAAAAAGCAAAAGAGCTATACACAGAAATCTGTGGTGGTATGCCATAATTTAGCTCCCGTTTTTTTTCCAAAAGTCACTTTAGACTAAGACATGTTTGTCATTATAGGGAGTGACTACAGTTCTATATTTTATTTCATTGAGACTTTCTTGGCTTACTTATAAAGGGTCATAAGATTTGTCCTACATAGGGAACACTGGGGCTTTCTGTTCTGTACACGTTCCTTGGAAATCCAAATGTCACATGAAAAACTAGAAAATTGATGCTAGGAATTGTTTGTGTGACTTCCCTTAAGTGTACTACATCCAACCAGTTGACAGCAAGTCTGTCTCGGTGATAAACTGGTTGTCCTCTCAATCAGATGACAAAAACCGGTTCTCCAGGGTCCAGCTGAACTCCTTCACCAAGAGGACTGTTGAACTTTTAATAGTTTCCGAAAATGAAATAATCAGGCATTTATTTGTCAGAAGCTTAATATAAATTTCTTTTGTTTGATTTTATCTGGGCATTTTTATTGAATTTTTCTTGATTCAATTTCTCTGACTCTTCGGTGAGAATGGCTTTTTGCTTGTAAGTTTCACTCAAGTTGACATTTTGATGGTTTAACACATTAATGAAATTTCTAGAAGATGGGCTGTGTTCTTTGAAAAATAAAATATTGACAGAGTACACTAAAGGGACATTTTAAAGTACGTTTTGATTTCCTTTGCAGCTTGATAACATATTTGCTGCTGTTCAGTAGCTCCCCAAGCAATTCTTACCACTCCACGTCCAGATGATATTTGACAATGTTGCAGTACATCTTTCTGTGTCTAGATTTATGTATGCAAATCTAGTTCTTGGCTGTCTGTGAATACCACAAAACCTTCATCTCCTAGTCTAGCAATATGGAATCAAGAAAATAAAGCTTTCTGGAAACCATGAAGGAAGCTTTTCCACAGACACTGAATTTCCAGACCACAGTCTACTTTGCTTTACAAAGTCTACTTTTTGTTTTATTTTGCAAAAACACAGACTTGCATACATGTAAATGCTTTCCGTATGTTCACATACAGGTGCCAGGCACACCTCTAAATTGTATATATAATCCACATCATTTGTTCTCAATAGCCTCCTTACATTATAGGGATGTTGTTAGCTGTGTTTTGCAGATGAGGAAATTGAGGCACAAAGTCACATAGCCAGCAAGAGGGGACAGAGCAGGGCCCGACAAGATAGCTTGACTCCCAAGTCCCTAAACCTAACCAATAACACTGTTCTGCGTCACCTAATAAATGGGCAAAATACAATGTAAGAGCGTAGCTCCTAGTGAGACAAGATAACCCTCAGAGTTTCTTACTCAAGCCAGAATTCTGCAATGAACTGTTTCTTTCTTCCCATTAAGAGGCAGCCATGAAACTTTTCCTTTTCCACTAGTGAGTGACAAACTAAGCTAAGCCACTGTGACGTAGGCAAGGGATTTAGATGAGTAAGGATAGAATAATTCAAACATTACACTGGTAAGTAAATTGAGAAATATTTGCACTGTAATCAGATTCAAATTCAAAATCAAATCCCAGACTCCACTTTATCCCTCCCTCCCCCCCTTTCCCCTCTGGAAACCATAAGTTTGTTTTCTATGTCTGTGAGTCTGTTTACATTGAGTAAATAAGTTCACTTGTGTCATATTTTTAGATTCCACATATAAGTGATATCATATGCTGTTTTTCTTTCTCTTTCTGGCTTACTTCACTTAGAGTGACAATCTCCAGGTCCACCCATGTTGCTTTGCAGATACACACTTCTATGCATAAAACAGATAAACAGCAAAGTCCTACTGTAGAGCACAGGGAACTATATTCAATATCTTGTAATAGCCTATAATGAAAAATAATCTGAAAAATAATATATATATAACTGAATCACTATGCTGTACACCAGAAATTAACACAACATTGTACACTGACTTCAATTAAAAAAGAAAAAACAAATAAACAAACAAACAAAACACCCAAAAAACAACAGCAACAAAAACCCAAAGCAGCGTTAGCAGGTGATATTAGTCTAGCCATGGGAGTCCCTGTGCCTCTGCCTGGTTGCTCTGCCCTGGGCCACGCCCCTGGATGGCAGGAATGCCGTGAAGGCTCCCCTCATTAGCACTGGTGCTGTAGCTGATGCTCAGTGTAGAGGCAGGACTTAGAGCCTCCTTGGATGAGTAATCAGGAAAATAGGAGGTCCCTTTGCAAAGTAAAGCCCTTGCTAAACGCTCGATTCACCATAAAAATCAACATCTAACTTTCAGAAAGCTTCTGTTATGTATTGTTGAGACTTGGTGTATGAGTGACCTTGATTATCTTCAGGAAATGTATGGCATCTGATTTCTGATTCAAGGAACCCCAAATTCGGAGCACTGTGTCTCGTGCCAGAGAGCATGATGGGCACTGCGGAGAAAAGGCTGGGGCAGGACTATTCCAAGGGACCAGCAGGGACCAGAGCCTGGAGGGAGGTCTCTGGCTCCTGTACATCCGTGGCCTGAGTTTATGGGGTTCTTGTGCTCTGGGGCAGGCAGCTAGGGCCCGAGCCAGGTTGGACTCATGGACGAAACCCGAGAATCTCTTTCTCGTGCTATTTACAGAATCAGGGCCAGTTTCAATTATTGTTCCTTGGGAGTTGTTGCAATTACTGTTGCTATTACGGTGACATTTTTCAGAACGGTTAACTTCAGCGCTGTGCTGAGGGGAGCATGGTCAGATAATGGCTTTTCTGCTTGCCTTATTGATTCTCCATTTACAAATACACATTTTTTCTCTATATTCTTATAGTCAGGAACCTGCATCTAGAAGCCAAAAATCTATTGTGCCAAGTTATAAAGTGGTAAAAAAAAAAAAGAAAAAAACCATCTCCTCAGCTCTGGTAATGCAAAGATGAATAAGAAAGCACCTTTGCCTTAGAAAAGTTTACAACTGACTAGCAAGAGGATGCTTGAAAAAGAAGGCAATTGGCATTGCTGTGCAATTGGTATTTGGAAATAAGACTGTATCCTGTTCCATTTGTCCTTGTCTGCTTCTATGATTAAACAGTGAAATATTGGAAACTAGGGCGAGTGTCTTACTCGTCTTTATAAGCGCCTGGCACTTAAAAGTCTTTTCAAAATGGAATCAGGTAAATATCTAAATTCTTATATTCAATTAGATATACAGTAAGTTTGTATTTAAAATTTTAGTAGGTTTTTAGCCATAAACAATTAATTGTATGATTTTGTACCAGTCATTCCCATTCTCTTAAACTTCTCGATCTGTCCATCGTAAGAGGTTCATGAACCATCACCAGAGAGAAATTAATGAAATTAATCTCGTGAGGGGAGTAACATTTCGTTTCTGTATATATTTCTGCAGTGCTGTATGCAATCTAAACACTGTGATGCCTCTTTCCTCTAGAAATTTGCATTTGAAGATAGAGTTATGACACACATCCTGCAAACATCCCTTACAGATGATGACTCAGGCACTGTGGAGCCCGAAAAAAGAACTAGAAAGCTTGAACCCATAAATCCACATGGACAGAAGCCACACTCCATTGCCTCTAAGATGTTGAAGGGCTGTGGGCTGTAGATTCTCTCTCATGCTCCCCAGTTTGCTTCCTGCTTTTGGTCATTCTCACCCTTCTAGCAAGTGAGCAGGAAAGGGGTCGATAAAACTCAAGGGTAGGTGCCGTAATTTTCAACAACTGGTTTACAAAGAGAAGTCATAGTGAAGATGCTAAAACTAACGGTTTATGTGAAGCTTTTTAATTATGCGTAGCTTTTGCTGACACATGAGTGTTTTTGTGTTCAGTTAGTCATACGGCCGAGTTAGCTTCTGCTGTAGATGTTAATCTGAAGATTGAGATGGTGCTGTCACCACTGCTGTGGCTTTGATGTCAGTGACGGGCCTTCAGGTCATGTTCAGAAAGGAAGAAGAAAAATCTTAATTATTCAGAAGGGCAAGGAAAACTTCTTTAGGGAGAAAGCAAGAAGGGATTAATGATTTTTCTGGATTACAGCCAAGCAACAAGTAAGTTAAATGGAGCAAGCTTAATAAAGTATAAGAAAGGGATGGAAAAGATGTTTACAATAGCCAAGGCATGGAAGCAACCTAGATGTCCATCAACAGATGACTGGATAAAGAAGTTGTGGTATATATGTGGTATATGTGTGTGTGTATATATATGTGTGTGTGTGTGTGTGTGTGTGTGTATACATATGTGTACGTATGTATACACACATATGCATATATATACAGTGAAATATTACTCATCCTTAAAAAAGAATGAAATAATGCCATTTGCCATTGATGGACCTAGAGATTATCATATTAAGTTAAGGAAATCAGACAGAGAAAGACAAATATTGCGTGATATCACTTATGCGTGGAATCTAAAAAAAGATACAAATTTTATTTACAAACCAGAAGTATACTCACAGACATAGAAAACAAAGTATGGTTACCAAAGGGTAGAGGGAGGGGAGGGATAGATTAGAAGTTTGGTATTAACAGACGCACACTGCTAACTATAAAATGGATAAACAAGAGCATGCTGGATAGCACAGGCAAGGATACTCAATTTCTGGTAATAAGCTATAATGGAAAAGAATCTGAAAATATATGTGTGTGTGTATGTGTGTGTGCATATATATTTATTTTTATATATATACATATGTATGTATATGTATAACTGAATCATTTTGCTGTACACCTGAAACTGATATTGTAAATCAACTACAGGTCAATAAACAATGAAATTTAAAAAAAACCCACCAAAAAACCAAAAGATGTATAAGTCCTTTCTTCCAAGTCTGCTGAAGATGAAAGAGACTTAAGAATAATAGTGATGATAAGACAAATATATAAATGAATATTTGGTCAATAATCATGTATCTAATTCTTCCTTTTCTCTTGAAAGCGTTTTTTTTTTTTCCCTATAGATATCTTAATCTTCATGAGACTGATTTACTATAGGTCAATTACATGTATATTTTTTCCAAAAAGAAAGAACTCCACTAGAGTTTGATTTAAATTATTTCTATTTGAATTTTTTATAAGGAATATACATTATGCTTCAATGCAATAATACAAACTATAATATAGTTATGCTTCAGTGCATAACTTAAACTGCATTTCAAGATGTCAAGTTGAGTACAGACCAGTCACACAAAAAAACCTACAATTTCAAACTATAACATTAGAATGTGATTTACAATGCTGATACTTTTGTTAAAAACCTTCAAGTTCAGAACATCAGTGTTTTAAAAAATGGCATACTTCAAATAAATGTTTTACAATTTCTAACAATATGATGTGTCACTAATGATAAAACTCATACTTTTTATACACACTTTAGATTACTCAGGTTTTAGTCATAAGCATAGCTTATAGCATACACTGACATATGCCTAAATCAAATTATTTTCATTTATAATAAAACAGGAATGATATATTTTAGTTATTTTTACAACTTAAAATTCTATTTAAGTTCAAGGATGAAAATGAAATAGGATATATTGATGTTACCTATTTTTAGACATGTGAATCACATTATCAATATATACAAAAATTGATCACAGTTCATACAAAGTAATAGACTTGAATAAATTAGATAATATTCATTAACAACTTAAATATATATCATCATATATGGACATGTATACACATATGTATATATACACACATATATGTATACACACATATGTATTCAGTACTTTTAGGTTGTTTTCTAAGACTTTATTGGTTAATAGAGTAAAAAGAAACATGCATTAGAGCTTATCTACTTGTAATTATATTTTATAAATCAATTAACTTTAGTATTACCCCTTATAACAGTGAAATAATTGCTTATTACATAATTGGTAATTTAAGAGCACAAATTACTAGCTTTAAAACCAATTTAACTGTTTAAAAGGATTTCAGTATTGACCTATTTTTGAAGGAGAGTTGTTTCTAGTTATAAAAACTGTAACAGTTTGAAATTCAGAAAGAAATGAAGATGATCAGAGGCCACGGTCTCCTATTGTAGGACCACTGCTCAGATTGTGGTGTGGTGCTGGGGTGGGGGTCAGTGACATGGGGGCTGAGAAGAGGTTGAGGAGTTGGGGCACAAGGAGTCCAGGATGACTGTGCAGAGCGTTCCACTGCGGGCGGACAGGAGTCGGACTGAAGAGCAGGAGACCTGTGTGCGGGTCCAGGAGACACGAAACTCCACTCTCACTGCGTGTCAGTGTTGGTGAGACACGGGGCTGTGCTGTATTGGGATGCGCTGGTCTGCGGTGAGTCCTCCCCAAGGGTACTTAACAGCTCCCAGATGTCTTTAATGTGCGGTGAGGGTTAAGGAAAACGATTCATGGTTTTCAAACTTTGGAGAGCATCAAAACCACCTGAAGAGCTGTGAAAGCACAAGTTGCTGGACCCCACCCCAGCATTTCTGATGCAGTCGAACTGGGGCTGGACGAAATTTGTATCTTTGCTATTGTCTCATCTGAGGATGCTGCTGTGGGTCTGGGACCTTACTCTGAGCACCACGCCTCACCATCCTTGGGAGAATTTTGGTTTTAAAATGCAAGGGTGCTATTCAGTAATTAGAGAGAGGACTTTCTCAACTTCTTCATGGAAGAAGGTACTATCATAAATAGATTTATAAATACAAACTTGAAAATGAAACAAAGTTCACAGAAATATTTTGTACGAGAAAATAGATCATAGGAAAAGAAAATGATAGTGATAATAGAAATAGAAAATAGTAAATTGTAGGGTGTGCTGAAGTTTCTCATAGGACTTAGGAAGGAAAAAATATTAATGATGACGTTTATCAGAGGAATATAGAATATAGACGGAAGGGGGCAAAGACATCTTCCCCTCTTCCTCTAGACAGAATGATTTTGAATGTCTCATTTTTGAACCTTTCTGTTTCATTTTTCCTTCCTGAGCACTGCACACCTAGTAATTATCTTCTATCAGCTTCTTACTACCTATTCATAGCTAGGCATCCACATTGAAAAATTAGCATCTTGCCCCTTTATTTTGACTGGCATTTATCGTTTGGCAAAAGTATTACTCAGTTGTATTTTAACTTACCAAGAAGACCGAAGAAGTTAATGACGTGCAGTTCTGAGGTTTTTGAAAACTCAGAGGGCGAAAGATTAAAATGTTGTGTTGAGTGATAGTAAGTTTTGCCTCTTGTCCTAAGTCTTGGGCATGTGCTGAAGGAGTACATATGAGAAGACACTGAATTTTACCTCGTGAAACTTTAAAGGGCTATTCCATTTGGATATTTAAATATGTGTCCTGGGTGACGCTAATGTAGAAGAAAAATACTGATTCTGTAAGAACATTCTGTAAGAACACTGAGAAGTGTCCCAGATCCTAGAGGGTGGTAATGATAATGGGTATAAATGGATATAAACAGGTGACAAGGATGTTCAACAAGGAGGCTGTTCGGCAGTCTAACCAGACGGCATATTTATCAAAAAGACACATCAGGGAAGAATGGGGAGAATGCTGGGTTGCCCTTTTAATGAAACATTCGGAAGAATGGTCAACTCTTCAACTTGAAGGAGTTTTTATGAAAGTACTTTGGGAAGAGGGGAAGTCCAGGTTTTGGTGCAGATCAGGTCTGCCGATCAAGCCGCCTGAAAGTTCTAATTCTTACCCTACTGACGGAGTCTAACCTGGGCTTCTGCTGGGAGGTCCAGTACTTGAATGCATAAAGCGTAGTGACAAAACACAGAGATCATACAAAGTCAATACAACTATGAAAACGACTAATATTGATGCAAAGAGTCAAGAACAGTTTCAGAAATTGTGATACTTAGACCACTGCCCATGCCACTCCTAGTTTACTCTTCTTAGTTTCCCATTATAAGTGAAAACTAAAAATAAAAAAATAAATCTGTGTATCTCCATCCTCGTTAGCTTTCCGCCTCATTCGCTATGACTCGCTCAAGCCATCTGGGACTTCTTTCCAGTGCTCAGCATTCACCTTAATCTTTTCTGTCTCACTGTCTCTGCTGTTCTTTCTGCTTTGGATACTGGCCACTTCACCTCTGACCTGAAGCTCCTGTGTCTAGCTAGGGTCACTGGTTATGAGCCCCATAACCATCTTTATAACATTCTCCATACCTGAGCTTATTTGCTCCATTTTTTTCCCCCTTCTAGCCTGCTACCTCCAGGAAACAATCTAGTCTACCCAATGCAGTGCTATACATGCCATATTTAGTATACACATAACGTAATAAAAATGTTAGTCGAAAAAATGGATAATCAGGCAACTCTATTCGTATCTTGTAATAACCTTTAATGAAAAAGAGTATAAAAATGAATATATGTATATATTTGCATGACTGCGACATTATGCTGTACACCAGAAACGGACACATTCTAACCGACTATACTTCAGTAATAAATAAATAAATAAGTAAGAGAAGAAGAAACAATGAGTAATCAATTTATGGAATCAAATTCTAGCATTGGGATTATTAACTAAAATAGAAAATACAGATAGTAGAGTCTAAGACATGGCTGACCTGAAAAATAGGCTTAACCGAGTTTCTGAAAGCCTGTTCAGTGCTCAGAATACCTAACATATTTTCACTTTTCTATGATGGCAGATACAATGATGATTTGATGATTTGATAGCATCTAAGAGTAAAGAAACTGCATTACAATTACAGGCTGCATAAATGCAAATGAGAGAGGACAGGGAAACACAGTGTTACAAACTAAAGCTAGAAATACTCTATTAATTTACTGAGCAGATATCTGGAAAGCTCTAAGGAGGGTATGATGGTTTAATAATATGTTTGTGCCCAAGTGAGAATACACTGGAGGGGGGAGGTATAGCTCCGTGGTAGACTGCATGCTTAGCATGGACAAGGTCCTGGATTCAATCCCCACTGCCTCCATTAACAAAAAAATAAATAAACCTAATTACCACCCCCTCAAAAATTGTTTAAAAAATACATTGGACACTAAAGATTTGTCAAATTAAATTGATTCCACATTTTTGGAGCTTTTTAGGAAGCTTAGTTTTGAAATTATAAAATTAGACGGGATAAATCCTATCTTCAAATTTATTCTCTGGAAAGGCTTCTAACCTGGATACTTGGGGTTATCCGATCACTATGCCTGCATGAAACAGTTATTCAGTGGAGGCTGAAGGAGGCAGTAGACTGAATTTAATTTATGGAGAAAAAGAAGTAGAGATTGCATAAGCACATATGAGGGTCAAACTCTGGAAACCTATTTTTCTTCCTTCTGTCTTAAAATAGATGAACGCTTCAGTTTAGGTGAAAGGTTTTGAGTGAAAAGATTTGACAGTGTTCATAACACAGCAGCCACTGAATTCTCCTTTTACCCTAAAAAATATTTTATTGCAAGTATTGACTTTGAATTTTGCACTATGGGTGGAGAATGATATGGCTTAAAGTAGCTTATCAATGTTTTATGACAAAATAAATCTATTTTAAATTGAAATTATTATTATTATTATAATGTTTATAGGAATCATTATCATTCTTCTTATTGGAGTAATAGTTGAAAATCATTCTTTAAAAATTTATAATATAAATAACATTGAATAGTCACATGGAAAGAAAAATATATTAGACTGTGTTAATTTGAACTCTGCTTAGCTACAAACAAATAGCAAGTTTTGTTTTCTCACAATTTGGCTCTTCAAATTGGACTTGATGCATATATATTAGTGTTCTGTGTAAATACTGGTAGGATTTAATTGAGGGCTCTATGATAAAGACCACTGTATTGGTAAGTAACTGAGACGGACTAGGGTGGGGAAGACCTGAAAAGTCCCCAAAACAGGACTGGGGTGCTTTTAGAGGACATGTGCACCTAGGACTCACAGAGAATGAAGATTGAATTGTGTGAAAATGAAAGGCTGGTTGTCAAATAATTACTGTTGTCTAGTTAATATAAAAAAAATGAATTTATTCCACATTAAACCTCCATTCCTGAGGGGTATAGGCAAACTTTAAAAAAATATTTTTACTTAAAAAATTTTTGCAGAAAAGTCGTCTCACTACCCAGAGGCACTCACTGCTAGTAGTTGTTACATTTTCTGTCAATCCATCTTATTGTTTAAACATACTTGAATGAGTCGTGTTTAGCATTTTAATGTCCCATACTTTTCAATAAGAATATTTCCCTTAATAAGGCAGAATGAGCATTCTATGTAACAGGAGACATTCCATGTGGTTATGATATACTCCAGTCTTCATAGTCTTCAACACACCATAATTTGCTTAACTTTTAAAAAAATTTTGGTGTTTTTTTTTAAATTTCATTATACTGTGACAATGACTATTTTCATGCTTAAATTTTTATGTGAGACACAGATCATTACTGTTCATAACTGGAATTACTGTATTAGGAGTTATTAATGAAGCAGGAGTGGTGTATCAATAATCTTCCTTCAACCAGGAGCCAGCTCCCCATACCCTTCATACCACTGAGTATTTTATAATTTGTTATTTCACAGGGAAAAATGAGATCAATACCATTTTGCATCTATTTCATTACCAGTGATGTGTAATGCTTTCCCCATGTTTAAAAGTCACTGGTGTGTTTTTTCATCCGAAAGAGAAAGTAAAAAAAAAAATCCCTTTTAAAATCATGTAAAAAAATAACCTAGGAAAAAACTTAACCAAAAGGAGAAAGACCTATATAGGCTGAAAACTATAAAACACTGATAGAGAAAATTGAAGATGATTCAGAGAAATGGAAAGATACCCTGTGTTCTTGGACTGGAAGAATGAATATTGTTATTAAAATGGCCATATTACCCAAAGCAATCTACAGACTTAATGTGATATCTATCAAATTACCCATGACATTTTCACAGAACTAGAGCAAATAATTCTAAAAAGCATACAGAATCACAAAAGACCCAGAATTGCCAAGGCAATTCTAAGAGAAAAGAACAAGGTTGGAGGCATAACTCTCTCAGACTTCAGATAATACCAAAAAGCTACAGTAATTAAAATAGTATGGTACTGGCACAAAAACAGATACATGGATCAATGGAACAGAATAGAGAGCCAGAAATAAACCCACATACCAACCTTTGATAAAGGAGGCAAGAATATACAATGGAGAAAAGACAGTCTCTTTAGCAAGTGGTGTTGGGAAAGCTGGACAGTTGCATATAAATCAGTGAAGTTAGAACATTCCCTCACACCATATACAAAAATAAACTCAAAATGGCTTAAAGACCTATATATAAGATATGACACTATGAAACTCCTAGAAGACAACATAGGCAACAATTCTCAGACATAAATTGTGGAAGTATTTCCTTCAATCAGTCTCCCAAGAAAAAGAAATAATAAGAAAAAAATTAATAAATGGGACCTAATCAAACTTTTTGACAAAACAAAAAGACAACCTATGGAACAAAAGAAAATATTTTCAAATGATGTGACTGACAAGGGGTTAATGTCCAAAATATGCAAACAGCTCATACAACTCAGTATCAATAAAAAGAAAAACCCTAATCAAAAAATGGGCAGAAGATCTAAACAGACAATTTTTTTCCCAAAGAAAACATGCAGATGGCTTACAGGCATGTGAAAAGATGCTTAACATCATTAATTATTAGAGAAATGCAAATTAAAACCACAATGAAGTATCACCTCACACAGGTCATCATCAAAATGTCTACAAATAATAAATGCTGGAGAGGGCATGGAGAAAAGGGAATCCTCCTGCACTGTTGGTGGGAATGTAAATTAGTGCAGCCACTATGGAGAACAGTATGGAGGCTCCTTAAAAAACTAAAAATAAAACTACCATAGGATTCAGCAGTTCCACTCTTGGGTATGTATCTGGAAAAATAAATGAAAAGACTATTTCAAAAACAGAGATGCACCCTGTTGTTCATAGCAGCACTACTTAACAATAGCCAAGACATGGAAACAACCCAAGTGCCCATCAACAGGCGATCAGTTTAAGAAGAAGATATATATGTATGTGTGTGTATACACACACACACACACACACACACACACACACACACACACACAATGGAAAACTACTCAGCCATGAAAAGAAGGAAATTATGCCATTTGCAACAAATGGATAGTCTTAGAGATTATCATACTCAGTGAAGTTAGTCAGACAGGGAAAGACAAATATATAGCATCATTTATATGTGGAATCTAAAAAATAATGGAATGGAATCTGTATACAAAACAGAAACAGACTCACAGACATAGAACACAAACATATGGGAAACTGTAAGGGGGGATAAATTAGGAGTATGGTATTAACAGATATAAACTGTTTATATCTGTTATAAAAATATCTGTTTCATAACAGATATAAAACAGATAAGCAAGAAGGATTTAGTGGATAGCCCAGGAAACTATACTTAATATCTTATAATAACCTATAGTGGACAATAATCTAAAAATAATACATACGTAACTGAATCACTTTGCTGTACACCTGAAACTGACACAATATTGTAAATCAACTATACTTCCATACAAAAGCTTTAAAAGTCACATATATTTTTCAATTTTTTTGTTATTATTTGTTTATAAGCAACCACTTTAAATATAAGGATGTTGTTTCTTAATAAGTCTTTTGACTCCATAGGGTCGGCATTGGCATTTGAATTCAGGCTTGAAAATGCCAGTCCTTGCCACTTGCCCCCTCCGCAGTCAGGATGTTACTGGCAGGCACGGGATGGAAGGCAGGAGGTGGCAGGGTTGCAGAGATCCGAACTGGAAAATGGCCAGGGAGCCTGAGGGCCCTGAAATAAAAGGGTTTAACACAGATCGTCTCTCTTCCCTGGGTGTTCCAGCAACCTGCACATACTCAGTGGTCAGCTCAGCTTCCTGTGCAAGACTGTTTCCAAGTAAAGCCAAAATATGTGAAACTGAGAGTCTCCAGCAGTAAATATTTATTAAATGCTACCAATGGGCTAGACATGACTTTAGGGGCCAAGGTTACAATAGGACAAAAGGAGACGGGAGGAATCTCCATACTGTTTCCATAGTGGCTGCACCAAACAGTACAATCTCACCAACAGTGTAGTATTGAGCATTTTTTCATGTGCCTATTGGCCATTTGTATGTCTTCATTGGACAATTGCTTGTTTAGGTCTTCTGCCCATTTTTGGATTGGGTTGTTAGTTTTTTTCTTATTGAGTTTTATGAGCTGTTTAAAATAGACTTACCATATGATCCAGCAATCCTACTCCCAATCATGTATCTGGAGAAAACTCCAATTCAAAAGGATACATGCACCCCAATGTTCATAGCAGCACTATTTACAATAGCCAAGACACAGAAACAACCTAAATGTCCATCGACAGGTGACTGGATAAAGAAGTTGTGGTATATTTAAACAATGGAATACTACTCGGCCATAAAAAAGAATAAAATAATGCCATTTGCAGCAAATGCATGGACATAGAGATTGTCATTCTAAGTGAAGTAAGTGAAAGAGAAAGAAAAATACTGTATGGTATCACTCATATGTGGAATCTTAAAAAAAAAAAAGGACAAAAAAAGACACTATGAACTCAAGGAGTTCTTCATTTCTCTGAGGTTTTAAAAGGCAGAAATCTGCATCACCTGAGTGTGGTAGGTTTAAGGGTGGATAGGAAGAGAGTGATTTGGAAGCAACAAGTAAAGGCAACTCCTTCTGGGAACTTTGTTGGTAAGAGGAACAGAACTGGGTATTGGCAAGGTATGTGTCGTCAAGTGGGAGTTTTGTTTTGATTTGTTTTAAGATTGGAGAAAGTTTAGCATGCTTTCATACCCTGATGAGAATGATTCTGTTGAGAGGAACAACTTGATGATGGAGGGAACCAAGAGGGTAAAAGCTTGCCCTTAAGGTGAGAGACGGGAATGAAAATGGAGTTAGTCTCAGGAATTAAATAGGAGGGAATCTGGCGATGGATGGAGTTCTTCACATGAGTTAAAAATAGATTTGTCCTGCGAGAGCAGTGGGCTTTGTCTCAGGAGGAAAGGGGCAAATCTTGCGAGATTTGCAGACCCTCTGGTGAGAGAATAAGGGAATACTCTCCCCAGGGTGCACAGTTGGAGGGTCCTTCTTTAGATGGGAGCCTGGGGGAGATGAAGGAACCAGAGTCTGCAGGTACAGATGAAGGTAGATGGTAGAATCATTGGAAACTCTTTTCTGTTTGTTTGTAATTTGTGGTTATAAACTCAGCTGCAGGTGAGGATGGAAGGTGTTGAAGGTTTAGAAAGAAAAGATCTATGGCATAATTGACCAG
Source organism: Camelus dromedarius (assembly GCF_036321535.1). Lineage (NCBI taxonomy): Eukaryota > Metazoa > Chordata > Mammalia > Artiodactyla > Camelidae > Camelus > Camelus dromedarius. The sequence goes on from NC_087441.1 coordinate 73,668,504, forward strand.
GAAAGGGAATCATCCCTTCCTTAACTCTGACTTATTTTTCAAAAAATCCATAGTACTAAATACAGTGCATGTATTTGCATATTCAAATTGTAGGTTAACTATTAACAGATATCACTGCATTTCTTGTCATTCATTGGAGAATTTAAACTATTGTCCTTTGGTTTCGTCATCTCAGCTGCTTGGTTTTAAATAGTTTTCTTTGCTTTTGTGTTTAACTTTCTGTCCTACTGGTAGCAAAGGTTTGTAGCTTGTTAGGGGAAATGCTGATTTAGCATTTTCAAGTGAACAACAGTATTTCTCAACGCAGGTACAGACATTGGAGACTAATTCCAATTATTCAGAAGTAGTGGATCCTCACAGAGCTTTCTGTCTTGTCAGTTACTGTACACTGGACTGGGCACCTATAATGTCTGCTTTTGCTACTTTCTGCTGATCAATAAAGAATTCCTTTCAAAACATATGTCAGGGTGTATTTTAGTGAGTGGAAGTCTGTACTAATAATCAAGCACAGTGTCTGGGCAAGCTTTTCAAAGGGACTCCGGTCCACACCAAATCCATGAAGTGAGAAATAAATATCGACAGCAAAAAAACCCCAAACCATTCTTCTAAATAATTAAAACACCTTAAAAATCAACTTGTATCATTCAGATCAGGTGGGAGCAGGGGAGAAGTGTAGGTTTAGAATTAGACACACTATTTTAGAAACATTTAAGTTGGCTAGCGAGAATAAAACATGAACTTTGCGGGAACCGTGACATTATATGGGCCACAACGTCAGTGTTCATTTTCTTGTGTGCTTTTATTTAAAAGTATGTATGCATAAGTTGGAAAGTTATTCTTTCATAATATCATATGTTAGTAAGACATTTTTATTTATACCTGTACTTTTTGGAAAACTAGCTTCAGTGTATTTATAGAAGGATATCAGCAATTTTTTAATAGAATTTTAATTGGGACACAACCTTGTCTTCCATTTCTCTTACACTCTCAGCAAAGATTCAGCAAGTCTGTGGGAACTGAAACAGCTGGAAGGGATGTTGGTAGACCCAGTCAGTCCTTCATGTGACCCGGCCCTGCCCCTAGCACTGTGTCCTGCAGACAATGATCTGCACTTTAGCTGAGGGAATTGTGGAGGGGAACTGGATTGTCACACACAAAAAAGAAATATTTTGGTTTTCTGAGCAATGCTATTTTTACCTGCATGATGTGATGGATTATGAAACCGAGGCATAGGAAAGAAGTAAGCTTTCCAAGGGCACACAGCTATGGTGGGTGGTGCTGGCATTTGAACACAAGGAGCTTGCCTGCCTGCCTGCCTGCCTTCCTTCCTTCCTGCCTTAACTGAAGTGTGATCAGTTTACAATGTTGTGTCAATATCTGGTGTACAGCATGTTTCAGTCATACACATACATACATATATTCCTTTTCATATTCTTTTTCATGATAGATTACTACAAGGTATTGAGCAGTTGTCTGTGCTCTAAAGGGGTGGGAAGGGAGAAAATGGGAGTTGGAGATTTGCAGCCTGGCTTTCTTAATCGCTATTTCACATGGTCTTTGCCATCAGACACAGAGGAGGGTCATCTAATGTCAAATTGGCTCATTGAGGGGGCACTTTGAATTCATGTTGTTAATCCCTGAGAGACTAAAATTATTTGCTTCTGATGCAATGTTTTAAAAAAATCATTCCCATCTTTTTTTTTTAACATTTTTTATTGAGTTATAGTCATATTACAATGTTGTGTCAAATTCCAGTGTAGAGCACAATTTTTCAGTTATGCATGAATATACGTACATTCATTGTCACAATCTCTTTTTTTACCTTCTTTTTCTTCAAGTATTTTAATCTATGTGTGTAAATTCTCTCATCGTCACTCACAAGTGACTATGTTGCTTTGGTAAGAAAGGGCAAGTGAAAAAGTTCATAAAGATTTTAGAGCTGAATTCTTTTGCTGAAGGGTCAAAAGACTGAATATGTATGTATCTTGTGTGAAGAATTTAGCCTAAAAAATAAAGAAAATAACAGGCCAACATCTTCTCTGAAATGAGAGTTATAAGTCAGTGATGGTTTTCACTACTGTTGTCTTGCAACTGACTTTTGGAGAAATCCTGGAAAATAAATTGCTTGTATGTGTGTAGGTTTTTTTTTCCCCAGTCTTATCACTAAACATTGCTCATGAATAGCTTCTTCGTGATGTAAAATAGTTTCAAATTCAGCACGAATTGTAGATTCTTCAAGTTCTAATTAAGCACACTGTTTATAGAGTGTGTCTCAACCTAAGTGTCTGAATGGAGATTCACGCCTTTCCCAGTGACAGGTGATACACATTTAACCACTGATCTGACGGTTTTCCCGCCTCCTCTGGGACTTGACTCTGACAGAGGAGGAAGAGAAATATAAACACACTGTCTAGACCCTTCCTTCTCAGAAATAAGGTTCATTGTTTGAAAATTGAGTTAGTAGATTGAAAGAGGACGGAGGAAAAGGGTAGCTGAATTTCAAATTTACAAAGTGAAGAAGTTCTAGAGCTATTTCAAAACAACATGAATACACTGCACACTCCTAGACTGTACACTCAAAATTGTTGTGTTACACCCTTCTTAACTCTAATAGAGAAATGATAGGAATACTACTGAGACATAAAAAATGACAACATAATGTGGTTTGCAGCAACATGGATGTCCCTGTAGATTGTCATTTTAACAGAAATTAGCTAGAAAGAGAAAGAAAAAATACCACATATCACTCTTATATGGAATCTAAAAAAAAGAAGACAAATGAACTTAAATTTAAAACAGAAACAGACTCACAGACATAGAATACAAACTTGTGGTTGCCGGGGGGAGGCGGGTGGGCAGGGACAGACTGGGAGTTCGAGATTTGTAGATACTGACAGGTATATATAGAATTGATAAGCAAGTTTATACTGTATAGCACAGGGAAATACATTCAAGATCTTGTAGTAGCTCACGGTGAAAAAGAATATGAAAACAAATAAATGTATGTTCATGTATGACTGAGAAATTGTTCTCTACACCAGAAATTGACACAACATTGTAAACTGTAACTCAATAAATAAATAAATAAATAAATAAATAAATAAATAATTGAAAAAAGAATCCTCCTCTAAAAAAAAAGAAATGATAAAAAAATCAATATGTAGCCTCCCATCCTTCCGCAGCACTTTTGTGAATCACAATGTATGTCATTTATATATTTACATATATATATATATCTTACATCTAATATCTATACATTGATTTAGAAGTAAATTTAGAACACACCTATAAATATAAGTGTATATCTGTACACATCACACATATATCTAGTTACCGTTTTCTCCCCAGTGAGGTCTTATTATTTCTTTTGTGCTGCTGCTGGCCCTTTGCACTTTACAATATAGCACAGCTCTCCATCTGTGTCTGTTTATTACAGTTTGTGTGGAAGGTGATATTGATGATGCTAATGTTACTGACAGCGTAGCATTCTTTTACTGGTGGGCACGTTTATTGTAAAAAGGGCTGCAGCGAACAACTCTGTACACATTTTCTTATAGATGCATTCGTGTAAGTGGAATTCTTAGTTGCTGATATATATATTTACTTTTTTTTTCTATTTTAAAAAGGTAACTCTGCAAATTAATCCCCACAGAACTTGACAATTTCCTTTCTGGTATAGCCTTGCCAGCATTGGATAATATCACCTTAAACAGTTTATCTGAAAACAAAATTTGCGAATGTAATTTTTAATGCTCCGTGATTTGTATTTTTTCTGGATACTTCCTATTCTTAGCCACATTCTGCCTTTTTATTGTGATTATTGCTGTCTTCTTTTTGATTCATGGGAACCCTGTCTGTATCTTTGCTTAGAAAGAATCACACTACAGAAATGCATATAGTCTTTATATAATCAAATAAATTAGAGTTTATTTAATAGGACACATGATGCTAAATTATAATTAGAATTCGACTTCTTCTGTCTTAATAAAGCTTGTCCCGTAGTGCCTTGGGACATGAACATTGCCCCAGGGGCTATTACCCTCTCTTTCTTTGGTTGTGAAACTGTTCTTTTCACTCTTCTTTTTCTTGTGGAGCATTTTATTATTTATCCTTAGGCTTTCTTTCCTTAATTTTTTTTTCCTTCTCTACGTTTTTCTAGGCTCTCCAGAAATATTCATTTGATTTTTTTCAGTACATTTTTTGACTCTCTCTAATCCCCTTAAACCAATCTTTTAATTTTATTTAATACTCTTTGAAGATCTTTTGATTTTCACATCCTCTAATATTTCACTCTATGTTGTTAGTCCCATGGTCCATTTGTTTTTCCCTGTGGATAATTGAACTTGCCCTGTCATTGGGCTGTTGTGTCTTTTGGACGGAATATATCGGTCATAAAAGCATCTTCTTACAGCTCCCATCAGTCACTGCCTTGTTAAGGCGGCAGGTACTTGATGGTTCACACAAGGCTCGGGTGGGCAAGACAAGAGGCAGGAGGCCCATGGAAAGAAGAAATTAAATTACCTTCAGTGAGTTAAATTACGTGATCACACGCAATGCACGGATTTATTTTTATGTAAATATGTATTTATATAGATATGAAAAATTGCTTTCGATATAAAATCTCCTATCTGAATGAAGACTCTGGCTATGTGGGCAGAAAAATAGTCTCCTGGGAATGTGACCCCCTATGTTGCTTTTCAGGACAATGAATCATCCAGATATGCGTGGTGAGCAGCAAAAGTAGGGAAATAACTCAAAGGCAAACATTTGTATAACATTCGTATTTGTGGCCGAGTTTGCAGTAATGGACCCATCGATTAAGAACTCTTTGTTGCATTCTGCAGTCAGATGACATGCTTTTTAATCAATTACTCTTTTTATCCATTTGAACCTATAGAATGCATTTTCATGCAGCAGAAGGCACCTCCTAGAATTGTCTCAGAAGCTGACATACTATTTCCATATACTTTAGCATAATTCATCCAAGGACTGTAAATGGCATCATGTCAGCCAATTGCATTTGCAAATTTGGCACTAATCACAGAGCAGTGAAGAAGGTTGATAAAAAAAGTGTGACACGAAAGAATCTTTGAATAGTTTATGGAAGACTGTGAAACCGAGAAACAGTCAGAATTGTCTAGTTGAGAGTTTTCTTGTCAATAAAATGCCCGCAGTATTCATACTACCATTTGGTAAAAAAAAACTGTCATTAGCAGTATTAACATTTCATTGGCAATGTTGCCTGTAAATGAGTCCAGGATTGTAATGTTGAATAAAAGTGGTTTCAGGTAACATGATGATTAAGTTTTCTGTCACTGTGAATCTGTCCAATAGCACTGGCTGTCAGGAAAAAGTGTTATTAAATTTCGTAAATCACCATGGCTTAATCACTATGATTACCTAGTCTAACATTTTTGCAGCAATAATCTTGCAGAGGTGCAGCATATATTAAAAAAACAAAAGGACTCTGGCATTCTAAGTCAAGGATTGTGACTCCTGAAAAATAAGTTAGTATAGTCCAACTTAGGGTACAGCCTTCGGTTCCTGGCCTGTAGGCAGCATTTCTAAACATCTGTAAGGATACTGACAGATGTATATGACTACAAAAACACCAGCTCCTGGAGCATGATCTGAATCAATGCAAAATGAAATTATTTATGAAAATTGAAGAATAAACTACTTTAGTGTGCTCTACTTCTTGGATTATTGGTAACCCACATAAAATATCCCTATGCTAACCATAATATTTGATGAATGAGTTTCCACTTTATGCCATACTGGATAATTGAAAAACTTACATTAAAATAATATTGTGAAACTGGGTTTAGTGGAATTTAGCAGTTAACACCAGTGCCGTAAACATCAGTATCCATGTGTGCTGTAGTAAGAATGAACAGTATGGCTCTAAAAGGAAGTAGGAAGTTTTAGAATATTTTATACTTAATATTAAATCAAGCATCTCTGATTAAACATGGAGTCTTATGATCACTGAATTGCTATAAAAGCTTTTATGTGTTTCTGAACTATACAGTATTGGGTACACAGTTGCAGCCTATGTGACTGGGGGTAGGATGAATTTGTGGAAGAGGGTCAATCACAATAGGCCATATGCTTTATTTACTGCTACAAGAACCATGGTTTTGTTTCCCCTTTGTTTAGAGACTATGAATAAATGAATGCATAAATTAGAGTCCATTTTATTTTTCCATGTGATCAAATGTAGCTCTCTGCGTGTTTGCTCTGAAGCAAATCTGTATGACAAATAACTTGTCCATTAATTCTTAATTTTATCTTTGTGTACAGCTTTGTTCGTAACATGGTTTTTCTTTTCTTTCCAGCATTTAACAACACTGTCTTGATTCTGCAAGGCTTTCTTTCACCTCTGCCTTACTTTACACAATCTGTGTTGCTGTTTTGTTTGGACCCGTATTTCAAAACCTCTTGGAACGTGCTTGCTTTGAAGTATATATGATGCATAATATGGGAAACCTTGCAATCTGAGCACTGTGTGAGTATGAGATCTGGACCTAATTAAGATAAAAAATCATTCAGCATTTCTTTCTGCATATTTTCTTACCTACTGTTACTGAACTCAGGTTTGGCTGCTCACTGCCCAAAAGCCAATAATCCAAAGGCAAATGTCAGCAGAAAAAAAGGTGCTTTAATTAGAAAATCTGAGAATCTAAGGAGAAAGTGGACTCATGTCCAGAGACCACCTCTGAAAATTCTACTCAGCCATGACAGCATATAGAGGGAAAAATAGGGGAGGAATCTCAGTGAATCTTTGAAACAGGAGGTTGGTCTCTGCATCATTCCCCATCGTGAGCAGACTGGCTGACTCTCTCTTCAGAAGTTATCTTGTCCCCATGATCTGCCTGCAGGATTGCTCAGGGGGCTGTTGGGAGTAGGGAGCTAGTCATTCTTTAACTGCTTAATTCCTCATTCTTTGTTCTTTCCATCTAGGAAAAGAATCAGCAGGTTAGACAAGGCATGGTGTGCATTCAGGACAGCATAAGTCAGGAGTCAGTTTCAATTGCTTAGTGATCTCATTCCTATAATTCTGTTCTCTCAAGGTTAGAGGGGGACAGAGAGGGTGAACAGGAAAGGAGCCAAAGAGCTGCTTTCAATTCTGTGGGATTTCTATGGGATTAGGGGAGGAGGTCCATCTTCTGTAACATCTTCATGCTGACGTAAGGCACCATGTTCTCAGAGTCGAAGATGTCGACATGGGTCTGTGGCATTTCTTTGCTGACCATTTTAGTTACCCGCTTACATGTACGGGTGGAGCAAGCTGCAAGGACTTTGATGCCCACAGAGATACAGATTATCATGAGCAATAGGGTTAATCCTATTCTCTTGAGGCCAGTTCTTGGAAGCGTTCAGGGCATAGCTTCAGTCCTGCTCAAGGTGGAGCAGCTTATGTCATGGCTACAGTCTGGGCATTATGCTTTTTTTCCTCCAGGGTCAGTGACAGTGTCTGTAAATGACTCAGGAGTGTGCATCAGACACTGAGTCTGTGGGTCTGTTGTCCTAATCATAACTGCTCAGTTTTGTACTTTGAGGTGAGCGGGGGCTGGGGGGACTCCAAGGTTCTGCTTGGTCCCACTACCATGGACCAGTGGAAGGATGGAGTGGAAGTGCTGACTGCGGGGAGGTAAGGGATGGTGGAAAGTGTGTATAACATAGGCCAGAAAAACTACGGTGTTAAAGCACTGAGCTGAATGTCGCAGACTTCAGACTTCAGTCTTTAATGCCCAAACAGCCACTGTGTAAATTGCAGCAGGCCTGGCTGCAGAAATGTGTTGTTTCCTAGGCTCCTTTCCCCATGTGTTTCTGGGAGTTGGGAATTCTGACCTTTCCCACCCATCCGCCCTGGGTTCCCGAGATGCACCGCCCTCTTCTGGAAGTCGTCTCTTGTCCCTCATGGGCAACTTCCTTCTCCCAGGATGGCTGTTTCTCTGCCTGGAAAGCTGCTCCTCCAAGCCGGCCACTCTGAGCCTGGCTGGGTCCAACCTCTACTACCTCGCGGTACTTACAGAAAACGCTGGTCAGGCAGGAATGACTCCAGCTCAGTGCTGGATGTACCTACTCTCAGGCCACATAAGATGAGACTGGGTCCCTCGCTGGGCGCTCAGTGCTTTGTCTTCTGCTGTGTTTCAGAGACCAGTTCATCTCCCCTCAATGAGACCGCCCTTCTCCAGGTCACTCCCAAACAGTTTGTGCCTACCTACTCCCCTCCCGCCCCACTGCCGTTAGTACGCCCAGGCTACGCAGAGGAAAACTAGTTTCCATCTCATCTCCCTTTCGCCCACTCACAGCTCAGCCTTCTAGTTAAATAAAATAAAATGATAAAACTACGAACATGTAAATTCATGGAGAAAGGAAGAAACCTCCTTAAAATATATCATTAGGCAAAATGATTGTCTCTTAGGTATTGCAAAATGTTTACATAACCAAAAGGCTTATTAAATTTTCCTCTCTATCACGGAAGCATTTTGCACTCAAATAGTTTAAAATGCAACCTGCAGAGAAATAAAGAAAAGCTGATGGTTTAAAAAGAAAAACACAAATATATCCTACCATCAGTCCCCCATCTGTGGATAGCCACTGTCAAAGTTGGAGTCCGTTCACTCGCTGCTGGAAAATCCTGTTTCATATGTAGAGAGAACATAAATGTAAGAAGATTTACTGCAATTATTTTATTATTACATATAGATGACTACTCACTGAGCACCGACTTAGTGTGTGACACTATTGTAAAGCCTCTGTCTATATGACATAAAGAGCCTTGAAGATGTGATGTGAATGACTAGGCACTCATTATATATTTCCTGTAATTCTGTGTTCATTGAATTCAATTATCATTCGCTGCCTATTCATCTCACATCAGCCCATGCCGGATACTGTAGAAAATATGAAGACATTTATAACAAAGGTTCTCACTTTTCAGGAACCTACAATAATTAAATCATGGGTAAAAATGTGTGCATGAAAATTTGAGATGATTTGTAAGTAATATAGAAACAAATTGCAAGATAATGCATTGTAAGTGTGATAAGCAATTTAAAACTGGGATGGGGAAGTAGTTAGCTTACCAAGGGATGATAAGAATTGGCTTAGCCTTAAAAAGGTAACGGCTTTTCAGTTGTGGTAGACTCTTCCTGAAATATGAAGGTATATATGAACAAGTCTCAGAAAGAGCTAGACTAAATAAAGAGAAATATGCAAAACGAGAAGATGGGGCCAGTTGAAGGGCACCCTTGCGTGTCAGACTGAGCCGTTGAGGTTAAGTTCAAGAGGCAGCATTGAAGTGCTTGCCCCAGAGAGTGAGGCACGTACAGTGCATGTGTGATGGATTGCTTTTGATTGATGAAATCAGATTTTAATGAGGAAGTCTGGAAAATATTTTAATGATGGGAGAACTTGGGAGCAAATGAACATCACAGATTCACGCAGGCCTTGGACCAGAAGGAAAATGGAGTTAGCTTTGAAAACCATTAAGAAGCTGCCGATGGAAAGTGAAGGACTTGTGTTCAGTTTTTTTTATATATATTCTTATTTTTTATTGAGGTGTAGTCAGTTTGCAATGTTAGTTTCATGTGTACAGCAAAGCCATTCAGCTGTACATATACATACATACATAAATTTTTTTTCAGATTTCCATTACAGCTCATTGTAAGAAGTTGAATATAGTTCCTTGTGCTATACAGTAGGTCCTTGTTGTTCATCTGTTTTATACATAGTAGTGTGTATCTGTTAGTCCCCAGCTCCTAATTAATAGAGATGGTGTTGGAGGCAGGGCATATGGAACAGGTATCTGTGGGAGGTGTTAATGGCCTCAGGCTGATGAGATGACAACAGGTCGTCAGCATTTTCATTAGAAACAAGTCGAGTTGCTGGGGAAGAGTTACCACCCTAGGCGATAAGGATAGAGTGAGACATCAGGCACCCTCCCCGACTTACAGGGAGAACAGGATTCAAACACAAACATACCGGTGACAAGGTCAGGCCTCACCTGCCAGGAAACTGTCAAATTTGGGCACATGTTCAACAAAGGAGATTGATTAGAAAAACCCTTTGGACAGAATTGGACTTGAGCTAGGCCTTTCCGGAGGAGTAGGAGAGAAAATGGAAAAAGAGATGAGAGGAAATGACCTGAGTCTTCCCAGAGTTTGCAGGTGGATAACACAATGAGGATTTGCAGGGGACCGGTGGGCATCAGATCAGCAAAGTAGGCAGAGCATCATTTGGAACTCATCTTTCCAGCAACGGATGCCTACGGAAGAGTTTTAAATATAGGCTGATGCAAAACCTTTTGTTTGGGGGAGTTATCATTAAGGATGCATTATTTGATCTGAGGATAGAAACTGAAGGCTAGCAGAGCAGGTGCTGCTTAATTATAACAGTCCAGGTGAACTTCTCTATAGAGAGGGGAGGAGACAGCTGGCCCTCTGTATCTGTGGGTCCTGTTTCTGTGGATACGGAGGACCACCTATACTGCTTCATTTTATATCAGGATCTTGGTATCCGTGGAAGGTCTGGGAACCAATCCTCCAAAGATTCCAAGGGACCACTGTAATGGAGAAACAAAGAAGAGGACCAATGGAGAGCCACTGTAGGGAATAATCTCAGTAACTGACTGGAAGGAAGAGAGTGAAAGTAAAGAAAAATCATACTTCCTAATCTGGTGCTTTTTTAAGGTGATCTGTCAGGAAAGCAGGCTGGTGCTGGTTGGAGGGGCTGGTGCACCCCTAAGACAACATGACAAATCTGGGTTTGAGGTCTTGGAAGAGTGCCACGTTGGAAATTTTTGCCAGACTGTCAGAGATGCCATTTTTGAAAGCACAAGGTTATTTTAAAAATGAGATTTCTCAATTAAATCACTTTAAATAGAAGGACTTCAGGATCCCAAGAAGGCATATTATTTGAGGTCACAGCTGGAAACCTGAAGTGTGAATTCTGTAAAAGAGCAGGTCCCTCCGGGAAGAGCAGAGTGTCACCTTGTGATGTGGGTCACTGACTTTGGAAGCAAGATTTACTTTTCTCTGGAAGTCAGAGATGAAAACTGAGGATAAAACAGACTGCTTTCAAGTGCAGAGCACCTTTGATCTTCATGTTAATCATGAGGGAGGCAGGACAGATTGTGTTGTCCCATGTTGGATTAGGAAAGGCAGACTTTTGTTCCTCTCTGAACACCTTGCTTTCCTGCCAGCCCTCTGGCTAGCGGAAGAGAATCAAGATACAGAAGGCAGGGGTTAGGGAGTACCTCCACTTGAGAAGTTGCAGACATGAATGATGCATAGAGCTGAGGACTGAACAGCATTTCTGAATGAAAGGGCTGGGGTCTGGGAGAGAGACACGGGTGACATCACAATCCATGACAGACAGACAGACAGACAGGTATTGAAGGTGTGAGAGGAAAAAAGGAGATAAGTCCACGTGACAGTGTCAAACAGAGAGTCCCGAGATCATGGGACATGTGTGTCCGTCCGTAGGAGTTTGGATGTGCAGGGTGACGTGCTTGTGGTCCAGCAGCTCCGTGAGCTCGTTTGCATCTGACACGAGCCAGTGGGAGCATATCTGGTTTGGAGGCACCAATGAGGGCGGAGCTAAGGGTCCTACAGAGGCTCCAGGAGTGGACAGCAAGGTCAAGCACATTATGAAGGTGGAGGTTATCTCTCCCCCAGGTCACTGTTGGTATGATTATGTTTAAGGATGTAAAGGAAGGAGCAAGGAAAGTAAGACAGCAAACATGCTGCCATTAGTGACGTTACCATGAAAGGCCAACTCAGAGGGAGGTGGGGGCTGGTGTCTGGGCAGCTTTGGCCTGATGGAGTGGGATGTGGTGTCTCTATTTTTTTTGACCTTGGAGAGAAGGATGAGAAACAGTAGGGATGCTGATGGACGTGGAGGGCAACTCCAAGAGTGAGCTCATGATAGATTCCACGGTCCTTCATGGTTGTTCTTGGAGAATTAGATAGCAAGGTCACCTGCCAAGGATGAGGCTGATGTAGACTTGAAATAAGAAGGAAATGTTAGTAGTGAGCCCCGTGGGAACCCCATGGGCTCAGTGGAAGATGAGTCAAGATGCTGGGGGTTTGAAGGGAACAGAGGTCAGCCCAGGGGAAGTTGAGCACTCAGGATCGGAGGGAAGGAGGGGAGAAACATCAAGAGGGGAAAAAGAGTCAAAATATGTATGATGAGAGCAGGAGCTGAGAGCTTTGGTCACCCAGCAGTGGTTAAGTCGCAGATCCAGGAGAAATATTTTTCTGAAGAATTTACTGAGGGCGTTTGCTTTGGAGCACTGCACCTAAAATTTCCATTTTCCTGCTCAATGGTGTCTTGTTTTGTGTTAACCTCCTGCTGTAGATCTAGTCCTTCTGTTTATATTTCCATTAAAATAAAATGATTTGCAAAAATAAGTCCTTTAAAAGAAGGTAACGCTCAGGTGGTGGCAGAAGCCCTCTTTTTCCTGGCCCGGTTTTAGAAAGAGCTTTTAGAAACCGTTGCTCTATGGGTCCTTGTTGCTGGGCACACTGGCCTGCCAGCGCCTCCTTCACTGGTGGCTCACTCGGCTCTGGAAAATCTCTCCAGGTCAAATTAAGGGTAGAGGACAGAGAAGTCCTGCCCCAGGAGATGGCTGTATATAACTTCCCATTTCAATGCCACCCCTGAAAAAATTGCCCTGGTGTAATTTAAAGCATTTGGTTAAGGAGAGAGTTACTTCGTAATTAAATAACACTGTTTCCTTCCTATCTACCCCATGGGTATGAGAGTTAAGAACTACAATGATTTAATAAGATCATATTTCAAGAGCATACAAAGCACTTTCAAGCCAAGGGGGACGAGCACGCGCAGAGTCGAGGCAGAAAGCTGGGCTCCTGGAAGCTGGCGGTTGCCGAGATGCAAACACAGAGCAGAGAAGCAACGCAGAGGCTCCGTGTTTTTAGCAAATCTGTTTGATGGGATGGCGGTGGGTTATTGTCCTGTCGTGCAGTGCAGGTGTTCACTTCCCCAAGGCCATTTTCAACACTAAAAAAAAAAAACTCTCTAGATCTTCATGGGCCACCTGCCCTACCCGGGGACCAGATGGGAGCTCAGGGCTGTTTTGTGTCTCAGGCAGCTTCTACTGTTGGAGGAAGTTGCCACAAGGAGCAGCGACTGCTTACTCCCATCGCATCCCTTGCCTTTTTCTTTTCTTTCCTTTTTTTGTATTCTAAAAGTTGCAGACACACTGCTTCTGCGCAAAACACGTTTTTACTTTCAGGATGATCATTGTTTGGGTGCAGTGTATTTCTTGCAGTGTGATAATGGACACTGAATCACGCAACATGTGGCTTCGTTTGTGAGCCATCACGGAGCCTTCAGCCCAGCTCAGTGCTGCCACAGCTCCGTGGACACGTCTCTGACTCTCCTTTCCCCAGAAGGGCTGCCACCCATCTTCTGCCTCTTCCCACGCCTTCACATCCTTATCTCCGCACTCCTGGATTCCTGCTTCTCTGAGCTGTTAGGAACTCAGCCATAAAAAAGAATAAAATAATGCCATTTGCAGCAACATGGATGGACCTGGAGATTATCATACTAAGTGAAGTAAGCCAGACAGAGAAAAAAAAAGTAGCATATGATATCACTCATATGTGGAATCTAAAAAAAAAAAAAAAAAAAGAAGAAGAAGAAAAGAACACGATGAACTCATCTACAAAATAGAAACAGACTTGCAGACATAGAAAACAAACTTGTGGTTGGGGGAAAGGGGGTGGGAAGGGATAAACTGGGAGGTGGAGATTTGCAGATACTGACTACTATATATAAAATAGATAAACAACAAGTTTCTATTGTACAGCACAGGGAACTATATTCAATACCTTGTAGTAACCTGTAATGAAAATGAATATATACATGTATATGTATGACTGAAATATGCTGTACACCAGAAATGGATGCAACATTGCAAACTGACTATACTTCAATTTAAAAAAAAATGAAAAAAAGAAAAAAAGGAAATGAACAGCAGCTTGTTGAGAATGCCTTCACCTTCCCTCCAAGTTGGTCACAGATTTCTGTGTAGTCATCCCTCCTTTTCTTTTCTTTCTCAGGAGTGCACAACCCCTTTCAGAGCAAAATCTCCCTTAAGCAGGACCCTGTGCTGAATATAAGGGCTGTTTCTCCACCAGCCCAGCTGTGTGAGCATTCTCTCTCCTGACTTCCCCATTGCTGGGTTTTGTTTACCTTCCTCCACTTTATCTGGACTCTCCATCTGCCTGTACTTTGGGAAAAAAAAAAAAAAGTAGATTTCCCTCTTGGGTGCTGCCTTGTTGCTAAGCAGAACCCCTAAAATTAGTGCTTAAATCTTGGCAATTTCCTTGTCTCCACCCAATTGGCCTGACTAATTCCTCATCTGAGATTACCTGACCTCGTCCCCTCTACATGACCATAGATTTGAAAATAAAACGCCTATAGCCTCTAAAGTTGAGGCTTTGGCCAGCTTATCTCCCAGGGCTGTTAATCACACAGTTTCATTTCTCCAGGCTCTGCCCTTTCTTTCCCCCATATGCTCCTGAAACTTCCTTGTCACCTCTTACAGCTCTTTTTCTGCAAGCCCTCAAGATGCTTGAAAGTTTCCTATTGTAATAAGCCAAACGAAACGTTTTAAAATAACCTTCTTTTAATCTTGCTTTCCTCCCTCAAAATAACAACCTATCTCTCTTTACTTCCCTGAAAACTGTTTGAAACTTACTACCACCATTTTAGTCACTTACAGTCTGGCTTCCAAGGTTACCACTTATGTTCTCCACCATTACTGCTGACCTCCAAAAGTACTGATTATAGTATTTGATTACAGTATTTATACTGCTCGTTGCTTGACTGTTACTTGCAGTTTTGATCATAAACTCCTCGTTACGTCCTCTTGGTTTTTAGAACATGTGTCCTTTTTCCTGTCATTAATGAGAAGCACTCTGGTGAAACTCTCAAAATGTGGGCTGTGGAGCCTTACAGACCCACATTTCCATTCTGGCCTCTGATGATACATATGTGACCCTAGGAGAGAGATTTAACTCTTCTAAGGCTCACTTATTCATCTATAGAAGATAATGGTCCTCACAGATTTGCTATTATGATTAGAGGTAATGGATATTAACTTTTAGCAAGTTCTTGATACATATGAAGAACTCAGTAAGTGGTCCCAGCCTCACAGATTCCTAACATCACTACGTCCCCCTATCACCATCACCACCATCATCCCAGTAACATTGCCATCACCACACCATTATCACCATCACCATTACCATCATCACCATCATCACCATCATCATCACCATCATCATCACCATCAGCCTTATCGGTGCCTTAACTATTGGAGCACCAGGTTTCTCTCCAGTGATGTGTTCACTCATTATCCCTTGCTTGCTGATAGGCCTCCAATAACAGTAACACAACTATAACAAACATAGCATTAAAAAACAGAGTGTCACTGTGTCGCTTTTGTTGTCAAAAACTTCCAGTTGTCAGCCATTTCTCCATAATGCTATTTATGTCATCTATGATTTTGTCTCATAGTATATTCCTTTATACATCTCATGTTTAAGCCGCAGGGTTTCACATACTTCCTGCACCTTGGTGTTTGTTGTTTATCGGCCATATATGTTATTTACTCATGCTTCCTGACACCAGCAGTCCAGCTGAATTATCGTCTCCTTCTTAAAGCAAATTTTACAGCCCCCAGTTGGAAATGAATGATTAAATATTCCTCCCGTTAAATGTATTCAGAACTTCTTACAGCTTTAGGATATATCTGTTCTTAAGCTTGTAGTTTATCAAGTTACTTACATGTCTGTTGATCCCCCCTCTCCTAATCCTAAAAGCTGCTTAGAGTAACTGCATTGTTTCATTCATTTTTGATTTATAAGCAGCTTTGTACCTCAAATGGGTGATTTCTGGGACTGAGAGTTTTACATATGCATGCCTGCAAACACGCATAATTTCAAAGGTAATTAAATATAGTAGGTGCCCAGAATATGAAGTCCTGGATGCATAAACTCTTGTGGGCTTGAAAAATCAAAAAGATTATCATGTTGGAAGAGGCCATCCATGATAAATTATAATGAAACAAGCAATCTGCCTTGATAGTTTCCTTACTACTGAGAATATAATAGACACTGAATTCCAGAAGATCTGGGCAACTTAGATATATTTTTAATAGATTGTGGCCTGTTATTATTATTAATTATTATTATTATTATTAATATTTAGTGTGTATGGCTATTAATAAACAGCATTTAGTTTTTCATATATTTGAGGCAAAATGAAAAAATATAATCAACATGTTCCAAAATATTTAAATTAATTTGCTATTCATTTATGAGTTAAAAAAAAGATTTATATAGTACTCTGACCTTTTTTTGAGTTCTTTTATTCAGTTCTTAAAAGATAATTCACATTTCCTCACCTAACAAAATGTGAGCTCCTCACTGACTGTCTATCTAGACCAATCCTTTTTTGTCTTTTCAGTTGTCTATATTAATTCCAATCCTAGCCTCTTTTTGTTTTTAATATAGGCACTGTGTGTGAAATATTTAGCCAATGCTCCCCTTAACTCCAGAACTACTTTTACATTTGCATTCTGATAGGGCCTAATTTTATATAAAATGTTGCTCATGAAGTCTTTAGATGAAATTGAATTCTTTTGTGTACAAGATATTTCCAATATATACATCCAAAATTTCTTAAACTCAAATATGACTTAAATATAGATTATTTCTGGTGTTAATGAACATTTTCTTAATGTGAAAAAAATAACTCTCCTCTCCAGAAAATCCAAAGAAAATAGGTCAATTGAGACATTAAAAAAAAATTGAGGGCTATAGTTGAAGAAAGTGGATTTTAATAGTACAAATTATTTCATTACATTATCATATGTTATAAAATTTAACTGAAGACGATCTCATGAATTTTTGTTCTTTAACTAAAATAATGACTTAACTGTTTGAAATTATTTCTTTTTTTACTTCAGTTTGGGTACTATACTATATATACTGTTAATTTTTCCTTCTAGTCAATGTGTTTTTAACTCGGAAAATTTTATTTAATCATGTAATTTTCTGGCCAGGTCCATTATTTTCTATTAAATCTAGATTAAAAGCAGAAGATATAAGCAGAAGCAAGCTGTTCAGTATATCTGAACAGCATTTCATAATAAAAAGTCTTTCATTACTTACACGTGATGTTAGCTCCTTCTGCCATCAAAGTTGAAGGGAAAAATTAGATATTTCAGTGATTTTTGAGAATGGCTGTCATACTGTCACACGCACACACACGCATGCGTGCGCACGCATACACACATCTCAAGGACCTTTCTCCCCTTGGGATGGTTGTCAGTATGTTTCAGTAATGGAGACTAAATTCCTAGTAGTTAGTTGGGTAAGTCTTTTCCTAACGGAGAAGCTGAAATTCATTAAAAACTAATCAGGAATGTATAGCAGGTTAATTTTCCGTGTTCAGCCTTGTTAAAATGAGATAACTAATTCATAAAGTATCAAAGGATTGCTTTGGACAAAACTCAATAAAGTGACACTACCAAGTTTTGGTTCCTAAAAAAATAATAGAAACTATGAAAGCAAGTCAAGGTGAAAATTCAAGTCCAGTGCATCTTGCCTTTTGTCAAGAGGAAAACCGCAAACATCTTGTGCTCTCATGAAGGTGGACCATGGCCCTTTTAGCATTCTAGCTAGAGAAAACTGTGCCATTTGCAGAATAGATTTCCCCCAGCAGCAGGTAACTGGATATGAATTCTAGCTGGGTTTGGTATCCGATGGCTGCACCTACCAGAGGATTCTGTAATAGCAGCGTGTCCAGTTTTCTGAATAAATTCATCAGTGGCAGCTTAGATACATGGCATGTAGTGGAAACCAAGGGAAAATATTCTAATACTGTTTTTTTTCCTTTTTGTCAAACTTATAATTTCTAAAATACATTAGCATCCCTTTGAATCTTTCCTTCGGGCTAAAGAGCTTGGGTTATTTCCATGTTGCTGAAAAAAAAAAAGTCAATTCCGTTGTTCATGTTTCCTGCAACCTCCTCCTGTGGGTGTCTCAAGCCTCCTTGCTGGTCATAAGGGACAGGACAGCTGCTCTGAGCAGTCAACAGCCATGTGATCCCTGTGGTCCAGCTCAGCTCCATGCCCTGGCAAGGCAGGCAGCCTCCCACCTCGCAGTCTCCAGGTGAGAGGCAGGAGGGAGAGACGGAGAAATAAGAAGTAGGTAGGCAGTGCTGTAAATATTGTCAAATAAGCGTGCTTTTATTTGTCTGTATACAAATGCCCTAAACCTCCTTATTTGGTCCTGTCTTTTGACTCAGCCAGGCTTTAGTTGGTACCTCCTATGGGCAGTCCCTGTCAGGCCCAGTTAGTCTCTGGCGTTGGCTCCCTTGGGTCTAAATCAGGCTCTCCATCCACTGGTGCACCTTACTATAAATCCACACAGCCCAGGTGGTATCTAGTGTCCTCGGCAGCCTCTTTCTGTACCTGTGTGGGCCTGGTTTGGTTTCCTTCAGGGTGTACACAGTGTTACTTTGCTGCTACGATCCACGTTGTGTACGATCCAGCCATGGATTTTCTGTTTTATCATATGTCTACGTGTGTGTATGTATGTGTTTGTCTGCAGATCTATATGTACATGTAGTTGGTGTTACATTGGCCTGTTTTTTAGGTTCTGCTTTTTAGGGGGTGCAAACTTGCTTTTCTTCAGATTAAGTCCAAGTTTTTCTCCCCTCTAAGGACCATATTTTATTCTTTTTTTGTATTACAATGTCTAACACTGTACTTATTTACCAATATCATACCATCATACTAATTAGCATATCTTATTTTAAAATTGGTATGTCTTACTATCAATATCGTATTATAATTTAATTGTCAAATTTTTTTTCTCTTGCAGTGGTGAATAATATAATAGTGTCCTGATATCAAGGGTGGTTTAGATTCAGGGAAATACAGTAATAAACCTCTGGAGTCATAAATGGAGCATCCATTCTTCTAAACAATTTTTTTTTCTTCTAAGCATCTTCTAATGCATTTTAATTGGTGGCTGTCTCTCTCTTTTTTTTTTTTAATTGAATATAGTTGGTTTACAAATGCTGCTATATTTTACTGTCAGATTTTTTCCTTACTGTTATACTTGCCTATCTTCCAAAATAATAATTAAAAAACAGAAATGTGCTTATGAGGCCAATTAGATAATATGTAGGTCAAATTTGTGGTTACCTGAGAAGTACTGAATATAAACATTTTACTGCCTACTACTGCTTTTATTTAAGAATGATAGGTTTTCATTCTTATTCATATAATGACTTAAGCCAGAACACCACACTTAAAGTGTAAAATGACCCCCTAGTAAATATATACATAGATTTAAATATCGTAGAGACACACCATGTCCCTGGCTGGTCAAACACAGTAATGTACAAAAATCGCTGTTTTCCAACCTGCTCCCCAGGTTCAGTGCAGCCTTTTAGCATTGCCCTCGTCCCCCGTCTCCCCCTTCATTTTTCTCCTCAACCTTCTCTTTTCTTTTTCCTCCTCCTCTTTTTCCTCTTTCTTTTCCTATCCACTTTTTAAGAGCTTATAGGAGTGATCCTGGAGTTTACATGGAAGAGCAAACAGGTGAGAAATAACATATGTTTTGTTTTAAAAAAAAGTGAGTAATAATGAGCAGCTTGATCTAAGTGCTAAAGCTTCCTGTGAACTCACAATAGTGAAATGAAATAGTGAAGTAGTGACATGTACAGATGGAGCATAAAAATAAGGCAAAATAAATCAACCCCCTTCGAAGACCAAGTATGAATAAATCCATAGTGAGTAATAGGTATGACCCAAAAAGTGGATGAATCAAAGAATTGTTCAATAAGCAGGACTGGTAAATAAATTATTTGTAAAGTAGAAAAAAGTGGAAAAGGAGAGATTGCATTCTAAACTTTCACCTAAACATGAAAACAGTGAAATAAGTCATAGACCTAGTTGTATAAGTTTTAAATGCTATATTATGCTTAGAGTTAAATAATATTATGATTGCTGATAATTGGAACACAAAATTATCAGAGGATTAGACTTATGGGTATAAATAATAAAATAAGAATTAAAATAATGATTATAATAATAATAGCACCTTTCATTTTCTGAAAATTTACATTGTGTCAGGAACTCCATTTGTTCTTCTTTTTCTAGTTCTTTTCGGTGGTAGGTTAGGTTGTTTATTTGAGATTGTGCTTGTTTTTTGAGGAAGTCCTGTATTGCTATGAACTTCCCTCTTAGGACTGCTTTTGCTGCATCCCATAGATCTTTGTGTGGTTGTGTTTTTATTGTCATTTGCCTCAAGGTATTTTTTAATTTTCTCTTTGATTCCATTGTTGACCCTTTTTTTTCTTTCTAACATATTGTTTAGTCTCTATGCAGTTGTTTTTTATTGTTTTACTTTCTCTGGTTGATTTCTAGTTTCATACCATTATGGTCAGAAAAGATGCTTGAAATAAGCGGTTTACTTACAATATCACATTTACTCTTCTGTGACGCACACATTATAATCTCTGTAATCTTCAGGAGAGGGATGTAGGGCTTAGATTTCAAGTAACTCAACAAATTCTGTCATAATTTAAACTTTAGCCTGGCCTTTTATATTTATTTAAAATAGTCCTGTATGTAGTTATTTAGGTTGTTTTACTTTATTAATAACACTGAGATGAGCTTTAGGATGTACACACACACATGTTAAAGAGAGAAATCTACTTCTAACTGTAGTGTTTTAATGATTCAGAAGAATGGACCACTCACTGCATTCATTTATGTCATATTGGTAGACATTTATATTGCTTGTTGATTTTCCCTGTTCCATGTGAACATTTTCATGTACCCACATTTTTGCACATATTGAAAGGTTTCTTCTAGTAAAATTACTGAATGATAGGGGGTGCACATTTTACATGCTAACTTGTTGTTATCAGAAGCGATAGCAGGTATTCATCTCTTATTTCTGATTTTAATGGAAATGCATCTGAGGATTGATCTTTAAGGATTATTTCATGTTATTTGCTTGTTTTTGAAACAAGAGTTATTGTTCCTTAATTGAGGAAGTTGTTTCTATTCCTTTTTTTAAATAATATTTTAGACATGAACAGGCTTTCTAAAATTTTTGTGCAATTGTTCTCTCGTATGATTTTTACAATCAATATTTAAAGTTCTTGCAAAAGCCTACTTGCAAAAAAATCTTCTAGTTCTATTGACTAGAGTTCTGGAGTAAGTAAAAGATAGAACATGCCAGATTTTTAGAGAAAGTCAAGACTTAGAAAAAAGAGATAAAGAATATGGTGACTGAGCTGTAACATCAGAGGGTACCAAACAGATTATGACTGTTATTCAAAATGAAGATGAAAAGAATAAAGAAGTGTATGTGACTCATGTCAGAGCTAGAACCAGAAATAAAGATAAGGTTACTCATAGGAGCCAAAATTGCAACACTGGAAAACGTAACTGGAATCTTGCATCCTTTCTCAATGAAGATGTAAGAAGCAAGATGGCGGAGATGGTGTCCCTTAAAAAATGTCCTTTAGAATTATGGCCCATTTCTTGCTTTAATAGTGTTATCCTTGCATTAGGAAAAAATGTTCTCCAAATAATTCCTGATGGGATTTGGATTAGCATTGAATTCATTGATTATTTCATCTTTGAATATTTCAACATGTTGCACTGCCTCGTTTATTCATGCCTTCATTCATGTTCTTCTCTAAAAATGTATAATTTTATTTGCAGAATGTTTCACATTTTGGTAAACTTTGCTCTGTTATATTTTATAAAATTTTACTACTTAACTTTCCTCTACTAAAATTTTTGTTTGATTACTTTTGGTTTAATGGAAGGTCATTGCATTTAGCATGTTGACCTGATACCCAGCAACTTTTCGAACTTTTTTCTTAATTCTAAGAGGTTGTCTATAGATTCTGTGGGTTCATACAAAGATGAGAAATGCCTGTTTTCTGCAGAATATGTCAGTTTTGACTCTGCTTTATGTTTCTTCCAACCTTTCTTTACTTTCACTAGAAGTGATAGGTTCTTGTGCCGTGATTCTTATGGTGTGCTTATAAAGTGACACCAATCAAAGATACGTACTTTAGACTGGTGTGTTTGAGGAAGAGGGGAGCTGTTTTTCATAGATTAAGGAAGTAACTTTTACTCCTGGTTTTTTTTATAACACTTTTGAATGTTCATAAATATTCACAAATAGTCATGAAGGGACATTAAGCTTTATCACAGATATTTTCTGCATCTGTTGACACTGAGCATATTGTCTGCCCTTTATGTGATGAAATTACATTGGTAGACTTTCTAAATGTGGACTATCATTGAAAAAAAAACCCTTCTTATCTATGATATATAAATATTTTAAATATACCAGTGGAACAGAAGGTTGGGGTAATTATGCCCCATAGTTCACAGCGTGTTATCAAGGCTCTTGTCTTATTTAATTCATCTTTATTTATAAATTTGACAGGCTTGTAATTTTCTTTACATATGATGCCTTATATAGTTCTAAGATCAAGTTTATACTAGTTTCAAAAAATTGGATAATTTTGAATTTTTTCCTATACTATGGAACAGTATGTATAAGGATTATATGTTAGTTGAAATATTGAAAGAAATCCTTGCAAATGCTCCTAGACTAGGCACCTATTTTTATTCTTTGGTCAATTCTGATATTTGTATACTTCTAAATATTTTACAGATTTCTAGAAACATATTGTTTCATTTAGGTTTTCCAATTTAGTGACACATTTTAATGATACATATATTTTAAAATGACAAATTTATATCTAGGTATTCCATTTTACCTATTTTTAATATTATGTGAGCTTTTATTTCATTTTTGTTTAGTTTTGAGTTCTTTCTCAAAAAATAGGAAATTATTTTTATTCACTATATCGTTTTTTGTTCTTAGTTTCTACTTTATTTACTTTTTCCCTCAATTGTTTCTTTTCTTTATATTTCTATGTTAATTCTGTTTTTCTTTTTATTGCTTATTCCACTGAATGTTCAGATTATTTTCAACTTTTTAAATGTTTTCTGTTAAATGAGTTGTTGGCTAAACATTTTCCTGAAGGTACTATAACTGGCAGCTTCCTATGTGGTATGAACTTTTTCAAATATCATACACGTATTGATGGTTGTTTTACAAAGCCTATGTCAGTTTATACACACAGCAACTCTACGTATGAAAGTGTGTGGTCTTTGGCACGGCATCATTTCTAGGTTTAGAATTATAGATCTTATAGAGTGTTTGCAGTTTAATGATCAAATGTATTGTGTTTGCTTTAATACAAGTGCCAAGACATCTTAGAATAAAGCCATTTTGAATTTCATTTTGTATTTACTTGATTTGTATTCTCTTGATTGTCTTATTTATTTTTGAAATTTTTTATTGAAGAATAGTCAGTTTACAATGTGTTAATTTCTGGTATACAGCATAGAGGTTTAGTTATATATATATATCTTCCTTTTCTTTTGATATTTTTAATAAATGATTTCCCTTACAGACTTTTGTTAATAAGTGCAGGAAATGATCCCAATCAGTAGTCACTTTAAAAATATTTTTTATTTCTTGTCCAACTCCTCTTTACATACTTAATAGTTACTAGTTCCACTTAAACAATCTCCAGAAGAGATATATCCATAGAAAATTAATTATGGGAAAAAAAAAAGTTACAGCTTATGCATGATGCAAATATACCTGTTTGCATCGTATCTGTTAACGATGAGTATTCAAATTAGTTACTAATGTGGAGATTGAGTCAATGAAATCTGTTGAAGGAACAATAATTCATTCATAATGCATTGGTATATGATCCATCGTTCCCAAGATAAATTGTACCAACACTACCTTCTCTGGGTTCCTCCTATCCATTTTGACTACATGGTCATATTTTCAAATGCCCAGAGAAGTAAATTTTCTATATATTGTGTATACTCTCTATAAGTCTAGATTCACTTTAAAATAAAAGTGCTTTTTAAAGGTTATTTATTTTTAGGTCCTTAATTGTATGTTTCTAGAGGCATAAGTTATTTGTTTTAGTGTCTACACATCATTGATGTAGAAATAGTCAGAGTATGTTGGCCCGCTTTTTAAGTTTTATGAATTAGAATAAATAACATTACGATTCTGATTTAGCTCCCATTTGGCAAGCTGCAATTTAATTAAAAGATTCCAGGGGCAAAGTTGTACATAATCTCTCCCTTTAAAATAACAGCATAGTAGAACTCCTTGCTGAAAAATGTGGCATTCTTTAAATTAAAAATTTTAAACTTAAGTATTTATACCATAAACATATATGATCAAATGTCTTGACTGTTATATTTTATATATCGATATAGTCTAGTTGCTGACAATAAAGGAAAGGAAATAAAATTGTAAAGTATTAGTAAATATAGCAGTTGCATGACGAAGCATATGTGGGGAGAAAAAGTCTTTCTCTACCCTCCTGAGGTCCTTTGTCTGGTCTAATCATCAGATTAGCATTAGATGGGTTAACAGGAGAAAAACAAATTTAATTTTGTGTGTAAAATTTACATGTAAATATGTATGTAAATTGTATGTAAATTTGTATGCATGTAAATTTGTGTTTAATTTAATTAAGTATAGAGGCTCAATAAGTATGAGAAGTAAGGGGTGATCAAAGCAGGCTGTTTATATAGCTTTTTAGGCAAAGAATCAAGTATTTGCAAAGATTTGACTAAATAAGAGGGGTTTCGCTTGGAGTAGCAAATTAACGAAGAAGTAACAAAGTTTGTTTATACAGTTTTCTCCGCCTCTAATTCCCTGTCTCTGGTGATGAGGATACCCTCCATCCTCCTGGCAAGGGGAAGATACCTTCCCATGGGAGCTTTGTTTCCTGCTTTCATGGGTGCAGAGGAGGGCCAGAGTGCTCTCTTTGTACTGGCTCTCTCTCCGGTAACTTTAATTCAGAATAATCACTGTGCCACCTTGCCATATTTTGGGGCAGCCTGCCCTGAGCCACATCACAGGTAATATTGAAAAAGAGAATCTATATTAAAATACCATGCTTGTTATATTTTAGAATCTCTTCCTCGCACTAAAATCCCTTTTCTAGAGATAAAATTGAATTGATTCTACAGTACAGGCCAACCTCATTTTACTGCATTTCTTAGATAATGCGTTTTTCACAAATTGAAGGTTCTTATTAACCCTACCTCAAGCCAGTCTGGTGGCGCCTTTTTTGCAACTGTATTTGTCACTTTGTGGATTTGTTACATACTGGTAATTCCCGCAATATTTCAGACTTCTTTGTGATTATTGTTACGGTGATCTGTGGTCAGCGATCTTTTTGTTGTTGTTGTAATACCTTAAATAATAGACTTTAATACACCATGGAATTACTTGTAAAAAAAATAATGGTCAAATCTTTTTCCAACCCCAGCCCCCTCCCCTCACCCATGTGAGTGCATCTGCCCACTCTGAAATCTTTTAGTCTCATATTCTTAAAAAAAAAACAATATTTTTAAATTCTTATTTTTTAAGTGTGAGATAAAAGGGAAGGGGGCAGGGCACAACCATTGAGGGGATGACACAGCACTGAGGACAGGACAAACTGGTTAGAACCAAGATGGCAGAAGACTGGGCTTCCAGTAGACCTTGAGCCTATTGCGCACCCACAGGCGCCATGACAGATCCCAGGCTGCCCATAAAAGACCCAAAAGTGAGCAGGGGCCCAATTCCTGGAAATTCCAGCCCCTTCCCCAAAGTAATTAGAATAATCCTCCTCCTCACTAGCATATGCAATTACCCAGCCCATAGAAACTAACCACCCCCACACCTGGTGGTGGCTCTCTCTCTTGCCTTCTGAGATACCCCACACTCTGTATATGGAGTGTGTATCTACTTTTACTTTAAACCAAACATCCGACACCTCTCAGTCTCTCTCCCTGTCACCCTTTTGAGATGGCCCACAATCTGCCTATGGACTATATATTTCCTGAGCTCTTTTCCATTATGAGTGAGACAGACCTCACTCTGTCTATGGAGTGTGTATCTCTCTAAATAAACTTGCTTTTGCTTTACTATGCCTTGCTCTTAAGTTCTTTCCTGTGCTAGGCAAAAGCCTCTTCTCTGACAACAAGTGTAGCTGATTTACAATGTTAGTTTCATGTGTACAGCAAAGCAATTCAGTTATACATATACATGCATATATTTTTTCAGATTCTCTTCCATTACAGCTCATTACAAGAAACTGAATATAATTCCCTGTGCTATAGAGCAGGTCCTTGTTGTTCATCTATTTTATATATAAGAATGTGTACCTATTAATCCAAAACTACTAATCTACCCCTCCCCGCCTTTCCCCCTTGGTAACCACAGTTTGTTTTCCATATCTATGAGTCTATTTCCAGTTTGTGAATTATTTTTGATGTTATGGTTATAATTGTTTTGGCGCACCAGGAACCGTGCCTGTATAAGTTGGTGAACTTAATTCTTAAGTGTTTTGTGTGTCCTGACTGCTCTACCCACCAGCTATTCTCTCTCCCTCTCCTCGGGATGGACACAGCAATATTGCATCAGGACAAGTCATAAACCTACGATGAGACACGGCAGTATTGGTGTTAGGACAGTGAATAATCTTACAATGGTCTCTAAGTGTTCAAGTGAAAGGAATAGTCGTATCTCTCAATTGAAATCAAAAGCTAGAAATGATTAAGCTCAGTGAGGAAGGCATGTCCAAAGGCAAGATAAACCAACAGCTGGACGTCCTGTGCCAGTTAGCCACATTGTGAATGTAAAGGAAAAATCCTGGAGGAAGATTGCAGGTGTTACTCCAGTGAACACAGGAATTATGAGAAAGCAAAATAATCTTATTGCTGAGATGGAGAAAGTTTTAGGGTCTGGAGAGAAGATCAAACCAGCCATAATATTCCCTTCCACCAAAGCCTAATCCAGACCCAGGCCCTATCTCTCTCCAATTCCATGACGACTGAGAGAGGTGAGGAAGTTGCAGAATAGTTTCAAGCCAGCAGAGGTTGGTTTGGGAAGTTTAAGGAAAGAAGTCACCTCCATAAAATAAAAGTGCCAGAGGAAGCAGCAAGAGATGTTGTAGAAGCTGCAGCAAGTTCTCCAGAAGCTCTCGCTCAGATAATTCATGAAGGTGACTACTCGAAACAGTAGATTTTTCAGTGCAAATGAAACAACCTTTCATTGGAAGATGGTGCCATTTAGGACTTTCATAGCTAGAGAGGAGAAGTCAACGCCTGGCTTCAAAGCTTCAGAGAACAGGCTGACTCTCCTGTTAGGACAATGCAGCTGGTGACTTGAAATAGAAACCAAAGCTCACTTATAATTCTGAAAATCCTAGGACCCTTAAGACTTAGGCTAAATCTACTCTGCTTGTGATCTATAAATGGAACCACAGATCTTGGATGACAGCACATCTGTTCATGATGTTTTTTTGAATATTTTCAGCTCATTGCTGAGACCTACTGCTCAGAAAAAAAAAAAAAAAAAAAAAAAAAGAGTCCTTTCAGAACATTACTGCTCACTGACAGTGTACCTGGTCACCCAAGAGCTCTGATGGAGATGGGCAATGGGATTAATGGTTTTCATGCCTGCTAACACAGCATCCATTCTGAAACCTGTGATTCAAGGAGTCATTTTGACTTTCAAGTCTTATATAAGAAATGTATTTCCTAAGGCTGCAGCTTCCAGAGAGAAGGACCCTTCTGATGGATCTGGACAGTCAGTAGAAAACCTTCTGGACAGGATTCGCCATTCTAGATGCCATTAAGGACATTCATGATTCATGAGAAGAGGTCCAAATACCACCATTAACAAGAGTTTAGAGTCACTTGATTCCAACCCTCATGGGTGACTTGGAGGGTTCAAGACTTCAGTGGAGGAAGTCACTGAAGATGTGGTGGAAATATCAAGAGAACTAGACTCAGAGGTGGAGCCTGAAGATGGGACTGAATTGCTGTAATCTCATGATAAAATCTTAATGGAGGAAGAGTTGCTTCTTAGGGGTGAGCAAAGAAAGTGGTTCCTGGTAAAGATGCTGTGCAGATTGCTTAAGTGACAACAAAGGATTTAGAATATGATGTAAACTTAGTTGATAAAGCTTCATAAGGGTTTGAGAGGATTGACTCCAATTTTGAGGTTCTACTGTTGGTAAAACACTACTAAACAGCATTGTGTGCTACAGAGAAATGGTTTGTGAGAGGAAGAGTAAATCAATGTGGCAAACTTCATTTTCTTCATTGAAGAAATTGCCACAGCTACCCCAGCCTTCAGCAACCACCACCCTCATCAGTCAGCAGCCATCACCATCAAGGCAAGACCATTAACCAGCAAAAAGACTGACTTGCTGAAGGCTCAGTGATGGTTAGCATTTTTTAACAATAAACTATTTTAAAAGTAAGGCATGCACATTGTTTTTAAACATAATGCTATTGCACACTTAATGGACTAGAGTAAGTGTAAGCATAACTTTGTAGGCATTGGGAAACCAAAAAATTTGTGTGACTTGCATTATTGGGATATTTTGTTTACTGTGGTGGTCTGGAACCGAACCTGCAGTATCCCTCAGGTGTGCCTGTATTTAATTTATTTCTTAATATCTTAATGTAAATATACTTTAGGTTAAAGAAGATAAAGAAGAAAGGTGTATATTCATTGTCAAAACTTAAAAAGCATTCCTTTAATTCAACTTATATATATATAAAACAAACATGCCAATTTTTGTTCCCATTCTTATTTCAAGTCTTTGTAAAACAAATTTATTTAATATATGAAATATATAAATTTACAGACTTGATTTCAATCTATAGTAAGTACTCTAGCACAGAGGTTCATAATATATTTGAATTTTATTGATACGAACTTTGATCTAGTATGATCAGAGAATTATTGTCTTGAAAATATAAAATATACAGTATCAAGTTTTTCTAAATTTTGTGAAAACAAATGGAACACTATTTTCTTTTGCTGTATATAGGAAGCGAAATTCTGATTTAACATGTTTGAAATCATTTTATAAAAGAAATTTAAAAGTATAGCTATCAATCCGTTAAGAACCCATTTCTAAACTTTGTCCTCTTACTGGATGGGGGGAGCTGAGAATTCACCACTGAGAGAATGTCCTAAATTTTTAATGACTTCCTATTGAAATTAACTGAAGCTCAATCATTAGAAACATGCCATGGCATATCTTTATGCATTCAAGATTTTGAATTACTCTGGCTGTCTTCGTTTTCAACTGACAACCACGGTCTTCATCCTCCTAATAGAATGAGAAAAAGAAATCTGCATACTTTGTTTTCTGCTGTTTAATACCCAAACCTCGGTAATTGGATTCTCAGACTTCACTCTCATTGTCATTCCAGGGCTCTTATTGATTATTTGGCCAAGAAGAGCAACACTGTCTGATAAGTGGTTGCCAGAATCACTGATGTCATAATTTTGGAAATGCATATCTCTGTCTCAAGTTATAAGGTTGGGAATATGTAGACACTCTTCTCATCACTGTATGTGTCATCTGCTGCCTTTTTGCCTGTCATTAGCGTCTGCAGTCTAATCTGTGCCAAAAAATGAGGAACCACACTTTCGCTAGAACAATTGGGAGACTTTTTTTTTTTTTTTAACTTGGTTCATAACCACTAACACCACACTCACCAGCAAACTAGAGGAAATAATTAACTTTCTATCCATAAGAGAATGTGTTACCCAAATGAGCTACCCAAATGAGCTGTTGTTTATTTGCAAGAAGGACTTCTGTTCTGCTCTTCTTGTTATTCAGACATGCTCTCATTGTATTTCAAAAAGAATTTTGTTTAGGTTATTGTTCAACTTACATAAATCATTATGTTCTCAAGATGAGTGGGTGTGTACTTGAAAGACTATTCTAATGAAAACTCAAAAGTCATTGGTTTATTTCTATGCCATGGAACACTTTATAAAATTTATGTAATCACTTCAGAATTCTTTTAAAAAAGTACTAAGAACATGCTCTTCTATAAAATCAAAATTTCAATTGAAGTTTGCAAAATACCAAGGTAACCCTGTGTATAATTCAAATAATTGAAATTACAGTTGAAGATGTTGAAAGAAACCTGTACAGTATAAAATTATTCATTCTAATGCTGGAGAGGGTGTGGAGCAAAGGGAAACCTCCTACACTGTTGGTGGGAATGTAGTTTGGTGCAGCCATTAGGGAAAACAGTATGAAGATTTCTTAAAAAAACTGAAAATCTTACCATATGATCCAGCAATCCCACTCCTGGGAATATATCTGGAGAATACTCTGATTTGAAAAGATATATGCACACTAACGTTCATAGCAGTACTATTTACAATAGCCAAGATATGCACATGGAAGCAACTTAGATGCGCATCAACAGATGATTGGATAAAGAAGATTTGGGGTGTGTGTGTGTGTGTGTGTGTGTGTGTGTGTGTGTGTGTGTGTGTGTTGGAATACTACTCAGCCATAAAAAAGGATGAAATAATGTCATTTGCAGCAACATGGATGGACCTAGAGATGATCATACTAAGCAAAGTAAGTCAGATGGAGAAAGAAAAATGCATATGGTATCACTTGTGTGGAATCTAAAAAAAAGGACACTAATGAACTTATTTACAAAACAGAGACGAACTCACAGACATAGAAAATGAACCTATGGTTACGGGGGGAAGGAGTAGGGAGGGATAAATTGGGAGTTTGGGATTTGAAGATACTTACTACTACATATAAAATAGATAAACAACAAGGTCTTACTGTAGAGCACAGGGAACTATATTCAATACCTTACAATAGCCTATAATGAAAAAGAATTGAAAAGGAATATTAAAAAATAAGTCAGACCGAGTAAGACAAATACCTTATGTTCTCACTTATATGTGGAATCTAGAAAACAAAACAAAACAAAACAAAACAAATACTCAATATATGCATATAATTTGATTTGATTCACTGTCTACTGAACACCTATAGTGTGTCAAGAACATGCTTTGTGCTGAAGGGGCTATAAAAAGACATGTGCCCTGCTCATATGTAGATTACATTTTATATGCAGATTGCATTGTAATAGAAGAGATTTAAATGGAGACAGCTATTGTATTTTAACTCCTAAAGTGATAACAGCCATATTCATCCAATCATCCATTCATCCGTTCTTCAATAGGTATTGTTTGAGGGCTTGATCTGAGCCCAGGTTCTGAGGATACCCAAGTGAATGAAATAGTGTCCCTGCGCTCAGTGAACTTACTTCAAACCAGGAGAGACAGACAATGACCAAGTCAACAAGCCAATGTTTAATATCATAGTTTCAAGTGCTCTGAAGCAAAATAAGGCAGCATCAGGAGGTAGAGATGTCATGCTCTAGATGTGCTCAGGTGGATGTGTAGGGAAGGCTTCCCTGGTCACCTTGGCATCTGACTGGTGGGAGAGGGAGAGGTTGCAGTGCAGAAAAAGCAAGTAGAACCTGAGCGAGAAGAGGTTGTTTTCCAGAACCACTGATGCTTGGTGGAGGGGCGTGGTCTCCTGAGTCAGGCGTGGGAAACCACTGACAGCTCTGCTTATTGCTTGCTTCTATTTATAAGCAGAGGGCTACTATGAGGGGTGTTGTTCTTAGAAATGGAATAGTGTTCCACTGACACTTTGTGGGAGGAAGTGGAGGAGGGAAGAACCCACTCAGACAGATCAGTTACAAAGCTAAAGCAACTCCCTGGGCAAGTGAGTAGTGAGATCAGATTGAGAGGATGGACGTGGAGCTTCATAGAAGCAAAACTGAAAAGGCTTGCAATGGAACGTGTGCACAAAGGGAAGGGAGGTAGGTGAGATGAAGGATGGGGGCACTAGAGGTGCTTCTGAAGTTTTGAACCTGAGTACATGAAGGCATGGCAAAGCCATGAATGGAGACATGGAAAAAGCAGGTTTCTGGAGTTAGGACAGGTCATTTCAGATGTGGACTTGTGAGATAATGCTCAGGATTTGAGATATCCAGGAATCTTATGCAACGATGGGCTGTATTTGGGAAGACTGAAATTCAAGTTGCAGATTTGGAAGTGAAGATGTTTAGCATAAAAAGGAATAGCTGAGACATGGTTAGTTAGTTAGTTAGTTTGTTTAAAGAACAAAACTGTCTGTAATGATACAATACCAGTAATCAATTCTGAGAGATCTGTTATTCTGTCAGTTACTCTAAGGGGAAATGTGGACATTTGAAACAGAAGAAAACTAAGGCAGCTCCCAGTTGTGTAGGCAAAAATAGCCCTACACAAGTTAGTAATAGTAATTACAGACATGACACAGCTGGTTATTTATTGCTTGTTGAAAAAATTTTCAGATATTGTCTCATTTTTTCCAACAACAACAACCTGTAGGTTCAGTATTGATATTCACATTTAACACAGAAGAAAGTTGAGGTTTAAAGAAACAGCAATTTTTCCAAGGCTGCCCAACTTGTATGTGGCAGGGTTAGCACTCAGGTTGACCTCCTCCTACTGTTTAACCACAAGAAAACAGATTCCTTCTTCTGTCCTGTGCTGTGCTCACAGAATTGATGCCCTAAACACGCCCAACTGCCTGAGTTAAGAAACATCAATGAAACCATTACCAACTTGGTGTAGTGCTATTCAGTTCATGAACTCGTTAGACCCCAGTATTAGTGATTGGCTAAGTACATGAGACAGAGCACAGGGTTTGAGCTAAAGGCATAGATCTAATACAGAGTCAAATTTGTTCTTCCCTGTTACAAAGTGATTTTGTTACCAAACCAAACTTGGATCCACTCACCCTTGAACAGGAAAGCCAATCTACTGACACAGAGTTGTGGTGAAGGAAAGTAAAGCCTTTAATGCAGGTGCCAAGCAAGGAGTTCAGGACAGCTAGTGCTCAAAAATGCCGAACTCCCTGTTGGGTTTCAGCAAAGTATTTTTAAAGGCCAGGTGAGGGAGGAGCATCTCAGAGTGTGTGATCAGCCTGTGCACAAGTCTCTGGTTGGTTGATGGCGAGGTAACAGTCGGGGTCACAGGGGTTGACATTATCCATCCTTATGTGCCTGTAGGTCTGTGGGCTACCTGCTCATGATTGTCAGGTAGTTAATTTCTTCCATTTGGTGGGGATTTTAGCATCTGTACAACAACTCAGGAAATGTGCATCATATACTATTATCTTGGTACTTCAGAGAGGAACTAAAGCAGAGGATATGAGGGAAGGGTCTGTCCTGGGAAGGCCCCCATAGGGTCCTGCTCAGTTACAGTATCTAAGCTGAAATCTGAAGTGTGACATGATGAGTTGGGTTTATTAAAGAGGCAGCAAGACATGAAGATGGAAAGTCCTAAGATGAGGACAGTGTTGTTGGAACCTAAAAAGATCAGTCGAGAAGGGCACGTGTGAACTCAAAGAGGTAAGAGGCGGAGAGCAAAGTGCAAACTTGACACCTAAATTACACATAAAAGTATGAAACTATATGCTATGGGTTTTCTCTAAAGAGGATAGAATGTCATACATTTGAAGTTTCTATCAAAAATTTTTTAAAGAGGATGGAGTGAAGCCTAATATATTTTAAGTTGCTATCAAAAAAAATTTAAGTTTATAAAACTTATTGTTAAATTTTAATTTTTCTGGAAAATGACCTTGTGAGAACTAAGGTATTCCTGGATGCCTGGGTATCCCTGTGATCCCTTATAGTCTGTGAAGTCATTTGTCCTAAGAATGGAGGAAAGTGTAGTGTAGGGAAAAGGAAAAAAAAGAAAAATGTTCAATAATTTTGATAATCTATTTCTGTGTAATTTAGTGCCTTTTTAGGGCAGAAGGACGCTGAATGTTCCACTTTGCCTCCTTTTCTTTTTTAGGGGGTATGAACTCACCAGTGGTTCAACTGAACTTTCTTGGAATTGATATCCTCAGGGTTGCTCCCAAGAATATATGAATTTAGCTCTAACAAACCTCTAAATGAAACTAGAGTAATTTCCCCCAGTTTTGCCTTTGTAATTACATGGGTTTTTGGATACAGGAGGAAGATTTTGGACACTGGACCTGCAGGGGCATGGGCCTGTCAATGTTTATTGCTATGTTCTTTTTCAGTGATACTTCTGTTCTGGAAAAGGTCATGTTTCAGGAACACAGTTGTTCCTAAGAAACATTTCTGAAGATGTGAAATACAACAGGAGGCCTGGGAATCCATCCCAATTGGCTCCCCAAATATGTTACTTTGAAACATTTTTCACCCACATGAAAGCTACAACAGTAATGTTGTTTGATCAACAAGTGTATTTATCATAGCAGTAAACACTTTTCTAGCAAAAACTTGTTCAGGATTCAACAAATATATCCCAGCCCTGAGCATCATCCTACTCTATAAATATGGCCTCATCCTGTAAGGTTTGGGGAAGAGGAGTTCAAGAAGAGAGGTTTTTTTTTTTTTTTTTTTAGCGAGGGGCATTTCAGTTGTTTAAGAGGGTAATTGGGCAGGAGTCAGGGACGGCTGGAGAGAGGGAAAAGAAAGACCTCACCTGTTAAGTGGTGTAACTGAACGTAACCTTACTGTCATCACTGGTGACCATTGGAAATCTGTAATGGTGTTTGGAGCTGCTTATCTGTATGATGGTTTGAAGGGTTTTTCTCATGCTCTTGTTGACCAGGGTTGGGCTGGAGAGGAGAGAGTCTTGGGCGGTCCCCCCAACCCCCTTGTGGTGCTGTGTACAGGGGTCATACTCAGTGCCCTGCTCTTGCCCCCAATGCCATGCACTTGACTGCTTGTGATTTCCTCATATCCTGTTGTTCGAGCTACAGGTCTCAGCCTGCAGCAGGAGGTTCCATGCCTCAGCTTGGTTAAAACGCTAAAAGCCTTCATCAAGCTGACTTTAGACTGTACAGGTTTCTCTCTAGAGCTCTTTTCCATGATCCCCTTCCTATGCATCCTTTGTTCTAGGTACAAGAACATTAAGAGGGTCCCAAAGCTGGAGGTGAGCTTCATACCCAGCAGAGGGAAGGGGGCCACTGCATCTGTGAAAACAAGAACAACTTTGCAGCAATGTACTACCCTGTGTATGATCTCTGTGGAAACTAGCTCTGCCCCATGAACTTTTATTATGAAACCCCCTGCCCTGTCTCCCCAGCAGGCTCTCAGTCATGGAGGCATTAGTCCTCAGTGGCCTCCTTAGCCAGGCAGAGACATAAAACTGTCTTTTCTACTTCATCCAAACCTGTGCCCTTGAGTCTCAATTGGTTAAGTGGGGTACGGTGTCCATCTTTTGGCAACAGTAGGAATAAGAACCTTTCTTGTGAGATTTAACTAAGTTCCAGAAACCCGTGAGTCCCTTATTTGATAGCTATATACCACCCTGTCATAAATCTTTGATTATTATCTTAAAATCTTATTTAGGAGGGAGGGTATAGCTCAGTGGTAAAGTGTGTGCTGAGCATGCACAAGGTCCTGTGTTCAATCCCCAGTTCCTCCATTACATAAGTAAGTAAGTAAATTAAGTTAAGTAAGTAAGTAAATGAATGAATGAATGAATAAATAAACAAACCTAATTACCTGCCCCCCAAAACAAAGCAAAGCAAATACATTTTTTTTTAAAAAAAAAATCCTGTTTAAACCTACGTTGTCATGTATCTTTTTCATTCGTAAGCTTAACTCCACTACAGATTCTCTTTTTAAGGCTGAGAACTATGTCAGGTTGACCTTTGTGTTCCCCACAAAGCCTAGCACGTCTTCAGTTTTGAATAAATATCTGGTATATTAGTTAGCTCACATGTAGGTTTCTGTGTATTTCATACGAAGTATTCTGTTAGTTTAGAACCTGTGATCATGTTAAACAGTGGTGAAAGTCATCTGAAAGTGCGGCAAAAACTTGAGGAAGTTTTTAAATGTATGATTTACATATTGTCTTGGTTCAGGAAGAGCCACAATATAAGTGTTATGGGAAAAGTATCTAACAGGGAAATGTTTCCGTCTATCTAGGTAGATTGAGACATGATTTTAAGATCTAATAAAATCACAATGACAGAAAAAAGAAAAAAAAATCTTGTCTCTCAGAAGCTAATTGCTCAGGGAAAAAAAAAAAGTAGTAGTATTATTTTTTCTTTATCCAGTCTTAGTTTCCAGTCTGCATTTTCCTGTGGCCCAGTGGAGGTGGGGTGGGGTAGGGAGTGAGCAATAAGGGTCGAAACAAACGAGGATGGATGCAACCGTGTCTTGCATTTCCTTGATGTGAGAGGACGGTACCACTGGTCCAGGGGCACAGAAGTGCTGCCTCTGTGCATCACCTGATGTTTATGGGCCTCTGGTCACTGCAGGTCACCGGAGATGGCCATGGAGGGTGGAAGGCAGTCGGTGCCTGCCTTCTGTTAGGGGGAAGACAGCAAGATTAAGGCAGGAGCCTGATTCCTCTGTCCGAGTTCCCTCCCGACAGCAGCTGGAAGCCCCCAAGCCTCACACTTAACCTTTGATGCCCAAGAGTAAATGAGTTAAAGCTTACATGTATAAAAAAAAGGGGGGGGGCCTCAGAACAGCGGCTGGCCTCAAGCTGGCTCCATGCAACTGTTTTGAATAAAATAAAAATCAGCATCTGAGGCATCCCCAGATTTCATACATGATGGACAAAAAACAGCAAGTCTCCATTTTGTGCTTTTCATCTTTTTTGTACACGCTGGTCACAAACTTCTCTATTTCAGCCACCACGCATCCTGACCCCACCACGAGAAGTGTCCTCTCTTTGGCTTCTCAATTCATGTTGACTCTGCCAAAAGAATTTTTTTTTCTTTTTCTTTTTCTTCTTTCCTATAAAAGAAATACCTGGCTGATTTATTGTTTTTTAAAAAAATCATATTTTTGTATAGTACTTATTAAGTAATATATCATCCTTTTGTTGTTTTCAGTGGGGTGAGACATAAGAATTTGGAGGGTAAGGTAAAATTGTGCTGTGTCACTCCAGGCTGAGTGTTTTCCTTACATCTTTTAGTGCATAGAGAACACATATTTGGTTATTAACCAGAGACCAGGACAAACACAGACTCTTCTGTTACTGCGGCAACTTCTGCTAATTGCACTTTCCCCACTTAGTGGCCGTTCGCTGCTAATAGTGCCTCAATTTTAATTGGATACAAAAAAATCAGGAGGTAAGGGACTAAGTCTTGCCACTTTATTCCTGGTTAGAAAATCTAATAAGAGCCTTCGCGCACAAAGTCATGATATTAAAAATAAAAAAATTGCTTTGCACAATTAAGTCAGTGATGCTCTCCTTAACCCTCTAGCCTAGGTAACTGAGAGAGGTTACAGATAATGATCTTTAAAAGAAGGCTCAGGTTTCACCTGCTCTGAGTGGCTGACAAGTAGACGGGGAGCCTGAACGAGCCGGGTGTGGATGGAGGAGTTGACCTCCCTGGCTTCCTTTCAAGTCCCTTGGTCCCATAATTTGAAAGCATAATTTCCCTTGCATCTATTCAGAAATATGTGCACCTAGACTACTCTCTGCTAAATGCAGACTCCCACTCTTCAACTCTGGAGAGAGAAAGACGAAGCCTGTTAAATGACATTTGCAATTTCAGAATGGCACCGTGTGGGAGAGAGAACTGTCAATCATTTCTGCCAACATCACTCTCCAGGGGGATCTAAACGAAGCTTGGCTTGGTCCAGTTAAAAGAAGCAATTATGAGTCATGGAAAGTAAACAAATCTAAGAAAAATGATAGTCCTGATTATAGTGGGTGCTCACAGTGAGAGGCTGTCATCTGTGGAGTATCATCCTTGTTGCAAAAGCTATTAATCGATTTTGATTTTATTGAAGATTTTTAGATGAAATAATCAGAAATAAATCATTAACCTTCATTTCGTAACCAAGGAACATTCACAGTACTGGAAAAATGCGAAATCTCTTTACAGAGCTTTAATTATGTCAGTTTTCTACATGGCCTTTGGGTTAGGAAAAATATATAAAATATTACCTTGTGACCCCTTTAGCTGCTTGGTTATAGAAAATATTGTGAAACAGCCTGGCAGACCTACTTTTTTTTTGCTAAGGTTGAATCTATAATATGTGAATTTTTCTTTTGTAATATAATGTAATCCAACTGTCGTAAAATGCAGGTTTTGATAAACTCCATCTTTATATCTTCCCCTACATGCAGGGGAAATTGGACCATGCACTGTCATGGAGCATAAGTGTGTGTGTTACCTCTGAAAGCATAGTGGTGTATTTTTACCACTGCTGACAAACTTTGTGTTAAACTCATTAACTTGTGTTTACTTGCACGGTGATGTAACTAACAAATGTCTGTGGGCATCAACATTTGCTTGATGAAACAGAAAAATATGCCTGACTCAAAGTTCTGGAAGAAATGTAGAAATTTTTTTTTTCAAAATAGTTTTCCTTCTCTCAGTATCTCTATACTTGGGTTATACAAGATAAATTTTTATTAGGGAAGCAAAGTACAAACTCATTACCTACCATTGATAATCGGAATAAAAGGCACAAGAGCAAGGGGCAGGTATCTTTGGACACACAAGAAAGGGTGGCAAATGGCTGAAAAAGAAACACAAGATTTTTTAATACTGGAAAACTGCTAATGGGACCAAAGGGAACAGAAAGCAATTAATTGATCTCACCGGGAACTAAGAAAACTATTCAAAATAAGCAGGACATGCTAACGTTTATTCACAGAAAAGGTTTTGAACCATCCATCAAAGGTGTTTGTAGCTGGCTTCCAATTAAGAGGAGATGAAGGTCCAGGAATCTCATGCACAAAAATGTCCATGGTTTGCTTCAAAAATACAAAATTGAGAGCTGAAGCTCAATTTTCATTTAGCTGATTTCCAGAGAGTGCTGTAAAATGCTATCTTGATAAGCAAGGTAAAGCAAAACCATCCTGCTCGAGTCAGCTGAGCACATCCAGAAAGCAAGGCACCAGCAAAGCCTGTTGGTGCCAACGGCACATCCAGCAGGTACAAGCCTGCGTCTACCCATCCTTGTCTCTGGAGCTGGCCCTTGAGCCTGTCCTGGATATCACATCGGGCGTCCTGAAGTAGGTGCTATTTCATTAGCATCACTTACTGCCGGCAAATGACATGGTCCTGGAGCAGAGCCAGGCTCCTGGCATGAGAGATGCCTTGGAGATCCTGGACTGGATTTCCCAGGAATGGGTGAGAGCTGTTGGTTTGGTCCTGGGTCAAGGTTGCTGAGAGAGACAGATGGGAAAGTTTCATGCACCCCATGCTGCTGGGCAAAATGAGCTTTTTCAGGAATCCCTCCATCACCACAGAAGGACAATTCCTTGCAGCTCGTCTGTGCACGTGAACAGGTTCTGACTTAGTCCCACGGGCACATGTCCTCATGCCCTCTTTACAAATGAAACATTGAGGCAGTTTCTAGCTACGAAGCAGAGGCACATTTAGAATACTCACCCAATGCAGTTAGTGACTATAACTGCACACATGAGCATGTTCTATGTTTCAGAGGTTTGTTTGCAACTCCTGCAGAGACCTGTAGCAGAAGCTGAGATTAGTCATCAAAATATTTTTAAGCCAGGCAGTTCCAATAGTTGGCTTTGTATTTTTGTAGAACTCTTGTGATGAATTTGTACCAAAAACCTACACTTCATTTCTTACAGACCAAGCTGTATATGTGTCAGTATTCCTATCATAGAAAAATACCAGAATTACATACTTTTAGATCCAAAATTCTACTATCAACCCCCATTTTTTTTTCTCCTAGTCCTGATGCGGGACTGCCATCTGGTGGAACGGGGAAGGCACTTCTGGTTTGGACTTGACCAAAATTGTGTGATCGTGGTTTCTCAGGTTTCCAAAAGTCCAGAATAACAAGTGGAAACCCTGTTTCTGGATGGAGATGAGCCTATAGGGCAGAGAGAAGACAGTCATAATGATGATCATAGCTGAGACCATCACCAGGAAAGGCAGCGGTCATGATGGGTGATGGATTGCAAGAAGAAATCACTTGATTTTATTAGTCAAGATATTTTTTAAATTTTTAAATTAAAAATATTTATATTTAACTTTAAAATATATATATATTTATTTATTTACACATAATGCATATATATATATGTTACATGAATGTGTGTGTGTGTGTGTTCATTAGACAAGGTAAAGAAAATCATAGTGGAAACAAAGCACGCTCAAAAGCTGGAGCAGATACAGCAGAGCTACCTTCCCGACTTGACCCCCTCCCCACACACACGTGCCCCGGTACCCGCTCCCTAGAGTCCCTGGCAGGGTCCCACACTGCCCAGAGATGCTTCCTGGGCTTCGCCCTGGAAGGTTCAGTTCTTGCTGTGTGGCAGCCCTGTTACCCTCAGGGTTAACGTAGACATGGCAGCAGAATTACACTGACAAATGGTGAAGCAGCACAGAGGGAATGTTTATCAACATTTGGTGCACCCGATCGTGAACTGAAACCAGTGTCCATCATCAGTGGGAAGGGAGCAGAATCAGTGCCCAGGTATTTCAGGATAATAGGCCTGCCTCTGGCCATCTAGTTTTCAGGAAGCAAAGGGCTTCTTGGGTGCCACGTACTGTGCCAAATCCATCTAAGTGAATCACTGGCATTAAATACAGGGTGCTTTTTAGATGAGGCACAGAGAGGCTAAGAACGTTCTCAGTCAAACCGCAGGGATGATGCTATACGTGGTGCACTCCCAGCAACTTCTTCCACCTGCGGGCAGGG
Organism: Camelus dromedarius; assembly: GCF_036321535.1. Classification (NCBI taxonomy): domain Eukaryota; kingdom Metazoa; phylum Chordata; class Mammalia; order Artiodactyla; family Camelidae; genus Camelus; species Camelus dromedarius. The sequence continues at coordinate 73,709,230 of NC_087441.1, forward strand.
AGGAGCGGGTGCCTGCTGACTTCTGACTTCCCCTACTTCATACACAAGCTGCGTCTATGCGACGAAGTAACATTTTGGAAGGAGATAAAGCCCCAGGACAGACACTGCTGGAGCCTCTGGAGCAGTTTTCCTAAGATGTTGTTTGTTTGAAAGTAATGTCTTTGAGGCTGAAGAATCCCATTGCGCCAAGAAAAGGATGCTTGTATGTTTTTCATCCGGAGGAAATTCAAGGTGGCTGGGAGAAATTCCAGAAGCGTGTTCATGGTCAGAGCCGGACTCCCGCTATCCTCTTGACTGACTTCAGGGATCCCTGGACTCAGAGTGGAACCCAGCCCTGAGAGTCTGTCCCCAAACATCTGCATGATGAAGAATGGAACTGCACTATTTGTCCAAACGTTTTCTTCTTTTCCTAGTCCTCAGACAAGTTACGTATAGACCAAGAGGTAAATATCAACCGGAAGTGATCAGAGCTTCACGTTTGACTGACAGGTGCGTGGTCTCTGACATTTTGAGAAGCGAGCTGTGGGTATCTGGTGACTAGCTGTCCTTGGATGTTCATGGGGATGAATAAACCTCAAGGAGAGGAGTTTAAATTACTGGAAACTCACGGCCAAGTGAAGAATGGATGGGAAAAGAAGACAGAACATCTCTCAAATGGTAAAAGACCTGAGGACAGGTCTTTTGTGACAACACACCCAGGGCATAATGGCTTGATGGTCCATGTTTGTGGAGTGATTCAAAAAATGCTTAAGTATCTTGGTTATGTACAGAGTAAGAGCTGTATTTCTAATTCCATGCAGACAGTCCTAAGGCTGCAAAATTTGCACTTCATCGTTTCAATGGCTTTTTTTGTTGTGTGTTTTACATCCCCTTGGTATATGATGCAATATTTAAAAAAAAAAACTTTATTTTGAATTAAATAGCTTTGGTTTTACAAGTAGTTGCAAAAATAGTACAGGGTTCCTAGCTCCTCTAATGATAACACTGTACTTAAACAGAATATAGTATCCAAACAAGGACATTGACATTTGTACACTACTATTAACTACAGACTTTATTTGAATTTTTACAATTATGCAATTTTTTAAAAGTTATTTACTATGTCTTCATTGTTTATGTTTTTGTTTTGTTTTTTAAGTACTTTATTGTGTTTCAGATAGCTGCTTGGTAATATGCCTTAATTCAGAACTCAAAAATTTACCTGAAAATTGGATTTCTTAAGCAAAGCCTTGCTATCTGCATTTCTGTCTTACTTTTGTTTTTGTGTTGTTCTCAAATAAATGGATAGCATAACTGGCCATTGCATGAATTCTTGTGGTGTTTAATGTCATTGCTCATCTGCAAAATTAAGGCTTGGAGCAAAGTCTAAGGTGGCTGTCTTCCAAGTGGTTCCTTGTTTTCCCTAAAGTCATAATTTTCACCGTTGCTATCAGTGTCTTCTGACTTATGAGCTCATAAGAATGCTGCTGTGCCAAACTCAGTTATCTCTTGGACTCTGTCCTCCCCTTTATAATCAACTGTGCAAGTTGCAGGCATGATGTCATCGGAAGACATCAGTATCCTTTGGAACATTGCTGCTGTAGATCAATGAAGCTACATTGTTCCTTTGCAAATGTTGTTCTTTTGAAAGTATTCAGAGCAAACTGTTGTATTTGTGCAACAATGTATAGTTTCAAAATACTTTCACGTGCTGAAATTTCCTGGATCCCACACAGCCACCCTGTAAAAATAGAGCACTTTTTTTTTTAATCTTCACTTAAACTCTGTGAGACCCTGAGACTAAAGGTCAGATCCATTCAGAACAAAAAAGAAAAAAAAAGACTAGGCTCAGCCAGGAAGACGTATTTGTGCCAGTTAAAGCAATAGAGGAACTTCAATATGGAGCATTGAAAATATGATGGTTAGAATTAGATGGGAGAGGGAGAGAGGGTAGAGTTAAGTGGTAAAGTGTGTGCTTAGCATGAACAAGGTCTTGGGTTCAATCCCCAGTATTAATAAATAAATAAATAAATAAATAAATAAATAAATAAATAAATAAACCTAATCCCCTCACCCCCCCAAAAAAAGGAAAAAAAATTAAAACTTTGTTAAAAAAAAGAATGAGATGGAAGAGATGGAAGAGTTCCAAGAACAATCAGGGGAAAGTGAAGCCAACCTGAGGTTGACACACCTCAGAAGCTGTCTCCTTATGCTGGAGGGGCATGGAGCAGAGATGGGGTGACTGGGTCTCAGGAAGCAGAGGTGCCTTGTTCAACCAGTGCCACCCACCTGGATGCAAGGTTAAAGGCAAGCGAAGGAAGGAAACATAGCTTCACACCAACAGATATTCCAAGCAGGAGAAAGGAAGTGTAGGGGGCTGATCTGAGAGCAAATGTGCCAAACAGCGCTGTGCTGGGTGCACTCATTTTTAATAAAAATGCCACCTGATGGCGTGTTGCTGAGCACGAAGGTCAGGGACGAAATGGACATCATCTCTGCTGGGAAGAAACGTTCAGTTTTGTAAGCGGAGACAGTTGTTAACCGCTCTCATTATTACTGCTGCCAACCCTTATGTTAACAACCAACTTACATGCATTGACCACTTCCTATATGCCAGGAACTACAATGCACTATTTAAATAAACTCTATTTAACCCTTAGAGTTCTGTTTATTTTTTTATTGACGTACAGTCAGTTTACAGTGTTGTGTCAATTTCTGGTGTACAGCATAGTGTTTCACTCATACATATACATATGTATATTCCTTCCCATATTCTTTTTCATTATAGGTTGTGACAAGATATTGATTACAGTTCCCTGTGCATACAGAATAAACTTATCTATTTTATATAGAGTACTTAGTGTGAGTTCTGTTTATTATTCCCATTTTACAGATGATCTCATTGAGGCTTTAAGAGGTCAGGTGTAATGCCGAGGCTCACGAGGCTGGATAGCCAAGATTCTGACACAGACCATCTGAATCTAAGGTCCATGCTCCTTTCTCTACCCGATATTGCCTCCCTAAATGTAATAAGGTGTTTGAAGTTCTAGGATTTCTTCTAGGTCCTGGTAGATGGGTAGGTACAGAAGAATAAGTGACCAATTTGCCCCAGAGGGCCTGGGGAGACTTCAGAGGAGACAGTACACTCAAGTTGAACTGGGATTAAGAGTGAAGGTTTCTCCAGGCGAACCAAGAGACCAGAGGCAGGTCAGCACCAGGTCACATTCAGGAGATACTTCATACATGAGAAAGTGGGAACCTTTGATGATGGTGTGCTGTGCAGAATCCTGGCCAGTTTTGCTTTAGAAACTGCCCTCTGCCCGCAGTTAGGCGGCTGCTGGGATGCATTCATGTAGCACGTGATTGTTGTTCTGCAACTGGGTGAATGTCAGGGGGCGCCTTGAAAAAATGGACTTGAGCTTGCATGTTACTCTGTGAAAGCAGAAGCACCACCAGCTCCATCCAACCATTTTCAGTTCTTTCTCAGCTTCTCAATCATTGGAAATTGATGTTCTTGATAAGAGGTTGGTGATATTTGAGTAGGCGTCTGCTGTATGTGCTTGGTTGGGCTCTTTATTACCTGGGTTCAAAATTAAATTGTCTCTCATTATTCTATTATAATTATGCCGTGTATTTATTTAAAGAAATTAAATGTCCGTAGCATTCCCCCAGTACTTCTCTGTCTTGTGTTTTCCTTTTATATCCCCATGCACACTTATGACTTCTCAGTAATGGACTTTGTGATGGATTTAATTTTTTTTTCCCTTTGGCAATCGTCTGCATCTCAGAAATGTCACCTGTCAGGGATATCAATTTCTTCAGTAAATAGAAAGCTATCAAATACGTTTATATGAGCCTTAAACTTCGCTTCACCTGGTTTCCATTATGTTGCAAGGTGCTTTAGAGGTAGAAATGCATTTTTTGGTCTACTCACAAACAGGTGAAAAATGATTTTCCTGCCTTCTTTGATGTACTTTCTTGTAAAGCGCTCATCTGAGTTATACGTCATCTGTGTTAAAATGGAAGTAGCTTCGTATCAGCAAAGCAGAAAGAATTTTTAATATTGAAACAGTCCGCCTCCTTTTCTTGTTTTCTTTTTCTTCACAGAGTTTAAGAGTGTTCACCTTATTTATTTGAATGTCGGGATTCACTAGGAACCTGCCACAAGTCTTGATGAAAGCGGTTTAGGTGAATGGAAAAGAGTAGGTCAGTCGGCGAATTTAATTACGATTGAAAACCACACTAGGAAGGGATGAAAGGCATTGTGATTCTTGGAGCACTTTCTTGCACTGCTTACTGAGCAAAATAACTCAGTATTAATGAGCGTATATTGTAATTGATTTATCTGTGCCTGATACAAAATATTAGGTCCTTAAATGACAATCTCTCTATCTTCTGAGTTTCCTTAGTAACATCTTCGAAGTTATCAATAGGCTTTCGTCAGAGAACAGAGTTTAAACTGTCAGTATCTTGATTCCGAAATGAACATCGATTTATGACTGTTCCTCACTGGGCTCACATGCACCTATATTCACAAAGCGATTCATGACTGTGCAGGTGACAGTTGGAAAGTGTTGCTCTTAAAAAGAGTAAAAAAAAAAATCATACCATGTGTATAGAAGTTATAAATATATGCAATGTAAGTATGATGAAAATATATATAGGTATAGATAGAGTATAAAATACAAAGAAAATTAGTTGATGATTTTTATTCCGTGTTTTACTCCTTTGGTCGCTGTTGTTTCTCTGGAAATTGACTATTTAAGAAGATTCAATCTCCTACCAGGAAAGACCGAACAGTGTCTTACACAGGGTGGCGTGTAGGCTCTGCAGACTCTCTGAGTTGGAGGCCATGAGCTTGGGAGGTGCTGGCTGGCTGACAGAACAAGGAAACTGTGCCTCATTTTCCCATAGAAATAAGAATGTGATCACATTTACAATCTAAAATGGTCTTCTTGAGGATAAATGTAAAAATTTTGTGTATTTTAACCTATGAGGCTTTGATGAATGCAGTAATGTCTTGGGAATGATGTTTTACATTTAAACCAGGTCCATTAGAAGTCAGTTGAATGTGACAATATAGATTCTTTTAGCCAGGCCAAGGATCTTACAGTCATGCTTGTGGGCAAATATAAATTATGGTTTGGAAAGCCCAGAAAGACAGGTTCTAGGAATGAAATCAGAGTCCGAAGTCTTGAAAGGTTAGTGCAGTTGGACAAGTGGTCCACTCGAGCGGGGTTGGCATAGCCTGCAGGGTGGCCAGAGAGAGAACTTTGGTTAAGGAAGAATTTAGTAGAAGGGTGAATATTGCTTCCCTCCTTTACCACCTCCAAGCCCTAGAAAATTGACTCAAAGAGTGATGTAGGGTGTTCCTGAGTCTATTGCTAAAGATTATTTTACTCAAGGAAATTTTAAAGGTAAGTGCATTTGTGAGAATGATGGACGTAATCCCACACTCTTTGATGACACCTTAGTGCAGTTAATTGGTTGTGACTCTGTGTCCTGCTCATGGGGGAGCCAGCATAGATGCTACTTGAGACTGGGGAGGGGAGCTCTGCTTCTTATAGCAGAAAGAGAGGCAGAGCCTGGCCTCTGTCCTTTGAGCTGGGTTGCCCTCGGGGCATCTTATTGCTAAGTTATGGTAAATGCTTCACCTTTCAATTCCGAGTCACGCCTTGCTTTTCTTTCTCTGTGATCTACAAAGTGATGCTTCCCCGTGGTTCTGAAACCCTCCATCTCACCAACCTGAATTCTTCTGTGTCTGTATCTGTGCTGTCCTGGGAGCCTCCTGTGTCCTGTGCAATCAGCCTTCCCTCTCACTATCAAGAGCCCTGGCATTTTTAAACCACCTGGGTGGAAACAGTTTACTGTAAATACGTCTCCTGTTGAGCAGAACAAAGATGCTCTGATGATGCTTGTTTTCGGTCCACAATAAACACCCCTGCATTCTCCCACCCCCTCACCCTCACAATAGCTGAGATGCATGGCCTTTGAAGCATCTTTGGTCCCTGCTCTACTTGCAAGCCTCCTCGTCATTTAGGGGGGGCAGGTAGGATGGCCAAGTGGGCTACACAGAGCTACAAGACCACGCGTGCGGGAAGGCATGGAGCAGACGTGGAGAGACAGTCCATCACGGGGGCCCCCATGCTTACCTTGGCTGACACGTGCCTTCTTGTTCCTGGTGCACTTTTGTCTCATCCTCTCCCTCCTTTTTAGACCCAGGGCCTCCCCCAAGCCCCTGTCTAATCTTAAAATGTTAACACAGAGCTACTTTAATGAGGAGAGTACTCAGCACGCTGACAGAAGCGTTTGCACTTGGATGCCTGAGCGAGTGTCAGTCTTCCCTGCCACACGAGTGTACGAGCCACACAGCCAGGAAGACCCAGCGGAGGAACCCTTGGCTAGACAAAGCTGTGTACCTGCAGGAAGCACATTTCTGGGCATTTTGCACAGTGGCTGCTTTGCTTTTGTTTGTTTTTCCCCTTGTTTCCTGTTATCAAGCATTTGGAATTATTTCTGGTAAATTTTTGCATTCAAAATATTTGGCCATATGATTCAATTAGGATCCTTGGTAAACCAAAAACAGGACCTCAGGGGCACACAGTTGTGACAGAGGAGAGGGAGGTGGTGTCTACGAGCTTGCCCAGTGGGTCTTCCAGGCTGTGTCCCTCCTTCAGGCCTTCTGCCCCTGTGGGTTGATACCTGGGTTTTTACTTTTTTTTTTTAATTGAAGTATAGTCAGTTTGCAATATTGTGTCAGTTTCTGGTTCACAGCATAATGTTTCAGTCATGCACATACATACATATGTTCCTTTTCATATTCTTTTCCATTACAGGTTACTGCAAGGTACTGAATGTGGTTCCCTGTGCTCTCCAGTGGAGACTTGGTGTTTCTCTGTTTTATATATAGCAGTGTGTATCTGCAGATCTCAAATTTCACTAACTGGGTTTTGATCTTTGTAATTTGCCGCTCGTTATGATAATCCCAGCAGCCCCCAGGCCACACATCTTGTCTGTGTGCGCCACACTCACCAAGCGAGAGCACGCTACGCCTCTCGTATTATTTGTGTGTGCACGTCTACTTGTGTACGCTGCAGTTGACCCCCGGACAACACAGGTTTGGACTGTGCAGGTCCAAGTATAAGTGGATTTTTTTCAATAGTAAATGGTACATTACCACACAGGGTTGGCAGAGTCTTTGGATGTGGAGCCGTGGATACAGAGGACCCACATAGAGTGCGGGCCCAGTGTAATTTATAGTCTGATTTTTTTACCGCCCTGAGGGTTAGCATCCCCAGCTCCCGCCTTGTTCAAGGGCCAACTGTATTTCCATCTATATATTGTCCCCTGAACTTCATGGTACCTGGTCCAGTGTGAGTTACTTTCTTAGTTATATGCACACATTTTCTCTTACAGCATTCATAATTTTCTTCAAGGTTATACTCTGTCTTGTAAAATTTTAATTGGCTAAAATTATCACCCTTTTTACAAACTAGTTTATATCCGTTACAGTCTCACTCATCATTGAAAACAGTCTTTCGTGCTTTAAATCTGGAAACTATACACAGTTAGCGGGTTATTTACTGCCCTTGCAACCAGAGCAGAGTGAGTTTTTCCACTTCTCCTTTCTCAAGATGCATGTAAACCTGTCTCATTAGAGCTCTAAGTGTTAAAAATCGCCTTCGCAGTTTGGGAATTGTATGTGAGAAGCAGTATTTCAGCTCAGATATCCGGGCCTTACTTTCTTACTTTCTAAGCTTGTCGGGGCTCCCAGATGGCAAAAGTGCTTATGGATATTAGCAAGTCGTATGTATTGTTTAAATTTGGAAGTGATTCAAAGCTATAGCCAGAGTAAAGAGGTGAATCAAAATATAGTCCTTTAAGGGAGAGCTGTGTGATGTTAACATGTCTTACGTTTTGACATTGTTTGTGTGTATATGTGTATGTATTTATACTAATGCTTACATGTCCATATATAAATATTTATATATAAAATATAAATAGATACACATATTTATATATAAAATATAGTTATATAACTATATTAAAACTTATTCATATATGTGTATGTTTATATATTTTATTAGTATGTATTTATATTTTTCTAATATATAAATAAATACTAATATTTAAAAGTCTAAATAATTTTATATTTAAATAAATTTAAATATTAAATATATAAATGCATATTTTATTAGTGTATATTTATACTAATGTATAAACAGATCAGTGAACTATAAGAATTATTAAAGCTGTGGAATCAGTCTGAAATGCAAGCATTTATGTTTTACTCTTCTGCAAAATGAGATGCAAAATGGGGAAGAAATTTTTGCTGTGGTCAGAGCTATAGTGTGTTGGGTCCATACCATGGACCACTTTATATGCTCATCTATTTAAAATTCACAACAACCCTGTAAATTATACTATTTCTTATTTTATAAATTTATATTTATAAAAAATATAAATAATACTATTATTATTCCCATTGTACCTAGAGGTGAGCCCTAAAGATATCAAGTAGTTTACCCAAGAAGGGGAGTCAGCACGTCTCCAGCCTGGCAGTCTATTTGAGTGGCTTTATTGCCTTTGTATTTCCAAGGAAGGGAGAGCTACAGAGATGAGCCAAATGCCTGCTAGGAATACAATTCATAAGAGGCTGAATCAGGGATTGGAAGCTCTTCTCCGACAGCTAATCCTCCCTGAGAGGTCTGTGTGCAGAAGGGATCACAAGGTTTTGGAGTTCCGGCCCTTACATCCGGCTTGATCCTGTCCTGTATTTGACTGTTAACAGTGCTCAGATAATTTAAAAGTTTAATACCAGGCACTGCTGGAGTCCTGCGACAGCAGCATGTTATGAATGTTATATATCCTCCTTCCGTTCCCAGAGATCAACCGGAATGTTAATGGATTTCCTGGGACAGTTCTCTGAAAAAAACTTCATAAACTTTATTATTTTTAACCATAATTATTTTGGTACACTTTTGAGGTTATGTAAAATATTGGCTAAAGCCAGGAACACATAGGTGGAACCAAGTGATGGAGCTTTTGGGTAGCGTTTTCCTGAGAGGGGAAGTGAACACGTGTAGCATTTAGGCCCCTGAACTTCAGGCCCCTGAACTGTCAGGTGTGTTCTGGGGTGTTAACTGTTCCCTGGACTTCCATGCAGATGCCAGTGGAAACTTACACTTTAGCAATTATACATCTTAAGACTGGTGATCCGTCCGTGGTATACAAATCGGAAGTTAAAGTTGTCTTTGATAAGTTACAGGTGAATGATATTATCCTGGAGGGAAAAAATATATATCTTGATATTAAACAAAATGTGTAGTATAGAAAGGCACAAAAGTCCAAGAAAAATGAGATCTGTTCTTTTAAACTCAAGATTGACAAGACATTCAAGAAGCGAGGGGTTGCTCTGAAAAACACAGGTGCAATTATATATTTCATCTGAAAATAATCAGATGCAAGTGTACAGTGATCAATTGCAAATCTTAAGGTGCTCTCCACTAGCTTGAGGTTAAATCAATGTTTTTCCCCAAATCAAAACATCAGAATTTTTCCTCAGTCGAGGTTTAATTTTTTAAAGGTTGAATATTTATGGGGAATCTAAACACTGAAATTGTCAGAAGTCCTTGGAGAAAGGTTAAGCTAGGTAATGAGTAAACTCAGAATGTTCGGGAGTAGTCCTGAAGGTGTCCGTGAACACCTTGAATTAAAATGCAAAGCATTCTGAAGAGAAAGTCTGTACCTTTCATCAGATTTCCAACAGAGTCCAAAAACTCTTAACAATTATTTCCTTAGGATGGCATTGCTTTCCTTTTTTTTTTTTTTTTAAATTTGTCCATGAGCTAGACTGGCTTGGAGACTTTATACTTAACGTGCCTTAACGTCTTTATATAAAGTTGTAGAATCACAGGCTCTTGGAATGTATCTCTTCTGTGTTTGCCGCCAAGTAAAAATAACCCTGTTCTTAAGAATCACTCGTGTGAAAGAAAAAAAAGAAAAAAAAAGAAGCTTTGAAGCCTGGTAGACTTGAGTTCAGAGCTTTCTCTGCTACTTGGTCAGGTTTCAGAAGGTTTTTTTTTAATTTATTCCTTTCTTATAATAATGATGATTATATAGCATAAGGTTGTAGTGGATTAACTGAAAAAATAAAAGTAGATAAAAATCATTTGGCATCTAGATGGAACTCCATATTAGTCCAGGATATTTCATTCTGTGTTTTGCCATTTTAGCCGAATATTCTTGTATGTACTATATTGACTGGAATTGGCCATGATGTAATTTCCCTCCAACTTTTTTTGAAGCAGTGTATTCAAATATTGCGAGTCTCAGCCCTCTTCTGCCCGTGACTCCCCGGCTCCTTTCCACTCTTCTGGGGCGTCAGGTGTTCTCATCACCTTTGCCATTGTTGGGATGTCATATATTAATGTCAGCGCGTCTGTGCTCATTCTGCCAACAGTCTTTCCAAGTGATTTCTGAGAATTTCCTATTTGCTCCAAAGGCTGCAGCGAAGCGCTTTCTGAATGCAGGTCTTCTGGGAATACGCCTGTCCCGTCTTTGAGGTTCGCTGCGTAGGTCTCTGCTGTCTTGGTGACCGTCCTACTATGATGACCCAAATTCAGAAAACTGTGAAATGAAAGGTTGCTTCTAAAACTTCTGATGCAGTCAGTTCAGGGAATAACATTGCCCATTGATAACTATTTAGGCGCAAATCTTTCTGGAAATGAAATAAAACAGCATGGGTTTGCCAAAGCACAGGGTACAACTTCTTAGGTACCATTTTATAGGTAGTCTTTGTAGGGGAAAATAGTGTAGAACAAAACGTATACTGTTTATGTATATGTGTATCTGTGCTGTACATCCTCCTTATAAAGTGAGAAAAGAATCTCACCAGCAATGATAAAAGCTATTTGAACAATATTTTCAGGGACACAAGTATTTGTTTCCCTAATGTCCAAGGGTTTGGGGAGAAAACATTCTATGACGAGAATGTCTCGTTGTTCCCCATATAAGTGATATCATATGATATTTGTCTCTGTCTGACTTACTTCACTTAGTATGATAATCTTGAGGTCCATCCATGTTGCCGACAACAAGGACCTACTGTAGAGCACAGGGAACTATATTTAATAGCTTGTAATAACCTGTAATTATAAATAATGTGAAAAAGAATATATATATGTATATATAACTGAATCATTATGCTGTACACCAGAAACTAACACAACATTGTAAATCAAGTGTATTTCAAAAAAAAAAAAAAAAAAAAGAACGTCTAGTTGTCATCTCAAGGCCCATCTAGTAGGTGAAGCGAGCCGTTACCAGAGGTGGATGAGCCTTGTAACCTGTCATTCCTGAATCCGTTCCCTCCACACACATGCATTGGGTGTCTAGCATTGTCGAACGCTGAGATAGAAGTTTCTGGTACTGGGCAGAGGAGGACTGCCTGGCTTCTACGCTGCAGATGCTCACTGCCTAGTGAAAGGAGACAGACGTGTCAACAAGCAGGCTGTGGAAAACAAACTATGTCGGGAAATGTTCCGTCCCTCCTGGAGCTGAAAGGGAAAGCTTTCTGGGGATGTTTTCCACTTGCGTCTCAGCAGGAGGAGAGCGGGGCGAGGGCACTATGTTTAGAAGGAGGACGGGAGAGATGTCTGCACCCCCTGAACCCCGGAAGCTGCCTTCCCACTAGAGGGAGGGGCGCCTGGTCCCTCGGCAACACCCCTAGGAGTCACCTTCCCATCTGACTGAAGTGGGAGGAGAGGTTCTGCGCTTGCCTGGAGGCGTCTGTTTACCGAGTTACATCACTGACCTCGAGCTGAAGGCTCGCAGCTCCTGCTCTAGGGACTTGGTCATATCGCACGACGTTGCTGCCTCTGTGGCTTCTAGAGACAAGCAGCCTCCTTTGGGGCAGGTCCTGCCCCTATTATTTGGATGCCTTCAGTCGTGCATACTGTCACCTCTGTTGGACAGTAGACCTTAAGCAAGAAAGCTGACACCATGTAGTTACGTTTGATTTATCAACAAACCATTTGAAAGCATTTCCATGTGACGGGTTCTACCCGGCACCAGTGGACGGGCCTCTGTGCCTCTTCTCCTCTCATCCTGCTTTCTTCCTCCTCTCTGCGCATCCTCTCACCTTGGCACTCCCGTTGGCCCCTCTCTCACCTGAAGCAGTTCTCTCCAAGATGCATATTAAAACTGAAGAGCATTTTTCCTGCTACCTCGTCCTTGGGGCAGACTTCCTTTCCAAGTCCAAAAATGAAATTCTTGGAAGAAATTTAAAATAAACTCATTAAAATGGATGGTTTATTGAAAAACAGCTACCCTACCCCTGATGTAAATTGATGGAAGGATATCTTCATAGAGTTCGGTGGATATTCATGGATTCACAAGACTCCTATGCTTCAAGTCTGCTCTCGGTCTTCATGCAGAGGGTTAGAAGATGAATGAAACATCACAACCACGCTTGAGGGGTTCTCAGGTTGGTAGGGGAGCCAAACATTTAAGCTAATGAACTGGAACAGTGGACAGAGGATGCAGCATTGGTGCCCATGTAAAGTACAGAGAGGATGCTGAGAGAGAGTGACTAACCCGGAGAAGGAGAAGCTTCCTGGAGAAAGGGACCTGAAAATTGTACTTTCAAAACAGCCAAGGATTCTTCTACGATGAGCCAGTTAATGGGGGCAGGAACCCCCAGCAGAAAGAATGTTCTGTGTAGTGATGTGGATGGATGAAATGGCATGAAATGCTCAGGAATGGCCAGTCCATCAGCCTTGAACTTCAGGTGTGGAAGGACAATGGGAAAAGGTGGGGTCCTGGCAAGACTGTGGCTGAAAGGTCTTATAGACCCACCTGATGGCTTCGATTTCACCCTCTGGGCTGTGGGAAGACAGGAGAATTTAAAACAGGAAATTTAAAAGACTTATATCATAGAAAAAATAAAGACTTTTTTAGTTGGAAGAGTATGTTAGTGGGTGGAGGGAGGGGAAGGGAGCTGAAATTTACAAAAGGGAGACTAGTTAGAAAATTGTTGCCAAATCCAAAAAGAGACAATAAAATATTAGAGCCAAATGGTGACGTTCTCCAGAATCACTGCAGTGCTGTGATGAAAAGTGCACTTGAACCCTTTTCCATCTGACGGCTGGGCTCTCCCGATAGAGGGTAGGAACCGGGGTGCCCTTGGGGCTCCACCTGTGTCTGTCCGTGGGGCAGGTGGCTGGCATCCACAAGAAGGTGGCCTGGACCATCGGGATCTTGATGGACCCGAGGTGGGGGAACAAGAGCACAGAGCCCCTGCAGACCAGCATGTGGTGGCTGAAGGGGCAGGGCGCCGAGCTCGTCCTCGTCCCCAGGAAGCCCTGCAGACCAGCATGTGGTGGCTGAAGGGGCAGGGCGCCGAGCTCGTCCTCGTCCCCAGGAAGCCCTGCAGACCAGCATGTGGTGGCTGAAGGGGCAGGGCGCCGAGCTCATCCTCGTCCCCAGGAAGCCCTGCAGACCAGCATGTGGTGGCTGAAGGGGCAGGGCGCCGAGCTCGTCCTCGTCCCCAGGAAGCCCTTGGCCCCCTGAGTGGAGGCAGCTCTGCTGAAGGGCTCCAACTGGCCACCCAGCTGATGGGAGCAGTCATGCTCATATGGAACATCTACAAGAAGGAGAAAGTCAGAGACTTCACAGAGAAGGAGGAGAACTTGAAGACGTTTACCAGTCTCTGCATGACCCATGCCTTTTGGCATCTGAGCAGAAAGGGCCAAGGAAGCTGCAGAACAAGATGTTGAAAAGAAAAAGAATAAATAAAATGCTGCTGGCAACTTGTGATAAATAAAAATAAAATAAAGACACATAAACCGGGAAGTGGTACCACTAACCAGGACAGGGGATGGGAAACTTTGGAGGGACCGGTCATTCCTTCACTTAACAACTATTATCAAGTATTTAGATGCCAACGTTGCTCTAAAAAACAAAGGAGACAAATCTCCCATTCTTTGGGAGTTTATAATCTGTAGAGAAAAGAGGTAACACACAAAAAGAATTTGTCGTATAATTCCAGGAGGTAGTGAGTGCTATTGAGAAAATTAAGGCAGGTAAGCAACGAGAGGCTGTAGGCTGGGGGTGCTCTTCCAGGCAAGGTGGTCTTCTCTCTGAGAAGGTGATATTTAATTGGAGAACTGAATGAAGCAGGCGTCTGCATGAGGATCTGGGAGAGAGACCAGAAACGGGAGTAATTTGGGCGTGGAGTGGAGAGAGCCAACGTGGAGAGTGAACAGGGTGGGAAATGAGTTTCAGAGAGAGAGGGAGTGGCCTTGCAGTCAAGAAGAGTTTGGATTTTATGTCATTTGAAATGAAACCCTGAAGAGTTTGGTCATCAGAGTGACAAGATCTGATTTATGTCTTTAAGAGATCATGCGGGCTGTTGTACATAGAGAATTGATGGTTGGAAGGTGGTATCGATGCAGAGAGATGAACTAGAGAGTGACTTCCGCCTTTTAGAGAGGATATCAAGATCTGTTGGACCAGGGAGATGGTGAGGAATTGAGGAGTGTTTAGATTCAGGATGTATTTCCATATATGGCTCTATCGATGGGTTACTTTCAATGGCAGAAAAAAAGAAGAGTCAAGGAAGAGTACTAGATTTTTGACCTGAGCAGTTAAGGTGTGATGAGAGCAAAGTTTTTTGGGGGGGAGATGTGGAGGAAGGGACATTAAGAGTTTCTTTTTGGCCACCTTAAGCTTGGGACACCTTTTGGACATTCATGGAGAGAAGTCAGGTCCCTGGTTGGCTGGCGTCCTCCGGAGTTCTGAGAGAGTTCCAACTGGAGATGTCAACGTGGGAATTATCAGTGTGTGTGAATGACATCATCCAGCCTGGAGGACAGTGGGTGGGAGAGGCACCCAGGAATCAGGATAAGATGGGTCCTAGGAACTGAGGGAGAGAAGAAACGGAGAGATTTGGGGAACCCTCCCTTGAGTTTCAGTGATAAAAGTGTCCCTAGAAGGAGGGGGTGGACCAATTATGTCGATTGCGACTGACAGGTCAGATAATTCAACATTGAGTTATTGCAGAGTTTTCAAAATTAGCAGGACTCTGCTTTTGAATAAACTAGTTCAAAGATTCAGAATTGACTGGTGCATCTGAAATTACTGCACAAAAGAGCATTGCTGCTCAGACCAGTACAAAGAACTGTGGTGGGAGAACAGAGAAGAGGGAGGTGGGTCTGAAAGGCAGATGGTGGATGAGAAAGCAGCAGTAAATTTCTGATCCAGACGTGCTGAGGACCAAGAAGGCCTCACAGAGTGTGCAACGTGAAGGCTTTATTCTGAGACAGAAGCGTCGTGAACTCCGTGATAACCAAATTTCACTTCTGTTTCCTCCAGCTCCATTAGCCTGTGTGTATAGGCTTAACTAATATGCATGTTATTAATTTAGTTATTTTACTTGATTCTTGCCCATGTGCATAATGGAATCTTAGTCTCCTCTTCTGCCCTGTGTTATTTCTAGGAGTTTGCAGAATATGTAACTCTAGGAACTGCAGAACGTTTCTAGGAGCTCACAGAACATGGGTTCCTCAGATGTTCTGTCTCTCCCCTCCTCGGCGTCATGCTTTATTCCTAGATGCTGTGAGTATCACTCTCCTTCAGTCTGGACTTCAGACAGAGACTTCAAACTCAACAGAATGAGTGTCTTTCTCCTGCCCTTTCCATGTTTGATCTCCTCAGTGTTTGTCAACCAAGAGCACAATGCTCACCCATTCCTGGTTAAGCCAAAGAACACTACTCACATGGCATGGATAAATCCAGTCTTCTCCAGTCTGTCCACTCACCTGACAAGTATGCCCAGACGTATCCGAACCACAGCAGTGGACACAACGTAAGATGAAGCGGAACTCTGCCACATAGATTATGGGATTTCCAAAATATTGAAACCACATGGTAATGAAGCGGACCAAAAACAGACATACAAGCAAACAAACAAACAAAAAAAAACTGCATCTTGGATCCTTAGGCAAGAAAAGGAAATAGTCCAACCTCTTTATTTTTCATGTGAGGAAAACTGAAATCCAACAAATTTAACTGATGCATCTAAGGACACAAAGCTGAACTTTGCAGAACTCAGACATGTACCCACGTTTCCAAACTTCAGGCTGTTTCCTTTTCCAATAAAATAGAAGCACACACATACACACACAGAAAGGCCACAGTAACTGACTTAATTCTGAATACAGTCTAATTCCTTCCACTGGATAGGGGGAGTAATTTTACTGTATTCTTGGAAATAAGAGCACTATTTGGGAAACAAATATGGTAATATATGGCTATCATATAACAGATGCAGAAAGAGAAGTAATAATAATAATAATGCTTGGCTAATTTCTGTTTGTGTTTCAAGCTTCAAAGTGTATTCAACTGTATTCAAATTGTAGTTTGGAAGCAAAAATTTTGACTACATCTGATTAGACGATGGGGACCTTAACACATATTGACAAGGTGCATAAAATCTTAATTTCTGAAGTTCATGAATCTTGTGGAGAATAACAGTATAACCAAATAATTATAGTGACGTGTGTTTACTGGACAACTGGTCAGTTGAACTGCAAATCTAATTGAACTAATCATTTGATTAATGAATCAACTTAATCAGTTAAACTGTTGGCCTGTGTACAGAAGGTATGTTAGAGTTTTTAAAATTTATTTGTGTAAATGGCTGGGAAATCAATTTTCCAGGTAGGAGATACAGTCTCCACCAATCCAATCCTGGTTCCACATTCCTCTAAGAGTTACCCTTTTAAAACCCTCTGTTTAATTCATTCTCTTTATTTAAAATCTTCCCCCCTATTTCCCACAGAATGAATGTCAAACTTCTTTCAGTGGCAGTCAGGGGTATCTCCATCTGCCTGGACTTATCTTTCCAATGGTGTCACTGGCCCCTGTTCCTCAATCTCTTTCCTAGCCATACTCTTTTTTCCCCTTTCTTTTAAATATTCTACTATATACCTTTTATTGAACAACTGCCTCTGATATTTTTTAGCCTGTATACATCACATACTTAACTCACCCCTGGGCCTTTCTTTATGTTTCTCTCTCTTACTGGAACCTTTCTAAACTTTCTTTACTGGTTGACAGCCTATGACTTCTTCAAATGCCCAGATCAAATGTCAACTTATCTGAGACTCCAATAACTGCTTCTGGGCTTCATTATAATTCATAATCTCTTATTTACAGGATCTTCCAGGAACATCAGCTACCCACTTTCCTATCCAGAGTCCCATAGTTTTTTATTCTCAGAAGCAGCCAGTTCAAATATACCGGTTTTCATTCTTTTTTTATGGCTGTGTAATATTCCATTGTATACATAAACCACACATTATCTATCTAGTCATCTGTCAATGAACATTTAGGTTGCTTCTGTGTCTTGGTTATTGTAGATAGTGCTGCTATGAACATTGGGGTGCATGTATCTTTTCGAGTTAAAGTTCCCTCTGAATATATGCCCTCGAGTGGGATTGCTGGATCATTTGGTAACTATTTTTAGTTTTTTAAGGAATCTCCATACTGTTTTCCATAGCAGCTGCACCAAATTACATACTCCTTATGAAATAAACAACATCCTACTGTTTAACACAGGGGACTAGATTCAATATCTTGTAATAACCTATCATGAAAAAAGTATATGAAAATGAATGCATATATATATGTGTATAACTGAATCACTATGCTGTACACTGGAAACTAACACAGCATTGTGAATCAACTATACTTTGATTAAAAAAAAATCTACCACTTGTTTTCAACTCTCCAATCCCATCACCATCATTACTCACTCGGCTGACTCACTGAAAAACCAGCTGTGAGGTGTGAACACTACCAAATTGTATCCCTCAGCTTCCGCTGCATCCATGCCATCCTCCCGCATCCTCTCTCCCACGGAGCAGAGCAGTGTCCCCTTCCAGATCTTTCACCTGTGCTCTCGGCCGCTTTCCTTTCCCTATCTGGGATGTTTCCATATTTCCCTCTCATACCTTTGCTATTTTTTTTTTTTTTACCATGTCTTTCCCGGCCATCTATGCTACACTTGCTTTTTATTTTTGTTCATGGTAAACAGCAGTGTTTTCCAGCAGCTCTGCCTCTTTCCCAGACAACTGCCATGTAGCTAATTGCTCATTTTGTATCTGATGACAGACATGTAGAAATGCTCATTGACGCCTGTGACCTGCCTTCAGTTCTATTTATTCTTCAGTTCCATGCACACAGGTGATAGCTCCCCCTGCCCACCTGGTGTGGTTCTAAAGTCCAAATCCATGGTCTTTCCATCTTTGTTCTCATTCTCTTTATTTTCCTCCAATGTTCAGTGTCCCATGTGACCTTCTTTCATGAAATACTTCCCATGTCTTGTTTTAAGAATATGGATTTTCCCAGTGTCCTCTCCCACTTTTCTGAGTTTTCCCCTCCCTGTTCATTAGAAGCTGAATGTCTAGTTGGATGTGCCCCTCGTGAAATATTATCCATGGCTCCTCATTACTTACGTAATAAACTTCGTGGCCTTTCTCTGTCATAATACTGACTTTTACACAACCTTTTCGAGCCAGAACACCTCCAAAATGCCCCTCACTCATTCCTCCAGACCTTGGATTATGCTGTTGCTCTGTCTAGAATGCTGTCTCATACTTTCCAACTTGAGAGAGTCATGCTTATCTTGCAAATTATCCCCCAGATGTCACTTCCCCCGTGCCACCTGCTTTCTCTAATTATTACGTGGAGAATTAGTCACTGCCTCTGCTGCCTTAACACTTTTTATGTGCATTACAAACTTTTGGTAATACTACATGTCATGTGTTGAAAGTAATTTTAAAACTGTCTCCTTCCCATTACACTCCTCCCTCAGTTCGGCTGGGGTCTCCATTAATCTTTACATTCACAGTGTAAGTGGTCACTAAGGACTGATTTATTTAGTAATTGCTTGTCCTCAATCAAAGCTCTCTGGTGAGGGGAATTCTACAATATTCTTCCATATCACAGATCTCTATAAAAGAATGAAGGAGATTGAATTAAAAAATAGTTTTTCTACAATATAAACGGTGAATTTGCAGTAATGAGGGAGAAAATCTTTATTGTCATTGCCACAACAAAATTAAATATTTTAAATAAATATTCAGAAATACTTCTCAATATTTATTTTGCATGTCAGACCCATCACATTCAATTAATACTAATCGTAGCTCTTATTTTTTTCATCATTCATGATTTCTTATCTCAGACTTTTCTCTGATTTCTTATGTTCTATTAAATGTGTAGACCATGGTTCTGAAAAAAGGTCATATTAAAATGAGTCTATACGCTATGCATGCTACAGACTACAGTGTGAACATTTTACAGATGCTTAATCTCCCCCAAACACTGATCGCTCACCTGAGAGCTGTTTCTTTTCTCAGCCTGACTTGACTTGATTTACTCCATCTTGATAATGGGTGTAACTGAATGGTTGAGAAAACCCAACGTGGGCTAACTTCCGTCTTGTTTTACTTTATCCCATGAAAGAAACTTTCCTCCCTCAGGGGACCTTCTGGGAGTCTTTCATCCACTGAAGGCCTTGGGACGGGAGATAAAAATTCGGATTTTTAGCAACCGAATGGTGGGGGAGGAGGTGCTGGGAGCCTTCACCCCCCTGATCATATCTCAGTCCCAGGAACCAAGTCTGGTAGCTGCATAAGGCACTTCTGTGCCGGAGCTCAGCACAGTGGCTTTGTGTTACAGATGTAAATGAATGAATGATGACCATGGTAATTCTTTTTCATGCTAAAATTCATTATATTATATTCCCTTTTTTGTTTTAGGATTATAAGAGTGTTTACAAAATCAATGTTTATGATTTGACAAAATTAATGTATTGAGGTTAAGACAGATTATTTTTTAACCCCTGGGGATTTGGTTTCGCCATTTGAAACAAATATACAGACATCATGGCATTTCCTCTTGTCATAGAAATAAAATGTCCTTATGATTCCAATTGTTAACTTTTAATCTGAACACTTTGGTTTATATAATCACAACCCATATTCTTTTATAGTCAGTAAGGACCTGGCCCATCAGAGGTTCAGAAGTAAACAGGTACTTGATGTGAACTCCAGGATAAGCACTTAATATTTATAGATTACAACTTTGGATCTATGCACCTGAGTTCAGATTTTTAAAAAATTAAGATTATTAACATTTAAAGTGTTAAAAAAAAGAAAAAGCTCTCATAATTTCAAAACCTAGTAAATCACTGGCATTGATTTTTCCACGTTCCTCCCACAAAACTTTTATAACACTAAGTTGGAATCTTAGCATATATACCATTTTGTGTTCTGTGGATTCATATTTTGCCAAACAGAACTGTCCATGTTGTTAAAATTTTTATATTATTATTTAGTGGTTGCATAATCATTTAGAGAGCTGATATTCTAAAATTGACATAATACTTTCATTACTGTTTACTTACAAAATAATCACATTTATTATAGTTATAAATTAGCAAGCAGCCTGAATTGAAAAGAAAAAGTACTTATCTCTTCACTTCCCAGAGATGATGACAATAAATAATGGATATATTAGACTATATCTTGAACTTTTTATTGGAGTGTAGTCGGTTTACACTGTTGAGTTAATTTCTGATGTACAGCATAGTGATTCAGAGATATATATATATGTGTATATATATATATATATATACACATATATATATATATACATATATTCCTTTTCATATTTTTTATTACAGGTTATTGCAAGGTATTGAATACAGTTTCCTGTGCTATACAATAGGACCTTGTTGTTTATCCATTTTATATATAGTAGTTAATAGCTGCAAATCCCAAACTTCCACTTTATCCCCTCCCCTCCCTTTTCCCCCCCGGTAACCATATATTTGCTTTCTATGTCTGTGAGTCTATCTCTGTTTTGTAAATAAGTTCATTTGTATTTTTTTTTTTTTAGATACCATGTAAAAGTGATATTATATGGTATTTTTCTTTCTCTTTCTGGCTTACTTCACTTAGAATGACGATCTCCAGGTCCATCCATGTTGCTGCAAATGACATTATTTTAGTCTTTTTTATGGCTGAGTAGTATTCCATTCCAGAAAGAAAGAGAGAGAAAGAGAGAGAGAGAGTTTTCTCTGGATATATACTCAGAAGTGGGATTGCTGGGTCATAGTTTAAGTCTATTTTTAGTGATTTAAGGAATCTCCATACTATTTTCCATAATGGCTGCACCAAACTACATTCTTACCAATACAAATGGCCAACAGGCACATGAAAAAAATGCTCAATATCGCTAGTTGTCAGAGAAATGCAAATCAAAACCACAATGAGGTATCACCTCACACTAGTCAGAATGGCCATCATTAAAAAGTCCACAGACGATAATTGCTGGAGAGGGTGTGGAGAAAAGGGAGCCCTCCTGTATCTTGACTATTTTACATATCTGTCTTCTTAACTATCTATACAAATATGCATACAAATATATATTATGCGTATTTCTTTAAAATGTGACCATATAATTTATAATAAAATTATACAGATTATAATCAGAAATTTTGCTAATAATATATTATGATCAATTTTTGTATCTATAAATCAGAGTTTTCTGTGTAGCATTTCCCTTTTGGAATATAGCATAGTTCCCAGTTTTAGAAAATACTGAATTTGTGGCAGTGCTATGGTAAGCACGCATATCATTACACAGTTGTCTTATTAGTTATTTAACATAAATTCCTAAAATTGGATTAAAGGTATGCATATTTTTAAGGCTTTGGTAGCTATGGATTAGACAGCATCAAGAAAAAGTTATACAAAGTTATATTCCTAACAGCAAGGATGTGACACAACTTAGTCTTTTTGAACATTTAAAAAGAACTCTTTGGCATAAATTGCTGAATTTACTTCAACATGTTACAAAATAACAAAACCCAATTTTAATTATAGATAAGGCAAGAGATCTTGGCTGTATTAGATTAGTTCTCATATCACATTGAAACAAGTACTAATTTCTTCCCGCATGACAGTGCAGTGATGTATTTTCTGCTTGCCACTCGGCCATGAATTCCAAAATAAGAGTAGAGACCGCGCGGTGACGATGCACAGCCAGTCGCATCCCTTAGCCTGTAGATGGAGTTCTTTCAAATTAAGAATTTAAACAAATGTTTAGGTGTATTTCACTTAAGTGAGGACCCAGAAATCTGTGAAACGTTAAAAAAAAAAAACAAACCTAGTGTTTTTTCCTACTTGGGTACTGTGCCGCATTACCAGTGGAGCCACTTCCAACAGCTCAGTTAGTTAAATGTATGGTTAGTTAATAGTTGAAAGGATTTCAGGGACTGAGAGTTATGAAAACATTTAAGTATATGAATTTCCATTTGCATTCCCTTTAATACCAAGTCACAATAACTTTGATGGACCTTTACGAAATCTCTGAAATATTTCTAAAATTAGTTCAATGAGAAAATTTCAAGTTCAGGTGGATCTAATTTCCTTTTTATTGCTGAAAAACTAAAGTCAGAATAAAATTAAGTCAGGCCCTGCGGATTCCAGGATGATAGCTTCAGACCTGGCATTTAGCAGCGTTGAAAGGCCAGGCACGGGGTGGCATATGGCTCAGTGGTAGAGCGTGTGCTTAGCATGAACAAGGTCCTGGATTCAGTCCCCAGTACCTCCTTTAAAAAAATAATAAAGAAGAAAAAACTTTTAAATAGAAATCCAGTGAAAGGGAGGGGAGTTTGTTTTGGTGATTTCATCCATCATCTTGTCAGCTGGATACAAAACAGAGATTTGGCTTCTATTTCAGGTAGCATCTCTGGAACCGTTCTCAATCCTACATTCTTGTTACCTATGTAGTCTGGCAAGACAGAAATACCTTACTTTTCAAAACCTTTCTTTTGCATAACTATGCATTTACTGCACTTAGGACTTTTTTCAAATCTAGTCCATTTTCAATATTATGCAGTTTGGATCCTTTTTTTTTTTTCCTGAACAGTTATTTTTGTCACAGAAGTACTCTCTGCCAGGAATGGTTAAAATGGATATATCCAGTTAGACTTCACATACAATAATAGTGTATATCATAATACCCCTCAGAATGCGTTAACCTCCATGAGATACTATACAAGGTGACTCATTAAAAAGTACATTTTGTGTCTATTCAATGATGAGTGTCATCAGGAAGGAGGAGGAGAAAGGAAAGGATGAAAAGGAGGAGAGGAAGAGAAAGAAATAAGATGAACGCCTGATGAGTAAAAGAATGTCCTTGCCTAGGCAGCTGCTATCAGAGAATTAGCTACAGTGGCATTTTTCCAAGTGTGGTCAGAGGACCACCTGCAAACGGATGACACTGTGTGCTTGTTAGAAGCAGAGCATCCTGCCTGCTCCTCCTTATCTGCTAAGTCAGATTCCCTTGGGAGGGAGCTCAGGGATCTGTATTTTTCCTGAGCACCGAAGATGATCTTGTGCCCACTGAAGTTTTAAATCTCTTGAACTAAAGTGTAAAGTTAATTGAAAATTCTGACCCATAGCCTGATTTGAAAAGATTGTACTGGCTTGGAAAATCTGCTCGTATATTATGACTTGTTCTCAAGCATTCAGAGCGGTATAAATGCACAGAACCCTGTCAAGCATTTGGAATGGTATAAATGCATGGGATCCTCTAAGAAAATAAATTTTATATAGAGAAAGCATTGGAAAGCGGAAACTGATGGGGACTCATTCACCCTATATTCTCAGTACTGTTGGAAGACTCATCTTTGAAATGCAAGCAGGGAGGATATTAGGATAGAATGACTATTTACTTACAGAGTGTTTTTCTTTCAAGAGAATCTTAAATGATGAGTGTAATTAATGTTTAAGTAACACAATAATTAAGCATGTAGGTATAGCCTCTCTCTGAATTGCTGAAGCATACAAATTATTTTAAGAATTTGAATATCAAATGCTGTTTGCATGCCAACATGTTTACTATAAATTTATTGATGTGGGAACACAGTTTGTCCAGGCAAATAGTGTAAATACAATCTAAATAACATAATGGTCGTTGACCATTGGTAATAGTGATTTTTCTTAAATTAAAAAAAAAATACATTTGTAGGCATATTTTAATTATGGCTTCTGAGAATAGAAGCCTGTTTCTCTATTTATGTAATTTAAATAAATTTTCTGATCTCAAGGGAAAAAAGTAGTGTGAAAAAACAAGAGATGAATTCCCAGCCCCAAAGGTCAAATGCTAATTTTGGATTTCCTTCATTTAAGAAAATACTACCAATTTCAGTGTCAAAACTATTGATTATTAATGAAAAACACATTTGCTATGGAGCTGTTTTTGACTTGTACATTTTAATCTCTGGTAAAAACATATTAATCTCTGCCTCTTTTCCCTCCAATGTCTGAAGCTGAATCACAACACAGGGACGTAATGCAAATCAAGACAATTCTTTCCAAAGCTCTGAAAATTTAATGTCAAAAAATACATATTTTAGCATACATTATTTAGTGAAAAGTTCACTTTTATTTCTTATGCAAAAGTGCTCTAAGCTTTGGAATAAGAGAATTTTGTGGGTTCCTGGTTTTACCGTGTGATTTAGAAGTTTTAACTTCCTCATGGGTGTCCGGAGGTGTTCACGTTTGTCTTCTACTGGTCATTGCACCAATTTCATTTCCATTTTATTGTTGTTATGATTATGAGTATGATTATGATTACCCTAGGCAGGCGCATAAATGAAAATCACTCGAAGGGTCAGTCAGTGACCAGCACCTTACTCGGAGGCTGTGATTCCTGGGAGCAGTGGGCCATGTCTGCTCCCTAAGGGAGAATGGAGTCATGCTGTCTGTAACTTAGGATGGCCCATAAATGCTTCTGAAAACAGTCACCACCACCTTCACCAACAGCAGCCCACTGAGAATCCCTGCCCCGGGCACAACCAGCGATGGCAAAACCTTGAGCCACTTCTGATGGACACGGGCTGTCAAGAAGCAGGGGCTTATCCCCAGATGGCTGAGTTGTTGGTTTTTGAGGTGCAGGACACCGACTTCTAGGTCTCACTGTCACTAACACATTGATTTGGAGAAAGTCAACTGCTCTTGCCAGACCTGTTTTCTCCTTTGAGGAAAAGTGGTTGGAAGTAGATGATTCTTAATGTTTTCTCTGGTTGTACAAAACCCGTGGGAGGGTGAGGAAAACGCAAAATACGTGGTGGTGAATAAACAATGATCAGATCACAATGAGACTGAAAGTGAATAAAAATTAAGGAGGCTAATTAGAAAAACATGATAAAAATCAAAATATGAAACTTCTTTGGGACAGAAATAAAACAGGTTGTGAGAATGACAGGAAAGGAATTTTGAAAGTGTCCTTAAAAGTATAAGGCATGTCTCTACTGGAGAAAGGTTTGTGCAGGTCTTCTGCCATTTCGGGACTGGGTTGTTTGTTTCATTGTTATTAAATTGTGTAAGCTGTTTGTATATTCTGGGGATTAAGCCCTTACCAACCACACAGTTTGCATATGTTTTCTCCCATTCCATAGGTTGTCTTTTCATTTTGTTTATGTTGTCCTTTGCTGTGCAAAAGCTTATACCAAAAAAAAAAATTTTTTTTTAAAGGATACAAACTTATTTACAAAACAGAGACAGACTCATAGACGTTGAAAATAAACTTACGGTTAACAGAGGGTGAAAGGGAGTGGGAAGGGATAAACTGGGAGTTTGGGATTTACAGATACAAACTACTAAATATAAAGTCGATGAACAACAAGGTCCCACTGTATAGCACAGGGACTAGAATAATTAGATAACTTTTTAAGACGATTTGAGAGAATATTTCACTTCTGTGAATAAAGTTTGCTTGTCTTTTTGTTGAGAGGAAAAAAGTATCAGGTAGTGAACACTGGTAGAGGGATCAAGTCAAAAAGAAAGAATAGCAGTATTTTTTTCTAAACTTCTGTGTGATTAGATAAAAAGAAAATGAATAAAATAATATTTTAAAAAGGTGCTTTTCAACACATCTGCTTTAGGAAATTTTAACCATGCTTTTTAAATTATTTAACAAAAATGACAATGTGGATTCATTCTGTAGTTTCTCACCATTTGCTTTTTATGAGGGTTATTGAAAATATAAAAATCATCTTCCAAAATTGATTAAAATCAAACAACTCCACTTAACCTCACATGGTCAGTAAATTCTTAATATCTGAATACACTGCTACACTCTATCTTAAGACCAACTTCTATTACTATTTTTGTGCTTTTGAATTGTACTCTTTTATTTACAAGGATAGGAACAGTTTAATTCCTGGGCACTTGCATTTTCTGTGTATGGGACATCTGTTGAGTTTTCTACATCTCTATATATAAACAAACCAAAGTATGTAAGTTTGTATTTGGCATAAATCGTATGGATCTGATTAGGATTTATATTTTATGGGTTTTTTTTTTTTATTATTCAGTGTTGGATCTCACCATCATGCCAAGTCAATTAATTTTTTAAAGTTACTGATGGAACATCACGGTGGACAAGGCACTTTTCAAGTGGAAGAAACATGATAGGAGATAGATACAGAGATGGACAGATGATGACAGACAGACTTATACATACACAAAACTGACATATTATTCAATGTGTAAATATTTTTGAGTGGTTGAGTCAGTGAATATGCTAAGGATTTAGCAATTTAGTGAGGAAGAAATCATTTTTAGTTGCAGTTGATAAAGAAAAGATTGTAACAGCAGAATTAGAATTATTTGGCCAGGGTTGGACCTGGGCTTTGAACCCAGGGTTCTTTAAAAATTGAGTCCGGGGAATCTAAATGCTCTTAGCATCCTATGAGTGGCCCGGAAGTATAGAGGGAAGATGAATACGAGTATGAGTTTGCAACATGTAAAGCGGTTTTGGGGTGACACCAAGATTAGTAGATGAGCCTGTGTATTAACAGCAACCTCATATGAGAAGAGGTGTATGTGGTTGGGACCCAGTTATAAAGAGCCTTCAGTGCCAGGTTAGCAGAAATGTATCCTGTGGGCACCAGAAAGCTTAGGGATAATAGAAATATTTACACTATTACTGGACTCTCTGTTCCGTTCCGTTGTCTGTTTTTGTGCCTGTACCAACACTGTTTTGATTCCTGTAGCTCTGTAGTATTGTCTGAAGTCTGGAAGGGTTAGTCCTCCGGCTTCATTCTTTTTCTTCAGTATTGCTTTGTTAATTCTGGGTCATTTGTGATTCCATATAAAATTTTAGGATTATCTGTGTTAGTTCTGTGAAAAAATGTCCTGGGTAATTTGATAGGGATCCCATCATATGAGTAGATTGCTTCGGGCAATGTGGCCATTTTAACAATGTTCATTCTTCCAATCCAAGAGCATGGGGCATCTTTCCATTTCTTTAAGTCACCTTTAATTTCCTTTATCAATGTTTTGTAGTTCTAAGATATGCTGAGGTTAGATTCATCTGCCTTAATTCTTATTTCTGATTTTACTTTTTAAAAAAGAATAACTACTTTGTAAATATGTGTACTTCCTAGAGTTTAAATACATTCCTGTATTAGATGATTCTGTTAATTGCCAACTGTAGTGGAAGAATTTTAAGTATTTTAGTAGTGCTTTACAGATAACAGTAACTGTCATAGCTATCCTTTGAGTCTTGCCTAATATGACCATTCCTTCGGGAATGACAGTACAAGTCAGTGGCCTGTGTAGCAAGCACGTTAAGGCTTCTCATCAAGCAGGGTCATTTATTAGGTGCTTAACTGTGAACGTTGCTCTCACCAGGCAAGGTACCAAGATTGCTACTTAGGGGTTCTTTAAAAGTTGAGTCCAGGGAATCTAAACGCTCTTAGCATTCTCTAAATGGCACACTACTTCTGCACCCACTGGGCTAAATTGTGCTTGATAGTATCAGCTGAATATGTTGAATAGTCACAGTTACAAGCAGCCTTCCAGAAATACCAGATACTGGACCTATTATTACCGCGAAGCAGGTACGTAGGCTCACATCAACTTAGCGCCTGCAGTAACCAGACAGTGCAAAGGATTTGACTTGCCATGAATGACAGAATGCTTTCTTTTGCATTTGTTAGCCAATCCTTCAGGGCCCTTTCCTCAGATGCTCTAAGTGATCACTACACAATTTAAGTTAGAACTTAAATTTCAGTTCTTTTTTTTTTTTTTTTTTACTTTTTCCAAAATAATATTCTCAGTATTATTTATTATTGATAGCACATGACTTCACTTCTTAACATAATTAAGAAAAAAAGATTTACTTCTTCTTTTTTAGGATAAAGTTGGTTTGCTTTTATTTTTTCCCCTTTTTCAGTTTTATTATGTAGAATTATTAGAGTTCGACTGCACATACCCATTATATTGCATGTAAATACATATCTACAGTATACTGCACATTTTTTTTAGTTTACATATATGTACTAGTTATTGTTTCTAAGAACAGATTAGATCTCTAGCTTTTTAAACTTACATAGTTATCAAAGGAATAAAGCCAACTACAAAATAAGAATCAACAGAATGTGATAATTCAATTTTAAAGGACAGTCAAATGTGCTGACACATATTCAAGAAATCAAAATAATAATTAGTTCACTTGTGGCCTTATTATTATTGCGATTATTTTTTGGACTCCTCATATAAGTGATATCATTTGGCATTTTTCTTTCTCTTTCCAGCCCACTTCACTTAGAATGACAGTCTTCAGGTCCATCCGTATTGCTGCAAATGGCGCTATTCTGTTCTTTTTTATGGCTGAGTAATGTTCCATTGTATATATGTACCACATCTTCTGTATCCAGTCATCTGTTGATTTCAGTTCTTACACTTTTCCTTTATGATACTCACAAACTAAATACTGAATCTCGAAAGATGGGGCTTCTTTAGCTTTGAATCTTAATATAAGGTAACTATAGCATTGGCATTATTAGCCAACAGGCTAAATTTGTCAAAGCCAACTGAAATTGTTGAATTTTTATGAAACAGTTAAAACGACAGCATTCTGTCTAATTGTGTTGAGTTAGGAGATTCTTTGTATCAGCTTCCCAAAGGAAATATTTATTTTCTTTAGTGTACTTTTTGTTAATCCAAAAACACTTTCAGCACTCAATAGTCAGCTTTCAAGATACCCACATCTGACTGATTTAACTGTCAGGAATACTTACATATGTGTGTGAGTATAAGTGTGTCTGTAGTCCTTATGTGAAATAATAATTCCCTGAAGACTCTTCCTGGATAACAAAACTCAGCCAAAGGAAAAAAATTACTGGCCTTAAACATATTTTGCATATATAATTACACAAAATAGTCATATGTTAAAGTTACACAGCCAAAAATATTCCAGAAAACTTTAATATTTGTATTCCCTTACATATTTCCAAAAAGGGTGTAATGATTTGGTTGATAAACACTCTGCCATATTTGACACTTTTTTTAAAAGTCATAATATTGCACATAGTCACATTGCTCGATTTATTTACCAGCCTCAAAATCATTTTATATTTTCTTTTAGAGCAGTATGAAGCTTTTCAGCTGCAAATTATTATCCTACTTGGAAAAAAAGAACTTCTAAAATCTCTTGCAGTTTCTCTGAAATAATAATGGCCCAATATATCATAATTCTAGGCTGCAAAAATCCTTTGGAACAAAATATTTTAAGAGAAGATTATGGTAACAGGAGACAATTGCCTTTTGACATTACAATTTATCTAGTAAAGTTAAGAAGCCTTTAAATAGGATCTATTCATGGTATTTCAACTTCCTTTCCCATTTGTTGGTGTATATGTGCTTTTGGTTTTTAAACTGGCTTTGATAAAACTGTGTATTTTGAAAGAAAACCCTCAGTAATGTAGATGGTCATGGGGAAGGTGTCTTCCAGCATCCTTTCTTCTGTTTTTGGCTTTGAAAGTTCCTGAAGAATAAAAATCCACCCCTGAAAGAAAAGCAGAAGTCAAAGATCGAATAAAATTAAATACAGTGGACAAAAGCTTCTACTTGAAAGTATTAGTTGATATATGAAAAGAAAAGGTTATTTAATTGATTTTAAGTTAGCCAACTAAGTTAAATGGACTTTGAATAACCAATTTAAGCACTCTTTAATATACTGAGATGTATTTGAATCTGAAATAGACCTAGAAATCTCTAGTTTGGGACAAGTATCCAATGCTTATTGGAATAAAAGTTACGATTATTTATTATTGTGAAAATGATTAAGAATCTGTACTGAGTTGTGACACTGTTAAATGGAGAGTTATTAGAAAGCATAACAGAGTACTAATATCTAATTATATGCAATTGATTTGTAATTAGCTCTACAGGAGTGCAAAAATAATTCCTGCAGTATTAATGACAACCAGATCAGAGAGGAAAGCATTTTTTTTTCACTCCTTGCTCTAATTAGTTTGGTTTGCAAATTCTTATTTATGAAACAAATATTTATCTTCCTCTAAATGCTATGGCCCCCAAGCTACCTTTCCTTGCATGAAACTTTCAGGTGTCTTCTCCCTACTTTGCCTTAAAGCTCTTCTTGTAATCACACAAAGGCTACAGCGAATGAAAAAAGAAAAAAAAAAATAGACCCAGTCCTAAACAAATGATTATTTGTAAATTATTTGTCAATGGCATGGATGCTTCTTCCATTCCCCTAAATCACGAGTTTCAGTCCCCTTCAGTGTAAGCAGCCTTCAGGGACCCTTGGGTTCATCAGCACCAGATCCCCAGCCCACCCAGCCTGCCCTCCTCAGTGTGGGGTTTTGCTTTTCAGGACTCCCATGGCTCCATCAAACTCACAACTCTGTTGGGTACCATTCCATGATGTCATTCTAAATTTCTTGTTGGCATCTCACTAATCCCGTATGAATCCACTAAGTACTATTCTCTCAGATCTTACTTGAGAAGTATATAGAGACTCTTTACTCTTTTCTAACCCAGAGAGACCTGTGAAGATAACCCCTGGCTTTCATCTTCACAACACCAAATATCTTTTATAAAATATACTTGTCTTCCCTATCTTTATTTCTGAACAGTAAATACCTGTTTTGCTCAACCTCTATCTTCCTCAGTGGCCACTATTCCACTTGGCCACTACCGACATTTTAAAAATATTTGTTGAATACATGAAGAGAAGAAACACTCAGTATCTATCTGATATAAATACCAATGAGCACAAGGAACTACATTCAATATTTGTAGTGACCTATAATGAAAAAGAATACAAAAACGAATATATGTATGTATCTACATGTATGACTGAAACATGATGCTGTACACCAGAAATGGACACATTGTAACCAACTATACTTCAATTTAGAAAAAAAGAAGAAAGAAAGAAAACACGCCACAAGCAAAGGTTTATCAACTATGAGGTAATAAATGGTGAAAAGTTGCTTCTTTCTGTTTGTCCTTCTGTGTATGAAACTTGTGACTGTATGTTACATTTCCTCCCTTTAAGGCAGTCATTTTATTCTTCTAGCTAGTTTTTTTCTCCCTACCTTGAATACTCTTTTCCAGCTGGGACCCCTGTCTAGTATAAAAAGACGGCTGAATGTGGTATGATACTAGAATGCTAAAAGAGTACTTTTAAGCGTACAAAAGTCCTGTGTATAGAAAATGTATATAGCAAAGCACCCAGCAACACCCAAAATGCCTCCGTAAAATGCATCTTCTCATCATCCTTAAGAGGGTTGCAAGTTTTAGCAAAAATGTTTGTAAAGTATCTGGGATAGAGCCTTGCGTCCACGGTGAAGCCCCCAATACATTGTAGCTATGGCTGTGTTTCATGCTGCTTTTCAAGCCAGGTGCAGTTGTGAGTAGCAGGGAGGCAATCAGAAAGAGTGGTTATCACACACAGAGGAAAGGTGTATAGTAGAGCTTTGAGGAAAAAAAAAAAAAGAGTTAATGATCTGGTCTCCCCATTTCTGTTGCCACCTACCTGCTCATTGCTGTAAAGGGACTGTCCTGCTTGTCGTTGAAATGTTTAGTGTCATGATTTGTATCTGTGGCTGGAGGTGAAAGGAGCTAGAAGAGAAAGTGATTAACTGAGTTATTCTTTTTTATTGTTATTTTTTAAGCAGCCAAAGCTTAGGGAATAGACTTCTGTTCTAGGACCTGGGGCCTGTTCCTTCTCCTCTGCCATGTTAGGAGAGATGCTCACAGAACAAAGCCTTTAGAGAAGGAAGAATGCAAATCCCAGGCATGGTTCTCTGGGCCGTCAGCCTCTCCATCTGCACACTCTCCCTGCAGTGAGAGCGGAAACCAGCACAGACGGTTTCCTGGCTCACACCTTTAATGTCACCACTCCTTCGTGTAAAATCGGCAGCTCGGTGCCCACCTCCATTAGTGGGATTGAAGGAGCGAGAGAGAGACCGGCATCCAGCAGCCTGCACGGGACCCGGCAAGTCCTTCCCCCTCCTCTTCCCTTTCCAACCCTCCGTCCACGCTCTTGCGATGTGTGACGACACTACTGGGGAAATGAAACAGCTTGACTTGCAGGGGGAGGTGGAAACTCAAAGGAGGAAATTTGGATTTCGAGCCAGTTGTGTAACTACCATGAAGCCTTTATTGGGAAGGAGAAAGTCAGTTCAAGTCCTGGCGTGGTTACACTAAGTATGTAGTCTGGGACCCTCCAAGAAATTTTGGACCTCAGTTTTCTCCCGTAGAATGTAGGTTTAGTTATTTATTACTTGCAGCTCTAATGATCTACTATTCCAAAATGAACGGTCAAGTCTTCCATCCCCAGACAGAGAGACACTAAGAAATGTCAGGACATTTTGCCAATACAACAATTTGAAACATGGAAAATTCAAGGACAAGAAAGCCTCTCCAGTCTTCATTTAATCTTCCAGACTTTCTCTCTTTCACATTCTTAAAGAAAACCCACTCGCCAAGGAAAGATAAATTTCAAAGAAGTCAGCAGTGTTTCTATAAAAGATTGATAAGTGCACGTTTCAGTATATAACACATTTGACTTAGAAGGAACAGAGCGCATGGCAGATGCTTCTTTATCCTGAAATTTCACAGCTGTCGTCTGTTGTAGCAATGATGGTGGAGTGAGTGGAATATTGTTTATTCCACTAAAGAAATTACGCAGCCTTCAGTATATAAAGACTTCTTTCATTTTTCTCACCTTTCTATCTGAAAGCAAAGGAACACACCTATCTTCGCAGGGAACCAGCTGCTCACTGCCAGTTCTGGGAGCTCTCCTTGACACTCGCACGCCCCTTTAAAATCTGGCTTTCACCAGTTTCACTCCGTGAAGGCTGCTCATTCCCACTGCAGTGACCATCTAACTGCGTGCACGCTTTCCCTCTGTCTCCTCCTCAGCCTCTCTGCGCCACGTGGCCCCTTCCACCGTACATGCTTTCTGCTCTGCACTACCCTGCATTTGCCATCATCCGTTGTCTCTGAAATTAGCCTGCCTTTCCGCTCCCGTCTGCAACTAGGGTGCATCCTCAGATGACTGCTCTCCGTGTAAGTCCCCTTCTTGTTGTGTTCCTTCACCCTCATCCATGGAGTTCAGCTAGTACCTCTAGGGCCTTAACTCCAGAATCTCTATAAGTAATGCTGACATCTTCCATATATATCCAGCTGCTTCTGGGTATTTCTGCCAGCGGGTACCAACGGGCACCTCAAAGCCCTGAGTCCCGAGGCAAAACTCACTGTTTCCTCATGGAGATTTATTTCCCCTTTCTTTCTTATGCCGGTAATAGATGTCAGTTTGAAGTTGCAAAGCAAAACTTCACTTCCTCATTCCCTTCTGCCCCTTACTTGCTTTTGTGCAAGGGGATTTTCCTCCTCATTTTCAAAGTCACTGCTTCTCTACTCCCCCGCTTTCACCATCCAGCTTTTGTTACCTGTCGCCTGAGCTGTTGTAATAAATGTGCTTATAATTGGTTCCACATCATCTCTTTTTCTGTCTCGATCCATCCTGCATCTCTGCCGGGCTAGACTTTTTCAAGATTCACGCTGATTGTATAATTGTCCTTCACTGTAGCTGCCGCTGCCTTCTGCGTCGACTTGGCATTCGAGGCCCTGCACAGACAAGCTGATCTGCCTTCTACTCAGTGCTTGCCTTCACGTTAGTTTATTTTAACCCTATTAGTTCTATCGCAGCCACACCCATCTCTCTACTTTGCTCACAGTTTCTCTTTTTATAAAACTCCCCCTACTTCTCTTCCTTCCTTCCTTCCTCTCTCTCTTCCTCCCTCTCTCCCTCCCTCCTCCACTCTCTTCTTTTTAGTTCTTTTGTCTATTCTTTTATTTATTCACTTGTCCACTTATTTGACAAAAAATTTAAAAAAACACTTTTAAGCATTTATTGTGTGCTGGGCACAATTTGGAATACTGAGGCTAGAATGTTAGAACAAAGCAAAGACCATGCGTGATGCCCTGTTGCCTCTTATGGTTTAGACAGATGGCTCTCAGGTAACCACGTATGTGTGGTCAGGGCTGAGAAGATGGGGTCCAGAAGGGTGTGCAGCCCTCCTTCATAGGCCTGCTCTGTTGTCCGAGGCTCCCTTCAAATGCCACCTTATTCAGGAATCCTTTTCCCACAATTGGGCCAGGATGGAAATTCTGTGCCCCAATAATAATGCACATTTCATGAAGACAAGGATTTGGGGCAGTTTTTTTTTTTTCCTTTAATTATTGCATTCCAAGCACCTTAAGAAGAGGTCAATGTGAATGCTCTATAAATACTCATCAAACGAATGAATAATTGAAGCTCCCCATTCTTTGTTTTTACCTCGTCTCGTGGCATTTATATTACCATGCTTTATGCCTTGTTTGTTTATTTATATATTTATTTTATCCTCCCTTCAATCTGTAAGAACCAAAAAGGCAGGGGCTACACTTCACTTATTTTTCTAACCTCGCAATGGTGAGCCCAGTGTAAAATACTCTCAAATATTTATTGAGTTGAATGGCAATATTCACTTACAGCTGTCTTAATGACTCAGATCCTTCTATGCAAATACTATGACTTATTACTTAGATACAAACATTAGTCAGTACTGTTGTTGTGTATTGAGATTGGTCTCATTTTGCCGCTTTGCAATATATTTTCAACGGCGTGACTTAATGCCTCAGCTGTTTATTATTTGTTTCTATAAAAATTGTGTTAATTGAAATGGACCATATATGTATTTTGTTTCTGTAAAAATGTTGTGTTGGTTGAAATGAACCATATATATATATATATATATATATATATATATATATATATATATATATATATATATATATATATACATACACACACACACACACATATATATATATATATATATATATATATAAAATCTGCCTTTTTCAAAAAAATCTTTTCAAATTCCAGTATAGTGTTATATAAATTAAAAGGGCTTAGGACAAGATTGATAAGTTTTAGTAAGCTCAATTGATAGCAAGGCTGCACTGTTCTGTTTAAACTTTTGTTGCATTAGTAACATTATTTATAAATTTCTGACATGGATCTTACTAAGAAACAGAACAATTTAGTATTATGATGCAACTGGACAACTGGAAAGCTACAGATAGTAGTTGTTAAAATGTGGATTGTGTTTAGTACGTGTCTCACCCTCTTCTTAAGATGGAGATTAACCCATTTAATATTTTACAACTGTGGGTGTTCAGAACTATTATTGTCCACATTTACAGATGGAGTAACTGAAACACCCAGAGTTTATGTCAATTGTCCAACATCAGAGAGCTGGTGCGGCCACTAAGAGTGACTTCAGATTCTGTGCCCTTAGGAATGTTACTCCACTGGCTCTTGTATAGATGTATGTGCCTGTGAGCTGAGGAAAAGGAATGCCGATGGCATACAGAAAATAAAGAGATGAGAGGCTAACTTCAAGTACATTCCTAAGTATATCGTGCACAATTTAATACACAGCTTTTCATGTAACCAGTTCCATCATTCCCAAAATGATGAGTAGTAACAGTAAGGAGAGGGTGTAAAAAGAGGAAATATGGGGAAAAATGAAATAATTATTTATAATTTGGTATATACACAATTCTAGAATGTATCAGAACACAGTGATCAGAAGCAGCCTGGTGAGATCTTTTTGATATTTGACAATCTGGCTCCTTTTTGACGACTTCCTTCTTTTCTCACATTTTGTTCCATTTGAAATACCTATTATTTGATATATTTGAGACGCATTGTCAAATAAGAATAGTTTAAAAATGTTCTTCAAATAGGGTTATTGTGTCCTCTGAAAGCCAATATTCCTATTGTTTAGCAGTTTTTCTTATTACAATTCAAAAGCTGCCATTCAGGGTCTGTCTGATATCTATTTGAACTACCAGATCTCCAAAGGATTTACCCAAGGAATAGTTCATCATGCAGCTAAAAATATATATATATTTTCTCTGTAGAAAGTTTCAGATTTAGAGCCTTGGACTATACCTCAAGAAATTCTATAAGCGATCTTGAGAAATGGGATTTGTCATCCAAGCATTTTATGAGGCATTTCATTTTAGATCTGAATTAAAGGGCTTTCTGGTCGTTAAAGGTAGTGACAGTTTGAAGAGGCTTTGCTGGCACTAAGTTAAGTGTCTCTGGAAGTATCATTTCCTTTTACATCTGACAAGAAAGCCATATTGGTTTCCAAGCTAAAGAATAAGTTATTCCCCTTCTAGGAATCCAACTGGAAGACATAAACATAAAGCACAAAACGTTGTACGCACAGAGGTGATTGCTACTCTCAAGAAGTTCATGATAACTGCAGAAGTCCTTTGCAGGGGCAGAGGCAGGCGGATTTTGTTCATCTGCACTGTGGAATATTACAGAGTCACTAAAAGGTGCTATTAATGTTCAGTGAGAGTTTTAGAGCACAAAATCCTACAGTCAGTACGACCATGATTCTGGGCACAGGGGAAAATAGAGCAAGTCAGCGTGGATACTTGTCATGCTTTAGAAGGTTTTACATTTTGAATGAGAAGTTACTACTTTTATGATGGAAAACATGAATTTGCTGTTATAGCAAGTTCTCCTTACCTTTTGAAAGCTTACAGAAGGGGGAGGGAGGGAAGGGAAGGGAATGGAAAATATAGATAGATGTTAATATTCTATGATTTATTTAAACGTGGAAATGCTTATTAAGGTCATGCAGAAGAAAATAGGTTTTCCTGTGTTCTGGTTCTTGGTTTTTTTAAGACCTTCATGATAAATAATGATAAATATTTTTTTCTGTCATGAAAATTTCTTCCAGCTGTTCACAGGATTATTTTTCTAAGAACTCTTCATATTTTGGTTAATAATGAAGCCAGTGACTCGCAGTCTTGATGCAAAACTAATCACACTTGATGTGCTTTGTTATATGATGTAGGGAGAAGTTCGAGAGGATGTTTTGAATGTGGGAGTCACGTTATAAAACAGGAAATGAAACCTCATTGCTTTATTAAGCTAGGTGATCATTACTTCATTCTCTCAAGTTAGAAGTTCCACCAGTGAGTTTCCTTTAACGGTAAACTTTCTCAGGTTTTTTATAAAATACCAAAATAATTCCCTCATTCTTGTATGATAATTTAGTTAGATATTCAATTTTATGTTATTTTCTCTGAAAACTGAAGATTTTAACCCCACTATCTTCTGATTTCTGTTGTTTCCGTCTTGTCTAACGGTTATTCCTGCATAGGATTT
Source organism: Camelus dromedarius (assembly GCF_036321535.1). Classification (NCBI taxonomy): domain Eukaryota; kingdom Metazoa; phylum Chordata; class Mammalia; order Artiodactyla; family Camelidae; genus Camelus; species Camelus dromedarius. Next base: position 73,746,859 of record NC_087441.1, read on the forward strand.
TTCCTTGACAGCTTTTGATTTTTTTTCTGATTGTCTTCGTGGGCTGAAGTTTTAGTGCCCTGTGCCTAGCCGTGGGGTTCTTTATCACCGTATGGCTTGCTCTAGATTGCCTTCTTGCATCTGAAGTTTCATGTCTTTCATCATTTATGAGACTATTTTTTTCCGTTTTCACTTTGAACATGTCGCATCGTCCATTGTACCAATTTTCTTATTGTGAAACTCATTTTAGAGATAGGCAGGACTCACCCTGATCTCCGTGTCTCCTAGCCTCTCTCTGTATTTCCGTTTCTTTAAATTTCTATGAAGAATTTCATCACATCTTTAGCTACATCTTCTAAGTGATGACTTTTCACACCGTGATTAACCTACTGTTTTCACCATTCCCTGCACCTTCATTTCCAAGACTATTTTTCTTTCTATAACTTCCTCTAAAATCAGCTTTATTGAAGTATCTTTTACAGAAGATAAACTTTCCTGATTTCAATATCATGGATATAATAAATATATGTAATCATAATGGGAAGCTTTTTTATCAGTTATTTTTGGGGTTTTTTCCCCTAACATGTCTCATCATTTTTAATAGTATCTTATTGCCTTCACATATTTCCATTCATTATTTGAGTCTTGAGCATTTAAACATGTTCGTTTCTTGATATGCACCCAGTTAGTTCTATAATCTGGACCTTTTGTGGTCTAATTGTGGCTGCCTTTTTGGTTTGGTTTGTTTTTGATGACTTAGAACACTCGTGGTGGCTTTGCTCCCTGTGTGTTTTGTCAATGTGCACAGTGAGTGCTTGTTTTTGCACATTTTCAACTGGCAGTTTTTGCCTGATCTTTACTGTGGATATGTTCTTCAAGGGAGAGTCTGCGTTTGTTTTATCTACGTGCCCCACAGGTATCCAAGATCACTGTAAAGTTTTTATTGGGTAATACCTCACGCATAAACAGAATTTTCAAATACATAGGGGGAAGCGTACATATGTATCAGATGTCATATGTAAATAAAACATGATAATGAAATGAATGCCTCTTTCTCTCCCCACAGATCGTGTCCTCTTTTACAATAACTTTCCAGGACTAACCATCCACTCTGGTGGGCAGGTTCCTCCCTATGTTTGTGCCAAAAGTTTTTTTCTTGAGGAAATCATTTGTTTATGCATTCAGCAGGTAGTGATTAAATGCCCATTCTAAGTGCTGGGAGCAGAGAAATGAGCAAAACAGATGGAATCCTCTGCCCTTAGAGAGCTTACATGCCAGTAGGGACAAGGTCATACACTTAGAAGGAGTCAGTAACACACACGACTTGTCCGACAGGAGTAATTGCTACAGAGGAAAAAGCAGAAGAGTTATAGAGAGTGTTCGTGGGGGCAGGAATTAGACTTTGAAATTTATGCCTTCAAATTTAGAGTCTGGCAGGGCCTCGCTGAGAAGACAGACTTGAAGAGGGCGAGGAAGTGAGTCGGGAAGTTGTATGGGAAAATAGTGGAGGCAGAGGGAACGGAAACCACCAGCCCTGCAGGGGGTTTAGGACAAGGAAGGGTGTGGGCATCGGATCTGCAGGAGCAGAGAGATTACAGAGAGATTCAGCAGCAGGGGAGGTCGGGTCTGGAACAGGGGCCAGACCGTGTAGACACTGGAGGAAGCTTGGCTTCAACTCCAAATGGAACTGGGAAGCTATGGAGGGTTTTGAGAAGAGAAATGGTGTCATCTGATTTGTCTTAAAGGGATCGAGATGCTGGAATTAGTCAAAGATAAAGTGGGAGGACCTGCCAGGAGGCCACTGTAGTGGCCCAGAGGGCAGATGGTGATTCTTCCGGAGTGGCAGCCATGGAGGTGGAGAGAAGGGGCCAGATTTGGGGGTTACTTTTAAAGGACAGCCCACAGGACTTGCCCGTGGGTGGGTTGTGCGATGTGAACAAGTGGAGCGTCCACACTGTTTCTGCTCCTGGGCACCACCAAGGGTGGGCTCACTGCCAGCTGAGACGGGAGGAGAACAGGACGCCCGCGATCTGGAGAGGAAGCTCGGTTTGGGGAACGTTCAGCTGATGCTGCCGGCCAAAGTGGTAAGGGTAGAAAGGAGATGAATTTCTAGGATTGAATCCCGGGGAGCTCTATGTTGTGAGGTTTAGAGATGAGGGGAAACTGGACAGGTGAGTTGGAATCGAGCAGGTCACTTAGGAGAAGGAAAGCCACAAGTGTAGCATCCTGAAAAGAGGACAGTGATGCCGTGACAACTGGGCTGGTGCTGCTGACAGCATGGAGATGGGGACGGTGACTTGACCGCAGCATTGTAGTCGGGAGGGCGGGTTTAAGGCTGACTGGACTGAGTGCAAGAGAGAAAAAGAAGAAATGAGCTGATTCTTGTTTTGTTTTGTTTTGTTTTTGTTTTTGTTTTTTAGCAAAGCAAGAAAATGGGGCCATAGTGAGAGAGGAAAGGGGGATATAAAGGGTTTTATTTGGGTGGTGAAAACAGCATGTTTGTAGAGGGGAAAAATTGAAGAGAGAAGAACTGATGCTGCAGGAGAAGGAAGGGAGATTACTGGGGCTTCGCTCGAGAATAGAGGGGACGGATGGATCTAAGGCAGCGTGAGCGTTGGAGCCTTTGCTGAGGACCCAGAGGGCTTTGGCTTCAAAGGATGTATTTTAAGGTGTTTCATGGATGGGGTTTTTTTGTTGTTGTTCATATAGTCTGCAAGATTGTCAGAAACGGCCATATATTTTCCCAGATGCAATGTGTCATCTTTGGTAGCACAGCATGAAGCTGCCTACTCCAGCCCCCTTCTCTGTGGTCCAGCCACAGCAACCTCTCAGTCTTTGAAAGCCTCGTGTTTCCACTCACCTTTGCACCTGCTGTTACATCTGCCTCCAAGGGCATCCCCTCCATGGCTTCATTCAGCTTTCATAGCGCTTTCCGCAGATGCAACTTTCTGTTCAATCACATGCTCGCTGATTAACGCGTCTTTAACACTAGGCTTTAATCACATGAGCCTGGACCTCATCTCTTAGAATGTATAAAAAGCACACAGTAAGTATCTGCCATACAAAATAGATTAACAACATATATATACAAAATACATCAACAGCAAGGACCTACTCTGTAGCACAGGGAACTATATTCAATAGCTTGTAATAACCTATAATCAAAAGAATATGAAAAAGCATATGTGTATATACATATTTAAAACTGAATCACTGTGCTGTACACCAGAAACTAACACCACATTGTAAATCAACTATATTTCAATTTTAAAAAATCACATAGCATACTGAGTAGCAAACTGACATTCACTATTTATTGATTAACAAGCGTATTATAAATTCAATATATTTTTATTTTTAAAGATGGACTTAGTTTATATTTTCAATCTGTATGATACAAATTAAATAATGAAGGTGCTTCCTGTTGTTTAGTTTGGCTGCCTAGGTGGTATACAGATTATGCAGACGATATTCATAATTGTACTTAGTTCTCTGCTGTCTGGGTAGCATATTTTAAGGAATAAAATGTAATCTCAGTGAGCCAGCAAGTCATTTTACATTGGAAGAAGATGTTCCAGCACTCTGTTCGAGAGAACAAAATGCATTCACACAGCAAATGCTATTTGGACATCCAAGACTAGGCTTGAGTTTAAGAACCTTTCTTTGTGCCTCTGCAATTTAGAGACAGCACTGCCTCAAATATGTATAATATTTTCCAACTGAAATAAAATGTTCACTGGCCTGTAAAATCATGTCTTTAGCAGAGCACGTTGATGTTGAAGTGTGAGTGGGACTGTGGGAGCAGAGGGATGGAAATCAAAATTTAAACAAAATAAAACCGAATCAGTGGCTCCATGTAGATTCAAGTGATAGACAGACAGTGAGGCTAAAATATTTTATTGACACCCAAAAATCAAGAAACTTTCAAAAATAACTAAAATCTAGCAGGAATCAAATAAAATGAGTGTTAGAAATGTAAATTTAAAGTACTGAGTTCCACAGAAAGAGATTACCTACTATTAGCATATAATTTTTTTATATGTTTCATCCATGAACATGCAGCCTCAAGGTCCATATTGTCCCTTATTTGGTGTCCCACATAGCCTGCATCTCAAATGGAGCAGACAAGGTTTAATATGTGTGCCTTTCCAATAACTGCCCTCACATCATGGCTGCGGTGCCAAAGCAAAATTCAGTCCTAACAGTTTCTGGCATAAAAATAAGTAGAGAATTTTATGAGACAAAGTCAAAAGAATGAAGGAATTAAGGTGGGGTGAGATGTTACATAAAATTACTTAGATCTTTAATGCAATAATCTACATTATTTTAGCATCAGTGGAGAGAGGGAAGGGAGATTTGTGATTCTCTGACTTGAAGCTCTATAGAATTAATTTAATATTTTAGAAAGAGTTAGTCATTTTTCAAAGATGTATTCGTTTTGGTAAATTAAATGTTGTGGTGGATCCTGCAGGAGGTTCGACTCTGACCTGTGTTGATTCAAAGCTGAAGAGTGTCAACGATCCAAAATCATCACGCTGGTAATGCCTGCTTGTTAGGAGAAGTGAGTAAGTTGTCAAGAAGGAAAAAATATTAATTATTCAGATGCTTCTAATGGAACTGTGCTAATACCCAACGTCCTATCTTTGATGGATATAAAACCGGAAACGTTTTTGTTGACAAACACATTTAGTAACTTCAGGTACCTCTTTCCTGGGATCTGCTTTTACATTGACGTGTAATCAAAAGGGCTCACTTAAAAGACAAGTTTTCGGGTTAATTGTTCTTAATTTTCCCACGTTCATCTTTAAATGAGTATCATGTAACGCAGGTACTGTTTTGCACATTGATTAAAATAGAAAATAACGTTCTGAATGGATTTTACTATTATTAGAAGATGAAATAAAATAATGTCATCTGAGATAGAACATAGTGAAAAGAACGAGTATTTGAAGTAGCTGCAGCTGCTCTGCAGACACACTGAACTCACAGAATTATCGTCAGTGAGTTGAACGATAGATTTTTTTTAAGAAGAGCAGTAAATGGCTACGGTCTTACTCTCACAGCAGAGGCAATAACGGCTGTCCCAACTTACCTTCAAATAGAATCATGGTACATGAGTCTCACTTTAAGAAAAGTTTTGATTTCTTGTGAATCGGAAGTGTTTCCATAACCATAGTCAGTCAGCAGTCTCCATTAGCAAGTGTTATTTTTGACATTTTCAGATCTGTGATGGGATCAGAACCAGAAATGCCTTGCCCTTTACTTGGACATGGACGATAAAATGCTAGATAAAGGGGAAACAAGGAGAAAAATTCAAAGTAAGCAAAGTTCATATTCAGATTTGGAATTTATAACGTAAACCAACTTTTTCTTCTATAACCTAGATCTTTCCATTCCAGCTACAAATTCAGTGTCTAAAAGCAATACATAGAACTTGGGATTTCTGCCTTAGTTCTCACATCTACATGGTATTGGCTTTGAGAGACTTACCGATCACACCTTTCAGTTTAAATTACAATGACTGGTGTCTAAAGATACAGGAAAGCAAAGTGAATTTCTTTTCTGAACTTTTCCTAATTTCAATCCCAATTATTGTGCCTAGGTGGCCAGAAATGATATATTTAAAAACACTCATAGAACTGAAAATGTCTGTTCAATTGACTGCCCAACAGAAGGGGAGTGTGGAGAAGGGGCCACATGTAAGAAAGTGGTAGGGACACAGTAGGAACCCTGGTGCTGAACCAGCTCTGAGTATAAAAGAGAGCGAAGATGTCACAGTGGCCACCAGGCCTTCCTTCTCATTGAGGCCAATGGTGAATGCTAACGTGGAGAAGACAGAAGGAAACACTTGTCTGAGTGATTTGGGGCATGTCCACTTGGAGGCATTCAAGAGTTTTGTGGCTATTTAAGTGGCAGGTCATTCAGCAGTTGAGAGAATGAGGGTAGAAGTCCAGAGAGAAGACTGGGTTGTATTAATCAGATTACTCAACCATGATTTTCTGTCTGTGGGACACAGTGGTCTGTCTTGTTAAGGTCTCAGAGTCATTGGATTTAGTTAGTATTGAATAGGGTAGTGAATGAGATCTCCTGGGTGAGCCTGTGGTCTGGGAGAAGGCGGTCAAGTGTGGGACTCAGCGAAAGCCCTTAGCTGAGGAAGTCATCAGAGAGGAAGGAAGGGGAGGGACCAGGAGAGAAGGGAGACTGGAGAGTCAAGGGGGGATGGTGTTGAGAAGAAGGCAGTGGTCAAAAGGATCGGACTCTGCAAACAGTCAAATGAAATGAGAAATAAGTTGTGCTTCGGAGATTGGGGAAAATAGTTATTCTAATTATATCCTAAATTGTATCCTCTGCCCCCAAAGCATTTCCATCCATCCCTCGTTAGAGGGCCAGACGGTCTTGGAGATCACTCCGGCATTTTCACTTCCACCATGCTTAACTCTTTTGACTGGTCCCACCACGATCTGAGCCCAGATGGACTTAACAGAGTCAGTGATGACATTGCTGGCAGGATCATGGGCAATGGTTAAATATGAACTTGGCAGCTACCTTTTTTTGTTACTGTCCCCATGTTAAGGAGTTTAAATCAGAGCATTTCATTTTAATTACCTATGCATATTTTAAAGCATATGTTCTAAATTGGACTTTGTATCCAAAGTATGCAAAACCTAGTAGGATTGAACAGAATTAATATAAAAATCCTTAAGGTGATTTGCCATAATCACATTTGGAGAAAAGACCCTTGACATTCAGAAAGTATTTTTTTAATTTTTTATTGAAGTAAAATTGATTTACAGTGTTGTGCTGGTTTCTGGTATACAGCATAGTGATTCATATATATATATATATATATATGAATCTTCTTTTTCATATTCTTTTTCATTATAGGCTATTACAAGATATTGAATGTAGTTCCCTGTGCTAATATTAGAACCTTGTTGTTTATTTGTTTTATATACAGTAGTTTGTATCCAGAAAGTATTTTAAAGTAGTAATGTTACATTTAAATCTGACTGAATTATTAAAATAACTATGTGTGCTTCCATAAACATGAATAAAATACAACACTGATTACGTTACCATTTATTTAAAAGTCTATATCATTAGAATCAATAAAGACACAACCTTTTTCTAACTTTGTAATTATTCAGGTATTTCTCCTCTTCAACTGACTCTTAATTTCTCTGGTGAGAGGACTCTTCTGGCTCATGTCTGAGTTCCCCATTTGCTTTGCTTCCAGACCCAACGTCCAGAATTAAGATAAAATGAAGTATTTCCCAATATATCATATCAACATAATATCAACAAAAACCACATATCTGGTTTGATGAGATTCAATCTTGCTCCTGCCTCAATGAAATCAGCTCGCACTGAGTGTTTTCCAGTCTTCAGATTAGCCTCTTTAATTTCCTCATTACAGCTTTGACCAGTGATGAGGCTGGTTGGAGTGTGGCACTAATACCATCAACTCAGGGTTTGAATTCTGCCTGGGACTTTTCGCTGTCTTTCTCAGAGCCACAGATCCACTCTTAACCTTGGCCACATTTTGCAACTGTGCAATATTGGTTAAAAAAAAAATAAAGGGGCAGTGGGTGGACAGACGTGGAAAATCTATTTACAAATCCATTTATATACCTGGGAAATGAGTTCAAAGATTGTGTCTATTCGGGATGAATCAGTAGCACATTTGTTCTCAAGGAGCAGCATGTTTTCTTTGCCCTGCCTGAGATCTGAATTTCCTGTATTGATGATCCTCCAATATTGACCTGTCATTATCTGCCCTCTGTGAACCTTCTGGTGTGCTGTTATCAGAAGACTGAGGAGGAACATAAGCCTGTCTCAAACCTGACTCATTTTTCAAAGCATGACTTTCATAAGACATGTTTATTTCCAAGGCTCATGATTTTAAATCCAAATAGCCATCTCCTTTCTGTACAGGAGAGAACATTTGTAAGCAATATACAAACCCAAGATGTTATAATGTTTCTTGATTCAATTACATGTAACATTTTATGCTGAATTATTTTAAGAAAATTATGTAATAAATGAAACAAATTAACAGGTAGTATGCAAAATTTTTTCATTAAAATAATTTTAAGGTAGTACATAAGCTAAACTAACTAAAAAATTAAATCTGTATGGGAACACAGAGCTTAAAAATATTATAGATATTCAGTTTAAAATACTGATACTGTGAAGGCCTTTTAGTATCAAAGGGACACAATACATCAGGTCATTCAGGTTGTGGCTTTGGTCAGGTCTAAAAGTTGAAAATCTTATCATTGAAATCAATTATTATTATGCTGTTTATACTTTCAAGTAGTAAAAAGAAAAAAAATTCCTTATTATGATTAGTTAAGTATTCTTACCTGAAAAGATGAAAAAGTATTTGAACTCAGAATTGTCAATATCTTCCTATTTTTCTGAAATCAGTGTATCTATTGGCTCAATATTATTTAACTTACTAAAACAATAGAAATTCATTAATATTATTGCAGATTTATTTAAAATAGAAAAAATAACTTTCTTGACAATTACTCTACTAAAAGCAATTCATAACATACAAATGATTTAACTCTCGTAATTGCTGGAAAAACATTTTGTAGTTATTGCTTCAAAAAAAGCAATATTTTTTCCTGGAATTAGAAATGCTGAAAGAAGGGAAAGGAAACATTAATTTATTTGATATTATAGCCAGGCAAAGGGAAAACCTTTTCCTTTGCACCAGAGTGTAAGCTTCATGTGGGCAAGGATTTTATCTGCTTTGATCTCTTCAGTATCCTCAGCACTGAGAACAGATTTTATATACAAGTGATTGATAAGAAGCATCAAATGAATGAAAATGAATCCGATAATCTGGGAACCATCTCCTATTTATACATCAACATAATTGTGCTGTACAAAAATAATAATAATAATAACATGTAAACAGAGATGAATGAACTTTTAGGCATCGTTCTGTGCAAGTCCAGTCACTTGTCCAATCTGTACAGAACCCAAAGCCTTGTGCCCTCGCAGCAGGGTCTCGCAGTCCCCAAGCTCCCCCAAGACAGACAAGGGTCCAGTCTGGACCAGGAGAAGGTGTGTGTAGATCAACACAAAGCTAATGACCAGCCCTGTAAGGAGTAATCACTTGTAATAATTACTTGAACATCATAGTCTCCTGAGTATGTGCCAGGATTTATTTTAATTCAGGAAAAATAGGATAGTATTAAAATAACAATGGCACTGTGCTTAAGGTTTTGTGCATAGCTAAATATAAAGTTTACTTTTAAAAATCAAAAATATCAAAGCTTGAAGGCAGTCTGATGGTTCCATTCTGTGACTGGTTGATCTGAATTCAAAGTTATAAAACAAAGCAACTTAGAAAATAACCACCTTGTGTGGAGGACTGGAAATCTGGAAGATCGTAGCCAAGTTGAACTCCTTCAGGAGAATCCTTCAGCCCGATGCTTCCGCCGCCTTTTACATTCTGAGTTCGTTTTGCTGAGTTTATTCACGGAGACTCCATCTGTTCGGTGCGGAGGGAGCTAGAGGAGCGTGTCTATGGGAAGCCTCTCGCTCCGATCTGATGGGTCACTAGAGCAGGAAAGGACTAAGATGACGCCCGAATTCAGAAGGGCTTGTGAAATACTCCTGATAACATAAAGTTCAAGATTCTGTTTTGAAGAATCTGGGTCAGACCACAAGCCTACAAGTTTTGGGCAAATCAGGCATAAATATTTTATTTTTTTCTCCAACTGAAAATTACTGCTTAAGTCAAATTGAAAATATTTGAGTTGAGACAAGCAGTATCTAGGTCATTTAACAGCTATGCAACTTCTTTATTTGTGTCCTTTAAACCCTTTAAATATTTGGCACACCCTATTAGGGGAGAATTTTAAAGGAAAGGTCAAAAATGTTTGTCAACATCACAACACTTGGAACTCTGAGTTCGTACGGTGGGACTTCAAGATAAGAGGCTTGGTGTTGGGTCTGCTAAAGTAAGGTTGCCTTCCTGGTCCTCACCTGCTGCTCTGGGGAGTAGGGGGTTCCAGGCTGCACAGAGGGGTTAGGCCATCTGATACACCACTGGCCAACAATAATTTTCAGATTCAGCTTGAATTGGTATCTTTGACATCAATTTAAGCAGCTGTTCTGTGTATGGAGGCGACTGATCTTCCAGAGGAGTTTATATTTAGACAAAATATATGCAAATGATGCGTGGCAATTCCTTGCTCTCTTATTTTCATAAGAAGGAAGTGTGTGTTAGGTTTCTTTTGCAATTAGGAAAAAAAGATAACTATCCTAAATGTAAATAAAAATAATCTGGAGGAGTTATTAAGGAACCAAAGTACATCCCACATAAACATGAGGTATGATCCAATTACTGTGTTTTGTTTTGTTTTTCATTTTTACCCTGGCTTTTTCATCTTGTGTTCTTTTTTAAAAAATTTTGAGCCCTTACACACGTTTATAGAGTTCCTGTGTTAGAGAGGTCACAACGTCCTCAATTTCTTAGATTTGAAGGAGTCTTTTTATAGTTGTCTGTTTTTCAGCACAATTTTTCTGCTTGAAATTCTTCATCTGTCTTGAGTTCTTCATGGCCTTCTCTCTCTCTCTCTCCCTCTCTCTCTCTCTTTTTTTTTTTCCTTGTGGCATTTTTTTTGGATTTGATTTTGGCTAAAATCGGTTTTCTTCATGAAGAAAGGTTTAGTGAAGGGTTATTTCTTTTCCCCGGCCCAGCGGTTTTGTAAGAGCTGTGTGGGGCGAGGGGCTGGTGGGATGCGAGCTGGTCCATGCCAGGGCCGCCCCGCTCCAGCCCGCTGCCCTGCAGGGAGCCCGTCTCTGCTCCTGGCTACCAGGGATGCTGGCAGGCTCATGGTGATTCATGTGTGTCACCAGTCCTGGGCATCGCAACTTACTTTTCTCTAAGACACAAAGACACGGGTGTGACGAATCAGAAGTCCACCTTGCATTAGAGATGCCACAGATGTGCTTTCTCTCGTCTGGCTCCATCCTCCCAGCTGCCCTTTGATGAAGGGCTCAGGGATTTTGAGCCTATCTGCCCAAACAGCTCTCATCTTTGTAGGTGAGGCGTACTGGCTTGGCACTGAGGGGTATTTGCTGCCGGCGAGCTGCAGGGGCAGGGACTCACTCTGGACTTCGTCCCTGGACGAGGGCCAGTTTTCACTGCCCTTAGCTGCCTGTCTTAGATCGTGGTTCAGGACTGTGGCCATTGCCTAGTTTCACCAAGAGGCGTTTTTCTTTCCTGTATTTGCGTTCTTCTTGGTTAGTTTCAAAAACAAGAACCAGACAGAGGCAGCCTTACTTCTGGATCTTTAACTGGATGGTCTAGATTACATTTATTTATTTTATTTTATTTTTAATTTAATTTTATATATATATATTTAATTGAAATGTAGTTGATTTACAATGTTAGTTTCAGGTGTACAGCAAAGTGATTCAGTTACACATATACATACACACACACACACATATATGTATATATTCTGTTCATATTCTTTTCCATTACATGTTATTACAAGAAATTGAATAGAATTCCCTGTGCCACACAGTAGGTCCTTGTTTATGTGTTTTATATGTAGTAATGTGTGCCTGTTAGCATTATGTCCTTTGAAATTCTGAGGAGCTGCATGCTACGGGTACTGATAGATGTTTAATCTGCTATGGAAAAATTATTTTTCCAAGTTTGTCATAAAGAACAGCAATGCATAACTTCTTACCTCGTTTCCATGTACATTATTTTAAGAGTAAAGTGTCTGTGAAAGAGGATGTGTGGAGAGAGGATGAAAATAAGTTATACATGAAGATGTGGTGGGGATGACTTTAAAATTCATTTTCATTTGATTGTAAAATTCAGGGTGTTAAAAGCCCATGTGTCTCAAACAAAACAAAACAAACCAAACACCTCCCTTGTGAGGATCCTAATTTAGAGAAATTAGAAAGCTGCTTAGCTTTCCTGCCCCCCACCCTCCACTCACCAATCCAACCACTGACCCTGCCCCCCCACCATCTAAACCCTTGGACGGGAAGAAATGAATTACCTCCAAGATTCACACACACCAAAAGCCAGGAGCTGGATGGAAAACACAACAACACCACTAGAGACCTTTTTTTTCTGTAACCAATTTGCTGACTATGAAGCTTTCCTGGGGTATAGAAATTAATTAACAATCTTGATTCAGGAGGCTGGTCCTTTTGACACTTGCTACACTGTGAGACAGGTGAGAATGTAAGCGTGAATAAAGAAGCTCACAATTCAAATTATGAAGATAAAGAAAAAATGTATAGAAGTCAGTAATATAATTTTGCACTAAAATTAACTTTCTATACAATACATTCACTTTACATATAGCATAACTATGTGTTATTTGTACAACTCTACAAATGTGTTTATAAATAACATGATAAAATTAATCTGCAATTTGTATAGTTAAAAAGTAGATAAATGCAAGAATTTCCGTAAAGTGCATGCCCTTTAAAGAAAAAGGGGGTATCCATAAAAAGTTTCATTTGCTCTTTTTGAAGAGTTGAAATAGGCTGAAAACTGAGTTGTGTCATTCAGGGACAGTTTATGGCCCTTGCCTATGAAATAGATATGGGCTTAAAGACAGCCTTTCCTAGATAGGATTATAGTCTTTCTCATTTGAAAAATTGGTTTGGTGACCTGGGGTCTATTGCCTGGCTTCTGAAGGCCAAGCTCCCATCTGAGTGGATTTATCATTAGAGCCACCTCTGTACGTGGACTCCCTCTCCCTCCCCTGAAGGAGAGTGCTGCTGTCTGAGGATTTAACCAGGTTTAAAGTCTATTTGAAGTAGCAACTACCAAACATTCTCTCAAGCTGAGCCCATCAAGGTTAACTCCCAAGGCTCTTCTGCTATCATCGCCTTGATTCTGGAGCTTGAATTTTTGGCACCTAAATTTTCACTTTCCTGTGAAAAAAATAATCAGAGGGAAAAAGAAGTATTCAGAAAACAAAAATGTATATGTATATTTATATATATAAATACACACACACACATACATACAGGGAAATACCAGCCTGGTATATGACAGGTAAATGAATGCCAGGAACTCAGCAGACTGTTACCAGGATGCCAGTTTCAGAAACCAGTTGGTAGATGTTGCAATAAATAGTTTATGGCTTTCCAGAACCTTCACGCCTCACCAGGGCTCATTTCCCAGAGTCTCCTCAAAACAGAGAAATTAGCATTAGCTCTGTCATGCTAATTTCGCCTCAGAACAATCAGCCCTCTCTAACCCTTGTCTCTTCACGCCTTGTAGCTCATCTGTTTACCATAACATGTGGGCAGAGATGTAGCTCCTGGGGCACATGCAGCAATTTGTCTCACTTCCTTTTCTTGCTTTAACAAAGTATTAAAGGAAACAAATAATGACAACAACGGACTTTTATTCCTGTGCTGAACTGGAGTGACTTCATTGTTCCCCGTTTCTCATTCCACAATCACCTCATTTGGCAAACACAATCAATTCAGATCAGATGCAACAGTGAACAACACTATATTCCTTTTGTCTGGTAAACTATTTGGTTGGTAAAATGAAAGTGGTTGTAGCAGAGCCAAAGGAGAAAATGGAAAGACCGTTGATTGAAGTAGGACTCAGGACCCTAAGCTGAGAGTTCTCTATATATGGACTCGGTTTATAGAAGTGGCTCTACATCTCTGTGCCTGATAAGCTGATGAGCAAAGTGGATAAACTGCTTCCACTAATTTAAAGGATTATTTGGCGATCATTTCATGTTGTCTGTATGTGTTTGCTTTTTTTTTCATCCCGCTTTGTTTCAAAATCTGTTTGAAGTGGCTTATGGAGACCTATAGAGTATGAGCAGATAATTGGAACAAAATTAAGTCACGGCAAAGAGTAGGCTACACTCGGGACTTGGTCGGTGCTTGGTCTCTAGAAGTCAACCCCAAAAGGAGAGAAAGCTCTGTGGGTCCACTGACCTGAACGTTCTCTTTCTTTGCTATGACTAGTCATGAACAGGGTGGTCCCGATTAGAAAGACGGTCTTGATTTGCATTCAAGGATAGAACAGAAGTCCCTCTTCTGTCATTTTCTGACAGTTTTTCATCCTCATCTGGCTTCTCACGAAGGCCAGGTGAAGTTGTGTTACTCTGCCGTCCTTCCGCTCCAGGGCTGTAGCACATTTAGTCAAAGTTTATCTGGAACCATGAACTTCAAAAAGTACCGCTTCTTATATGATGATTTGATTATGTAGAATGTCAAAGGCAGCAGCATTCTGAAAGGTCAGGTTTACCATTTCTATGTGAATAGCACTTCCAGTCCTGGTATGTTTTCTCTGCCTTTCTTCCAAGTACCCAGGAATGCAGTATCTTGCTGAACTCACTTTAGATAGATGCTACCTTCTAGGAAGAAAGTTCCAATCTCCTGTTGGTGGTGTGGACCTTCTCCCATTGTAGCCTGGCAATCCTGTTCCCCATTGGCCACTGTTAAAACATATGAAATCAAACGGTGTAACTAACATGTAAAAACCACATTCAAAAGGGACCAGTGGAGGATTACATTTGCAAAAGAAGAAAGAAAAAAAAAAAGTGGGGGGGGGTTGTTAACAAAGTAACGATTTAAGAACTTGAAGCATACAACTGAGAAATTATACCCAGAAAAGATATACCAACGTCAAATAGTTTTTATTTACTTATTTTTTTATTGAAGTATAGTTGATTTACAATGTTGTGTTAGTTTCTGGTGTACAGTGTAGTGATTCAGTTGTACATATATATATTTTCTTTTCATCATAGGTTATTACAAGATATTGAATGCACTTCCTTGTGCTATACAGCAGGACTTTGTTGTTTTATCTATTTTATATATAGTACTTTCTATCTGCTAATCCCAGCATCCAAATTTACCCCCCACTCTTTCCCCTTTGGTAACCATAAATTTGTTTTATTTGTCTGTCTATTTCTGTTTTGTAAATTTAGTTCATTTGTTTCCTTTTTTTTTAGATTCCACATATGAGTGATATCATATGATATTTGTTCTCCTCTGTCTTACTTCATTTAGTATGATAATCTCTTGTAAAATATTTTTTAAAAATCTAAAAGATTTAAATGAGGAAAAGCTAGAATTTATTAACTATATTGTAAAATTAAATAACAAGTTATTAAATCAAAATGAAAAACATTTATAAATTTTAAAAAAGGACTAGAACATTTAAAACAAAACAAAATAAAACAAAAAAACCCCAACAGGGTGGTAACCATTAAAAAACAACATTAAAAAAAAATCAATGAAGAACAGTCTATGTAAAAGCATAAATCTTCCATATTGGTTATTCAGTCCAGGTCTCCTAATTTCATCTTGCACTTTGGTAACTACTACATAAATAAAAGACATTTTATGATTCCCATTAACAACAACAATAAACATTTCCATCTAAAAAGCAGAGGGAAAATGCTAATCTTCATTCACTCTTAAAAACTAAGAAGGCAGGTAGAAACTCAAGTTTTACATGTTTTCATTTAAAATTAGCTTTTCCTACAAATATACTGACTCTTGGAGTTGTCGACTGAAATAAACGCACAGCCTGAAAGTTGAGAGTTATGTTTTATTTGGCGGGAGGACTTGAGCTGGGATGACAGCCTCTCACATGGCTCCAAGGGACTGCTCCGAAGAGGTAGGGGAGGAGCCAGGATATATAGGAGCTTTACAACAAAGACCAGGTAGTGGGAACAGTAAAAGATTACTTATTAACTAAAGAAAAGCAGGCATCTCAAGTTAAAGAATTTAGTGCTTTTCTATGTATGGGAGGAAGCAAAGATTTGGGCTTATTGAAATCATTCCTTTGACAAGCATCTAGCTATCTAGGGCCAGGATCCTGTCCTTTCTTATTTTACGTTCCCTCAGGCTGCAAAGCCAGGGCTACAGGCTTCTCTTCACTGTTGGGGGTGGTGGCAGTGGCTGATGACTTGATGGCTTCTGCATTCTTCCTTTACTGATATGGCTTGCAGCATTTTTCATTCACAGAGTGAAAAAATCATAGAAACAACATAGTGGCTATTGTTTTGTATCAATCTAAGGAACTAGCTGCCAAATATTCCATTTCTATTTTTAGAGGATCTTCTCTTTCTCAGACTCGTAACATTTTTTTTACCATGTTTTACGTAATTCTACTAAAATATGTTTCTATTTTTCTCTGTGGTTTACAAAATCACAATTTCAAAATCAACAGGGAAAAGGAAAATTCTGACTGAGGAACAAAATAATGCAAACAGTACTTCTGTGTTTGTTTTGCCGAAATGTGTTTTGCCCTAAAAGTTAGTATTCTTTCCACGATCAAACCTATCAAAATTTAGAACTTAATAATTAGTACACATACACTAACATTAAAAGAAACTTTTTCTGAGGTTAACTTTTTCTGAGAACAGAACTGTTCATTGAATTTTGAACACTGACATTTCAAAGACTAACCCAATTTTTGATGTATCTTCCCAGTAAAGAAAAAGGCTATAACCTGATTAAAATTTGTTGGAGGAAAACAGAAGATTGCTCTCTAAGGTTGATTAATTTTTTTAAAAAATGTTAACGCTCACTCAGACTTGTGGTGAGTGAAATGTCTAAGTTGTTTATCAGGAAGATTTTGAAGAGGAATAATATGTGCTTTGATGTCTTTTTTAGTTGAAAAATGGTTCTTGAATCATGAAAAAGGGCCTTTGGAAAACATCAGTGTCCTTAAATTAAATCTTTCCCAGTGGAAGTACTTTTATGACTTATTTTTATTAATATCATCTTAAAATCTGTGTCTGGGGATTTTTCAGGAGAGTCTAAGGAATGACCAGAATGCATAGGCTGGTATCTGAATCACACAGTTCAGTTAAATTCAGACTTACGATTTTTAAAAAGACTCAATGAAATTTAAAAATCATCTCTTACTTAGGAAAGGAAATAGCAAGCGATGAGTAGCTAAATTATACACACAAAAGTGTTACACCCAGGTTATCCAAGTCCAACCTGTCATTAATCTTTGATTAGGAGCTACCTAATGAAAAATTAGAATATTACATCAGTTTTACATATTTGCTTCCAGTTTTTAAAGAAAAAAGTATTTCATTTTGGGGGCATAATTATATAGGCTTAAGAATACAAGCAATATTGGAAATTAAAGATGAAAAATTAAATTCTACTGCTCTAAAACAATCATTTTCAACATTAGCTGAACACCATCCCATACTTTTCTCATTGCACTGATTCCCTTTTCTCTGTACAGAAATACGGCTGGAAATCTGGGTCCATGGATGGATGGGTGGCTGGCTGGCTGGATGGGAACATGGAAGTACTTTATAATATGGAAACCATAATGTAGATGTGTTTTTTTTTAAAATAAAAAACAACTCAGTTTGATTTGAAGTTCATAGAAGAAAAGTAAACTGGTATAAAGATGAAGAAAACTTTTAATGTCAAATAAATGATTCTTCACTACAATGTAGTATCTCTTTAAAAAAAAGGCCTCTTAAGTTAAAGAGAGAGCTGGGGAGGGAGTAGGGAAGAGATGAGTACAGGAGAAAAAAGACAAAGGAGAAAATAGCAGGACAGGATGGAGAAGGGAGGAAAAATTTTTTTAAAGACAGAGTCGTTATTCAAAACTATCTACTTTAACTCTATGGGCTCTCTGTTTAAAAGATGAATATATCACCACTCATTTTGATACAGCATGTTATTGTTTTTACATCTCCCTTGGGTGTGACATTCATATTTTGTCCTGTAACCTCAGATCCCGTGGAGTGTTATTACTCTTTCTGAGTCACCGGATTCAGTGTGCCTCACCTGTCCTTTTACCACGGAGTGTCAGTTCCCCAGAGTTTATTTTCATTTACTTCTTAATTGGACGGATTAATGGTCTACCTTTGTTTCTTATCTGTTTTCTCGACGCATACCTCGGGGAATTGCATTATCTTAATGTTTCCTGTTTAAGAATACTACCTTCCTATTGCCTTTATACATAAATAACATTGTGACTGGCTATAAAATTCTTGGGTTACACTTCCATCGCATTAGAATGTTATCGGCATTGCATTCTTGGGTTACACTTCCGTCACATTACAATGTTACCGGCGTTGCTTTATTACCTCTTGCCTTGAACGTTGGAAATACCTGATGTTTTCCCTCCTATTAAGCAAAGTTTTGGGGGAGACGAGAGAACACTGTAGAGTTAATAGGTTAACTAGCCCATGTCTTGGCATTGACTATTCTTTATTAAATTTGTTTGAAACAGTGTATTCTTAAATGTATAGATTCAGTTCCTCATTGAGGGGACTTATGTTACAGATTTAAAATGCATCTTCTCTTGCATTTGCATGGCTCTCTGCTTTATGGACATAAATGATCTTTGTGCTGGATTCCTTTTGTCTTGCTTCTATACTTATTTTACTCTAATCATTTTAATCCCTTACATTAAAAAAAATCAGCCTTCACTATATAAACATCAGTGTTTCCTCAATATCACTTATTTAATCTTTAATCAGTTTTATTTGTACTGTTTCTGAATTATGTATTGTTCTGTAACAATGGAATTATGATCCTGGGTTTGTGGTTCTTAAGTTTTCAGCAGCCATTTTAATCTCATGTAGTTGCCTCATGTCATCTTTGAACTCTTTTTCGCAGAATTCACATTCTCAGTGTTATTTTTAAATCATGAAATGATTGTGAGGAATTCCATTTTGTTCCATAAGTTAGTTTTCTTCCATGTTAGACACTTGATCTTTCTGTCTTTATTTGCTCATAGTAGGAATTCTACAAAGATGTTCTATGTGCTCTGATTCAATATGGTCGACATGTTTACCCTCTTCTCACCGTACCTGATACCAGTTAGGTTTTCTTTCAGAGCTGCAGATCGAGGGCTGTGTATTTTGTTTTCGTACCTTTTTTTTTTCCCTTTGGTTGCATGTACTTTAATTTTTTTTTAAATTTTTAATGTTTTAAACAATTTTAAAAGTTACTTTCAATTTACAGTTATTACAAAGTAGTAGCCATATTCCCTGTGATGTACAGTGCATCCTTAAGCTCATCTTATACCCAGTAGTTTGAACCTTCCATTCCTTCCCCCCTATATCGACCCTCCCCACAACTGGTAACCACTAGTTTGTTCTTTATATCAGTGTCTGCTTCTTTTTTGTTTTCTTCACTAGTTTGTTGTATGTTTTAGATTCTACATATAAGTGATATCATATAGTATTTATCTTTCTCTATCTCATTTCACTTAGCACAGTGCCCTCCAAGTCCATCCATGATGCTGCAAATGGCAAAATTTCATTCTTTTTTGTGGCTTAGTAGTATTCCACTGTATAAATATGCCATATCTTCTATATCCAGTCATCTGTTGATGGACACTTAAGGTTGTTTCCATACCTTGACAATCATAAATAATGCTGCTATGAACATTGGGATGCATGTATCTTTTTGAGTTAGTAGTTTTGGGTTTTTTTGGATATATATACCCTGGAGTGGGATTGCTGGGTTATATGGTAATGGTTTCTACTTTTAGTTTTTTGTGAAACCTTTAGTTTTTTTATGAAACAGTATGGCTGTTTTCCATAGTGGCTGCACCAATTTACATTCCCATCAGCAGTGTAATCAGGTTATCTTTTCTCCACCTGATTGCCAATATTTGTTATTTTTTTGTTCTTTTTGATGGTGGTCATTCTGACAGGTGTGAGGTGCTACCTCATTGTAGTTTCGATTTGCATTTCTCTAATGGTTAGGAATATTGAGCATCTTTGCTTATGCCTGTGGGCCACCTGCATGTCTTCTTTGGAAAATGTCTATGTAGTTCTTCTGTCCATTTTTCAATCAGACCATTTTGATGTTGAGTTTTATGAACTATTTATATATGTTGGATAGTAACCCCTTATTAGTCATATCATTTGCAAATAACTTCTCCCATTTCATAGGTTGTTTTTTTCTTTTTGTCAATGGTTTCCTTTTTAAGTTTAATTGGGCTTCACTTATTTTTTTTGTTTTGTTTTTATTTCCTGTACTTTAGGAGACAGATCCAAAAAATATTGCTGCGATTTATGTCAAAGAATGTTCTGCCTATGTTTTCCTCTAGGAGGTTTAGAGTATCTGGTCTTAACATTTAGGTCTTTGATCGATTTTGAGTTTATCTTTGTACATAGTGTTAGGGGACACTCCTATTTTACTTTTTACATGCAGCTGTCTAGTTTTCCCAGCACCACTTATCTAAGAGACTGTCTTTTCTCCATTGTGTATTCTTGCTTCCTTTGTCATAGGTTAATTTTTAAAGCCAGAGATAAGGGCAGAGTGAGTGGAACTGGGTGGCTGGGCTGAGGTGCTACCCAGTCTTTGTTAGATTTTTCTCTCCTTTTGAAATTGTGTTACATATTTGATTCTGGAGTCACGCTATCTGATTTTAGCGGGGAGGGTATAGTTGATTTTCAAAAAGCTGGACTTGGGATCAGCAATCCAATTCATTCTGTATCTTCCAGAATCTTCACTTCTACTCCATTTTACTAATAAGGATTCTTACTCAGGTTTACGTCCCTACAGATTAAGCACCTTTAGTGGGGGTTAGTAAGCTTGTGACTCAGTGGTTTTAAGGTAGAACAAGGTGCCAGCAGGTGCTGTGCTCAGCAAGCCCCCCCCCCCCCAGAGACCACGTGCCTGCTCTCCCTTCTCTCTGTGTCTCTCTCTTCTCCTCTTTCTTCCTCTTTTTCTTCGTGTAAGTCTTCTCTCTCTCCGTTTTGCTTGCTTGTTTTTGATTGTTGTACGATGTTAGCCTATTACCTTGTCTGCATACTTTTTTTTTTTCCTTTGCATGACCATTTCTTCTTCATTATGAGGTATCAGTGGAGAAAAACCTAATAGTATGAAGAGATTTTAGTCTTCTTAACCCAGAAGTCCCCATTTAATCTTCGAAGTTCTGCACAAACATTGTCAAATGATTTTCCCAACACCGCATATAATTTTTAATGATCATTTATTTCTGAGACAATTATACTACATGAACTGCAGTGTTTGTAAATACCTTGCCTTTTCTTTTAAAGTGCTTTATTAGTGACAGAAAGCTTACCATAACGTATTGGGATGATCCTTAAATATATCTTTGAATTTTTTTCCTCTGATCAGTAGGTAAAATGACATTTGGAGAGTTTCTGCACAGCAAATAGAAGTCACATTAAACATACAATTTCCATGCAAGCAGTTTAACTTCCTTCTGAGATTGTTGCCTGATCATAAAAACAGAAGCTACATTTTCGCGTTGTGCAGTGAGCCATGGCTTCTTTTCTTACATGAGTAAGACAAAAACACATGTTTAAAATCTCTTTATCATTTATTCATTTCAACACTGATTTTTATAATCTGTTGTAGTATGTTTTTAAGTCCTTGTGCTGTAAGTCAGTAGTTACTAAGCCACTTTCTAAATAGACAATTTATATTTCTTGTTTAAAAAAAAAAAACAAGGGTTTGAAAATCATATATCAAATCAGGTACTTACAAATATATTCTCATCATGAGGATCTAGATTTTTTAGTTATTTTGTGATGACCTTGAACTCTGTATTTGAAAAAACATATTTGCACTCTATGTCTTTTATATTTAATTAGTAAGATCTCCACAAATAAGAGCATTTTTGTAAAGAGATTCAGGACTCTTTAAGAAACTAAATGTGTGTACGTTGAATATATTAAGTTAACCTAATATAGAAAAACAGAATAAATATGGTAATGGTTCTGTGATAAAAATGCTCCAATTATTTTATATAATTTGTAGAAAATTGTGTTAGCCAATTACTTGTGCATCTTTAAAGACTATAGATACACACTTGAGTTATTGTCAAAAAAGCTCATAAAGACCATCTGAAATTGTTTTCTTTCAGAGGCAAAGAAATGCCTTCTGGCTTCATTAGACATTTACATAAAAAAAAATCCACCTTTTAGGATTTATATCAACACCATTCGTGACTTCTATTTAATAGAGTTTCCCTGAAAAAAGTGCTATGTAAGCTAATCTACTGTGGTTTTTAAGTTCTGAACATTTTTTTTTCTTTAAATAAAACCCTGTAGCTTTCAATGCTGCATGCTGTAACAAGCTGGCTGTCAAAGACTGGGGAGCTAATTTAGCTGGAAATGAATTAATGCCATCTCATGTCACGTTAATTTTGTTAGAATTGCGTCTCAAGTAGAAAACGTTGGCTTTGAGTATGGAATAATGAGTTCCTTCTTTAGGCTCAATTGAGTACAATGCCAAGAGTGGAAACCATGTCACCTTTGTGACTAGAATATTAAGTGATGGATGTGTATTGTTGAGTGGCAAAAATGTCCTCAGTGCAGATGTGATCAGTTTGACCAAGTTCACTATTTGAATTCATCCCTGAAATAATGTATAGTTGGCTTTGTGTACATTCTAGAGCTCAGATTTTTTTTCTCTAAGAATTCTTATTCATTAGTGTATATAATTTATTTTTGCCCGTGGGTAAACTTTTCATCTTTTCTGCAATCATGACAAGCCAGAGCAGAACAAATTATGATATATCTTTGTACAACAATACCTGACAGAAATTTCCCAGAGTAAATAAAAAGAAAAATGCATTTGGGAAAAAAGCAATTAACTTATGTTATAATTGAGTGGAGATTTCATAACCTGTATTGTTTCCAAAAGATTTTAAAGCCTGATATTTAGTAACCATAAGTTGGAAATAAATGAGTGGTTTCATTCAATTGTTGGCAAAACATTTAATAACGTTTTTCATTCTGCAGTGATTCTTATCTTTCCAAGTAAAAAAACAACCCAGTTTTTTTTTTTTTTATTGGAGAAAACATGAAATCCATGTTATTACACAGAGAAACAACATGTGGGCAATGGGGAAAACAACTAAAATCTGAACTATTTCTGTTAATATTTTGAGTCAAAAACCTAATTGTAAAGAACATGCTTTGTTAAACATAGCTCTGTGAGGGGTACGGCACTGCTATCTGCTCAATCTGGAAATATTCTCAGTATTTGTCAACTTGGGATCTGTTTCATGTCTCCATTTAACACTAACTAGAGAGCTTGTTCTAAACTGGGCTTGCAAAAAACAACGTAAGTGATGTGGGAAGGACCAAAGTCACACATGGAACATAATGTGTACAGCTTGTTAGAGAGTTCACTGAAACGTGAGTAAAGATAGCACAGGTTACAAATAGCAGAGTTGTGATGTCTGTGTCCAGATCAGGGAAGTGCTGAAATCCTTAACCAAGTGGGTGCAAAGGGAATTTTCTTCAACCCCGTCCTCTGCAGACCTTTTATTAATCATCCTAATTCTTAATTCTGCAGCATCTGCTCGTTCCTCGCTGTGTTTGTTTTGTAGTGATCTATATAAGGACGGCTACTTCCTGCTGTCAAGGCATTCTAAAGGTGTTCTGTCTTGGCTTGATCCAAGACTCTGTGGGCACAGACTGTCAGCTGTCCCTCTTAGCACTTATTGTTTCCTTCTCTTGGACAATCTTTGCAGATCTCTGCCCCTGGCTGCTGGTTTTCTGGAAATCATTTTTCTCTATTTAGTTTGCATTTTTGCAAGTCAAGAGCTCGGCTTTGAGAGCTGGGCTGGGTGATGCAGAGAGGTGACTCACCCATACGGAATGGTTCTCATTGTGGCAAAGGGTTTGGCTGTGAAGAAAAGTAATGTCCAGCCTGTGCCAGCATTTCGCAGATTTAGAGTCTGAACCAAGAGATCTTAGCCACCATGTGCTCAACTTCATCCTCTCCAGCTCGGAAGCTAGAGCACACATCTCTCCGTGTTGGTTGCTTGCCTTTCTGCTATGAACTTGACCTCATTTCTGCTCTCCACCACCCAGTCCCCACAGCTGCTCTCCTCCAGCTGTTTTCATTTCTCCTTCAGGGCAGAGTACCCATGGAGAGCATCCTTGCTGGACCTGGCCTGGGACCCTCTCCCTGTCCCCTCCTCCTATAGGTAGCTTCTCACCTCTCCTGTCTGCCAGAGAAACTAGACCCAAATAGGATGGCTCTGGGCGGGAAGGAACCTGCTTCCAAACTTATTCTGACATAAAAGCGCTCCCCTTGTGTCCCAAGTCTTTGTTGCATTATTAATTATTCCCTTTAGGAAAGTTCAGGTTTCCTGTGTAACTCTTTCATGCCTGCCTCGTAGTAGGTATAAACTCTTAAACATCTCCAGATATCTACAACCAGGGTGACGGTGGAGTAGGCTTTCTAAAGCCAACAAAAACTCTCATTTTAAATACTTGTACATAGCAGGTATAGCTTTACCTTATAGGGTCTTCAAATAGTTTCCTGTCTACTACTGAATGAGAGACTACCAGAACGTGAGCTTTTTGATCCATAAAATTAAAATTTTAATACTTGGGTTGGGGGAGGGTATGGCTCAGTGGTAGAATGTATGCCTAGCATGCACAAGGTCCTGGGTTCAATACCTCCAGTAAAAACAACCAAACAAACAAACAGACAGACAGATAAATAAATAACTCCCAAAGAAACCTTAAAAATAGAAAATAAAAAAATTTTCAATACTTTACCCTAAAAAAACTAAAAGCATCTATAATTTCTACTTACTAACCTTTACATTATTTGTGACTCCTTAAACGTATCATGCTAAAAGTGTATCCTTTTTTCTCAGATATTATATATTGCTTTTTTATTTGAGATGATCAGCCATTTTTATTCTCCAATATGCAGCATTATTAAACAAAATAATTTTGTAACTAGTGTCATCATTTTTGTAAACAATGACAAATTCTGCTCTTTAAAAAACAATGGGAAAATGATAACATTGTAACTTATAGACTTCATTATTTCATGAAATATTAAGAATGTACTGGATTGGTAACAAGTCCACATTGTTTGTGCAACTGAGTAACATAGCCATTGAAAACTATTACTTTATTACATAGTAGAATGCTGTTTTTAAGTTACAATGATAAATAAAATTTTAAAAGATTTTTTAAAAACTATACCTATTACTAACCAAATTAAGGGAGGAAGGTATTGGTATTCACTGGGCCAATTTTTTCTCAAGTTTTTTATACTCAGAACTACTTTTCACTCTTAAAAATGATTGAGGAGACCCCCCCCAATTTTTGTTTATATGGGTTATATCTATTAATTGAAATTAAACTGAGAAAATTTTAAATACGTATTTATTCATTTAAATGAAATAATGTCTATGGCATATTAATAGCAATATAATCTTAATTAAGAGCATATTTTTCAAATCCAAGCAAAAAATAATGGAAAGAATGGCACTGTTTTATGTTTTTGCAAATATCTTTACTGTCTGGGCATATGGAAGATAATTGGACTTCCATATCTGCTTCTGCATTTAGTGTGTATGTTTTACTGTTTTGACTATGTATATACTGACATGCTATGTATATAAAACTATATATAAAAAGAAATTCAAGTCTCACACAGGCAGGTAGTTCAAAAAGGGAGGACTGTTTTAATATTCTTTTCAAATAACTATGGGTATTATTTGGTACTGCCCTAAAACTTAATAAGGGATAGTATCTTTAAAGTTACTTAAATGTAGCATATCAATACACATTGCACACCCATTACATCAAAATCCTTTGGTCTATTTTGCACTTCAAATGGATGTTTTACCTGTGCGTGATTCTGACCTTGAAGACCCCAAAAGCATCTTGGGTGCCCCAAGGGGTTCCTGGACCACATTGGGAACCACTCTGCTAGTCATTGCTTTTGGAAAACAAAATGACAATATGAATCAATCCTGTTATCCTCTGCTTGCATATTATGAATCTGAGTCTAGTTGAGTGGACGATGGCTAGATTTTATCTCCCGGCTAGCCTGGGTTTGCAGTCCACCTCCACCACTTACCAGCTGTCTGACTTGAAACATTTTACGCACTCTTTCCTATACCACAGTTGTGCAAATATGCACATGTGTAGTATTTCATTTTCAAAGAGACCATATCACAATTAACTCCCTTTAGTTTATTTTTTTGCAAGGTACTCGATTTTGATTGAATCTCATATTCAGCGATCATTAGCCTAGCCTAATTTTTAGACACCTGGACTCTGGGAGCCAGATTTTCTCAGTCCAAACCCAGATTATGCCATTTTTCTAGTCTACATGACCTTCAGAGTCCTCATAGGGCCCTTTATGAAGTTGTGAGAATTAAATAAGCTGAGACTCTATGTGTTATGTGCTTAGAACCGTGTCTGGCGTATGGGAAGGGCTAGCTGAATGCATGCTATTAATTACTACCGTGACTGTTACTGCTGCTAATGATTATTTATGCTGCTGCCTGGGCCCTTTTTGCTTTCTCAGGAGTGAGTCGGACCCTCTGCTATCCTGGCTCCCAACCCCAGGAAACTTATTTCAAGCTCTCCAACTCCAGGGACACTTTCTTCTAGGTGGGGGTAGGGGTCTCCTATGACTCTTGCCAAATAAATGTCTCTGCAGACCCCCTCCTTTCCACAGTAACCACCTTTGATAGCCTTGATCTTCCCCAAAGTTCTGACATTGGTTTTCAACCATTCCTTCATGAAATCTTTCTTTGTGGATATGCCTGTCACTCCCACTGGTGTCTGCTACTTACCCGATGGACATCGTGGATGAAACAGGAAGTGATCCATCTTAATGTGCCATCACACAACAAGAACAACTCAGGAGAACACAGAAGGGACCTGAGACACTTTGTATTTCTGTACAGCAAGTGGCGTTAGCCCTTAACAAGCATCATCACTTTTCATCTTTCCAATGATTCGGGGAGGCACTACTTTTTGTCCTCCCTGAAGTGAATACTTATTATCTTTTCTCATTTCATTGTACTTTTCATATGGTAAGCTTTGTGCATACCCACCACCATTCCAGTCCTCAAATGTTTGCTAATCATCTCCATTTTCCCACCAAACGTTCTACAAGGGCTAGGCTAATAAAGGAGTCATTTTTTTTCCATTAATTATCACATTCTATTTGCCACCTGTTTGGATTTCCAGAGATATTTGAAATATTCATAAATCCAGTTTTGTCAGTACAAATGAAAGGAAATGGCCAGATATATTCATTTAAGAAAAATGTATTAACGAAATTTCTCATTTAAGTTAATATTAAAAGTGAATTGTTATTAAAATTGCCTTATATTTATCACGTAAGACAGCCTGTAGAGCTTCTCATTGCATTTTGACTGTGAAGTTTAAGGTAATTTGGAATATTCTAGCAATTAGGAGAAGTCATAATGTCACGTCTGAGTAAAATGATTGTATCTGTTACAATGATTATGAAGCACAGTTACTGATCTTCAATAGCATTTATAATTCTCTTTTGGTGCAATTCAATCTATTTCCAGTCTCACACATTTAAAAAATCTGTATGTCCAAGTGCATAAAAGTTGTTCACTGATGAACACACTTACGAATGTACACAGGGACATATTAAAGGTAAACGCTCAGATGTCTGGCTTATATTGAGAATGGATTTTTCTGAAGAGATGAATTTTTGAAATGCCTGGTGATTGTTGCCGGTAAGCACAGAAATTAGCTAAATCTGGCCCCAAACTGCATTACATCCAACCCTGCTTTCCTTCACAGAGCACAGCCTGTCTTGAAAGCTCAAATGAACTTCAATTATTATTCCAGTGATACTTGTAGTATAAAATAATGACTGAATGGCATATGCCTGACACTCAATATTTCTAGATCTCTGTGCTGTTTGAGTGTTGTGTCTTTTTTTTTTCTCCCCCTTAATTACATTTGCTTTCAGGCTACCAATGTTTGCTCTCGTGTGGTATCTCTTTCTTTTTCTTCTCTTCTCCTTTCTTATAATTGATTGCTTCTCTTCCACTGAGGGCTTTGTATCATAGAATCAAATTTATTTGATCAGGGTAAAAATGAATAATGAAGCTCTAAGGGCTTTTTTGTGAATAAAGCTTGGTGCATAGATTTGCAATACTTCTATGGACTGCCCAGGATACACTATGACTTAATTCCTAGGTGTCACTTGATCTGTGTCTAAGTAAGCTTGTCATAAAAGTGAGGTGTGTGAGCAACAGCTGTTTGCTAGTTACCCCCCTGTGCCTTCTCTCCTTCTTCTGTAACAGAACTGTCACCTTTAGCTGGGGCACTGGCAGCCAGGAAGGGGCAGCTGTGTGACTTAGTTCTGGACAAAGAGGGGAAGGAGAGGGTACCATTTTCAGGACTCAGCCTGAATGGAAGCCGTGTGGGTTTTATGCCCCTCTCTCCATCCTGCTGCTTGGAATTCACAGTTTCCCCTTTGGCGGGTACAGGATGACAGTCACACCCGAGGGATGATGGGGCAGAAGGTTGACCAGGAAGTCCTGGAACTAACAGCAAAATAAACGGCTTGTCTTTTGTTTAAGCCTCTGTTATTTGCAGCATATGTTACGCTTCTGCCCGTGAATCCTAATGAATATAAGTGAACAGTTAATTGTGTGAAGATGCATCTTCTTTGCCCTAGGTGCTGGCCAGTTCATTTGCTCTTGTAGCCCTGGGGTTCAGGGAAAAACCTTAGTAGACTTTGCTTAAATCTCACCCACTTGGGCCCTGAGGTTTGAAACATTAGTTTTCTGAAGATAGTTGGCTGCCCTTACATTGTTGATTTGCTAGACAGTAAATCAAGCAAGTACTGCTGAGTGAGGTGTTAATTAGAACGGACTCTTTTTCTCAGACTCGGACTCCAGTTGGTAAACTAAACAATATACTGTAAGTTCTGATGATGTTGGCCTATTGAAGGTTTTGAGGCAGTGAAGAACTTATCTGCCTTCTACCCTGGAGGCTGAATCTTGGTCTGCAAAGTTGTTTGTACTTCTGGTGTCAGCTGCCTCTTCTCCAAATGTACATTCAAAAAATAATAGAAGAGACGAGAAGAGAAGAGATGAGAAAAGAAGAGAAGAGCCAATAGTAACCTGAGTCTTGGTGAAACTGCATTTAATTGAGGCATTTAACTCACTGGGAGGTTATGTATAAAACTGATTTTTTTTTCCCTTTAATCTTTCAGTGCTCCTCAGACCCTTTCCTATACTCTGACAATATTTTGTATAAGTTGCTCAGTTTTCTTGTGATTTTGGTTATTAAAAGCCCAGTTCAGTTCTCAAACTTAAGATTTCATTTTCTCTTCTTTCTCAAGCACAAAACATGGCCGTGGCTGACGGGCCTGGAATGGGAAGGAAAGAGAAAAATCTGATTTTTCTCATCTCATCTCACCCTACGGGTTCACCTTCTCTAGGATGAGAGGATGAAACACCGGTGTCTTGTGGGAGGGCCCTGCAGGGTCTTCCTGTGGCTCAGTTTGTCAGGGTGGAGGTGGAAGACCCTTCTGGATCATGACCCTGCAGCCCTCTGAGCCCTCACCCCTGGAAAAGCATGTGCACACTCCAATCCAGGCGCCCCTTCATCATGGGGGGCGCTCTCCTGGGTGGATGACTGTGGAAGAACTCAAGTCCTTGGCCTCCTCGTGGGACCATGGGCCTGTGGGCACTGTGGGCATTCCTGTATCGAATGCTGGGCTTGTGGGGGCCCAGACCCACCCCGTCCAGCCACACTCCCTGCTGTCTCTCCTTGCTGTTTCTCACCAATTCTCTTTTGTCCAGAGGTGCCAGAGTCAGATGATTAAATCTATTCCTTCAGTAGCTATCTGGCCAGATGGGAGTATGATAACATCTTTCTTTCTACCATGGAATTGCCACTTACGCTGTGGGCATAATGCGGCAGGCCGGTGACTCGGGTTGGTAAAAGCATTACCGGAGACCAGGAAAAGTTTGGGAAAGTTTAATAGGGACACTGTTACAGGCAACAGCGGGCCACACGGAGGAGAGATGCCCGTGTGTGCCCCGAGGGTGGGCGTGCAAGGTCTTTTATTGTGGGGAGAGGGCTGTGCACACAAGGAGTAGGGGCTACCTGATCAGTCCCTTCTCAGGTCCCTGGCT
This sequence comes from Camelus dromedarius, assembly GCF_036321535.1. NCBI lineage: Eukaryota > Metazoa > Chordata > Mammalia > Artiodactyla > Camelidae > Camelus > Camelus dromedarius. Next base: position 73,776,758 of record NC_087441.1, read on the forward strand.
GGCTGTAAGGTCTGTCAAGGACTTCTCTGAACAGCAGATTTTACAACTTTGATCAGGGCAGGATGTGAGACCTGTCTAACTAGGGTATTGTGAGATGGGCTCTCTCCTGGGGCCATGAGTTTTGGTAGGGTAAACACACATCAAGAGATTTTTTTTTTTTTTTGTCCTGCAAAAATGCAGGTATGCGGAGTGGTCCTTCAGTGGGGAGTGGGGGTTAAGGGGTCAGTGGCTCCAGGCACACAGAGAGCCCAGGAGTGGGGGCTTTATGACTCTAGCGAGTGCCAGCCAGCTTCACATCTTAGTGGTAACAACATTTTCACAAGAGGTAGGCGTTCTCACCCGACCTCTGCTCTTTTCCCATCTATTTACTAGATGGGGCTTGGAGAGGTTCTGTGGTCCTTTGATTCTTAGAGACCCATGAGAAAGAGATCTGGCCCCAGTGACAGGCATCTCTCTTGAGGAAGGCGGGTTACTTAAAATGCTTTGTGTCTGTTACAAGGTATTCAATTCAATACCTTGTCATGGCCTAGAATGAAAAGGAACCTGAAAAGGAATATATGTGTGTGTGTATAAATACATGTCTATGCATAACCGAATCACTGTGCTGTACACCTGAAATTAACACAATATTGTAAATCGACTCTTCTTCAATTAAAAAAAATGCTTTCTATCCAAGTTGGGCCATCATCCCATTTTACATGCTGTCAGCCCCTGGGAAGATGTTCGTAGTAAGGACCACGCATCACTTTCTACAGAGTAATATGATTTGTAAACCAAAACTGCAAAATTGGCTTTAGCAATTATACAGTAGTTTCACAAGGCACATTTAAAACAAACATTTCTGTTCTCTTGCTCCCCAAGTGCCCGTTTTTCAGGGAGTATAAAATGCTGCTATTTTTAGGTTTATTTGAGAACATCTAGTTAAGGAATTGTCATAACCTTGATAACTAGTATTATCTTTCTCAAAGAGGTTTTGAATAAATATTATGCTACACATTGGTGCAGTATTTCTGTGCAGGCAGATTCCAGATGTGTAATGACCTGGAGCCTTGCAATCCAACAATTCCAGCTCCTGGAAGCGTAGTACCAGGAAGTAATTCATATACTGAATATAACTCTGGAGGCAAGTCTCGCAGATAGTGGGGTGTGTGTGTGTGTGTGTGTGTGTGTTCCAGAAGATTCCAATGAAACTAATGAGTTTAACCTCCAAGATTTTATCCTTCTCTGCAGTCAACTAGAAGCTAACATCCATCAGAGAAAAACTAATTATAACAGGCTTGCATTTCAATTATTCTGCATTTATCATTCCAATTACTAATTTCATCTGTTGTTCACTTGCTAAATATAGGAATAGGATTAAAAAAAAAAACCCAAATTCATAGTCCTTTCAGAAATGAAAATAGTCTGTAGTTGACATACACAATTCTTTATGTATTTGTAATTTTAAGTATGACCAAAACCATGGTTCAATTTATTTAGAGAGATTTCTCCACGATAGAACGTTTAAGAAATAATCTTTGGTCATTTTGAGTATGCCACATACAGGCTTCAGATTTAGAAAGAAGAGCATATCTGTAGGAACTTAAATTGTCTGGACTGGAAACTAGGAGAGAAATCATGTAGGAAAGTCAAAGATCAGTTGGAGCAAACAGTGGAAAGCAAACTCATCTCCCCTGATGTGGCAGCCACAGGAGTTTCACCGCATGTCCTGTGTCTGAAACCCAAGGCGTCGCTGCCGTAAGTTTCCCTTGGGAAATGCTTGTTACATCTCCTGCCACGTGGGTATTGTAGGGGAGTTTTAGGGCATTGGCTCTGGAGAAAAAGCAACAGGTGACTCATGACAGCATCCACCACCGTTGTGCTTGGTCTAGTTAGTGTTTCAAGTATTCGGAAATTTCACATAGAAATCTGGATTCTCAGCTTGTTTTGAAAATTCACTGGAGTTTGAGATTTGCAAATGTTTAGCCACTATATATGAAAATAGATTAAAAAACAAATTTCTTCTGTATAGCGCAGGGAACTATATTCAATATCTTGTCATAACCTTTAATGAAAACAAATATATGTGTATATGCATGACTGGGACGTTGTGCTGTACATCAGAAACTGACACATTGTAACTGACTATACTTCAGTCAAAAAACAAAAGACAAAAGAAAATACACTGGGCCTATGTAGCCATCAGGGGAAGCTGATCCCTGTAGAGGGAGGTGTTTTCCCCAGGCCTCCACAACCCCCACCATCCCCCTGCCTTGCCAACAGTACGCTCCACCATTCAGCATCTGGGACACTCGAGCTTTTGACTCCTGACCCAGCTGGTCTTCTGCAGGTGAACACATTTGAGGTCTCATGGATCCCATGAGTTTTCTAAACATAAATATAAGGTACTGGTTAAACGCATGATCCCTGGAGTCCGTCTGTAGGGATTCAAATCCCAGCGCAGCAACTTACCAGCTCTGTGATCTTGAGCAAGTTACGGAACATTTCTGGGCCTTAGTTTCCTCCTCTCTAAAGGAAGGAGTGAAATATACCTGCCTCCCTGGATTTTGTCAAGCTGGGCCAGTCAATGTGAGTGGTGCGCTTAGCAAGCTGCCTGGCAGACTTTACGCTGTGAATGTTTGCTGCTCTTATTGAACTTTCTACAGAAGTCGAGGCCCAGAGTGACCTCTTCACAGGGCACGCCCATCCGCAGCCAGGCCCCAGATCCAGGTGCTGCTTGTAGACCTGATGTCCACTTGTCGTCCCTCTGGGTCGGCCCCTCCCAGCTCCGTGTATTTGAAGGCAGGCTTATGCAGTTTTGGCGTTTGCTGTGTTTCACTGCTCTTGGACAATGTGGTCTTTTTTTTTTTTAATTGAGGCATAGTCGGTTATAATGTGTCCATTTCCAGTGTAGAGCATAACGTTCCAGTCATACATATACATACATGTATTCATTTCCACATTCTTTTTTATTATATGTTACTACAAGATATTGAATGTAGTTCCTTGTGCTATGTCGTAGAAACTTGTTTAACTCATTTTGAGGATTTTCCTTATATTTCCAATGTAAGAGATATTCTGCCAAAGTTCAGTAGGTGTTTTGTGCAAATTGTTCCGTATGTAGATGAACCTTCTGATGTATTTGTGGGAAAGGGTGAGCACCGCGTCCTTCCACTCCTCCCTCCTGGCAATCCCCTCTCAGGGTGGTCTTGAAAATGAGGAAAGTATTAAGGTTGGTGTGGAAGCCAGTCCCAACATATAAAAGATCAGATCCAAAAGTGATCGAGAAGAATTAAGTATTGTTCTAATGAACAGCTTGACTTCTTTAAGTAAGAAGTTGTAGAGATAGAAAAGTCACTGATGATTTTCACCTTTAGTTGTCAATTGCAAGGAGGAGGAAGAATTTCATTATTTTCCCATTTCTGTGCATAATTAATATTAACATTTTGAAAAGCTAGAATTCGATTACTCATTGAGGAGATAAAGGGGATGGGACAGGAAATTCATTCCCTTTCAAAATATTCTTTAATTTGGTTAGTTGATTTTAAATGCTCTCTTTTAGAATCACATTGATTGCACTGGGTAAAAAAAGATTCTTTTTTATTATTCGTATAATCAATTTTATACTCAATAAAGAATAAAGTGTTTTTCTAACTGAAAAGATTTTTGTGACAGTTTTTAAATGTATGTTCCCAAACGTTCCTTTCCCATAATTACAATCAAGAGGCTGTGCTCCTCTATAAAACTGTTATTTGTTAAGTAAATTACAAAGGATTAAGAATGGTGTTGACATGCATTAGTCTACTCTCTGACAAAAAGGCCTTAAAAATCCTACATTTAAAGGGAAAAATTTTGTATTCAACATATATATACATATATATGTATGTTTATGTGTGTGTGTATATATATATTCTTTAACAATATATATATTGTCCTAAAGAAAGGGACTTAAAAGAGAGAAATATATTGAATATTCAGGTCTTTGGATACATAAATACTCTTCCCTAATGGCTAGAAACTGAAACTTCATCAGTTTCCATGAACCCACAACCACATGTGTTCCTCTGTGTCCTTGGCTACTGAACACATACTGACTTTTGGAAAATGGCATTGCTGAAAATCCGAGAAATCTGAAAAACTGAACTGGCCACTTTTGTTTTCAATGACTGAAATTGTGACACATCCTTTAAGATGTCTTAAAAATAATGTGGTATTAACATGTAGTATGGTACCTGCATTAGCTTTGCATAATTCTGAACCTGTCTCAGCAAAGAAAATGGGTGAAAATCATTTCTCAACAGCAGGGGGACACACTCTGATTTTCAGCTTGGCTACTTTTTTGTAAGATCGGAGTTGGATGACGGTCTTATTTCATGTATTTTTTTGTCTCCGAAAGCTCACGAAAATTGTCTGGACGTAATGCAGTTAATCCCTGGAGGGGAAATAACTGGGGAAACATTCCGTATCACAGATGTGGGCTCTGTAAGAGCTGCTGATAAGATCAGAGTCAGTGCATTAGGCAATGACGGTTAAATAAGGACAGCTGAGAGATGGAGGAAAAGGTTCTGTTTGCCCTGAGGAAAGTGTCATGATAAACCAATGCCTTCAGTGTTTGATTTCAATAACATTGAGGTAATAATAAGTAAGATTCAACCTTGCATTATTGACCCAACCGTGCAAAGTATAAGATAATCATTACAAGATCCAAGTTTCTTCACCAAAGAAGCAATATTAATAAAATATTCACTCTTGAGGGAGGGCGGTGTAAAGGAAAAATAACTTCATTATACTAGGGGATTGTATTAAATATTCAAAATGCCTATATTACATTTCTCTATAGGTAATTCAGTATGTTTTGAAGGACATTTTTATTTTATAAAAATTTAGTGTGTATTCTTTCTTCCTTCCAACTTAGTTCACATAACTCAGAAAATTCTAAATATTAAATGAAAGCTCTAAAATTATATTGGTCATTAAATATTATAAATACTGATGATCTCGGGATGCTAATTTCCCATGCATCACAGCGTGTAGCAGCCCTGAAATCTGACTTTCAGAAATGCTGGCTGTGCATGCACATTTTTTATGCCATGTGACCCTGTTGATAATGTTGGAACTTTCTAATAGGATGGGGTAATGTTTCCTATAATAAATGCTACTGTTTATAAATCTGCTTTTGGCAAGTATGAAAATGTATGAGTTCCCATAAATATGCCTACTGTAACTGTTTTCTTAAAACATGACCTTCTGGGAAATAACATGTTGTGTCCTCATGATTTATTATTACACTTTCAGGTAACCCCTCAAGTTTCTAAGCTTGACTTCTTATGACTATAAATTTTTCAAAACTATGAATTATGAATTTTGATTCATTCACTATAGAGTCTTAAACATACTTCAAAAAATTCCCACCTCAGGGAGCATTTAGTCTGGATTACACCCTAGCCTCTTAGAAGGTTAGTAATAAGTAAAAATTTGTCTATGTCCTGAATTAGCTTTATAAGAAATCTATACATTAAGCTTCATATTTAGGCAAAATTAAAAATGCTATTTATATACCTTAAACAAAAATCACGATTTTAGGAAGATTGAGAAAGCCAATATTAATATTTCAGTAACCCATATGTACAGTGTCAGATCCTAGCAGAATTCCATATATGAAATTCCAGTAAAGCCACTTTCCCTTAATTATTTACATGGATTAGCATGTATTAAATAATCGTAAGTGACTTTCACGGAATTTGCAATTAGAGTGTTCAGTTAATCAGTCCATCCGTGAATGTGTCCTCATAACTTTGTGATCATGATTCACATAGTACATTGTTTGGGGTCTGCTCTTGAGAAATCCGAATTAAAGTGTCACGAACAACGTGTGAGGATGTCTGAACTTCATACTCCGTGCAGCAGAGGTATACGCTGAAGCAGGCTTGGTCCCACGATGCCCAAGGTTGCTCGTGAATGCCTGTGTGTTAGGGATCAGTGCGCCCGATGCCAGTGGCAGGCACCTCCCTTCCTCCAGAGCCTCGATGCTGATATTTGATACTTGATGCTCGTCCACCCCAAGTATCAGTCTGGGTGGAAATGTTTTCTTCTTGTTCTTTCTTTTTTCTCCAAAGCAAAACTCTTTTAAAAAGAACATGGGTTCTTAGCTCTCTTTCTGATCATCATTTTTCTAAGTTAGCTGATACTTCTGCTGGGGTTAAATGGGAATCTTGGAAGTGAGCCGTTGCCCATGAAACAAGTGGTTTCCCCAAGCTGATGACATGGCCCTACGACCACATCTGCCATATGCACGTGTCCACTTAGAACCATAAGAAATAGCTCAATTCAGTTACCAGGCAGTCTTCCTCTTCCTGAAGTGTGCCTAACACTTAGATTTTATTTTGTTTCAATCACTGTATTGACACAACATCCCTATGGGTTGCAGGACTCTTGTTGCCATTTTAAGGATTAAGTAAACTGAGTATTTTATTGAAGTAACAGAAAGGTGAGATTTGAGTCCATGCTTTCTGATTTCCAAAGTGGTAAAGTCTTTTAAATATTAATTAATAAATAAACATTAATTTAAATATGTTGATACTATTTTAATCACATTAAAAAATAAAAACAAATTACCTTATTTCAAGTAAATGATTTGGTGTTAAGTGAAAAGTTTTCTGGGAATATTTTATTGGACAAACAGTTTCAACTTTTTAAAAATTTCAAATGGCAGGAAGTATATTCGATACCTTGTAATAGCCTATAATGAAAAAGAATATGAAAAGGAATATATATGTATAACTGAATCACTATGCTGTACACCAGAAATTAGCACAACATTGTAAATCAACTGTACCACAATTAAAAAATTTCAAATGGAAAGAGTGAGAAAAACCAAGCTTACTAATATGTACCATGTTGGCCCCAGAAAATTACAAGTACTGTTACTGTCCACATGCTCTGTGTTGAAATTAATTTATTAATGTTTTCTGTTCAGTGCTGAAGCATATAATAGAATGAATCTTAGAGGAAGTTATTTTGGAGACACAGTTTTAAAATTTTATATTTGAAACTTATTTCCATTGACATCTGATTTAATAAACAACCATATATACAAACCTAACTTTTAAATATAAACAATGCATTTATTAATTCATTACTTAATGCATTAATCAATAATTATGTATTGAGTATAGCAGCCATTGAGCACAGAGGTCGAGTGAATGAACCACATGGACTGTCTCTGCCTTCAAGGAGCTTCCTGTCTCGTGATGTTTGCACACATACACAAGATGAGTCATGGCTAAAAAGACATCAAACAGAATGGTGACCTGCTGTTTGGTGAAGGATACCCTCTGCGAACTGGACCTTGGTGGATTCTGCAGAGCTTCTTTGTGGGCTCTGAAACTGAACTATGTCTGTCTACCGAGAGATGATCAGTCATTGATAAACAGACCCTTCTTAACTAAACTCATCAGAGAGGGACATAAAAGCCAAAGCAATTGACATAGAACATTGTGTAAGTTTAAGTATACACCAGAAATTGACACAACATTGTACGCTGACTACACTTCAATTGAAAAAAGATTTAAAAACAGAACCGTTATTGTATCACGTATTCTTCTCATGGGTTACTGAAAACAACATTACAGAAACAATGTAGGTTAATGGTTAAATTTATTGTCTTTCTCTGGATATACCCTAGTCTTCTGGATGTGACCTGGCCATTTGCCTTCTGCAGAATATTCTCAGGCTGAGCATGTTCTGTATTATTACATATGGCCAAGTTTGCTTTTTATTGATAGTTCTAACTAGCTTTTACTGACGTTTTCTCAAAATTAGAAATATCGATTTGTAACCAGCCAATAATACATTGACAAAAATGGGTTTCATTTGGCTATACCATAATCTTAAATGTTTAATAGGAACACAAATACTTCAAAATTTTTAATTTGTAAAATGACCTATGAAACATCTTTTTAATTTTCAGTAGTAGTAGCAGTGTTTTAGCGCACATTTAAGTCATTCTCGATTCTTCCACTTTTTTTGGTAAGGTCACTGATAAAATGTCCATTCATTATTTAATAGCTTACTTCTGTATTTCTCTTCAGAAACATTCAGGTGGATACATGTACATGTCAATTAATATTTGGATATAATGATAGGAGTGGCTTTTTGTGAATCATTGGGTTCTGTACTTATTCTGTTTCTAGACATTATTAGGCTGTGCCCAGCTTTAACCCTTAGGTGGCAGCATTTGAGAACAGTTACATACACACTTTGAAAATTGCCACCATTTAGAAAAATATGATGAAGAATAAATAAGTTCAAAAGAAGGGATTTAGGATTTATTATACTTTGTATTTAGATTCAAGACAATCCTTCAACCAGCCACAGTACAGTCTCATATTTAGGAATGCTAAAAAAAAAAAATCTCCTGTCCACAAAAGACTACTTTGTTCCCATACAAAGTCCATCATTTTTTTCCTGATATTTCTTCACTGCTTATACTTTCATTGAAGGCAGGGGATCTTCCAAATGCATATTCCTAAGGGGCCTTTTTTTCTCAGCGTATCTCCCATTTTAATGAGTCTTAGCTAATTAGATGTATCTGAATATTCCTTCTGAAGTGCTGAAGATGAAAAGATAGCTTCCTCCTTGCAATTCATTGGTTAAAAAGGACTTCCAATGAATGTATACTAAGTGATGAAAGAGGAAAATACAGTTTAAAACTATTTATAGCAACCATTCTGGTAAATCGTCCATCTTAGTCGCTAAATAGAATCATCATCACACAAGGTAAATTTTGTTGCAAAATTAATAGCTCAGTTGATCTGATCTAGCACTCCAATCTTGTTTCCTTTTTTAAAAATTGGAGTCAAGTAATTTTATTTCACTATTTAAGTACCTAGTCAAGCTCAGGCCATATATGACTAACTTCATTAAGAAATAAAGTTATGACTGGAATCTACAGTATTTATTGGAATTTGAATGTTTAATTTCACATAGGATCATGTCAGCTTTTCCAACACTGACTATAATTCTTGTTGCTATCACTTTTCATTATCTTAAACTCAAAATTTTTTTATTTGACTCCATTTAGATTTTAACATAGTCAAGGAAATCACTTAGAGTAATTTTTAAAATAATATTTCTTTATTCTTTGATCCTTATGCTTATTGGAAAATATTTCAATATTTTTATCCTGGTTAAAATTCTGAGAATATTTTATTAGACAAGCAGTTTTAATTTTTAAGTTTTAATTTTATTCTAAGTGCTTATTCCATTATTATAAGACAGATATCAAATTTAAAGGGACTTAATTAAAGCCATGTTTATACAGAGCTACCTGGTCCATAAGATTAAAGAATGTGTAACTCTTTATTTTGTCTGTCTAAAAAAAATTAAATCATTTTGCTGAGGGTGAAGTGTTCAGTATGACTTCGATGGATGGTTAGCAAAATCGTTTTAAAAATCTCATTACCCAGTAATTATCTAAAAAATTATAGGCATAATCCAAACTATAGAAAACCCTTCATGTTTTAGATATTCATTTTGTTCATTTCTGTGCTATTTATATTCATGAAGGTTTGGGAGGTGCCTAAAGATTCAAATATGGGAGAATGGGTAATGCTTTCATTCACGTTAGGACCTGTGTGTGGTCTTGGTGAGTGCAGGGTACTGAAGTGTGTGTATTCTGTGACCACTTCACTTTTTGTCGAGATTCTGTCATTTGCATGAGTTACCTAAAATGGCATAATGCAGGAGAAATGGTTTGTCTGTTTATCGACTGGACCCAGGGGCTGGGAAATCTGACTCTCCCTGTCTCTTCTCTGCTTTCCTTTCGGTTGACTTCATTCTCCGTGACTCTCCTCCAGTTGGTAGCAAAGCAAGTTTCCACCACTCCTGGCTGGCGTCCCCGGCAGAGAAAGCACAAGCCTGCATCGTTCCAGGGACCTCAGTGCACATTCCAGGCTGGGCTTTCCTTGTCTCAGCCTGAGTTATCAGCATCAGGAAGTAGGGGTGGGCTGGGGTCCCAGCTCCCCCTCCTTTGTCGCCCCCCCCCCCCCCGGAGGACAGAGTTAGCATCAGCCTTATCCAAGCCACATGGACTAACGCAGAAGTGAAGCTGGTTCCCCAGAGGAAAGATGAGAATTTTCACTTGAAGAACCAGTATCTATGTGTGTATATATGCCAGACAACCTGTAAAATTAAATAATAGACTGTTTTATACCATGTGAGAGAGAGAGAGAGAGAAAGTCAGTGGGAGAATGATACAAATAAAAATAACATGGGTGGATTAACCTCTGTTTTTTTTTTTTTAGATTTTTAATTTGTTTGTTTGCTTTGGGTTTTTTGGGGGGTGGGAATTAGGTTTTGATTCATTTATTTATTTGTTCAGTGGAGGGACTGGGGATTGAACCCAGGATCTTGTGGATGCTAAGTGTGTGCTTAACCCCCCCCAACCCCCGGATTAACTGTCCTTGAGTCTTATTCTGATCACATAGCTGGTACGTATGTACAATATTGATGACTAAAGCCAGTTACAAAGACAAGCCAATTAACTGAAATCAAGCATAATGAGAGTATAGTGCATATTTTTGTATATAATGCTGTATTACTAAAAATTCTAAGATTGTTCTGCTATCCTTAACAGTCTTATGGTGAAACCTTTGTAACAATTTTTTTAAGTCTCTGTATTGGCATAATAAAAGGTAGAGGTCAGATGATTATTTTAAAAGACATATCGCGAAGAATTCTTTGCAAGTGTAATTGTGGTAAAAGAGAAATGACTGTGAATACCCTCTAAATTGGGCAACTTGAGGCCCAATATTCAAATTTGCTGTCATCTACTTGTAACTGTATTTGCTAGAGAGCTGCAGTGTTTGGACAAACACTCAGTTTCGTATTCAGCAAGATGGGTTATGATACCACACTGGCTCTTCTGAGGAGTAAGTGAGATGGGAGCTCAGCACAAAAACGTACACACTCACACACATTTCCCTTAGTGGTAAGGGCATAGTTAACAGTTTTGTGACAAAGATTATTAAAATGATTAGGCTCACCTTCTAAGAGCTTTAGTGACTTAAAAAACTAAATTTTGTATCTGTACTTAAGAACAATAAAATTAGGATTCAGTATATTCTTTAAATGTAAACCTATCAGGACTTTTTTGGACTCATTTAAATTAAGCCCCTTAGGTTCCTTCTTATAACTGACTTATTAAGATGAAAGTCAAGATTAAAGGGCAGGGGGCAGGGTGGGTGGGAGGAAGGAGATAACTCACACGGGACGACCACGAGGTGGGGGTTCCTCTTATGCAATGACCCCAGCATTCAGCTTTCTTGTGATCATACTATTTCTATCTCTATGAATCCGCTATTTCCAAATTTTAAAGTAGCCTTGTATCAAAAGCCTCTGGTTTTCTTTTTAAAATATTTTTCTTTTTAAAAAATTTTTATGGAAGTATAGTTGAATTACAATGTTGCGTTAGTTTCAGGTGTACTGCAAAGTGATCAGTTATATGTGTATATTTTCATATTATTTTTCACTATAGATTATTACAAAATACTGAATATAGTTCCTGCGCTGTACAGTACGTCCTTGTTGTTTACCTATTTTATATATAGTAGTGTGTATATGTTAATTCCAAACTCCTAATCTAGCCCTTCACCCCTTTGGTAACCATAGTTTCTTTTCTATGTCTGTGTCTATTTCTAGTTTGTAAGTAAGTTCATTTGTATTATTTTTTTTTAGAATAAACATGTAAATGATATCATGTGATATTTGTCTTTCTCTGTCTGAGTTACTTTACTTAGTATGATAATCTCTAGGTCCATCCATGTTGCTGCAAATGGCACCATTTCATTATTTTTTATGTCTGAGTAGTATTCTGTAGTATATACAGACTGTGTCTTGTTTATCCAGCCATCCATTGATGGACATTTGGTTGCTTCCGTGTCTTGGCTATTGTACATAGCGCTGCTATGAAAAGCCTTTGGCTCTCTGAAACACCTTACATATTTAGGTACTGAGAAATATTAGCAGAGAATCAACACTGCAATGTATATCTTTTCTGAGTTCAAACTGTAATCAGGCCCTGACAAATTTTAGCTTATGCACCATCCAGGTCATTTGGGGGTGTTAGTTAATTTTTATGTTAATAAAATTTAGGACAAATGAGCCAGAGCAGATATCGAGGCTTTTTACTCTTTCTCGCTGGCACTTTGACCCAGTTCAGTTGTATTCAAAGCATGTCTACAGGACAACACAGCAAACTGTGAGATGAAAGCCAGTTTCAATAAAATGGAAATGTGTGTGTTGTAGCAGTTTTATAATAGTATTTAGGTATGTTCTGACTGCTTGAAACTGTATGAAGAGGAGAGATTGCTAAATCAGGGGACATTGTTATATGATCAGAAGGTTTGGGATGCCAAAGAGCCTGACTTTTGACCTCCAGATTAGCACAGCCACTGCCTGGGGTTAAGCAGTGGGTCCTGTCTGATAACTCAGCATGTGTGAGGTTGACTCAGAATTACAAGGCTGCCCCACCTGACAACAGCTCCTACAGTCATGGCAGTAAGTTACAGTGTTAGACATGGCTTGTGTCATTCCCTCCATGTGAACAGTCCTGTTTCCTATACAATTACAGAAGTTTATCCCTCTAAAAATGACATTTAAGTCAATTTTTTCCTTAAGTGTAAAATTTTTATACAGTCAACGCTTCTGTTGCATTAAGTTAGCTTTCTTACTACCCCACCATCCAAAGCATCTCTTCCCACTCCATTTAACAACACTCTTATTTCAAGCTGGCTAGATAGATATCCTGTGAATCATGAGGGAACCACATAACTCCTAATTCATACTATAGTGTAAATGACTACCAGAAGAATACTTTTTGAAGTGTTTGTACTGTATAAAGAAGACATTTAAAGAAGGCACCAGAGGGGACTGTGCAATTCAGATCAAAGGTGTGGCCTTTTTCAGAGAATACATACAAGAAAAAGAAAATCAAAAGAGCCACCATACCCTAGAACAAATTCAGAGTTCATTCATATATTTAGTCAACCAATATTGGTTGATATTGCTATAATATTCTAGGCACCACTGTTGAAGTTTTATTTTTAATCATAAAAATATAGATCTTACCTTTTAAAAAAGACCAAGGAATATAAAGCTAATCAAAAGTTCAACACTATTTGTATCAATTTTGTGATTTGTTAAAAAGGAAACGCATCAACGTGCTCATAGTGATTAGCTGTGGGAGGTGGGGATTATGGGCAATTGTCAGTTATTACTTTAAACTCTTGTGTATTTCTAGTTGTCTGCAGCAAGCATGGAATTCTTGTAAAATTGAAAACAATAAATGTCATTAAAACGGAAAATAATGTTTAAAAATAGTAAGAGGGGGAAAAAAGATATATTTTGTGGTTTATTTTCTTAACTGGACTTCTATTGGTTGGGAAGAAGGAGCAGAAACCAGTTTCCCATCTTCACCAGGGAGCTGCACTGGGAGGGCTGAGGGGTCGACCCTCCACTCCCCGGTGCCTGGATCTGGGGCAAGCAGCCCAACACTAGCACAGCCCCGGTTTTCAAACCACCATTCTTTTAGAAGTTCTTTAAAAGGGGTGATGAAAAGTATGCGTCGGATATTTTGACATCTTTCATGTCAAATCCACAAATTATGACCGAAAACCAAAAATCGTGCCTCCTTGCCGTCTTCATGTGGCAGGGCGATCGCTCTCAAAAGCCAGCCTGCTTATCACATCCTTCTTCTCTTTGCTCTCTGCTCCTTGTGTTTAGGACGGGTGTGTGCTACCGGGCCCTTCATCCAGGCCCATCCTTCCAGCCTCCTCCACGATCTCCTCTCTCCACTCTCCTATCCTGTTACTCTGCATTAACTCCACTAATACAGCATCGTGTCATTGGTTTTAAGTGCCCCACCTTCACCTGCCAGGGTCCTTCTCACTCATCAGGACTCACTTTGCCGGAGTGCCTTCCTTCAGAAAGGCTCCTCTGATGGTGCACCCCGTAACCCCAGCATCCCAAGGGTACCCTCTGTTCATGTATCAGAGCACTCAACACATATTATTGCAACTGCTTTATTACTTGCTGTCAACATTTAGCTCTTGAGGGCAAATATGGTGTTTGCTTTGTTCAGTGCTTAGCAGTTTTCGCCCAGGGTAGGTGCTTGGTTAGCGTATGTTGAACGGATGAACTATGTTCCGTTCAGTAAATATTTCCTGGGTGAGCCTGAGTGCACAAAGTTCTCTTCTGTGCAACATAAAGATGACTAAGACACGTGTCTTCTCCTCACACAGTTTTCCATGTAGTAGGCGTAGGTGTTTGGAGATAAGTCAGTACAAATATCCTATCATAAGGTGGATTGCAGTCGTGAACAAATGGTTTCGGGGATTTAACCTCAGAGGTCAGAGATCGTGGAATCTCTTGGAGATTAGAGTTCATGGTGGAACATTTTGATTAGTGTTTTGGAAGCTAATTCTCTCTTTGAGTAGCTGGTTTTTAATTGGCTTTTTTGATTAACGAGTACCACAAGGATTTGCTTCCTTTACGCTGTGTTTCAGTTTAAAATAGTAAAAATGATGATCATAGTTATCTGTTCCATCCTGGAGTAAACAAAATATTTTATGTATATTTCAGTATTGCCATAATTATAGTTTTTATCTTGCTAGGCAGGTTACATCCAGATTTGACGCACCTAAGTCTGTGATTATGATAATCCATTCATAATTGCTTGTGTGAAATCTATGAATCCTTTTCTGTACACTGTCGTATCCTCCTAAATGTTGATAAACTAGATCCATTAACAATCTTTAATGTTCCCTTAAAGGTTATTTGACTTTGACTTAGAAATGTTACGTTCCCATTAATTTCATAAAGATTCCTCTAATGCTTTTTCTAAACCTGAGACATAATATAGATCTTTATTCCACAGAAAATTATATATATTACCAGTAATTGCTCTATTGCCACAAGGGAAAAAAAACATATTTAGATTGTAGAGTCCTGAGGTATTTCACAAAACCCTTCGAAGTGGTGGTTCAATCCTGGAAATACAGGTAGTTTGCATACAAATAATAGTTATTATGCATTCATGTGTAACTCTTAAGCCACTGGCTACTGATGTTCTCATTTCTTGTTGGGAATTTTTCATGCAAATGTAGTGCTGTTCTTCTATTGAAGAGCTATAGATTTCCGTTTTCTTGTATTAAATGTACAGTGGAATGATGAAGATTCTTTGCTGTGATTTTTTTTTTAAAGGTTGTTTCCAAAGCCTGAAAAGAATGCTTGCTTCCTTCACATTGCATCATCTTATTCTATTTTGTGATAATATCCTTTATAATTCCTTCTCCGAATTGAAATCTGCTCTGGGGATGGACTCGCCTCCTCCCTTATCTGGCGACATAAGAAACCTCAGCTATGCTCGTTTCTACACATTAGATAAGATATTTTCTGTGACAGTATAGATGTCCTCCTCTTCCCTATTTTTACTATGAACGCATTTATACAACACCTCAAAAGGCTTTTTGAAATAATGGAAGACCCATTCCCAAAGCACACAGTCCGGCAGCTGCCACTGTTACTGGCTTAGTAAGTCAGGTGTGAGCATCTAGCCCGCAGGGCAAGAAAATGTTCAGGATGATAAATTTGTCTTCCTGAGATGCTCTGTGAAATGGCTTAGTCAGAAAGGCATAGGATAGAGGCATGCCTAGCTTGCATGAGGTCCTGGGTTCGTTCCCCAGTACCTCCATCAAAAATAAACAAATAAACCTAATTACCCCCCCAAGAAAAAAGAAAAATTAAAAAAAAAAAAGGCATAGGAAAAGAATGATTCATTTTCCTAAGTATTTCATTATCTTTAATTCTTTTTTTTCATTTTTTTATTGAAGTATAGTCAGTTACAATGTGTCAATTTCTGGTGTACAGCATTATGTCCCAGTCGTGCATATATATACATACAGTATCCTTAATTCTTAATTGACCATGTTATAATGTTTATCTTTCTTTTAAGTAAGTGATTAAAAGAAAGATCAAGCCTCTTTTTAAAAAAATATAAGATAAAATTGTTGAGAGATTCGTGTAAAAAAAAGCCTCTTCTTCTCAAAGTAATGAGAAAAAGAAATTAGGTATTTTAGAATCTGCTCTGACATGCTCACTAGGCTGCTTTGGTGAAGATGGAAATACTGAGGCAAAATACCTTTAAACCTGCAGACATCTCATTTATTTAATTACAGTTAGAATTAACGAGGCTTGCACTCGAACAAGTATTAAACATACTGCTTAGATTGGTGTTCTGCCCGTGGATATTGTTCAGTGATATATTTTGAGTAAGAATGGCAGAATTAGAAGGGAATTTGAGCAGAACTCCAAGTCCTTGATTTGTCCCTCACTTAGTGTGGGACTCATGCTCTCCTTCTGTCTCTAAAATAAAATGAGGTCATTGGCTTTGGTTTCCACGATCTTCAAAGTTCATCTAAGTCTAAAAGAGATCAATTTTTGGAATGACAATAGTCTTTTCTGTACTCTGAGCACTTCCTTCATGTGAGGCACCTGGCTGGACACAGGGATCAAATGTGGACAAAACAGGCAGTTTCTGCGCTGTGGGGTCCGGGGTCCGGGGTCCAGGTCACATAATCAGAGAAGTAAGTAGCCACGTAGAAATTGTGACCAGCGCAGCAAACACATTGTGGAAGGTGTCGGGGAGACACCAGTGGAATGAACCTGAACTAGAGGAGAGCTGGGACTTTCTCTGACAGAGTGAGAGGGCTGAGCTGAGACCCGAGGGCTGGGATGCAGCAGCAGTGGGCGCAGGGAGCCAGAACCCGGGCTCCGGACGGAGCCAAGTGTGCCTAGAAGAGCCTTGAGGTGGCAAGTCACCCAGCACAGAAAATTTCAAAGTCAGTTAGATGAGTAATCATAAAAATTGATATTTCAACTCACAGGTGGTGGGTGACAAGAGCCGCATCTTCACTCTTCTCATTGGCACCCCTTTCCGAATGTTGTGCTGACTGCATGCTTTTCAGTTTCTCACACGAAATTGTAGTTACTTAAAAGAGTAAGAAAACTTATCCTTCTCAAGACTAGAGACGTGGGCAGAAATTTGGTGATGGGGAACCTATTGAGATGGACATCGGAGACCAGGTTATGATGGTGTTCACGGACCCATCCGGTGAGAACAGAGGAGATAAGGGAGGGTAAGAAGAAAGTATGTCTGCGCAGTGTGTGTCACCTTACTTCTCAAGTGTTTACAGGAGATTGAGGACAAAAGTGGTTTCTTGTGGTGGAGGGTACAGCTCAGGGGTAGAGCGCCGTGCTTAGCATGCATGAAGTCCTGGGCTCAGTCCCCAGCACCTCCATCAAATAAACAAACAAACAACTAAATAAATAAATGAACCTAATTACCTCCCGCTCAAAATAAGTAGCTTATTAATGCAGTTTAATAATTGTTTCCATATATTCATAAGAAGAGATATGGTCATAGTATGAAAGGCTTCTCTCCATAATTAACAGTTTAATCCATTCATGGACATAAATTTTCTATCTGATTCTGGAAGAGGTAGACATCAGGCAGATTCGCATTGCCCGATAGGATCAATTAGTTTGGTCTCATGATTTGTTCCACTGGTGTTTATCAGCAGGTGTCAGATGCACAGTTCGGGTGTCAGAACAAAGCTTGACCGAGAACAAAGCTTGACCAAGAACAAAGCTTCTGCCCTCCACTTACATTCTAAGTGGGAACTTAATAACATGCAAACTGACAGTTACAGAATATAATGAAGGATAAAGATAAGTGCTATGAAGAAAACTAAACACAGGAAGGAGTTAGAGGGAAACAGAGGCTCTTACTGTTGTGTAGATGATTGGTGATGATGACTGTGAGGAAATGGCGCTGGAGCGTGGTCCTGGGAGAATTCTATAGATCCCTGGAGTGAAGAGTGTCTAAGTCTGAGAGAACAGCACATGGGGGTGGCCCCGAGACAGGAGCGTGCTTGATTCTAGCAAGGTCAAGGATTGTCTGGAAACTCTATATTACTTCCTCATTTTCTTATTGAGTTAATGTTTTGCAGTTAACATCAAATCCACCCAAGTGAATGGAAAGTAGGAATCATTCATCATGCATCTTCATTGTCTGTGCCGCCCATCAAGCTGTTAGTGTATAAATTTTAACAAGACCATTTTAGTGGTGTGACTAATGACCTCCAGTGACTACATAAGTCAACACTGTTCTGCGTATCCGAATATTGAAATCGAGACTCATTTCAGCTCAGTGTCTTGGTTTCCATGCACGATTTAAGTGACAGCAACACCACCAACAAAAAGTAGTGTCTTTGAACAATGACTCTTCCAAAAGTTATATCCACATTTGGTTCCTGGATTTTTATTTATGGCTAGTCACCATGAGACTGAGTTTAAAAAGCAAAACTTAATGGAAGCAGGTATATGATATCTATCTTTTAGACTATTCCTACTTGGTGCTCCAGACTGATATCAAATAAATATTCCTGGCATCAAAATGAGCAGTGATGACGGCATTAACAGAATTTGCAGTAACAGCATTTGCAAGATTAACCCAGCATTATGATGTAACATTTCCATATTCTTTTGTGTCTATCTATCTATCTATCTATCTATCTACATATATAGCATTATTTATAGTGTTATGTATAGATATAAATAGTAATCAGTACTACTGTAAAACTCTAGCCATGACCGTCAACTAATTATGAAATTTTTCAAGTGCTTTCTCCAAAAGGATATGCAAAACAATAAAACTTCAGTGATACTTCTGCACATTTCATGATTTAAATGATGAAGGCGTTTTTTTTTCTTGAAGTCCTTCATTTTAATAAAGTCCTGAGGAAACAATAAAGCCCTTAGTTCATCAAGATGTCAGCCTGTCTGTTCTTCATTATATGTGCCGCCCATCAGGAGAACTCTGCTAAGTACCCAAGAGCAAATCATGACTTTTACATTCTCAGGAACTCAACTGGGGCTAAAGACTTTGAGAATTGAAATCCTGGCAGAGGTTGACTTGCAGGTAAGCACAGTCACTTGAGAATTTCACACATGATATTCAATTTATTCTGAGCAAATACTTTTGCCCTGAAAAAGCAGAACATTTTGTGCTTCTTTTCCCAGGTAAGAACAATCTATCTAAGAGACTCCAAAGGGATTGAAGACTTCAGTTCCCACTTCCAAACTTTTTTAAAGGAACATTGCTAAACTACTTGAGAAGTCTTTACAAGGACAGTAGGCTTTTTTTTTTTTTTTTGATACCTAGATAAATTAAGGCAGGGTATTTCTTTAGAACCACAGTGAAATCCGTAATGAATATGGGGATATTTGTATATTGGATTTAATTCAATTAAATAAATATGCTAGATGTTGCCTTGTATACAAGTATGTGGACACTATTCTTGCCCTTAGAATCTACCATGTATAAGACAATAATAAACCCTGATGCTGGGTGAAAAATTGTAAACTCAAGGGGGAAAGACATTTAAAAATTGTACTGAGAATTAACCAGAGAAAATGCCAAGTTTTGAATCTAAAGAACAACTTTAGAGCAAGTAGCATTTATGATGGTTATGAAAGGAGAGTTTAGATAATCAGAAGCGGAGACGAGAGGTTTAGCAGATGGAAAGGAGTTTCCACGAACAAAGTTTGAGGGTGAAATGGATGGGACAGGTTCCTGTAATAGCAAACAAGCTATGAAAAAGAGTAAGAAACAGTAAAGTTGAAAATCTGATGTCATTTTTACACCAGTACTGGGAAAAAAGTATGAATCTTTGAGCAGGGACTATATTTGACACTGATTGAAACTTTAGTTCAAGAAGATTACTCTGACAATGCTGATTTGGAATGAGTTTTATTGGGGAAGTTATAAAATTAGCCTAGGCAAGAATTAATTAGGCAGTATTGGAAATAGAAGTGTGTAAGAGGTATTATGAAGGCAGCTCATATACGTATAAGCAAATTGTTGAATGCCCGTCTGAGAATGGAGTGGAGGTGACTGATGGCAGTGCTATTCATAAAAAAATAGAGGGATCAGGAGGTGCTATGGTCACGGGGAACATCAGTACAGTTATGGACGTCTTGGATGTACATTGCCTCATCACAGCTCTATGATGCTGTGCAACAGGCTGCTGGAAATTTGTGTCTGGAATAGAGGAAGAGAAAAGGGAAGAACCAATGGGGAAGGAGACGTAGACGTGGGAGAGTCTGGAAAATGCAGAAGGAAGGTGAGGAAGCCAAGAGGCTTGCTATAGCTAGTAGGTTCCGTGGAGAGGTGGAGATGCTCAGGATGGAGGCCAGGAAGATACGGATGCTGTTGCCGAGCATCACTGCCCGGAGGAGGTCCTGCACTGATGGGAACGTTCTCTATCTGTGCGTCCAGGATGCTGGCCAGCAGCCACACGTGTCTGTTGAGGACCTGAGTTTTAAATCTTGTTTAATTTTAAAGAGTAACTTTGAGTCCCCACATGTGGCTGGTGGCTACCACATTGATAAGTGCATTCCGGAGACTTTGAAAGCACTTCTGTCTCACTTGCCATCACATGTCCACTCAGCCACTGAGTGACACCCCTAAAATATAAATTGGGAAATGTCCTTCTCCTGCTTAAAATTCCCCAGTGGCTCTTCACTGTCTGGAATAAGGTCCAAACTACTGCATCACGGCTCCGAGGAGGCACCACCAGTCTCACCCTCCCAACGCAAGCCCCGGCCACGTCCCCCTCCCCGAACAGGCTGATCCTTTTCCAGGTCAGACTTTTGTCCTTGTTTCTCTAGTGCTTCCATCAGTTTTTTCCCTGCTTTCTCCGTGTTACTTCCTCCCAGTATTTCATGCCTTCCTGTAAGTGTCCTTCCTCAGAGGGGTCTCCCTGGAGCCCCCATTCTAAACAAGCCAGATTGGCTCCTGTGTTCTCCATCTCAACTCTCTTTCCTTTACACCACTGATCATAATTTGTCAGTTACTTCTTTTCCTCAGCCCCACTCATTAAATTCTAAACTCCCAGAGAGCAAGGATCATATGTGTCCTCTCTTTCTCAAACCTCTCAGAGTGCCTGGTGTATGGTGTGTGTGCAGTAATTCTTCACCAAGTATTGATCAAGTACCAAAAAAGACTGCCTGAGGAAAGACTATGTACCTGCTGGCAAGTGTCCACAATCTTTTGCTGTCGTTACCCGAGTACATTTCAGTAAACACCTGCTCAGGGAAACTTACACAAACAGGCTGATAAAAGATAAACTGGAAAAGTCCATTAAGACAGAAGAAACTATTAAAGTGTTGAAAGCTGCAATTCGGGCAATACTTCATGTGGAGCAGAGTTGTGTAACTTTTGTACTTTGTAAAGCCTCACGTCTCGAATTTTCAGCCTCGTCAGACACTAGAGGAAGATTTTGCTTCTTAGCTCCTCCTCTAATGCCTACCTCGGATTTATATTTTGGACTCCTATGACCCTTGAAAGCACCGGAAAATTTTCGCTCAGGGTATTTTCTGGGATTGTCACTAGTGCTGGAAGACAGACATGACCACTATTACCATTTGGAAAACAAAATAAAATAAAACCTGTGTTCTCAGATGGGCAGTTTATTAGAGAAAGAGAAAGGATCTGTTATTGCTTGGCAATGCATGAGGAATAAGGACCAATTTATCACCTGGAAAAATAGTTGTTTACTTTCATTGTCAAACTGAAATAAAGCGGCTGGTCTATTGAACTGCCTCCATTACGTAAGTAACCAGAAAATGATACTTTTGATAAAATTTTATTTCACTAGGAATGAAATTGATGGTACATCGTTCTTAAGTTTTTAAAATAAAAGAACTTTGTCTTTTAAGGTTAAATATAAAAAAAAATTACGTCTATGAAAGCCAGTATTTTTCCATAGTGTTTAGAGTGAGAGTTCCTATCTACTGATCGAAAAAAAAAAAAAAATTAACTCCAGGAGAAGCAGATCTTCCTCCCCCAGTGTTCTGTTTCCCATTTTACTGCTGTGAATGTTTAAAAATATTTTCAAAATAGGAAAAGAAGGGCAGTGAAGGAAGAAAGAAAGGAAATATAACTGAATATGCTCATATGAAGTGGGCAGGTTTTATCTCAAAAATATGAGTTTAATGAATGCTGAATTTATTTCCAAATCTAAGTTAAAAATTAAATTCCATGGATTTAATTTGTGTATGCCTATGTGTAGTTTTTATAAATACCAAGGGTCTGGGAAGTAAAGTTGGATTTATAAAAACAGATTCTAATTCTAACTCTATTCAAATACTTATAAATCTTCCTTCATCGATAACTTAGTCCCGTATCCAAATGTGTTCCTCCAGGAGGCAGTTTGAAAAGCATAACATTTCTTAGATGTGTATAGATAATTTAAACATAGATAAAATGTGATTTTTTAAAAAATGATATGTTTTAGTAATATAAAATTAAGGCTTCAGTATAAAAAATACTCCAATAAAGTTGTCCCCAAGTTGAGATAATCTGATGAATAGTACTGTAAAATAACCTCTTTTTTGAAATCTTTTTTAATTCCTTCATTTTCCCATTGAATTAAACGCAGTTACTCTGGGACCCATTACTTAGCAGGGGGTGCTTGTTAAATTAGACGATCATGAAATCCCCCGCAGAGGGATACTGTACATTTGGCTAATGTCCTACATCAAAGAATAAAAGTAAAATGGGTCTTTGTTTTAATGTTCTGAATGATAACTTGGGACATAAAAATGGGACATACTTTACAAGCTTCGTAAGGTTTTTCTGATATGATTGCTGAACTTCCAGAATGTCTATTCTGGGGATGTATTTTCCATACTATGTAAGTTACAAAATTTGTAAAAATCTGTTGCTAAACTATGACTCCTCAGGTAGAAAATCTGAGAAAATAAAAGGCAGATGACTCTCCAGCAGTGAAAATTACTCGTGAGTCCTCAAAAGACTGGCTCTTTTATCTTCCTTTCTCGCCCAAAGGGGCATGGTGGGAAGTGGATAATTACCGTGTGAACTCATGTTGTATACACAGATGGATTGGTTAGTACGAAAAAAAATTGCATGAATGGCCTGTGAAATGCAGATGAGGTGATTACTTAGATAGCTCCGTCAAAACACTAATTCATTCTGATCTCAGAAATTTAAATGAGTCTCAGGAGCATGTGGTGTGTCCCAGTAATTTGGGCATAAACATTTCACTTCAAATCGTAAGAGTTAAGATACAAGCTTAATTTGTTACTTCAGATAACTATTAATCCAACTGCTATGTGAATTAACATCATTTTTATTTCTGTCTTCTGGTATGTAAATAATCAGATGGGATTCCATTATCATTTTGGTGGTTCCTAACCGACTACATATTTAGGTTATCAAAAAGCATCATTTTTGAAAAAAAAAAGTCAAACTTTAGATCTCATAGGTAAAAGGAGTCAGTGGAAACAATAACTGAAGTGCTATTACACATATTTATTAAATACAGGAAACCAAAAATTTCTGAAACAGATCATACTCATTAGCATAATAATCCTTTCCCAGACATAACTCTCCTTTGGTATCCGGTTTCTCCTTAATTCAGAAAACATTCCATTGGCTTCACAAGCTGATGAATCTGCTCAGACTGATAATGTTTTCGGAGTTCAGTGGGTGCAGATGAACTTGTGTGCTTGTGTGCAATGTGTGCTTCCTGCTGAAATATTTGAAATGAGTCACACTGACTTGAAATATAAAGTCTTTTGCACTCATATTTTTTTCTTTATTTTTTCAAGTCTTGTGGAATGTGTATTTAGGATCCAGGACTTCACAAACTTTTGTGATGCTTAAGAGGACATCTTTCTGGGTCCGGGGTTCTAGTATGTACCAAGAGGGTGGAATTGAACAAATCTGCCTGCGTCCTACCCCACAGATCTGCCATGTGTCCTACAGGAGGGGAGGAGTACTTGCTGTGTGTTCTTATTTAAGAGAATTAAACTGAACTTCTAATATATGAAAATATTTCATGCCTCAGAACATGAATATATAAATGTTAAGTCTTGCTGTCTCAAAATTTGACATTGGTAGAGGATGAATGTAGTTCATAGGATATCAGTTATTCAGATCAGTGCTTCCCAGTGTTTCCTGATGAGTAAGGTCACCAAGAAATTTGTTGAAAATACAAAATCTCCAAGGCCCGCAGTATATAAATGAAATCTGAATACCCAGGTAGGGGCAGGGGGAGCTGAGAACGTAAGTGATGTCATTTTTTCTGGTGAATGGTCATCAGTGTATATATTCTTGAAGAAACAGTTGTTCTAAGAAAACTGAACCACACTAGCAGACCAAAAAAAAAAAAAAAAAAACAAACAAACAAAATACAACAACAACTTTGTAAAGAATCAAAGTAATAGTTTTAAGAAGGGAACCTATTATTTGTTATTAAAGGAAATTATGTCATTGAGGGCAAGAAGAAAATGAGTAACAGTGGTGAATCTTCGTGTAGACAACAATTTCATATGGAGAACTTAAAGTTCTGGTATAAGGACGAAGGTCAGAAACAAGGTTAGCACAACCTTTTTGTGGATTTGAAAGATTAATGGAACTGGAAGCTTCTTTTAAGGGGAACATAAACACTTCATGAGGGACGGGAGAAAGAGAACAGAGATTCACGTATAAGTCATCCTTGAAAGCGATACTTCCCTTAGAACTTGTTGACCTGACAGCTAATAATCACATAGGGCTTTGAAAAATATATAAAAGAAATGGAGAATTTATAATAGTTTCTGAAAGTCCTCTGTGTCCTGATACACACTATATAGAGACGGAAGACCAGATGAAAAGTCCACATTACCTTGGGACCATGGTCAGAGATTGCCACGAAGGGACGCAGAAGACTCTCTTTTCAACAGATTGTCCTTTTCTGTTAAAGAGAGCAGAATTTAAAAAATAAATAAATAAAGTTACAATTTTAAAGTTATGGAGCAGGTAGAAAATGCTGAGAAGCATTTTGCTTTAGTCAAGAACCAGCTCTTCTCTGTTTAACTGACTATAACTTCTCCCCACTGTCACCTCCTGCCTTAATTAACCCCACTTACAATGGTAATTAATCCTGCTACGCCCTCTTGTAGTTGTGTAAGTTTCACAGACAGAAAGTTATTTCTTGCTGGCTAAGCATGAAGTGTGTGGGGAAAAAGATTTTTTTTAGAGTTTTTTTTTTTTTTTTAGAGATTGAATATCTGATGTTTCATTGAGAATTTTAAAGAGAAGTAATATTATAAATCGTCACCTGATCCCATCTGAGCATCAAGATAAAAACACCTGGCTGCTAGGCTACGCACCCTAGTTGAATTGCCACCCCCAACAACAGTCTTGCTAAGAAAAATGGTCTCTAACCCATGATTTATGAAATCAGAGCCTATAACTTTAAATAAACCAACAAAATGAAGCAAAAAACTAATTCTTTTATCTGAAAATCAATAATTCTCTTCGTCTCCTGGTCTCACCTAGCTGTGACTCCAGATACCTCACTAAGGTTCCAAGATCAACCTTCGATTTAATTTTTTCTCCCAGCTTCCCTGAGGTCTTAGACTTTAATCTCAGCCCTCAGGCTAAGACACACTTAGCAGAAAGCCCACCAGCTGATCTAAACTGGTGTGTGTGTAGCTGGCTAGATAATGGAAAAGAAAGAAAAAGAGATTGCAGAAAGGTCAGGGGATGGTGATAATTTTATTGTGAAACATCAACACTTCAGATTTAATAAGTCTACTACAAGAAATGCAGGGAAACACATTATAGCAAAACTCCAGAATATTTGCTTTGAGAGAAAAATTATTTGGAGCACTTATTTTAAAAAGAGTAGAAGTCCCACCTGCTAGGTGTGGACGGCATGTAGTGACTTCCTTCCAAAGAGGACAGTGTGGGAAAAGGGGGAAAGAACTTCACAGTGGAGATGGGGAAGCCGTGCAAACACTACTGCAGACGGGTGACCAGCGTTGGCATCCATGGTGGTGTCACGGCGAGTATCCCTGATACAATGTGATGAGACAGGTTCTTCACTGCAGTGATCTCCTCCCTGAACCCTGTAACTCCAGTCTCATCATCAGAAAATTATCAGGCGAATTCCACGAAGGGACACGCTACAAAATACCTGCCCAGTCCTCGTCAAAGCTGCTAATGTCATCAAGACCAAGGAGAGTATGAGGAACTGTCATAACCAAGGAACCTTAGGAGACTTGACGCCGAAGTCTCATGTGATGTCCTGGGTGAGATCTTGGGCAAAAGGACATTAAAATCTAAGGAAATCTGAAAAAAATATGGACTTTAGTCACTGATGATGTAACAAAATTGACTCATCAATTGCGACAACTTTACCATAGTAATGGGAGATTTTAACAGCAGGGGAAACTGGGCCTGTGGTAGTGGGACCCGTGTTCCCAGCTTTTTATATAAATCTAAGACCAATCTGAAATAAAAGTGATTTAAAAAATTATTTGATGGCTACGCACAACATAATATTAAGAGCCTTTTAGAAGGAAAGGTGTGTGAGATAAAACTGGTTTTTAGATAAATGCTTCTGCCATTCTCATGTCATTATGATAATATCTATATACCAAATATAGGCCAAAGGGACTGAATTGTTAAGTATTAGAAAATTAAACATAGCAGTAATAGGAACAAATACATTTCCAAAAAGATTTTGTTTTTAAGATTCGATGTGTTAGGAAGAAAACGTTTTAAAAGATTGTTTTTTAAACTTCTGCCTAAACAATATAAGGTACTGTATAACACTATTAGAAGTTTAAAAATATACTATTTAAAGACTAATGAATTAATATTTTTTAATCAAGGGCTCAACAGAGCAGGGAGGGTATTGCTTAGTGGTGGAGCACATGCTTAGCATGCATGAGGTCCTGGGCTCAATCCCCAGTCCCCCCATTAAAATAAATAAATAAACCTAATTACCTCTCCCCACCCACAACCCCTCAAAATAATAATAATAAAAAAAAAAACAGCATTGCCTTAAAAAAAATCCCAAACAATAGGGAAACAAAGTTATATGTGAAAATACAGATTTAAAAAGCACTAAAATAGTATACTGCATTATACATAAATGGAACATTCTTACTTAAAAAAAGAGTTCAGCAGATGACTAAGAGAAAGACATGAGCAGTCTGCATGAGGGTCCCCCTCTGGTAACCATGAGTTTGTTCTCTATGTCTGACAGTTTGTTTCATCTTGTAGATAAATTCATGTGTCCTTTTCTTCTAGTTTCCACAAATAAGAGAGATATGAGTTCAGCTTAAGAACTGTCCTAAAATGGACATGACTGGAATGAGGATGACTCAACTGCAAATTTTTTATCACTCATGGCAGTAGGCTTTTAGTAACATTATCCTGGTGTGTATAGAATCCATAATCTTGCACCACGTGTTTTCTTATCTGTATTCTGGAACCCGCCTCCGAGTAATCAGGCATTACACTGCTGCCTCTGATTCAGACTGGCAGGAACAGCCGTATGCATTCAGTTGTCTTACTCACTGAACGCTGTGTCTGCTGTCGCATCCATCACTGTGCCGACAGTAGAGGGCTTATCCCCTCAACCTTTTTAGGACACTAAATCAAACCATCTGTAGTAATTTTTTTTTCCATTTAGGAAATGATCGTTAACATATGGTAGTGTCAAATAATTTTAATTTATCTTTCCTTAAGCAAGAAATAACATGTCTCTTCAGTAGCCTGAAGATCGTTTGCTTTTTTCACTGTGACTCACTAATGAAAGCATATTGCCCACTGTCCTTCCCCGTGATACACCTGAAAAATTCAGAAATGTCCCTAAGTTTATATAAAAAGTCAAAGAATTTAAAGAAGAACTTAACAAATGAGATACTGTTAGTTGAGATTTCAGCACCAAATTGTGATGAATAGACTTGGTTGTATGATAATCTTGAAAAAAAAAAAAAAAAAAGTCCTGAAAAAGCCTATAATCTTGTTGAGAGGAGGCACTGGAAGGACTAACTATATTATTTACTATAAAATTTTTTTAAAAATGCATTATCCAAATACAATCTTCTGCAGCCTTTCCCATTTGGATAATAAATTGAAAAAAAGCTGTACCTAACGATCTTGGCACTGGTACTCAGAACTTAACCTCCCTGAGATTAAATAGAATGAAGGGGTTAGACGGTGTGGTTTCAGTTTCTCTGACCTCATGGTATCTGTATCTGACATACTTTTAAAACTATTTAATTTCAGGGAGTTCACCTTTGTGAGGTTTCTGGTGTCTGTGAAGGCTTTTTGAATATGGAATATATAAAAACAAATATCCATCCACATGTTCTGATAAATATAAATACATTTATGGTTATAGAATAAATTGGGGCTCCTCTAGAAATCTAAGACATAAGACGTGAGATTTAAAAATCTCATTGGTCCATTTTTTCTCCATCTGAGTTGAGCTCACTCTCAGCAGGTGCAGGGATCCACCCACAAAAGAAGTCTTCTGAGAAAAGGAGATAAACTGGGGGAGGACAAGAGCAATTTTCTAAGTAACAATGATAAATGCTGATAGGATAGAATAGATTTGACAGTCTAGAGTTAAACAATTTTATCACCATCATCATAATGACGATACTAAACTATTCTGTGTCTCTAACTCTCTTATCGCCTGAAATAGAGAAATAGCCAAAGTAATCTATCGTGGACTAAAAACCCACCATGAAGGCAATCTGAACACAGATTTCTTAATGAATGGAACAAGATTACACACTGACAATGTTACTTCAAAAACATTCCATCAGCCTATCCAACATATTGTATTTGCTTTAGTATATATTTATTACTCTAGAGATACGGCACTAACAACCCAATACCCTATTAGTATTTTTTTTTTTTTTTTGGTAGAAAGTCCTACCTAATTAGGACAATAGAATTACAGCTATTTTAAAGTTGACAAAATAATACTGCCTGTAAGACTGATAACACTTGTTCTGCTTATAACATCCTGAGGAGTAACTAAATCTCAGTTACTAATTCAATCTGAAGAAATTCTAGTAAACGCTCAGTCACCTTTTGATGAATCAAACTAAATAATTCAGCTAAATAATAAGAACCTAGTGGGGTCTGTAAAGAGCCCTCTATCAAGTTCAGCCTGAAAGTCAGACATCAGTTTGCATTTTGAGATAGGACGCCCAGATGATCTGCATGTGTGGGAAGTTCTGAAGTCTAGAGTTGCTAACAGGCAAAGTTAATGAGTGAAACTGGTAAGAAAGGTGTTCAGGAACTGGTGGGGACGCTAGGGACTGGAGTGTGTGTGTGTGTGTGTGTGTGTGTGCCTAGTCTAAAGAATTTTCTCCCCTAGAAAAAGGCTATCCATCATTGCCAGATGTTCAGATATTTAAACAGAAGTCAGAAATGTAGGTCTAATGGGAAATTACATGATGGTTAAGACACGTTTTAAACCAAGCCCAACCCTTGTGCATACCGTTTGCGGTGGTTGATAAATGTTTTTAAGGAGGGGTGACTGTTACGAGGTAGAGATGGGCTGCACAATCACCAGGTATCTGTTACAAATAAGTGTTTCCTGGGGCTCACTGCCATCACTTCTGATTTGACAGGTCTAAAGTAGACACTGATACACATTTTTTAAAGCTGTAACAGGTCTTTCCTCGGCAATCTGAAGTTTTTTAAACGTAGTATAAGCTATTTCTTCTGAAAATTTGAAAAGGAAAGAAGTTAGAAAGTAACATGTAAGCGGCGGGACCTTTTAGGCAGAGGCATTATGGGAGTATCACCTTCTTCCATGTGACGTCAGGTTTCTAGGTTAGTCATTTCAGTGTCATGTGATCTCTGAGAAGGCACATCTCAGTCTGTCCTGCACCTACTGCACCACCACATAGGAGACTTTCCAGTTACAAACATTAAGAAAAGTGGTATTTAGGCATGAAAGTATTTATTTTGAGAATCATATTCCAGAAGGACTTGTGTGAGAATGTCCCATAATGCAAATGATCATGCCATTGGAAGTGACCCAGGACTCAGTGGAACCAGCGTTTCCTTGTATTTTGAGTGCAGAATTGAGTTAGTTGTGACTTGAAAAAAATCCCCACATCACTGCCCAAAGCTGGGGAGTGTTGTGGAGATGAAGCCTGAATCTGCCCTGAGGTGAGAACCTCTTTTCAGTTACGTTCCCTAAAGGTCATCTTGTAGATAATCAGTTCCCTGTGTGTGTCTGCCGTCCAGAGCCGCCAGCTTACAACTTGCATGTGATGTATACAGTCTCCCATTCATTTATGTAGATTTACGAAGATTAGGACCTTTCTGAGTTATCCTGTGCTTGACTGACTTGATTTTTTTTTTGTAATCCTTAGACTTAAAGAAAAAACTGTTTCAGTGCCGATTTTAAAATTGTTGTTATCCTAGTTAATACATGGTTATGTGTTTATTGGAAAAAACCCAAACAGTACAAGAGTATATTGACTTCATACTTCGATAGCTCCTCCATCCGACTTAGGTACAAAGACGTAACCAATGTTAATACCCGGTGTGATTATTTCGAGACATTTATACATGCACACAAGCTCGCTAACATTTTAATGAAGGTCTAAATACGTGGAATTGGGTGCAAGTTTTCTGACTTTTTATTCACTTCACAGTGTAGCTTGGAGGACCTTCCAAGTCCGTAAACATGAATCTGCTTCGTATTTCATTGCTTGAGAAATATTCTGTATTTTGGCAGTATTCTAATCTCATTCTTGCTTATTGATAGACATTTAGGATGTTTCCATGGACGTACTTCTGATCATGGGCATCCAAGGACCCTCTGTTGCGACCTCCCGTTTTGCGTGTTTCTCTCATGGTCCTGTTTCAAATACTGAAACCAATCCCCGAGTCCTTTCTTCCCTTAACACCCAACCCAATGAAGTTCTGTTGTGATTTCCATCACTTCGGTGGTGTTAGGACCATTGAGAATGTAAATCTTTCTTTCTCTTAATTTAAAGGAAGGCGTGTTTATAAAATGGATCGTGTTACCCGGGAATTGAATTTTAGTCCATTTGTAAAGATAGACGTGACCACTTGTGTAGCTGCCAACTTTGGCTCATCCTGGATGAAGAAAATGTATGTTTTGGTTGTTGGGGTGTCTCCTCTCTCTGTATTATCTGGCCAGTGTATAGCACCATTATGCTTTGTAATCATAACGTTACTAATAGTTCCAAATTGTGTTATTAGAGCTCTCTTTCTAAAGACAAAGAACATGTGATTGAGGATACATATTAGTTTTGAGATCTATGTTGTTTATGCTACCCTCAACCTTTCTCCAGCTGACATAAACTCCACAAAGCCTCTTCCTGAGCCTCTGACATTGAGAGTAATTAATAAGTTCATCCTGTTTCTTATTATATGAGGTTGCATAATTCACTGTCCATAAGGATTGAGCAAAAACACGTCCTTTGTTATGGATTAAAACCATAAGGCTACTTGGGAATAGATGTATTCCACAGGAAAATATGCTGCAAGCTCTTATAATCACAAAGCAATGAGGACTCTGGCAGGCTTCCCTGTCTGCTTGGTTGGCCAAGCAGATAATTACAGGTGTCCCACTTCAAAGACACCTGCTGCAGGCTGGTCCCTGACCTCCATCCTCCCCCTCATCACTGCACAGCGCTGAGCAGAGACGGTGAAGCTCCTCATGGCTCCTTGCTCCACAGTGGTTCTTTGATTGTCTTCAAACTGTAAATGAGTTTTGCAAATTAGGTTAAAAAGTTTCCCAAATATTCAAACTCTTTCCCTCTTGCCAATGGCCCCAATTTTCTCCTTTTTTTTTCACAGTTACAGAATGAGTGAACTTGACCACTGTCTCCACATTCTCCCCACCTACTCTCCTTAAATACATGAATTTAGTTTCTATATATATATACATTCTAGTGAAATTGTGCTGAAAACAAGTTCTTTAAAAAGGCTCCCTTCCTGAATTAGAAATAACACATACTCATTGTGGATAACTTGGAAAAGATAATGAACTATAGTGACACACAAGAAATTGTTTATAATGTCACAGAATAAACACTGTGGGCCTGTGTTTGGTTTTTTGTTCTATTTTGTTTTTCTGTTTATTTTAGTTTTTTGTTTTCTTGCTTGTGTGGTTGTTTTGTTTTTACTGAACTTATAAATACAGCAAGAACATTTTTCCTTTGCCATTAAAATTTCTTGGAAAATGGTTTTTAAAGCTGCATTAATTTTATTATTTACTAGTTGTTCCTTAGCTTTTAATTATTTGCTATTAGATTTGATCATACATGTTTTACTGTATCTCCAGTATTTTTATTTTTATTAAAGTATAGTTCATTTACAATGTCATGTTAATTTCTGGTGTACAGCAAAGTGATTCAGTTGTGTGTATATATATATATATACTTTTTCATATTCTTTTTCATTATAGGTTATTACAAGTCTCCAGTATTGTTAATCATATACATTCAGGAAAGTAGCCTGGTCAATATACAATATTGATCATTTTCAATTTCCTGGTACAAGTCGAAATAGTTCAGATTCTAATAGCTTTTGCTGAGCATTCGTTTCTTGAAATGAGCTCTTAAAGGGATTGTCTATCTTTTAACGTTTGCTAATCTCATACATTAAATACAATTTTGTTATTGCAATTTGTCTTACCTGGGTTGCTAGTGGGGGCAGCATGTGTATTAGTTACTATCTTTTTTGGGCTGTTCATCGTGTGTTCATGGAACATGACCACAAGTATCTCCACTGGTTTGTTGTTAAACCTTAGATTATGATGTTTCTGATCAACAAAATCTTTACTACGAATAGAAAGTCTTCCACAGTAAAATCTGTCATGTCCAGGAGTAATCACCTCTTTCCCTTCACCTTTTTTCTTCCCTCTTTTCCTCCCCTCCTGTCCTCTTCTTTCTGCCCCTTAACTGTGAGGCACTAGGAAAGTCTGTTCATCATGACAAGCCTCAGAGGAAGACACTACATATACAGAGGATGATTGTAAGGGGTAAAACAGGTCATATTGTGAAGCACAGTGTCTGTCACACTCTGTATTTCTGATTACAATTTTTAATTTTGCTTCATAGAGCTTTTGCATATTTATTGTTAGCTGCTTGTTTTATACTTTGTTGGTCTGTTTTAAGAAAATATTTATAATTTGTTATTGTTGATTGGAGTAAGGCTTCTTCTTTTGGGGAAAAAAAACTGTTAGTACCTTTACCTTGGGATGACTTTCAATGGTAAAGTCTACTCTTGTGTCCATGGAAGACACTGGAAATTTTAATTCAGTAAATTTTTTCTCAACAGTGAAATCTTTGCACTATTAAGTCACCCCCAGTACAAGTTCTCAAAGAAAAACTTTGTAACATCTTATTACAGATGCCTCTCCACAAAAGAAAGGCCAACACTTGGAAGATACTGTTAGTAAGAATTTTTTGGTGGTGGAGTAGGGGTATATTTTTTCTGGCGTCTTTGTTTTCTATAATGAACTTGAATTACTTTTACGTGGGGAATGCACTCTGTGCCTTTGTGCATTTACTTTCAGTATTGTAGAGCAAAGAACATAGGCTTTGATCAAAAACATACTAATCTTGAATCTCAGCTCTTTAATTTGTAGTTTAGGTGACATTATTACATTATCCTTTGCTTTTTCATCTCTGCACTGGGTGAGGGAGTAAGAATTCTTAAATATAAGTGATGTAACGAACTCTGTCCTTTTACCAAAGGGTGCTATATCTACATAGTAGAGGCTAAAGAAAGGTTGGCATCCTCACTTAAGCACAAAAGAGAGTATTAACACATTATTTATGTGGGGACTCTGAAATTAATTTCATATGATCATTCCATGGTAACTTTGTTAATGTCTTTGCTGATATCACATACTGGCTGGTCTCAGGTAGGACCAAAATGGTTCTAACCACCCTTTTCCAAACAATCTGTTCTATGAAGCCTGGAGACTGCCTTTTATGGAAGCAGTGTGAGATCTGGAGGCAAAGCCTGAGGTCTAGACAGCAAACCATGAGCCTGCTTTAAATGTGCAAGTCACTAAATTCAGTGAGACCCAGGATACCGGCATACGGTGCTCTGCATCTTTAGAGGAGGCTGCAAGAGAAGGCGGTTTAGCAATTAGAAAGAAAATGTTCCTTCGGTAAAGTTACCAAAACTGGCTCAGCAGTTTTGCAAAAGTGACATGAGAATTGATGGAGCATTTCTACTTAATCTGGGCATTGAACTTCACTAATTTCAGTGGTGTTTGCAAAAAAAAAAAAAAAAAAAGTTTATGGCTAGTAATTACTTTTTAGCTGGTGATGTCTTTTCATTTGCAAATTTGTTTCTGGGAAAGTTTAAATATTGGCTTCTTGGAAAATGACTCTATTTGCTACACAAAGGTCATTCTTAAATGTCAAACATCATTTGCTAGTCGTTCATGTTTCTTTTTTTTTAACATCTGGAAGAGTATTTTTTTTCCAGACTTGTTTTTGAGGTCAAACTAGTGTTTTGAGGTAGTGGGAAATTCTGATTCTCTGAAACCATTGGGTATGAGAAAAATGTAGAGCACTGTTACACAAGAAAATCAAGCTTTTGTGTGATTCAGTTGTGACCTTTATGAGTGATCAACAGATTGCTTCTCTGGGAAAGGAGTTCAGTTCTCTCTCAGCCGTTTATCAAAAAGAATTGAGTACTGTTGTTAGAATTGTATTCTTTTATTAACATTGGGGTCAGAAAACCTTTACAGTCTGTAGAGGACACCAAAATTAATGCCTTTTCAATCTCAATAATTTAAGGACTGAATATATTCATTTCTCTGACTTTCTATGTGCCTCTTCCAGAATGGATTTAATATGGCCTCGTGTTCACACTTTTAAATTCTTCATTGAAAATATAAATGCATCTTCTTTCTTATGCTCAATAAAGAAAATTTGGGTAGAAGCAAATTAAAAAAGCGTCAGTTGCCAAGGGTGAAAACATTGGGGAAGGAGCAGTGTGATACATTACTCACCACCAAAATATTTCCATTATATCCAACCTCATGTTAATGGTGCTATCAGATTATACTTTTTTAGGGCATCTTAATATCAGTTCACATTGTGAGGCTCTTAATTTAGCAGATTTTTCTTCCTATGGTGTATCAGGGAAAAACCTACCAAGCAGTTGGGCAGGATCTGCAGCTGAGATTATAAAAACTCTGAGCAAACATTAGCCTGATTATATATTCCACCATGATGAACATCAAGAAAACCACATATTCCAATTAAGGGAAGTAAACCATGCAAAGTGCAAGGATATAAGATTAATTTTAAGAGTGAAATGGATTCTAGTGGTCTTATTAACTATATGGCCTTATACTTGAGCACCTTTCTTGGCCATTGATTATAAGTAATTTTTTTGAATCTCAAACCTAAAACACCATAGCTGTATACTGATGGACAAGTGATGTAACCTCTTGAAATGTCATCATCTCCATATCTAAAAGAGAACTAATAATAGAACCTAACTCATGAGGAAGATAGAGCTTAAATATAGTGCCTAACTCAATGGAAAGACTTCGAACAACATGGCAGAATGAGCTGATGTGGGCGGATCCCAGCCTTGACAAAAAGTGGGTAGAAATGCTAGGTAAAATGTTAGGACAACAAAAATGAGCCCCACTGAAAAGAAAAGGAAATATATAGGTTTCCATAAAATACAGTAGCAACATTAAAAGACAAAAGTCAAAGTGTTAAGGATAAGCTGGGTCTTTTCAATGTTTTGGGCAGTTGTAAGCTCAAACAGTTAAGAATTAGGATTTCAGTGTTTTTGCATGGAGAGGAGAGTGTCCTCAGCCTTTGTAGGTTTGGGTAATGAAATCAATTCAACTACGTAAGGCCTGGGGCCTCACAGGATTACCCTTTCTGTCAAAGACAGTGTAAAGAACTTTTATTCAATGGCCTGAGAAAACAGTGAGAAGGAACTCTGCCTTCTTTTAGGAGCCTTCATGGGCAGAAAAAAGCCCCCCCTCCAAAAAAAAAAAAACAGATTCTAACACATACCATGCAGACATACGGTGTAAACTTCTGCTTTTGTAATACAGTAACCTAGAGTCAAGAAATTTACTGCTGCAAAGGGACGTTTTTACAGTGAGGATTACAGGAGTTTCACAGGGGGAATACTGCTATGCAAGATGAACCCTCAACAGAAATAAGATAAAATAAAATAAAAATAAAATAAAATAAAATAAGCTATAAGAGAAAACAAAGACCATGCAAAATCAGCAGAGGCAAGGCAAGGAGCACACTGCAGACTAGAAAACAAACAAGAAAAACCCTTCAATAAACCATAAAAGAAATGTTTAAAGTGATTTTTTTTAAAAGAGTAGAAATAATAAAGAAAGGATAATAAAGAGTAAAGAATAATAAAGAATAAATATAGAACAGAATCACAGAAAATAGAGTTGGGGAAAAAAATGGAACTACCCAAAATAAAGCGTATAGTCACTGAAATTAAAAATTCAGTGGATGGGTTAAGTACTAATTTGACACTGTTAAAGGGGATGTTTGTGAATTGGAAGATAGATCTGAGGAAGTCACCCAGAATGCAGTGGGCATGATATTGTTCAGTAATTGTAACTATCCCCACCTCATCTCTTTTTCCGCTCTCCATTCCAAAGTACTTTTTAGTCACAGGGCACAAGATATAATTAGGGACAAAACAGGTAAGACTCTCAGCTCACATATGAAGCTCACATTTTAGTGGGTTGATGGATAGAGTTATTAAACAAATAAATGAAAAATAAACAAAACTTGGATATTGATAAGTTTTGTGCAGAGAATTAAAATCAAGTTTCAGGGAATGATTGTATAAGTAATTTGTATTTGCCCATCAGGGAGAGCCCCTTCAAGGAGATGAAATTTTAGCTTAGATAAGAATGACAAGAAAAAAATCTACCATGCAAAGATCAGAAGAATTTCCCAATTAGCAAAATCAATTGTATATTTAAGGACCTGAAAGGAGGCCAGTGTGGCTGGAACTTGGCAAGTCATAGGGAGGAGGATGCGAGACCATCTTGCAGATGAAGGCTGGGGTAGATTGCAGAGTAAGGAGTTAGATTTTATTCTAAGAGTCAAGAAGACATGAAAGGACTTTACGAAGGGATTTACAGTGTCCTTTTTACCTTTTAAAAGATCTGTATGTCTGCTCTGTGGAGAATGGGCTGTAAGCAGAAGTGCAGGCAGGGGCGGGGGGCACTTAGGCGTCATTGCGGTGGTCCCAGTGCTGGAGAGAACCGGGGTGTGGACGAGGGTGGTACCGTTGGAGATGAAAAGATGCCGACAGATTTGGAACGTGGTTTGGACAGAGACATGATGGTTGATAACTGATACAATCGGGGTTCGGGGAATGGGAAGAATCAAATATTCTAGGAATCAGAGATACATTCATGTAGGAACAATCACTACAATACTCATTAGTCGCACAGCCACTACTTAAGCACTTCCAGTGATGAAGATATTGACACTTCCTAGGGCCACCCACTCATTTATGCACCCCAAATTGCTAGAAAGCTCCTCCTGCAGATTTCACCCTTTCCCCTTAATTCTTTCTTAATAAACAACATACCTACAATCCTTCTGCTACATAACAAGTTTCTGAATATTCAGAGAAAATGCCTCTTTCTTCCTGAGTTTTTTCCCCAAGCTAAATAACTCAGTTTTTCATTCTAATAAAACCTATTTTATGGCACTCATAGCTCTGATAATTCTATATTGAGGTTTGATTGTTTAAATTTGCCAACCTTTCCAATTAAATTCTATTCTCTAAAGTGCTGTATCTGTTGGGCACTCAAAATTTATTTCCAAAATATGCCTGGCACTAAACTATATTTTTTGAGACAGTTCTCACTCTTACCATTCTGAGCACTATTTCTTTCCACATATTATGCTTTATCAATAGTTCTCTCCGAAAAACTAGTGACCACAACTAAGTGCTAAGTACTCCGAAAGTTCCGAACTCCATCCTTTAAAAAATGCAACCAACTTTAAATTGAGATTTGCTACAGCTGTTTCACAATGTTGACTCATAAAACTTCAGTCGTCAAAACCCCAGCACATTCACTTATTATAACTCGTTGAGCCAGGTTATCCCAGCCTGGAAGGTAGACCTTCACACACAGTTCTGGCAAAGGACTAGTAATATATGGAATACATGGATTTGAAGAAATATTATCATTAATTGGAAAACATGAGAAAAAAAAAAAACTACAGTACAAGGAAGACACTTTCCTTCAGAGAAGCAAAATTTTAATTACGTCTTCCACTTAAGTCTTGATGCAAAGGTTCACAATAATTGGGTGATCAGAGCAAGTGTCCCCTATAAACGTTGGAGACAAGGAAGAAGAAAAAGCCCTAAACTGAAACAGGAAAGGATTTAGCATGTAAAAGCTGGCATCCGTAACCCCCTCTGCCAACCCTTGGCCACTTGGCCTCCAGCCCTGTTGAAACTCAGTCCTGGGATGATCAGTAAATAATTTTGGACTCCTTGCTAGATTAGGTTAGAGCTCACATTTGGTTCAGAAAGTACGAAGTCAGCTGAGGGACCACGTCAAATGGCTAGTACAACTTGACCACCCCAAACCCGGTATCAGAATGTCGATTTGTCATCCTAGAGTTATCATCTTTACTTACTTTTATCTTTACTTTAGTCTAGGTTTGAAACAAACCCTTGACTTGATCTTCCACATAGTTAGAACTAGAAATCCAATATACTCCCAACATCCCTGAGGATTCTCTGAGGGAGGGTTTGCACGACCCCTGCCTTCTGACTCTCACACGTATTTCACTACGTCATCAGCCATCACTTTGTATATTGGGTCTCGGGCTGTTCTCTTTTATTCTGTCCCTTGCCAACCTCAGTGTGAAATCAATCTTTCTTTTCTTTGACCATTTCTTTTAAAATATTTCTAGTACAAGGTATGGGCTTTGAATAAAAGTGGCGGTAGAAGGATTTTATTTCACCCCAGCGCCGTATGTACATTTATACCCGAATATCACTGTTCTTAAAATTGCTTCCGGTGTTTCTTCCACTTGGAATCTCCTGGTTTTCTCCTCTTGTGTTATCCTCCCACCCTTTTTCTGGACACTTCCTTCCTTATTCCTCTCCCAAGATCTCTTAACCTCACCCCTCAATTTTCCTCACCTTCTCTCTCTGTCAGCCTCAGTAAATTTCAAATCATTATTCCGCTATTATGCAAAATAATGTCTCTCTTTTATAACCTTTAAAGTTTTCCGCATTTAACCCTAAGGCCTGTCTTTACCCAACCCAACTAGTCCATCAAGATATGTTTGATAAACCTAAGAAAAAAATTCTGCATTATTTCTGGGCAGCTTTTATTTTTATTTTGCTATTTATTTATTCACAAACTATTTTGAGCACAGTATGTTTATTAAAAGTGAATCTGAAACACACATCGAGGGCCTGTCTCAGCAGGGCAATGGTTAGCTTGCTTTCATAGATGCTAGGTTTGCCACAGACCCTAGGTGGCGCTGTAGTGTTGGAGGTCTGATGATGTAGCTCTGCCTCCTGGAGCTGGAGACCGACGGACTTTGACTAAAAGTGATACCCGAGTCTGCAGGGATGGGTGGCGTTTCTGAGGGAGAGCATTTGAGGAGCAACTTGAGGGGAAGCTCATCTTTAGAATGTGAAGAGTCATCCAGGCAGTGAAGGAGGCAGAAGAGCAGTCAAGAGAAGGCAGGAAATCAAATCGTCGGCTTTGAGAACCAAGGGAGGCGAACGTTTTAGGAAAAGTTGTGCGATGGGTAGGGGGAGGTGGGTGGGTGGGAGGGCGTCAAATGCTGAAGGAATCAAGATGAAGGTGACAGTTTCTAAGAAGGAACTGACTTTCCAGAGAGCAGTTTTGTTCAGGGAAGGAGGCTTGAAGTCAGATTGCCTGACACGATGGGGCGAGTGGGAAGTGAGGAATGAGAAGATACTCTTCTGAAAGGTTTATGTAAGTAGGAAAAAGATCTGCGCGGAGACTGAAATGGAAAGTAATATGTTTGGCACTTGCCCTTTCATAGAAATCAGGGGTTCAATTTTCTCAGAGAAGTTCTTAGTGAATACATGGGGCGGAGATGGAAGCCAGTACCCCATGCAGTAACTGAACCTCCTCATCAGATACGGAAGGAAACCAAGAAAGGAGGCAGTTAGTTCGAGAGAAAAGAACTCCATGTGCTTAGCTAAAGTGCAGGACCTTGACTGGAAAGGAATCAGAGTTCCAAGTACGCTGAATGGGAAAGACCAATGTCTAGACATATGTTGGTAACATTTCAGAACTCCAAGGATAAAAGAAAAATCTTCAAAAAGGCTTCTAGGAAAAAAAAAAAAAAGATTTTCTTACCAGAAGACATCTCACAGGCAACACTGGGTACCAGCTTTCAATGTAAAAGTTATCATCAAAGTTCAGGGAGAAAAAAACTTTTGATCTCAAGTTTCTGCACTGAACCAAAGTAGCGTTCACGTGTGAGAGTCCCAAGGCTGAGTCAATTTTAGACCCTTCTCTGTTAAAGGATGTACTTGAGCAAAAATTAAAAACAAATGTAGGAAAAGATATCAACAAAGAAATTAATAGTAAGACTAATAGTTGAGAAAATAGTTCTAATTATCACAGCACAATATACAATAATTAAGAAATGAATTTGGAAAGAGTGACATATGAGCATCAAGGCAGAGGGACAAAAAATTACACTCAAATTCTTGTCTTGGTTTGGAAAGAGTACGGCTATTGACTCACTAAAGATACTGAGAAATTTAAAAACATATTTAAGTACATGTGGTAAAATTAGTGTACAGCATTTGAATGACTGAAGATATCAAGAGGAAAAAAAAAGCAACAAAATCCCTATCAATTCCCCCCCAAAAAAAATTGAAAGGGGAAAAATGAAGAAACAGCAAGAAAATATGCTAAAGAGAAACCCTAATATAAGATGGAAGGACTAAGTTCAACATTATTGTATATATAATAAATGTCAATGAGTTTAATTTCCTACTAAAAGGAAGTGGACCAGATGGGAGTTTTAAAATACAACTAAACGTGTTTTGTATAAGATGAATGCTTAAAGCAAAATGACACAGAAGTAGGAAATATATGGGGAAAGATGTAACAAACAAATGTGTTACCAAAGCAGCAGTAATAGTATTAATATCAAGCAAAATTGGACAAGGAAAAGCACTACTCAGAATGAAGAGGGATGTTGTATGTGGATAGAAAATAGACCAAAAAAATCTAACATTTTTCCTTCCTTCACTATTTGTTGTGAAGTACATTACGATAAACATTTGGGAGGGAAGGTGACATTAGCATAATTTTAGTGTTTCCTCACAGTAAAACCACTTTTAGGAATCTTTCCTCTGGTAACAAACCTTTGAAGGCAACACAAATGTAAATGTCTGGTAAAAGGAAATAGAGAGGATTGGTATAATGAAAGTTATGTATATCTTCGGGGGTACTTTACAAAATTAAAAATATTTAAAAGATATAAGATGACAATAAGTGAATAGAATGAGAAAGAACAAACATTTTCTGAGGAGGTATTTGGAGACTATATCGGTGTATAACAAATTCACTTAATTTAAAGGATAGTGATTCATTTATACATATGTATATTCAAAATTGACTGTAATTCAGTAAAAAAAAAAAATTAAAAGAAAGAAAACTCTAAAGATAATACAAAAGAAATCAATGAGATAACTGCATTGTTTTGGACATGGTGACCAGGCTTTAATGTCAATGGTTTTCATCTAAATAGTCCTCTTAACCAATTTCTGTTGAATGATATGGATGAGAGATGTACTTAAATTAGTTTTATCTGAGACAGTATATGAATGAAAGAATGAAATTTAAAGTTGTCAATCTGACAAATGTATATTTTACCTTTCAAAGGGCTGGCCAGTAAATTTAATATTCATATAAGATTTTTTATATATATCAGACTAGGAATAACTATAAAATTTTCTCTTACAAAAACAGATTTTTATCTGCTCTGTTCACAGCTTAATCTCCAATGCCTGGAATCCCTCCTGGAATATAACAAGTGCTCATTTAATGTGTGTTGAATGAATGGAATTCATTCATTCTCAAATGCCTTTGAAAGCCTATTGTCTTCTAAAATAAAATCCCTCTCCAAGGTGGATGCTAGCTACTGCATTCAAATAAGTCTAAAGGAGCCTGAGATTTCACAGGCAAAGTAAACCTTGCGTCAGTGCTTAGACAAGAATTCAGTTCATTGTTTGACACTGATGGACTTAAGAAAAGGTTTAGAAGCAACTCCAGCTCCGTGCTTTACTTAGATTCCGATGTGTGTGTGTGTGTGTGTGTGTGTCTGTGCACAGCCCAGTCCAGCTTGGTCGGAGCCTCCAGGCTTCTAGGTCTGCTAAGAGATGGCCCATGTGTTCATGGGCCAACTTGTGACTTGAGAAAATAATGCAGTTTTAGAGCTTTACAAGACCTCAGAGACCATGTTCCCAGCATCCCCTTTTGCAGGAAGAGGAAACAGGTCAAGAGGACTTCAGGTGTGATGCTCTGAAACAGGTGCTGCACCTGCTCGTCCCCATGTATTTGTCCAGCTCTCCATTCAGCTTTAGCCTACGTCTTAAATGAAGTGGACTTACATGTCTTTAGGCGCTGCTTTGAAAAGGCTTATCATTTTGAGTTTTCTCTATAGAATACCCTTTGGGCTTCAATACTAATAATGAGAACTTACGGGAACAATTTGAATATACGTGAACTGATTATAAAGATAATTTACATCCTAGAAAAGTACATGAAATTATCCAGGTGTATTTATTTGTCCCTGAAGAATAAGCTAAAGTATTACGGGAATAGTTAACATAGTATTACTACTATTTTTAGAAATTATTGTAAACACTATGTGTATGTCTTAGTAGAATCATTTTCATTAAGAAAGTCAGCTTTAGTATTTCAGTAAACATGTATACAATGGCACTGCTTTAAACTAAAACATTCTGTACTAAAATGTCGAAAGATAGCAGTAGAGAAATGGTAAAACATGAGTAGAACTATTCACTTTGATATTCATAGATTCTCTAAAAAAGAAATTCTGTGTAAACAAAGTGGCTAAGTTAAAAAGCGTAAGTGATAGAGGAAATTTTCTTTCTCACCTCCAGGTAGAAAAAGTAAACCTTGAAACCATATAAGTCAATTGAATGTAATTTAAGTGCTATAAAAATGTTTCAGAACTATCCGGATACTAGTGCCTTATGAAAAAAGCAAGTTATTTTGTGGACCATGCACTGTGTATATATGTTGAAATGTTTTGGTCAGGTAACCATTGATCTAGTCTTTTAACTTCCAACTGGGGTGTAGAATGTACTAATTATTTTTATGGAATATCTTATTAGTTTATTTCAGTAAATATGCTTAGATTAATATTGCTTTAAGTTACGTTATTCTGTGCTAAACTGTTGAAAGTAAATGAGACAACTTTAGCAAGTTGAAAAGGTCCATATGGATATGAGTCAATTAAAAAATCATAGAGGAATCATTTTTCTTAAACATTCTAAATAAATACATAACAGATAATACAGTATGTATTATATATATATATATATATATATATATATATATATATATATACATATACATATATACACACACACACAAAGGTAAGCTCTATCAAAAATATCATACTAAAAAGGACCACTCTTTTTAAGCATAAACTTTCTCATAAAACACTTTTCCTGTAAATTTTTGGGGCAAGGAAATTTGCTCTAATTGCCAACAATTTGGACCCAATGGTCCAAAGATGTTTTCAACCTGCGGGAACCTGGGACTGGCCGGCATTCTGCGTGTTGTTCTAATTCTGATCTAGTAGGGGACCTCCCTCCATCTGCTTACCCAAGCTTAGGAGCTGTCAGTGAACCACCCATCAAACTTGACCCCCTCTCCCAAACCATGGATAGTTGTATTGGACAATTGCAAGAGCCGCTTCATGGTTTATGCTGCCTCGAGTTTATTTCCCTA
Organism: Camelus dromedarius; assembly: GCF_036321535.1. Classification (NCBI taxonomy): domain Eukaryota; kingdom Metazoa; phylum Chordata; class Mammalia; order Artiodactyla; family Camelidae; genus Camelus; species Camelus dromedarius. Next base: position 73,820,713 of record NC_087441.1, read on the forward strand.
CAGTCTACTCTTCATTCTTCAATTAGAGTTAGCTTTCTGAAATTCACATCTAACCACGATTTCTCACTCCGCAAGAGCAACTCTTAAAACCCTACAGAAGTTTCACATTTAATCGGATAAAGATACTCTCCCGGGTTCTTAGGGAGGCCTAAAAGAGGCTTTCTGTGGGCCTCATTCCCTCTGCACGTCAGAGAGCTTGGCAGGAAAGCTAGTAAGCTCCATTCTTCTTAGGAAAATGTAGAAAGGCTTCATCCAGGGACAGCTCAGTACACTTACTTATAATTCAGCTTCTCTAAGATCTTTTGGGACCACTTCAGCAATAAGATGATCCAAATCTTACAGTGTGAGAGTTTTAGTCCTCTGCAAAAAAGGCTAGAGCTCACAGTACAGCATCTTATTTTGCCACTGATGTGCTAATGTGCTAAATTAAATTCTGATACAGATTAACAAGGAAAAGCAAATGAATACTACTAGTTTACTGTTGGAAATAGAACGGCGTTTATTATTTATGTGCGTGTACATTTATTTTATTCACCACCAGAAAATAAAGTATTTTTCAAGCAAATCATTGCTGATAGTTTATAAAAATTCAATAGTTACCTCAAAAAGAGATGAGATCATAAAATGCAGTTGGATGATGTATAAGAAATATTAACAAATAATTCCTACATGATTTCACACATTGATGGTTTCTTACATGGAATGGTGCATCCAGTTCACTAACATTTCCCAGAAGTGAGGCAGAGGAAGTATAAAAATAATGATTAAAGGGTTTACACCTCAAATTTCCTGGAATCATTCTAGATGAGATGTTTTGCAATATACATGATTTTCAAATACACGTTTCTGAAGATCTAAAACAAAATCTGTTGTGGGGAAGAGGGGATAGCTCAGTGGTAGAGCATGTGCTTAGCATGCACAGGGTCCTGGGTTCAATCCCCAGTAAGTCTAGCTGAAAAAAAAAGAAAAAAGATTTACATAAATAAAAAAATAAACCTAATTCCCCCCTCCAAAAAAAGCTTAAAAAAATCTATCATTGTATGTAATTATTTTAAAGTTTCTACCTGGAAATAAAATAAATTAATCATTGTCTAAGAGTTATATACACTAAATATATTTGATAATCACTTCTGTAAAATATTTTAGGTCTCATAATTTAACAATTTAACTGAATACACCTGAACATTTAAAGATTTTTTTATAAACATACAAGCAGTATGCCCTGTGACAGTAGTATGTTTTGCCTATTTTAGAGGTGCCATCAAATCAGCCATTTACTTAGAGTCATGCCCAACTGTCTAGTAAAGTCATTTCTGTGGGTGTATTTTGAAAAGCAAGATTCTGTTTTATTGTTGTAATAAATAGCATTTTGGTGCTTAACGAGGTATCTAATCATGGCAATGGAACCAGGAAATCATTTGAAGGAAAGAATATCAATTAACCTTTTAAATTTTAATGATGGATTCCTCAGATTTCTAATATTTTTAATATGTATTTATTTATTGTAAGTATTTCTTAATATTAATTTTTCTCAAAATTTATTTTACTGAACTATTTCCTGGTATGTATAGCTGTCATTCTTGAGTTATTTCTTTGGAAATTGTCTTTTATTTGCTTATTCTATTCCTGTTTGGTTCTTCGGGAAAATAAAATTAGTATATTTATAATTATATACATATATATATTTATACAAACAGTAAAAAGTATTTCTTAACCAAAGTCCTTCAGAATTTGAACTGATGGTATTAATATTTTAGCATTCTTGTTAAGCTTTAAAATTAAAACTTTCTTCTTTGTAATAATGCATGCTAGTTCTAGAAATGTCTTGGATAATACAGATTGCAAAAGATAATATAGTCTTTTCCCCGATCAGCTGTATGTTTTCATAAAGCACCTGACTCAACAAATAGTTGATGAGGTACATAATACAATTTTTAAGTTTAATTACATTTCAAGTAGCATTTTTTTAAAAAAAAACTCAGTAAACAGAAGGATATCAAAATGACTGATAATCAGGGCTCCTCTACACTGTCTAAATATCTCTAAACTATCTAAAGCACATAAAAAATTTTACATTCAAATAATTGTGCCAACTCTGTTTCCATTAAGTGTAAAAATAAATGAACAAATTTGGTGATTTATACTCCTATTAATGTGAACCTAGAATGCATTAAATATAATAACCTTATTTCAGAAAATATCTGGTTGCTTCGTGACAAAATTTGTCTATACCACCATAATCCAGCCAGATAATAGAATCTTTCCTCTGCCAACAGGTTATGCATTCAATATTCTTACTTGCTAGGCAATGACAAATGAAATACCGCTTTAAATGTCCAGTTGCATGATTTAGAAAACGTATTTTCTCTTTGGAGAAATAATATCAACAAGTCATTGTTAAGAGTAATGAATTATTTGGGAAATTAATATAAAAATTGGGTCTCAAGTGTAGCTTAATATTTCAATTAAGATAAATAATCTTACATATCTGAATGGATGAGGACATGGTTAGTGGGTTTTCTTGGGTCTGAGAATACCAGAGACTATTTCTTACTTAATTTTGTAATTTTAAGTACTTAATACAATAAGTAATTAATAAATGTTTACTGACAAAGATTTAGCATTGTTTTAGGGCATTAAGCTTTATTTTAGGGCAGTGAGATTTAAGTTCTAAATAAAGCAACATTTCGATTATTTTAATAATGACCTGAAATATTTATCAATAGTAAACTTTGTTGACAAAAGAAATGTTGACCACCATAATAATAATAACTAACTTTTAAGTACTTCACTAAGAATTTAATTTTTCCCCATTGAAATATTCACCAAGAAAGTTAAAGAAAAGGTTTTAGACATCTAGAAATTCATGTTTTAGAGAAGCAATTCTTTGCATGATATGTATTTATAGAATAAATATTGAACCCCAGCTATGTGCAAAGCAAAAGGTAATTTTAAGACTCATAAGTCATACTTCCTTCCCATAGAAATTTATACTCTAATAGGAGAATCTAATAATTAAAAGTCCATTATTGATGCAAAGCAAAACAGAAGTTAAGGAAGACGGAGGCCATGTATGATTGGTTGGTTAGTTCATGGAGGTGGTGCCCTTGGCATTGGACTTGAAGAGGGGCTTTATTGTAGGCATGGTTAGAAGAATAAGTGTTCCAAGTGGAGGAGAATAAGAGGCAGAGTGCATTAGCTTGACCATTTCCATGACAAAAACTAGTGCCGGTTGTCCATAGAGTAAAGGTAGGGGATGACTTTGAGAGTTTCTTGAGAAGCAGTAGTGGGCTTCTGTGGAAATTCAAAGGAAAGTCAGCTAACAATGTGAACTTAACACTTCCATTGCATCATAGATTGCAGTAATAAATGTTATCAACTAATCTGATATTCTGCTTGTCTATACGTTGAAGGATAAACACAGGGTAAAATAACAAATGGATATGTGTGTGTTTTAACTTTAGGATGCCTTCAATGTCACGTTATTTTAACCCTTGATTTCCAGACTAAAATTGTTCCTAACTGACAACTGACTTCCAAGAGTCAGTTTTCAAGTATGTATGTTTCTTAATGATCTACTTAGAATATTCCTGGATGCGGGAAGAAAAGACAAGACACAGAACTATGCTTAAAGCAACAGATTTTCAAAAACCTTTCTTTCATGGGACTTTGATTGTATCTCACTTTCAGAAACTACTGCTTTGCGTCAAGAAGAGCAGTGAAAGAGGGCATGTGAGAAAATGTACCTAAACACAGAAGTCATGAGTTTTAGACATGAACACAGTTATTTACCTACCACTTCATTGATACCATCAACATAAAGGTTTAGGAAATAACCCTCTCTTCATAAGCCATGTACCATATGCACATACACAATATTACGCTGGACATTACTTTGTTTGATTTCATAACTTGCTTTCCATTGCTTTCACCAAGGCAGATCATCTTTTTATTTGGCTATGCCATTTTTCTCGTGTAACTAATGTAGTATATGATCTTTGCCAACTCAAAATCACTCAAATGTGAATCAGTAACCATGAAGAACTTCTATTATTCAGAAGAGCATAACATGCTAAAGGTTACCACAATCCACAGTCACCAAGTAAGAGAAGAAGTGTAAAGATAATAGCTTGGTGTTTCTTCTAAGTTTGGATGGTCCATTTGACCTTCATTTTCATTAGAAGTCAAGGAGATAATCTCATCTTGAAAGAGAACACCAATATTTTGGAAGTATTACATTGTGAGATATGAGTGGAACCATAACATGTATTGTTAACTCTTACCATTGACAACAACCCTTTGACAAACAGGATTTTTTTTCCCCCAAATATTTGGCACATAAACATTGGCAACAGAAACTCCCTTTGTTAGATAGCAGTTTACATGTTCCACTTACAAGTTAGGACACTTTTAGGTCTGAAACAATAGGTCTAGAACATTTAAAAAAATACCACCATAGTGTTGTTTTTCCATCGGAGAAAAAGAAATAAATTGTTAGTATTAGTCTTCGATCTTATCGGCAATTTAGTTATATCAAGGCCTCATATTAGTCTTAACTCTTTGAAAGTAAGTTTTCAGATAAACTGTATGGAATACAATAATCAAAAATTTCATTTTAAACTTCCGGTTGTGTAAAAATATATATAATTAAGGCCACTGATGATTGAAGAATTTCTTAAATACTGTGACCCATGATAAGGGATCAGCACTAACACTCATATAACATTGATTACTGATAAGTGGAGGTGACGACAGTGAGGAATAATGAAATTTAATTTGTAATATACATACGTTTGAGAGTTTTCAATCACATTCCAGCTAATAATATGAAACAGTTCACTGAAATATGAATGCTCATTTTAAAAAATAAGTACTTTTACTTGTGCTTAAATTTCAGAAATCATTAAAAATTAAAGATGGCACTTTTAAAATGATCTCAGCAGTGTCAATCTACATAGGCAGACTCCTACATTTCAGGATCATAGCCCCTGTACAGTCAACTATTTTTCCTCAGAAAATAAACTGACTTATGTAAACACACGCTTTGACTCAAATGCCCCAAGTGGTAGACACACACAGGTGCACAGCATAAGTGATAAGTTCAAGAGGACAAATGGTAAAGCACACTGTTAGGAAAAATCACTACTAAATTTCTTTTGCTGTTTTCAGATCCAGAAAGTTTTCAGCTATATATAGCATTTTTTAATGTTGGGTAGTGCGAAAGAGTCTAAATATAATTCTAACTAGTCACTTTCCAAAATCGTTCAATGATATGTGATTAGATACTTCTTATTAGCAGAATGAAATGTGGTTTAAGAAGCACATACCAGATGCATAAATGAATGGACTGAAAGGATGTTGGCGGTCAGGGAAAACGCGGAAGGATTTTACAAGATTAAACCAATGGGCATGTTATGAAAATTCCTGTTTCCTGCCTAGGATTTTATCTAAACTGACAAAAACAAACACACATTTAGAGTTCTCAAATTTCTCATGAGATGTTCTCCTGGGTAGAATATCTAGAAAGAATTTCTGACAGATCAATCCATCAGGGCCAGACTTTAATATTGATGAAGAAATCTGCCCAGATGGACAAAAACACGTGCTACTGTCTTCTCCTCACATGAAAGATGAGAGTTGTGCATACGGAAATACACTGCTTAATTGCACAAAGGGAGTTGTCATATTCTTGCAGGAGATGATTTAAAGCTTGATGGGAAAAGGCAAAATAATAAGCTGGTGAAATTATCCATTCCCAAATGTGGACATTATTAGTTCTAGCAACACATGTGCACTGTCATTGGAACACATTTTACCCAGCCTTCTTTGTCATGTATAAAGGACCTGGTCTTAAGGACCCAACAATGTTCTCGATGTAACAGTGAGCATCACTGATCCCTGCCCCTCAGTAACACCCTTCCCACAGCTACACTCCTGTGAGTCAGAACCAACTTCTCTATTCATTAGACTTGGGTTTTATTAAACTTGTTTTACGGTAATAGTGAAATAAACATGGAACTCTTGTAGAATTCTAAGCGCATGTATTAAAAAAAATACTTTATGTGGAATCTGTTCTCTTGTTCAACTTATTTTTCTCTCCCCATCTGTTTCTGAGATAGGCTGAGACTTTTTTCCCTTTCTTAAGAGGTATCCTTTTCAAGGATTAAATAGCAGAAACCTGGAGTCATTCTCTTTTTCAAACCTAACCTTTAAATGAGAAAACACTCTTCCATGTAGTTAGAAAAGGGATGAGGAATTCTTGGGGGACCAGGCAGGTGAGAAATGAGAATTACATCAGCCACCATTTTCTGTATAAGCTTTTGAGAACCCCAAGGGCAACTTCATCTTTAGAAAAAATAGTCCATCGAGTGAATGTTTACCTTAGGGAAGCTAGGTTACAGGATTACTCATTCCTTAAAAAAAAAAATGCTGAAAAGCTTGTAGGGGTGATTACTCTTCAGCAAAGTAGCAGCTGTTACCGCAGTCAGGATCCTACCTCTGAAAAACAACAGTTAACACTGTGGTTGTATTTTTTCTGATGTATTGCTTGAAGACGTTATCAGAGAAGAGTACACTATTTCTGTGAACCAAGCTGACTTCAAACCTGATGTGTCATTTCATTGACTGTTATTATTGTTTCTTGAAGCCTTGTTCTTGTTTATGGATTTTTTTTTTTTTGACTTGAGTTTAGAAATATTCCAAGCAGATCAGTCTAGAGAATTTAGAATTGTGAATTTGATCAGTAACTTCTAGTTCTGTGTAGGAACATATTGCATGAGACAGTGATGTAATTTGTGAGAAATGTCTACACACAAGCTTTCATATATACCTTTATTCTGTCTTTAGAATTTGGAATGATGGGAGATCATACAATTAAAAGTCAGCGACCTCGATCTGTTCATGAAAAAAGGGTCCCTCAGGAACAAGCTGATGCTGCTAAATTTATGGCACAAACTGGTAATACGTTAGTTACATTTTTCTATTTATTGTTGTTAATTTAATGAAACCACTGCATGTTTCCATAATCTTTTGCTGCACATTTGTCAGTTTTTGGAGCTGATATTTTTTTGAGCCATTTTTTTTTTCTTTGTCACCAGTTAAAGTCCATAAATGAAGTAGCTGTGAATTGAAAAGTGCACAAAAAATGTGTAAGATTTATTTTGTTTTCAGTGTGGGACATTTAGGGTTTACATATTATTATTTACTTATGTTAATTAACTACTTACAGTGTATCATTAAACTTTTAAAGAAAGTCAACAAAGTTATTTCATCAATAATTGATTAATTTAGGACTTTTCAGAATTAAATTTTTAAGTAAGACTTTAGATGATGAAATTTAATATTTAATATGTTGAGTATTTTTTTCAAATGCCATGCATCTTATAAATATTGATTGTTAAAATGTGTAGTAATAACTAGAAACTTTTTTTAGAACTTAATATTTGTTCTTTGAAAAGAGAGATTTGTTATACAAGCTGAATAATAAAAAGTTGGCAGTCTTTGATACTAAGCTCTAATATGCTCCAAATAATTAAATATCAACAAAAATGACTTTTGATTTAATTTAATTGATTTAATCCTAAATTAATTAGATTACTTCTAAATACCTCCCTTCCCAAAATATTTATATATAAACAAATAGATACATTCCTATTTTGGCTTATCATAATAAATGGGCTATAATTTCATCTCTTCAGTTTGTATGTAGTATATTCTTAGATGAAACCATGATTAAACTGTGTTATGAACATTTCTAGCTGTCACTTTTATTTCAGGAAATTGCAAACTAACAGTTTTATCTATGTCTTCAAAAAGGTTTAGACATTCCAATCTAAATGATGTGTTTTACCACAATGCAGAAGTTTCAAGTTTCAAGTACAGGACCAGCTTTTTTCCATGGCACTCAGACTGGTTTTTGATGAAATCCCCTTGAAGAATGAATATTTCTTCCTTTTGTTCCTATGTTCTTAGGATAATATTTACTCAGAACATTAGATTTGAGTCTACAACTTAAAAATGCAAATATTCTTAATGAGTTGTGCACTTGGTAATGGGTGAGTATTTAATACATTAGTTGCAAGTAGGTCAAAGAATTTTCAGAGCAGGAAAGATGTATAGAATAAATTCTACATTAAGGACATATTTTTAGCTTCTTAAAAATACATATTGCAGCCAAATCTAGAAATGAAGAAAACCTGCTTATTTGGATTGCTTTTGGTGCGCCTTCTTATTTAAGAAAAGGCAATTGACATTTTTACTATTTGATTGAACAAGTCCAAAAATGCATTACCAGGTTTGGGCAAATTTCAAACTTCTCAATGTATTTTTCTCCTTTACAAGGAGCAGAAATTCCACTACTGGCCAGAAATCAGGACGTTTGATGCTAAACAGAGGCACAGGGCGTGGGCCACTCCGTAACCTACTCCATGTGCCATTTCCTGGGGCATTTCTAAAGCTTAGAGGTGTCCTTACTTTTTGCAAAAGAGGGGCAGGCATTCGTTGACTGAAATTCCTTAAAATTAGGGTCACTTAGTAGTAAAATGGTGAACCATAGCTTTAAATTTCCAAAAATGTAGTAAAATTAGTTTATACATAAATATTATGCAGTTTGGCCAGGAGTTTTTATATAAATTCAGTTTTTGGATTTGTCTGTGACATATACCAAGAAAATGCAGACTTTTCAGCCAAAACCCTTTTTGCAAACTCAAATCACAGAGAATATGATGTTTTTGTTAGTGAGAAATTACTAATTTCTGTTTTCATTTACTCATTAATTTCTAGGCATTGTTTTGAATCTAATATACAGCGACATGTGATTTAGTAAAATAGATGAAATACTTATTAAATAGATCCATGAGGAGCTTTAAAATCATTTCTCCATATTGTTAACAATAACTCAAAAAGCTAATGAACTTCAAAATTAAAGTTCTGAAAATATTGATTGAATGGATTGATGAATTCATGGATAATACATATTTATTATTTCATTTTAAACAAAAGATAGTATAGGGAAATATAAATACACATATAATACTTACTTTAAATTTAAATTACTATGATACTGATAAAAGAATGGAAAACTCCATTATTTAAATAGTTTTTAAAATATGGAATTTGACACTAGACAATTATAAAGCTAAAAAAGGGGGGTTTTTTCCCTTAACTTTTTCTGAAATTCTACTTTCTTTAGTTGTTAAGGTAGTCTAAATAAATAGCTAAATGTCACACAGTAAAATTTTACAAAAATTAATTTTTAATTAAACTTCTATTTGTCTTTCAAACCAAGAAATGGATGTTATATATAAACAATGATAAACATTTGCTAACATTTACTTGAGGACAAAGAATAATGCACTAGAGGTAAAACTGAATAATAAAACATATATATAATATACTTTTATATTAGTCATGAGGAAAAACAAAGCAAAAGCTATCAGACCCCATAAATTAAGAATTACTTCTCAAAATGAGTAACCCAGTCTCTTCAATCAATATGATCAGTCAGCCCTGTATTTTAAAATAAGCTTTCTATAAAGTAATAGCGTGAGTGGAAATTTTTTTAGAAGAGTGATGTCTAGTAAAGTAGCATTACTTTATCAAAATAACTTGATTATTTTGGTCAGTTTGATAATTGAAAGAAGCTAATTTGGACATAAATGTACAATGCTCAAACAGCCTGGGCCAAAATGGCATTTACAGTCAAGGGAAATGAAATGGTAAGATACAGAGATTTAATATAGACATCTAAATTAAGTGCTAATATGAAGGCTTAAGACATCTTACACTTACTGATGATTTTCAACATCATAGCTATCACATGATCTAATACACATGTTTAGAAAAGTAGTCTTTTATTCCAGCTGGGGACACAGTCTACATCAGCAGTGCATAGCACGTTACTAAAAACAGAAAAATAAAATGAGAGGTGTGTTTCTAATTTCACGATTGTAACATACTAGCCACATTTTATATTACTATTTTATTTACAGCTTAAAACGCACTCTCATACATTATCGCATTTAATCCTCACAAATAGGCTGTGAGGTGGATGTATTACTCATTTTTTTGAGAGGTTCAGAGAAATGCAGTGACTTTCTCAAGGTCACAGAGCTAACATTCAGTAGCCTTCCATCAAACACGGGTCTTCTGAATTTAACTGCGATGTTTTTACAGTTTCCTTCCATGTTTTGTGTCAGGATAGAGAGTCTTAATTGTACGTTAGCTGCTGAATCCTTCTACGTGACGTGCAATGTGCCTTCTCAGCTGTAAGTTAAGAAACTGCTTTAATTTGTGCCGTCTCCCAAGACACACACACTTAAGTAGTATACTTCGTATTATACTTTAATATCTTCATATCAGTGTTTTTTTTAATCTTTCTTATAAAATATATTACCTATTTCTCACAATGCCCCAGTGTAATTGACTAGAGTGCCTTCATGCCTGCTGGAATGAGGAACTGGTGGCACTGAAATCATCTCTATTTAGTGGCAATGTCACCTGAAACTATAGATTTGAGATACAACAGGGTCATTTTGGTCGGTAGGGCAGTCTTTGAATGGCAACATTTGATCCATAGTTTGAAAGCCCATTTATGTTTTAGTCGGTTATTTCGTTTTTGATCAACAAAATGAACCATCCATTTGAGAGAGAGAAGAGAAAGAGAGTGAGTAAGGCCAGTTCTGAGCACTAATGGTCAACGTCTCGTGATCCTCGCATCACTGCCTAGCCTGGTCAGTGTCACTGTGCTGTCGCGCATTGCAAAGCACCCCCAACATTTAACTACTTGTGCAGAGACACACTTAAAAGTAGTTATTGATCCTGATGCATTGCAAAGTTTAGTTAAAACTTTTCCTGCCATGATAACAGTGTAAGGGTAAGAGAAAGACTGCTTTTGTGGAAAAACATAACTAATTGTATTCATAACCTTTACCATTTTGCTTAAGTAGATTTCACATTGCTCAAGGTTTTCTGGCTTTTAATTCATAATACACAGCCATAATATTTCTACTTCACTTAACCTCATCACAAACACAGGTTGAACTGTCACAAGAAAAATAAAATTGCATTATATTTTCCCCAAATTTAAGCTTAAGTGTTTCATTGCTAAATATATATGTGCATATATACATATATGTGTAGTTTTTTTTTAACCACTGTCATATGATTGGGTTTCTAAAAAGTAATTTTTAATATTGACAGAGTATTCTTTAGTGTAAAAGAACAAACTTTGAGGTATAGCTTTAAATATTATTCAAATGATCATCCAATAACATTTTAATGGATTACTGATAAATAAATTGGTAAAGGCAAAAAATCCTGAAATAATCAAGGGTGAAGCATAGAGGACTGCCAGGACAAACACTGATCACAACGCTGAAAAGATCCTATTTAATATGTTATCCCAGTTACCACTGTCTGTGCCCTTTTGATACATATCCAGTTATAAATGCCTTTATTGTCTACACCTCTGGGTGCATGATACAGACCAACATAAAAGCAAGTGCTTCCTAAAGGTGCTACCCAAGGTGTGGTTGAACTTGTGCTTGTCTGAGATTTAGTTGTCGTGGGCCCTCGAGGAGATAAGAAGCTTATACCAGAATGTACCTTGAACTACTTGATCAAACACGTGTTTTGTTTTATTTCAGCTGACTCTCCTCTTTTTTTTTTTTTTTTATGGAAAAAGAAATGCTCAGTGAAGAAATCAGCCAGTTGAATTACATTCTGGTCCAAACTCCTTCTGTCCTAGCATACCAATGGGTCAGCTGCCTTGAGTGGCACTGCAAATAATTTCCACATCATTTACTCACCTTTCAAAAAAAGGTGGACAAATGATGATCATATTCTATCCCTTGAATGCTACTTCAAAGGCAAATTCTAAACAGAATCTCTAAAATATAAATTGCTCCTTGATTTATATAATCGGTGATTCAAAGGTTTCAGAAACAGTCCACCAAGTGAATAAAAAGTAAAGTTTTTGAACAAGTAAGGTTAATTTAAATAGTTCCTGCCAGCAGGTAAATGGCCCAATTTTGTATCTGGAGAAAAGCAACTGCAGGTTTTCAAACCACTCTTAAAAATCTGTCCTGAACACGATGCCAGAACAGAATTAGAAGCCCATTGCCATGGTCTTAGAAATCCTTGACTTTACATCTCCATGGGGCATGACTTTAGGTAATGGCAGAACTTAAACATAGTTTCAGTGTGATGCCTACTCCAAAAAAATGAATGAATTCAGACATTCAATGACTTTCTCAGGCCTTTTTTTTTTTTTTAGTGTATTTTAGTTCCATATTAAACTAATAGAAATCATAGGGGAATTGTCCTTCATTTCAAGTAAAAATCACTACTCTCATTTCATGGGGGAAATTGTGAGCAGAATTTTTTAAAATAAATTCTCACAAAATAAATAGCTGTCATGGTTTGAAAAAGTAAGGATTGCACTAGGAATAAATTATAAATGTGTCAGTGTTCAACACAATAAAAAGAGGATGTGCCCAAACTCCCAGAGCTCTGCCTCCTGCAGCGTTAGAAAGATTACATAACAAGGGGCTGAAGAAGACCACCTCAGTATAACCCTGCTCACCCATGCCAGATGAGTTTAGCCATACATTCTGCTTCCTCTTCCATCAAAGTCCAAAGCCTTACACTGGCTTGAAAAGAGTCGTTGGAACAATCACTCTTGTTGAAGAATGCTGACTGGTCCCTTCCTGGTGCCCACAGCCCAGGATGGGTGAAGCGTAGTCTCGCTAACCAGGTTAGAGCTAACTTGGCCCTTACATCAGCGTGATGTGTGCCTCTCTGTGCATTTCTTTTGCCCTGAAAAGTTTTCTTGTACCTTTTGATGTATTGTCATATTTTTACATTTAAATGATCCTTGCATGTCATGATGTCAGCTTGGTATGATGCTTACTCGATGACTATTCAAGACAGTATTTCATGTTTATTTGTTGTCTTGCACACAGGTGAATCTGGTGTGGAAGAGTGGTCCCCGTGGAGCACATGCTCAGTTACTTGTGGTCAAGGGTCGCAGGTGCGAACCAGAACTTGTGTATCACCTTACGGGACACACTGCAGCGGCCCATTAAGAGAATCAAGGGTTTGCAATAACACTGCCCTCTGTCCAGGTAGTGTTAGCAGCAACTACAACTGTGGATGTTTTGAATTGTGTCATGCTACGCATTGGGAACGATGTGTTATTTTCCTATGAACCGGGTCTAGACATTTTAATGAGAGTGGTTATGTGTGATTGTTATTCAACTGTGAAATTTTATATGTCTGCGATCATTTCTGCGTTCAGAGCAGTCAAGAAATTCCATTGACTCCCTACCCACTGCAACTTTAAGCATGAAATTTCTGTACTAGCTGCTTATGGTGTTTAAGGTTCAAATAGCTTTCCTTATTTTAGATGGTAAAAAATGTCCAGTGGAAGGTTTGAGGAATTATGTCATTTGCTAGCATCCTGGAAATAAGATCAGTACCCATTGTTTAAGGCAGTGGTTGATACAGTTTTTAAGGCAGTCAGCTATTTCCTTTCCACTTATTTGACCCTTTGGGGGGGCAATAGTGCCCCCAGCTGAGGGCTTTCTGTTAGTTTATTTCATTCAAGTGACTGCCCTCCTCAGAGCCATCATCTGCTTTGTAAACCTTAAAGTCACTAATGGAGGAAAAAAGAAAAAAGTTCTTTCATGTTAAATGGAGCACAGCATACTAGCTTGCCCACTTAGGATCAAATTTACTATGTGACATCAGTTGATGTATTCATGAATATTACACGTGTTTCCTCCACTCAGACTGCTGACTTTCATGTAGAAATAAGCACTCAACGGATTCGAAGTCAAAGCACATAATCCTGTGAATCTCCAGGTTTCTATTTCTGTGCAGCCCTTTGGTGGGTGAGTGGTTCACTCACTGGCCATGGCAGCTGACACTGGACTTGCATTCACAGCCCTTCTGGGGGCCTCCGAAGTGAGGTGGGCACAGAGAAAGGGAGCTGGCACTGCAGCCTTTCATCTGCTAAGTCTTCTGGCAAGTTCCATTTCCAGAGGAGGCTGATTCCGCAGTGGCTAAAAGCAAGAGTACAGAGGGACAGGGACAATCTCACGTCCCCAGAAGGAAGGACAAGGGCAAGCCGCTAGAAAACAATCTGAGGGAGGAGGGTATAGCTCAGTGGTAGAGTGTGTGCTTAGCGTGCACAGAGTCCTGGGTTCAATCCCCAGCACCTCCACTGAGAAAAACAATAATAATTAGAAAAATAAACCTAATTGCCTCCCTCTCCCCAAAAGAGTTTTTTTTTTTTTTTTTTTTAAAGAAAAGAAAACAATCTGGAGGAGGCCTTGTTTAATAGGTGCAGAGTTTTGATTTGCAAGATGTGAAGGTTTTGGAGACCTGTTTCCCAACACCATGATATACTGAAGGCTACTGAATTCTGCACCTAAAATAGTTTAGATGGTAAATGTTGCATTCTATATTTTTTTATCACAATAAAAGAAGAGAGAATCAGGAAAAGAAATAAAAGAGGAAGGAAACGTTGGGCAGTCGAGGAGGGAGGATGCTGCAGTGAGGTGGGTGACCCCTTTGTCACCCACCTGGGAGGCACAAAGCAGCAGAGAAAAGACTAGAATTAAAAGATAAACAAGGTAGAAGGCTACGGGGGAGGGAAGACAATTACAGAATTAGCAGGGAAAGAGCAATGATTTCCACTGCAAACAAGAAAAATCAATGAGAGTCAGTGGGAATCAGATTAGGGGGAATGATTCATCCAACGAAAAATAAAAAGATTCAGAGGAGGGAAAAGTGCTTAAGGAAGTTGCGGATGGAGGGGAGACAATGAAAAAGATGACAAAAACAGGGGTCATAGAGCAAACAGACTCTGGTACATTGGGCAAGAGAAGGAAAACAAGAACAGTAAGGAGACGGGCATTTTAGGAATTATAAAGTTTCTAAATTTTTTAGGCAAAAGGACCTCATGAGGAAACGCCAGTGGATTCTCCATTCGGTGTGGGTTAAGTGTGTTGTCTGGACTCGTGCACGAAGCTGGCCCCTGTTTACAACATCTACATTAAGGGATTCAGAGTCCAGTGCCCTCTACTGGGCAATGAGAAAAGTTTCAAGGCAGGGGAAGCTGCCCTTGACGCACTTATCTCGGCAGCATCCTTTTGAAAGAGTCAAGATCCTTTCAATGTACGAGGATAGAATCTAATGGCAGATAGGTCCCCTAATGGGAGTCTGAGTGGGTGCTAAAGTGTTCTCCACGCTGCTCCATTCAGAACTTACTCCTCAGACACGAGTTATGAGCATTCACTTGGTTGACATATGGAAATCTCCATCCTTGTACCAGAGGCTCTCAATGGATCCCGTCAGTGGGTGCAGAGAGCATGTGTAGTGGGACCCAACTGCTCTCCCTTTTACGCCAAGTCTCATGCCCAGAAAACTGAATAATATTCAGTGATTCTAAAGTTCTTCCTCCATTTCTTAAACCTCCTACCGTTGGACCTACTGGAGAAGCACACGCTAATTACTAGTTCCTCCTCCCTTTCTCCCTTCCATACACATACAGGTTTGTCTTTCTAAATTTGGTTAAATAGTCCTGGGGATGACAAATAGGTATCTTTTCATCATTGCTATAATTCATGTTGAATTAAAGAGAATGAGAAGAGTCTTGTTGATTTCTTGTTAATTTTTCAAACATGAAGAATAATTTAACAACTCCATTATTTTAAATGTATTATAAGGATCCTGCTAGAGGAAATTGGGGTAATCTCTCAGGTGGTTATTATTTTTGTGATGAAATATTTTGTGTTCAGTAATTTGCCATGCTGGTAAATGTGTATTTTTTGGATACAGTACACAATGAAAACACTGACAGAGTGAATCTGAAACCTACAATAGGACTTTAACCAGTGTAAATTTCTTTCTTAAGTAATACTTTCTTCCCAAGAAGAAAATTATCTCAGAAATCAATAACCTACTTGTCACCCTGCAGATAATCGAGTGAACTTGGACTAATTTACGGAAATGACACAGGACAAACCGAGTATTAAAAGTCACTTTCCACAAAATATGTGGATTGATAAAATTAGAGCTTATGTTTATGTGTGCCATTAGGCTAATCAACAGTGTGATAAGTTAGTTACCTTTCACCCATTTAATTCAAACTTCAAATGAAAGGTTTTCTTAATTAAACTGCATAATAACGTATTATCTCTAATATGCATCCTAAGATACCCAGCCTTTTACAAAATTGTTGTTTTGACATTATAGTCCCTTCAAAAGACTCTTTTCACTCAGAGCAGAAAATGATCCGGATAAAAATAAAGTAAATTAGAAAAGTCGAGAGCTACATAAAATTGTGTATTTACTGTCCTGGTTTCTGACTTCCAGTTTTACGATCTCCTCCAGGGCTTCTCACTCTTGGAACTATTGACATTTTCGGATGATAAAGCTTTATTGTGGGGGCTGGCCTCAGGATTTGGGGATGTTTGACAGCATCCCTGGCCTCTGCGCATTAGATGCCAGTAGCCCCTGCCTCCCCTGAACTGTGATAATGAAAAATGTCTCCGTGTTGCCCAATGTCCCCTGGGGGGCAGCATTACTCCTGGTTGAGAACCACGGGTCTGCTCTCCATGCATTCTAACCCTTTAGAAAAAGTTTATTTAGGATAAGGAACGGTTTTAAATTTTTTTTTTTAAATATCAGTTTTCACATCTGTTTATTTCTTAAGAAAAAAAAACCTTCACAAGGAGTTATTTTATACATCCCATTTTAAATCACAAGATAATTTGTATGCTTATTTAAAAATTTGTTAGTAATATAATTTGTGCCTTGTATATTCCCCATATCAGCTCTAGATAACAGAGTAGAGATGTGATAATATAGCGTGTCTAAATAAAGAAGAAAACTATAAAAATAGATTAATCTGATTTAAATTTCTTAGTTTTATTAGGTGCATTTTTCAAATCGACTAGCTCATTTACAGATTTTCATGCTTTTCTGAAAAATAATAATTTCTATAACAATTTTCCATTGAAGTAAATATATTTCATCTTTTTCATAAATCTTATGAAGAGCATTCATTAAATTACAAGACATGTCCTATAATTTCCTACTAATACAATGGTATCTAAAATAACAATCTATTAATGATTTTATATCCTTTTCGAATGAAAAAGAGTATTTTTTGCCTTTTAACAGTGATGTGGAGGAGTCATGAAATTTCACCAGGGAATAATAAAGATTGTTAAAAAGTAGTTAGTAAGATTACTTCTCAGAGGATCCCAGCTTCATAATGTAACTAAGTCGTCAAGGTTAAACAACATGTCCTTGAGATTTTAGAGAAAAATCTGCCAATTTAGCAGCTTTATCTTCTGGGATTTTTCAGTGTATATGGAACAATGTGATTTAAGAGAAGACAAAATGAACAGACCCAGAAAGACGAATACTGTTTAGTCTATTAACACCTTATACAGAAAATAGGGGAGAAAAGTTGGTTTTTAAATGGAGAAATTTGGTGAACTAGAAATAAATGCAAAAATCGTTCAAAGGTATACATTTCATATAACAAAATACATTCATATAAGTGACTTTTAAAATATTTTGCTATAATGAATCATATATACCTATACGTAAATATAGGTAAATGCATAGTTTTTTTTTCCTTAGACTTAAATGCAGACTTACTATTTCTTTTCATACTTACGGATACAAATTGCCTTTGGTTTTCCCAAACTTAAATGGGAAATCTGTAAACATCTTAATTTCTCTCACCCTCTTTTTTTCTATATAGTATTTTAAAAATGTATTTTCCAGTAAGTTTCACAGAAACTTAAAGAATTTTTCATTGAATGTTATATGAATTTGGCTAATTTTTAAAAATCTTTGCACATATTTTTACAGCCAGTTGGGGCAGCTAAACAGTATAAATAGAAGAGAACAGACTGTTTCATAATTAAGGGTCTCACATGTGTGTTTTTAAAGTAACAGCTTGTGTGTCAGCAGATAGACACAGAAGGTTCTAGATATACTATATTTACTCGCATAACTCCTCTGAGACTTTATGTGGGCTTCTGCTTACCCCTACCAATGCTGAGGAGAAAATGAATATTTGTGTCATCTTGTATTACAAGTTTCTCCTCCCCCTACTCATGTCAGTGGGTGTTATATCAAACATCTGCTCATGAACTTCTAAGAGTAAGGCCAGAGGTCCAGCATCAGGACAGGATCTTTTGCACCAAAGAGCACATTTGGTCTGACTTCTTTTTATCTGTACTGTCCATGGAGTGCTGTTTACTTAGTGTCCCAAGTAGGAACAACTGAGATGAGTTTGATTTGATAGTACAAGGAAGGGGTCTAAACTGTCAACCCTCATGGATGGATTTTAGTTTTCAAAAGATGTCAGGATTTATTTACAGCAGTAAATGGAGAAACACAAACTGTATTAGTATTTCTGACCGAGTCTGAATTTATTGTTCTGGCGTATTTGATGTATCGGTGTCTCAATAGTTATGTATATGCTTATAAGCATAATCTTAATTAGATCATTTTTTTCTAAAATTTTAATCAATCAAGAGGATTTCCAGGGCCATCCGGTTATTGGAAAAGTTATTGGCATCTTCTGGATTCAAAGCGGCTAGGAAGAGATTTTCATATTTTAAAACTGGGGAAAGATGAGGATCTTATGCGAGTAGATACAGTTTTTGAAATTTCCCTCATATTCAAAAGACAGTGACTTTTAATATCCACATTTATAAATGGAAAAAAATACATTCATTTTCTAAAATGTGAGGCCACAAGCTGTTTAAAATATGTACCATCAGTTTTCAGATTATTTTTCATTCTCTGACACCAGAAAATGTATGAATCCTGAAACTTTGTAAATGTTGGAAGAATTAAATTGGCCCTTATCTTTTTAAGTGCAATTTTAAACTCCAGAATATCACTCTAAGTCTAGTTGATGTTACTTTTATGTAGAAATAACTCATGATTATTTTACCATGAGGGAGACAGGTGCATTTACATTAAAAAAAAAAAAAGGACATGTTTAAACTTTATGAGATAAATAACTGTTCAAATACAGAAAAAATGGCATACAATTTTCTATTATTTTAATGATTTTTGAGTTAACTCTTGTGTTTTGTGGCAAATCAGAGTAAGTTAACTAAGTTTTTAAAATATCGCCATCACTTGTCTATTTGATGAGTTTTTTTTCTTAGTGATAAAGAAAAAATAATCTTTGAGTTCACCTCTGCTTTTGTTGTTGAAGCTTCTTTGCTTTATTTCAGTCCATGGAGTCTGGGAGGAGTGGTCTCCGTGGAGTCTGTGTTCATTCACATGTGGTCGAGGCCAAAGAACGAGAACACGGTCGTGCACTCCGCCCCAGTACGGGGGAAGGCCGTGTGAAGGACCGGAGACCCATCACAAGCCTTGTAATATTGCCCTCTGCCCAGGTGAGCATGCTCTGCATTTGGTGAACTTTGCATTATTGTCCTTTGTACGTGCTGCTTAGTATTCACAGGAAATGTTAAAAAGTGCAACCGTCACTTGATTACATTGGAAAATGTGTCCTTTGGTTATTGATTCTTGGTGAAAACTGGGTCCCTTCCATGATTCCATCATACACAAAGATGTATGATAATATTTCCTTGACTGAGTACCAATCATTGCTCACCTTTATTGGATTTCTATAAATATGTACATTAATGCTTCCTGCTAAGATTTTATCTATACTTGGTTTTCCCTCCTGGGAAAAGTAGAAGTCGTCCCATAGACTTGGATTGACTGTCACATCCATACTGTAACTGGAGAGACTGATGTAGACACTGTCCTTCGGATGTTACTTTTTCACGTTCATTCAGGTACGGAGTCGGGTACCCTTCTGACCACGTATAAGCCTGATGGACACCTGCTGGGGAATCAGATTTTCTAGATTCACTGCTGGATGCGTAAAATGTTTAGATCACAAATGAAATGTAATCTCTATATGATCTTAAGGACTGTAGAGTCTGTTCTGAGAGTGCATTTAAGTTATTTAACATTTTTCTTTCCTTTAAAATGTTTCAATTCTGTTTCACCCAACTTCGATCATTTCACCCATTATTCCAGAGAGAAGTCTTCAAAATGCCATTATTTAGGTTGCTGAAACGTTCAAACGTAAAGCAAATACCTACAAAATGAAAAAGACTCATCTCCAGCTTGAATGGGCTTGCAATTTATGGGAGAAAGTAAACACAGATGACATAGAATCTCCCAGGAAAAGCAAAGGCAAGGCACATCTTAGAGGAAGAGACAGACATGAGTGGCAACGGCAAAGGGTGACAAAAATGGCAAAGACCAAAATCAATAAGCATTCATCTTCTCTTGGGGAGAGTTTCTCCCCTGCCCACGGAGTCACATATTCTGCGTACAAGCATCGTAGCTGGGATCCCGGTCATGTGCCCTGACACGTTATTCAGTTCACATTGAGTCCTGTTTGCACTCTAAATCTGCAAGTTAATTTAACTTCCCCAATCTATGTTATGAGGCAGTGATTCAAAGTTCTTCTGGGAATGTTAAGAATCTAAAACATGTGAAGACTATGAAAAACACCCAGAAAGGAAAAACAAACAAGCAAACAAAAAGACAAAAAAACACCCAAAATGTAGAGAAGCCACGGTCATCTCACAAGCTTAATTGTTCCCTTTTACTTTGAAGACAGACCCCTGGGTTCCTATACTTAGGGATATCCATTCAAATATGTAGTAGTTGTATTAATATCATCACTTTTAGAATTTTATGAATTGTATTAATTGTGAATAGAACTCATGCAATTCAATATTCAGGTATCATGAATACTGAGGAGTCAAAAATCATGATTCCTTATTTGTAGGAAAATCTTGCCCAGAAAATCTATTTAAGTTCTGTCTTATTTCTATCTCTCATTAAACACACAGATAGGCACACAGACACACACATATATATTTAGGCTCTGACTTTCCCCCAAAGATTTGAGTAAGCTTATGCAAATTTTAGAATTTTTTTTTAAGTGCCGAGGTGTGACATTTATAGGGAGTCAAATGGAGTTCACTCTTATTTGCCCGTGGAGAATGAAAAAATAGATAACACAGGAAAATAAAAAGTGATAGCTAACTATAGAATCTCTTCTAATATGTTGGTTTTTAATTAACTCTTAGCTCAGTGGATCCCCTTAAGTGTAAGGATAAAATGGCACTGGTCAGCATAATGTTATCAATCTGGGTTTTCATAGTCTACTTTCCATAAATTTTTCTAGGAGTAGAAAACTTGGATATCAGTACACAGGAACGCTAAGTTGTTAGCATTCAGATAAGAAAACTCATTTTTCTAAGTTGATGTAGTAGTTGCTTTATCAAGTCATAACCACATGGGTTTTCAAGCCAGTTGTGTTTTCCCTCTATTACACTATCATTGGAGTCACTCTAAGACCATTAAAGTCGGATGGCTGTCTTTTGTTAGGTCCTTCATTTTTGGAAGTAATGATTTTTTGTGTGGTGGGGGGACAAGAAAAACCATCTTTATTGATAAATAGATTAGAGTGAAATAAAGAGAGTGACGGTTTCTAGAGGAACGAAAAAGCAGAATCTCAGTCTCTCTCCACCCCACCTCTAGCTCTTGGCTTCTGCCTTCTTACTGGCCACTCTGGGTGATGAGGGCTTGGTGGGACCGCCAGGCCTTTTTGGGTGCTTGAGGGCCTCTGCCTTCTGGCCAGTGGTACCAGCTCCATCTTGGACTCACCACCCTTGGGAGAAGCAGGACCCTTGGCCTTCAGCCCCTCCCTGACCCCCTGGGCAGCAGCCTCTTTGAGGCCTTGTTCTTCATCTTCTTTCTGGTTATGGAAGAGGCACACTTCCCCCCCTGGGGGCCACAGGTTTTGAACTCTGACTCCCAGCCTTTTTTTTCCTGCGGACCTCGGCATCTTGGAGGCTTTTTCTGCCTTTGACCTTTGACTTCCTGCCCGGCTCACTGGCACCGGGAGGGGCCTGAGTGGTCTTGTCTGATGAGGAGTCCACGGGGCATGCCGGGGGCCAGGGCCTGCTTCTGCAGGTGCTTGAGCCGGAGGCTAGTCACCATCAGGCACTTCTGCAGGTCGTAAGTCTGGCCTAGCTCATCTCTTCTCATAAGTAAGCATTACAGGTTTGCCTTGAATACCGAATACATTTATCTGTTATTTCCGACCTCTGTTATTTCTGACCTCTGTTATTTACATTCTTAGTTGCATCATAAAACATATAAAATTCTTACCCTTTTGTATCCCAATTTCCTTACTATCTAGAAGGGAATTCTAATTGCTATGATAAAAAATATGTTTTACACTCTGCTCAAAGTTGTGGCATTATGTTTTAAAAATATGTAAGATTTATTTGGTACAAACATTTGGAGATTCTTAGATATTAGAAGAATTAGAATTAGGACTAATTCTCTTATAAGCTAATCTCAGGCACCTTCACTGAATACAAAAGCACTATCAAGTATCAACCAGATGTAAGACATTACTGAGAAGAATATATGGTCCCTGATGTCAGGAAATTTGCAAACTCCTCAGAGGATTTAGAAGCAAGCGTGTGAGAAATTGAGTGCAATTCTGAAAGATGTATATAAACTCTAGGCTCAATGAAAGGTGGTAATTTGACTTTAAGGGGTCTCAGCCTACATTTCTTGGAGCCCTTCTACCTGAGATCCCTAGGGCACTCTGCTAAGGGTGAGAACTGTAGTAGGAGGCATGTCAGTGATGAATAAAGTAGGTCAAGACCTGCACTTGGTTCCCCTTGGTTAGGCTGATTGTGAAATAGACCAAAAGAGGGCAGAAGAAACATTCAGAACAATAAATTGGCTCTCTGCTCACCACCTGTGCAAGATTTGCCCACGTGGGTTGTGGTAATGGGCAGTGACGTTTTTGTGCGAGTTCAGGTCTGAACCGCATCGCAGCATCCTGCTTTTAATAGATGCAGGTCATCACTATAATGAAGCGGGTGCTATGTGGGCATGATGCGAACTGTTCACATCAAATAATGAAATGTGTTTATTTGTGAAAATGTTGCTGTCTACTTTTAAGTAGATGATATCCTCGTTTTTTTCTTCTTTTTTTAAATTTGAAGTATAGGTGATTTACAGTGGTGTGTTAGTTTTAGGTGTACAGCATAGTGATTCAGTTATACATATATATGTTATTTTTCAGATTATTTTTCAGTATAGGTTATTACAAGCTATTGAATATAGTTCCCTGTGCTCTACAGTAGGACCTTGTTGTTTATCTATTTTATCTATAGTAGTTTGTATTTGCTAATCCCAAACTCACAATTTTTCCCTCCCTGCCCTTTCCCCTTTGGTAACAAGTTTGTTTTCTATGTCTGTGAGTCTGTTTCTGTTTTTTGTAAATAAGTTCCTTTGTATCATATTTTTTAGATTCCACACGTAAGTGATGTCATATGATGTTTGTTTTCTCTGTCTGACTTACTTCACTTAGTATGATAATCTCCACGTCCATCCATGTTGCTGCAAATGGCATTAGTTAATGCTTTTTTGATCTCTGAGTTGTATTCCATTGTATAAATATATTACAACTTCTTTATACAGTCATCTATTGATGGACATTTAAGTTGTTTCCATTTGGCTATTGTAAATAATGCTGTTATGAATATTGGGGTGCATGTATATTTTTGAATTATAGTTTTCTTTGGATATGTGCCCAGGAGTGGGATTGCTGGATCATATGGTAGCTCTATTTTCAGTTTTTTAAGGGACCTTCATACTGTCCTCCATGGTGGCTGCACCAAATTACATGCCCACTAACAGTGTAGGAGGGTTTCCTTTACTCCACACTTTCTCCAGCATTTATGATTCGTGAACATTTTAATGATGGCCATTCTGACCAGTGTGAGGTGATACCTCATTGTAGCTTTGATTTTCATTTCTCTGGTAATTAGCGATGTTGAGCATCTTGCCATGTGCCTATTGGCCATCTGTAGATGACATCCTGTTTTTATCCGATACTTTCCTTAGTCAATATACAAGTTTCTCCCACCTCTTTTGAGGTAAAGCTTAAACCATCTGCTCAAGATCCATAGAAAAGGAGAGGAAAGAAAGGAAAGGGTGGATCTGATAGTCCCTAGTTTGAGTTATTAGTTACTGATTTGTGTACGGTGACGTTGATTGGGGAAGATGGGCCAGATGTAAAGAATAACAAAAGGATTTCATTAGGATTCACTCTCTGGCTTATAATCATAATGGGACCCATTTTCCTTCTTTTCTCATCTACACTAATAATTGTGATATTATATGAAAGGGTGTGAGTTATGTACGTGTGTGGTCAATGGTCTTTGTCATCCGTTTCTCTTATCTCACCACACTCAGAACCTCTGGAAGTCCAGCTTATGTTTTCTCGTTTCGTTGAATTTTCATTGCAGTCACTAATTGAACATCATGTTCATAATGGCATTAATTGATATATTTGAGGACAAGGAAATGCTCTTCCATTTCCTGTTTGTTTCATGCAACTTTGTACCTGGTAGGAACCGGTGGATGTTCTTGACACGTGCATATCCAAATTTCTAATACTCATCCAAATTTTTGTAGGACATTTTCTGTGTCTACTTAATCATACACTGATGTGTTGTAGTGGAAAGATCTTGGACTTTTGCAAAAGAATGCATAGTTAAATTGCGATATCGCCTTCTCATATCTGTGCTGCTCCTCTGATCCTTTGTTTCTTCAGCTGTAGAATGAGGACCATATCGTGATGCCCACTTCCCAGGAGGACTGTGACAGGACCACACGAGATGCTATAAGGGAAAAAACATGATAAACAGCAAACGCCGTTAAGTATTAGTGTTATTATCACATCAGTGCCCTCCAGAGAGAGCCCGTCGCGATGACACTTGTGGTTGAGCAGGTTGGATTTGTTACTCCTGGTGGTGAGGAGAAATCAATAGGGAACCAGAGGGTATCTTAGTAAGAGAGTTAGGAAACATCTACAAAGGGTTGGAGCTTGTGTTGGGTAATTTCACAGAGGGTTTAAAAACGTGGGGCTTTGTTCCAGATTTGGGAGTCTCAACGGGAACAATTCTATGATTGGGCATCTTAATAACTTTTCTAGGAGGAAGGAAGAACTAGCTGTAGTTGGTAGAGAAGTGAGTCACTCAGATTAGCAGAGAGAAGAGAATGTTTGGAACACTGTGGGTTCCACTGTGACCTTGTCTTTGTGTATGAAGTGGCCTTGCTTTATCTCAGTTTTATCACGGTCTCAGAGGGACGTTGCCTGGTGTTAAAGTGCCCTGTGATGGTTTTAGGTTCAACAGGAGATAACACAGCCTGGTGATGACACGAAGGAAGCCGCCTGGATGTCCCCTTGGGGGTGACGCCTCCTCCAGGGTAATAATGATCACGTTAGGTGTTTCTGTTTTTAATGATTTTCATTTTGATCAATACTCAACTGAAGAAAAGGGACATTGTGGAATGTTTGCGTTTTCTAGGTAGGCCCTTCATTAAAATTTTATAGATCCATACCCCCATAAAAAAATTGATGTTGTGTTTCCCAAAATTAAATTATTGGGGGGAAAATAAAAGCTTACGCTTTTAGTTCAAAGCTTCAAGCTTGATAGTAACTTTCTTCATGGTATTTTACTTTAAAGTAATAATATTTTTTCCTCTGTCAGTAGCTGAAGACTGGAGGAACCAATGATTCAAGCTTGACCTCTTCGAGTTTTGACAATTCTCTTTCTGATATATAGTTATGAAGTAGCACACACGTAATATAGAGGATGGATAGGGATAAATAATGAGACATTGACAGATTGAAGACTGCAGTAAAGAACTATTGACAAATCAGTTTTCATTTATATACAAAACTATGTATAAATGAATAATTATATGATTCAGTGGTCTGGAATTCACAAGACGCGGATCAAGCTTTGGCCCTACTCCTTAATCACAAGTGTGTTCTCATGCAACGTCCTCCTCTCCTGCATTCCTTGGTTCTTTCATTCTTAAAATAAGGCCAATATATATATATATAGTTATTGAAGTACAGTTAGCTTACAATGTTGTGTCAATGTGTGGTGTACAGCATAATAGCTGAGTCGTACATACACGTAAATGTATTCCTTTTCATATTCTTTAGCGTTAGAGGTTACTTAAAACGGGGGCTGGTGCCAGGAGAATCAACCCAATGATTGGACGGTTGGAAGTTTCTTTTCTTTTTTTTTAAATTTTATTTTGTTTTATTTTAGTGGGGAGGTAATTAGATTTATTTATTCATTTGTTTTAGTGGAGATGCTGGGGATTGAACGCAGGACCTCGTGCATGCTAAGCACGTGCTCTACTGCTGAGCTATACCCTCGCAACGCGGGCCAGCATTCATTACCCTTCTATAAAATAGGAATGATATTTGATTAAGTGGAAGAATCTTGAAAAGTATAAAACAATATAAAGTCGAAGCATATTTCTCATGGTTTATATGAGAATGTCATTTTAAAAGAAAGGGATCTGGACAGAAATAGGGGATATAAAGTCAGGATATTACGGTGGTTTTTGAGCTTTGTTTCTTCTGGACAGCCTTAATCAGAAACTCAGAGGGGTTCTTCAGTCAGGATGGCACTGGGAGAAGGATGTGCATAAGGACCTGTGTCAGTCTGTGGGGCTGAGCCCTGTCACACTGGTCAGTCCTGCATTTGAGAAATGCATTCTTGTCAATCCAGAACCTTTCTAGAGACATTCTGTTAGGTTGTAGTTTCCAGATAAATTTTCAAACTCCCACAGACCCGAAGAAGAAGGAAAAAATCACCCAACAGCAGGTCCAGAGGAACACAGCTGGACCGGACATCTGTTACCTGTAGCAAGAGGCTTCAGTCTCTGTGGAGCTGGTATTTTGATCTGTCAGCCTCTGTGAGGGGCGACCTCCCCACAGTCCCTCTGCAGGGAGCCGTTCTGGTGAGCACAGTGGGAGGGAAGGTGCTGAGAATTGTCCCACACTGGGTCAGAGGTCCCTGATCATCCCAGCATGAGGGTGTTATCATTTGAAACCCAAATGCTGCCTCATTAACCTGGTCTTTAAGTAATTTGCATTTTAACATCTTAACATTCTAGTCTGTTGTATGGCAATTGTATTCATTTGTGTCATTTCAGATTTTTAGCATTCTTCTGGTGATCTTTCAGTGCTTAGCTTATGAGGTTTTGTTTTGTTTTGTTTTGTTTTGTTTTTTAGTTAACTGTCTCTTTATTAATCCTGGCTTGCTTTCTTTTACTATTTAACATATTTTTTCTCACTTAAACTTGGTCTTACTTACTTACCAGCTTTTTTTTTTTTAAATATTCTTTGCCTTACCATGATAACTTACTTCTATTGTTAATTCTAATTTTTTAAAATGGTATTTCATTTTGAGTTTTCCTCTATTGTAATTTATTTAAAAATAGCAAATAGGAAACATAAGTTTTGGCTCTTTTACATTTCAGTCCTGTATCCCAAAGGGACCTTTCCAATTCCTTGAGTAACTCCCAATTCAATAAAAATCAGAACTCAAGAACTTTACCAGCACTAAATCAGACAGCCTCAAATCCAGGGACCAGAACCCCTCCCAACAGGCAGGTTAATCAATGGTAATCAACCCAGCAGAGCTGCTGAAATGATGGTTTTAGTATTCAAAATATTTGTGACTTTATAGATGAGTACATACGTCATTGTTATCCAGCCTGTTCTATATTGTCGCCAGTTATTGGTCAAGGTGTGAAAATAGACTGAAACATAGCCTTTTCATTAAAATACACAGTAGAAATGAATTTGGCCCCTGTACGTGGGAGACTGGGTTTCCTTTGAGGCAAACACAATTGCAGAAGGAAGTGTATATAACAAAGTAAACCCTAGGAATCTAACAATGTAGCCTTTGCAGTTTTAATTCTTCTGAGTCCAGACAATCTGGTAAATGTCATATGACTGAAGCAAAACATTAAGTGTCCCCAGTGTGACACTGTTGTATAAGGTAGCATGTTATGTGACAGTAAGCCAGGCTGATCCCAGTATCCTCCCATCTTCAAAACACAGCCTGAACTTCTCTCTTCTTAATCACCTTTGTGGGATGGTTCATAAAGTAGTAGGCTTTGGGATTTTTAAATTGAAAAATAACACTTCAAAAATTTTCAACTGCAAATGCCTGTGATCAAATGAAGAGGAAGTTGCAAAGCCTGAGAAATGGCTGATTCTTAAACCGGTTGCATATCATGGAGGGAACTCTGTCCTCCAATGCGATGATTTCCAGATGGTGTTCCATGAAAGGGATAAAGGGAAAGAAGGGAGGGAGGACTGCCTTTCAAAGAAACTTGGGAGGTACAGTTTTCAGCAAAGTCTATTCAAGGCAGTAACTCCCTGCATTTCTGTCCATAAATGCATCACAAATTCAATGTGTTCAATGTAGACATTTTGATTTGGGGGCTCTATATCCACCTACCTGTTTGAAACCTACTCTAACCCAGTTCTGTAAAATGTTCCACCATTTACCTCTGTCTGAGCTACCATAGTGTCCCCTGACATCTCTCATACCCATTCTCACCCCTAGGCAATCCATTCTGCACACAACAGCACAATTATGGGTTAAAATGTGATTTATATCCCGTCTCTTCCCTGCTTTAAAATCCTCTTGTAGCTTCTCAGCCTTTTGGTCACGTGGTGGCAGGGTCTTCCAGGATCTGGCTTTTGCTCACCCTCTGAACCCACCTCCTGCCTGGCCCTGCTTCGTGAGCCCTCAAGCCCCAGGCTGGTGTCTGTATTCCAATAGATGAAGCATCCTTGACCTCAAGACTGCCCTTGGGTAGAGCCTTCCACAGATCTTCATGTTTCTGGCTCCTTCTAGTGACTGGGGACTCAGCTTCCCTGTGGTTATGTTAGAGCAGGCAGATTGCTAGATATGAGCAGAGAAAGGGGGAGGGGGACACAGGCCAAATGGCAGGAATTGGGAAAAAATAAAGAGAGGGGCAAGGGGCCAAACGCAGGAAACCATACATCATGTGAACACCAGAGGTCCATGGGTAGACAAAGAAAAGCAGAAACCTCTGGGCTAATAAGAAATCACACATTTTGGGGTGACAAGTGCCCTGGAGGCTGACAAAGAAAAGTGGGGAAAGGCAGGACTCTCTAGTGTCGGAATAGAACCTTTTGCTCATTATGCCCTCATTGCAGTTAAATCAGCCTTGCAGATTAGAAGTCCCCGTCATGCACCAACGTCATGACACTTCCGATCCAGGCCAAATAAGGACGAAGGTCCCTCCTCCCCTCAGGAAGGTGGAACTGGGATGAAAATCAAGAATAGGACCCCAGACCCCTCCCTCCCCAATGAATATTCTGCCCATTCATTTTTATACCCCGTGTAACCAGCTTGCCAGAGAAACTCAGGGCAGCCGCTCACCTGAGCCTGCCCGCCTCCCCTTGAGAGTGCACTGTCCATCCCTTAATAAATCTTCACTTTACTTTCTTGACCTCCATGTCTCATTGCTGAATTCTTTCTGCGATGAGACAAGAAACTAGTCTCTGGGAACAATTACACTGTCTTCTTAACACTTCCAACTGACACTCCCTTGTTTCCGCTGGTCCCCACCCCAGCCCCAGCCCACCTGCCCCAGGAGCGCAGAGCTTGGCGGGTGGGGAGGGGGCTGGACTTTCTGTGACTCTTTCCTCAGGAGAGCATCAGGAGGCTCCAAGACCAGCTTTGGAGTGTTTTTACATTTTCTCAAATCTTCGAGAACACTCTTCTGACAGAATGACAAGATGTTCGTTGGTGTTCAATAGGAAAGTTCTAGAAAGAAAGCTTTGAGGTGTTTTCAGATTTATGGGTTTTCAGTGCATCTGGGGGTCTATGAGTGTGGGAGGACCTCCAGACTCACCCAGGTGGGAAGGAGACCTCACTGCAGCTGCGGGAGAAGCAGCTTCAGTAAACTTAGAATTCCCAGTTAAGCATCAGACAAGAGGAAAAAAAGCGGTCTCTTCACATCTTGTAGTGCCTAGATAAGTGGTTATGAGAGACAAATATTTGGTGAATCCTATCATAGCTGTTTTTTTTTTTAATATCTCAATATTTATCCCTGAAATAGAATTAGCACATATCTGACTTGGAAATGTTTAAATGTCCAAAACAGAACTCTTAATTTCCACCTCTCAAAGCTATCCACTTTTTCCCATCCGGTAAAAATGACACTACCATTTCCTGACAGATCTTGGGGCTAATAGCCCTAAAAAGAACATAACTAATGAATGCTTTTTGTTTAGTAATTCTAGGATGACAAACTGAAGAAAAAAAAAAAAACTAAAATAAAACATTGTCCCACATTTGGCACTAAAAGAAATTCTTTCACGTACATATAGTGTCCGTTGTCTAGTCCTTTAAATTAAATTCACATACCCCTCTCTTTCTAGCTTCCATTTTCCCAGTGGAAATGGAATTGTGACCTACCACACTATGTAACACATTAAAGGAGCGTTGGGTTTCTCCTCTTTTTTAAAATATTCGATCAGTTACTTTGTCAGTTCTTTCATGATGGTGCAGTGAATGTTCAGCAAAAGACACTTCCAGTTCTCGGTGTAAAATAAACATCAAAAATGCCTGCTTGCTCCTTCTTCGATTTCATTGTTACTGATATTCTGTAACTAACTTTATCAATAAAACTGTTCGTGTCTAAAACATATGTTTTATTGATGTTTATGGTGGTGTTGAACCACAAAAATTCCCTCAAATATCTAATTTAACTCATGCTTGAACTTCAGCCCAAACATCAAATGTGTACGTTGGCAGAAAGAACCGAACTGACCGCACAAATGTAAGAATTTGAAAAGTTTAATTTTTTTAACCAGTGGTAACACAGTCTTCTTTCAGGAAAAGCCTAATGAGCAAAACACAAATGCTCTTATTTTTCCTAATCTCTCTTCAGCAAAGTCTTCTCTTTCCTCATCCTCAACTCAGCCCCCTGCCTGATTACCTTCTCTCTGATTCCACCTTCGATTCTCCCATTCCTGACATCTTCTTAGCTGGAGAGACATCCTTTCTTCTTTGCCAGTTGAGTGTTTAACTATTACATTCATCAAAAAAACCAAAAACAAACAAAAAAAACCCTCAAGCCAGAATTCTTAAGGACATCACATATTACATTATTCTAGTCACCTTGCCCTGCACCGGATCGCATCACTTAATTCATCTGTTTTATGTGTTGCTTTCTGAATGTTCTCAATAATTTGAATACCTGCACATTCTTTTGCCAAATAGGTGGTAAGGTAGAAGCATGAATCTGATTTTTGTTTTAAACTCTTCTCCTCAGAATGCTTTAGGAGAGTGAGAGTTCATAATGTGAGCTCCATCAGTGTTATCTTTGCAAAGCAAAATTCTGAAGTGAAAAACACACATCTTGAAAGCCACCGTAGGGAGGAAATGGCTACTTTATAACATCTTACTGATTCACTAGACTTCTCTTTTTTTTTTCCGGCAAATGGATTACATAGCCAATAAGACTGTGTCATGTATTTTTAATAAAGTGAGATGCTAAAATTACATGAACAGGATAATTAAATTGGCATTTTGTGATTTTTTCATCTCACAAGGGGTTTATTAAAACCCTCTATTTTAATACCTACCTGCATGACCTGAAATTAGGTGGAAGGTACTGACTCCTGTTCTGCCAGGCTTTCTCGTTTTGGGGGGTGGGTTTGCAAGCAACGTTAGTTTCTGTTGGTGCTTCGGATTTTAGCAAACTCTCTTTCACTGTAATGAAATGGACCAAGAGCCTTGGAATGATATTGGGAAAATAGACAATCATATATATGCTGGTGTGTTCATAACATTTACCTGCTATTTTATGTCTTCTAAATGAGGTAAATATTTTTGACTGATTTCTTTGCTCACTGGGGTTTGGTGGCTTATGGTCTTATACTTTTGGGAATGCTGTCTCCTTTGTTGAAATTATCCAAATCTTACCATATTAGTCCAACATAATTACCCCCCAAGTAGATGTGATCTGTCCTCTGAAAGTCGTCATTGCTATGTTGAGATGTTTTTGCTCTTAATTTTTTAGTTACTTATTTGTGTGGGTAGAGTAATTCTTCTACTGTTATAAGATTTTCAGTGTTGGGATTCAAATTCTTCTATTTATGTTTCTCATAACACCTATCACAGTGTCTGATGACTTACAGATTCTCAAAAGTCACTTAAATGAGCGAATAACGAAATGCATCTCAGTTTGAACTCCCAAAGACAAGTTCAATTGTCTATATTCCATCCCAGTCACAGGACACCGGGGCGGCATCTTGATCATCTCTCCATGCAAGGTCCTTCCCACGGAGCCCTGATCTTCCCAGGACGCCCCGTCGGTACTGTCTCATCAGCCCAGCTCAGACCCTCCCTACCCTCTCCTGTGATTCTGTCTCTGCCCTGCACTAGATATGATCACAGAATCCCATTCAGATCCTTCAATGGCTTCTTAGTGAGCTGAGAAAATAGCCAACGTCCCTAACATAGTTGACCAAAAGTTGGCAACATCTGTCTGGCTTCTGTCTTTTCCCTGACATCCTCTGCTCTAGTTCTTTACCTGGTTCTCTGGGTTCCACTCACACTGTCCTCCATTCAGTTCCTGCAAGTGTTCTTCCGCTCCGGGCCTTTGTTGTGTCTTTACGGGACATGCCCCAACCTGAGGTGTTTCCCATTATCCTTCTAGCTAACCTGAAACCTCACTTTGTCAAGGAAGACGCCACAGACCCTGCAAGTCCTTATCTCACAGTATCTTGAAATCATCCTCTGCAGTGATGCAATGTAATGAATGTTTTTGGCGTCTAATTAATTTTTTAACTCATTCTAGGAATTTCTTTTCTAAACTACTGTCTCTGTGAGTTACGGGTCATTATTTATTGTGTTCACTGTTCCCTGGGGAACAGGGTATCTCTGGGATGAAGGTCTTGGATTTTCAAGTGGTCAACAAATATTTTTAAAGAAATAAGTACATAGAAAGAGAAAATAATGCATAAAAGATAAAGAAGTGAAAAATAAGGTAATAGTAGTTTAGGGAGTAACAAAATCTAATGCCAGTGTGACCTCCTTTGCATTCATTCAAAGTCTCTGGGTCAGGACACATTGTCAAGGTTAGTTTTACTTGGTGCGAGCACACCGCAGAGATATTGTGGGTTTGGTTCCAGACCCCCCAGTAAAGCGAATAAAGTGAGTCACATCAAGTTTGTGGTTTCCCAGTGCATAGAAGAGTTACGTTTACACTACACTGTAGTCTGTTATGTGTGCAATAGCATTATGTCTAAAAAAACAATGCCCATGCCTTAATTTAAAAATATTTTATTGCTACAAAATGCTAACCATCATCTGAGCTTTCAGTAAGTTGTAATCTTTTTGCTGGTGGAGGGTCTTGCTTCTGTGTTGATGTCTGCTGCCTGACCAGGGGGGTGGTGGCTGATGGTTGGGGTGACCATGGCTGACGGTTGGGGTGGCCATGGCAGTTTCTTAAAGTGAGACAGCAATGAAGCCTGCCTCATAGAGTGACTATTTTACAGATGGTTTCTGTGTAGCATACGGCACTGTTGGATAGCATTTTACCCACAGTAGAACTTCTTTCAGAGCTGAAGTCTGTCCTCTCGAACTCTGCCACTGCTTTATCGACTATGTTTATGCAGTATTCTAAACCTTTTGTTGTCATTTCAACAGTCTTCACAACAGCTTCACCAGGAGTGGGTTCCAACCATTTTCTTTGCTCACCCACAAGAGCAACTCCTCCTCCATTCAAGTTTTATGAGATTACAGTGATTCAGCCCCATCTTCAGGCTCCACTTCTGAGTCTAGTTCTCTTGCTATTTCTACCACATCTGCAGTCCTTCCTCCACTGAAGTCTTGAACCCTCCAAGTCACCCATGAAGATTGAAATCAGCTGGTTCTAACCTCTTCTTAATGGTGGTGTTTGGACCTCTTCCCATGAATCACAAACATCATTAATGGTATCTTTCCAGAAGGTTTTCTATTGACTGCCCAGGTCCATCAGAAGAGTCCTTCTCTCTGGAAGCTGCAGCCTTAGGAAATGTATTTCTTAAATCATAAGACTTGAAAGTCAAAATGACTCCTTGATCCATGGGCTGCAGAGTGGATGTTGTGTTGGCAGACATGAAAATGACATGAATCTCACTGTCCATCTCCATCAGAGCTCTTGGGTGACCAGGTACATGGTCAATGAGCAGTAATATTTTGAAAGGAATCTTCTTTTCTGAGAGTACATGGTTTAAAATATTCAGAAAACCACGTTGTAAACAGATGTGCTGCCACCCAGGCTTTCTTGTTCCGTTTATAGAGCACAAACAGAGTCAATTTAACACAATTCTCAAGGGCCCTAGGATTTTCAGAATGGTAAATGAGCACTGGCTTCAACTTGAAGTCACCAGCTGCATTCACCCCTAACGAGAGAATCAGCCTGTCCCGTGAAGCTCTGTAGCCAGGCACTGACTTCCCCTCCCTAGCTATGAAAGTCCTAGGTGGCATCTTCTTCTAATACAAGGCTGTTCCGTCTGCGTGAAAATCTGCTGTTTCGAGTGGCCACCTTCATGAATGATCTGAGCTCGATCTCCTGGAGAACTTGCTGCAGCTTCTGCATCGTCACTTTCCACTGCATCCTGCACTTTTATGTTCCAGAGACGACTTCTTTCTAGGAAACTCATGAACCAGCCTCTGGTAGCTTCAGAATTTTCTTTTGCAGCTTCCTCACCTTTCTCAGTCTTCACAGAATTGAACAGAGTCAGGGCCTGGCTCTGGATTAGACTTCGGCTTAAGGGAATGTTGTGGCTGGTTCGATCTTCTCCCCAGACCCAAACCCTAACCCAGCCCTGCTCCGAGTGCAGGGGGCCGTGGGCAGAAAGCAGAGAGCGTTACAGCTCAGCAATAAGGCTGCTTCACTTCCTTATCATTTGCGTGTCCACTAGGGTAGCGCTTTTAATTTCCTTCAAGGACTCTTCCACTGCATCACAGCTTGGCTAATCGGCACAAGAAAGGCCAAGCTTTTGGCCTGTCTTGGCTTTTGACATGCCTTCGTCTCTAAGCTTAATCACTTCTGGCTTTCAGTTTTAAGTGAGAGACACGTGCCTCTAGCTTTAGAACACTCAGAGGCCACTGTAGGCTTATCAATTGGCCTAATTTCATTCTTGTTGTGCCTTAGGGAAGGGGGAGGCCTGAGCAGAGGGAGAGAGACGGGGGAGCAGCCCATTGGTGGAGCAGTCAGGACACACGCAGCATTTATCTGTTTAGTTCCCCGTCCAATGCCGGCATGGTTCATGGCACCCCAAGGCAAAACGTCAAAGATCACAGATCACCATAACAAACACAATCATAATGAGAACGTTTGGAATATTGCCAGAATGACCAAAATGTGACACAGAGACACAAAGTGAGCAAATGCTGTTGGGAAAAAACGGCACCAAAAGACTTGCTCCAAGCAGAGTTGCCACAGAGCTTTCGCTGCTGAAAAAAAAAAAAAAAAAAATGCAGTCTATGTGAAGTGCAGGGAACGGAAGCTTGTGCTTTGCCTGCAGCCTTGCCCCCGGTGTCTGCTCACGCCTCTCTGCTCCTGTGTTGGCAGTTGACGGCCAGTGGCAGGAGTGGAGCTCCTGGAGCCAGTGCTCTGTGACCTGCTCCAACGGGACGCAGCAGAGGAGCCGGCAGTGCACGGCAGCTGCCCACGGGGGCTCCGAGTGCAGGGGGCCGTGGGCAGAGAGCAGAGAGTGCTACAACCCTGAGTGCACAGGTGAGGCCTCATTCCTGCCTGGATTTATTTTTAAAATTATTTGTAGTTTGTCTGGGGTTTTCTGGGAGAAGGTAATTAGGTTTGTTTGTTTATTTTTTAACAGAGGTCCTCGTGCATGCTAAGTAGGCACTCTACCACTGAGCTACACCCTCCTCCCTGATTCTTATTTCTAAAGGATGCTTGCCCTTTGTATAAAGTGACCGAACCATGTCAGACGGTCATGGCATCATCAGATAATTAGACATTTCTAGTAAATGAAGCTCATTCTACTGTATGTTATATTAACAACAAAATTTGAGAGATTTTTAGATGAAATTAATTATTAGATTATATAATTAAATTGGTGACGGTTAGCACCAAACCTGTATTGTTTACAAGTAAGATTCAACATCCATTGGTAGACGCTGACAAACTCATACAAACTTCTGTTTATCAAAATGCTCTGTAATTGACCGGCAAGTCAAATGCTCATGTCCGTTTCATTCTGGGTGGGGGAGTAATCAGACCTGAAAAGACAGCAACGGTCCGAAATTTTAGAATTGCTAAAGCAGTGCGCAGTGGATGACTGCCGCTGACCGTGATGTGTGTCTTCCAGCCAATGGTCAGTGGAATCCGTGGGGTCATTGGAGTGGCTGTTCCAAGTCCTGTGACGGCGGCTGGGAGAGGCGAGTGAGGACGTGTCAGGGAGCCGCGGTGACCGGGCAGCCCTGCGAAGGGACAGGCGAGGAAGTGAGAAGATGCAGCGAGCAGCGCTGTCCAGGTGAGAGTGAACTCAGATTCTCCCCCCTGGAAATGCTTTGGTACCTGGGGAAAAACAGCTTAGAAATACTGTCATTGGCTAAAGGCAGTGTTTCATCAATTGCAATATGGCCAACAGTAAGTGACAATTCACTTGCTTCCATAAGGCATGAGGTTTCCTCCACTTGTGTGTTATGGACTATGCCTTCCAGAGTCAGAGTTTTTCAAAGTATTTGCTGCAAAATGATATTGAAAAATGTGATAATACCAAAGTAGGCATACTGAACAATAACCTGGCTAGATATTTTAAAAACTAGTGTGGGGTACTGTTTTTTTTTTCACTCCTTTTATGGAATATTTGTTTACTGAGAACACAAAATAAGTTGCCTGAGAATATTTTAGTAGAAATATGAAGATTTAAATGTGAGATAGCTTAGCAAGAAAATAAAGAGGTGGGGATGAAACTCAGAAACTTGTAAATTCTGCTGCTAATGCATCTCGATGTGTGACCTTGGACACCCCCAATTTACTTGTTCTTGCCCTGTTTCCACCATAAAAGGGAATGCCTATGAAGAACTCATTTTAAAATAACAGCATAAAGTCTTAATTCATAGTGAAAGATTGGAAATACTGCTACATTAGATGATTTCACATAAAGGCCTAGAAAAGAAGGTCAGAAACTGCCCAGATTATAAATCATGGGTTTTAAGCAATCATGTCAAACAAAGATGCCTTCCTAAGTGTGTGGACTTTCCATAAAATACTATTGACATCCTCAAGACTCAGTAAGTGAAAATTCGGATTTTTGGATATCATAGGCAAAATTTTATAAACATGCTAGAAAAGCTGATAGAATGGAACTTAAAAATTTCCCAGCTGGGTATAAAGCCCAGATCTGAATTTAGAGAATTTGAAGACCCAGCTAGCGTTGTGCGGCTGCTGGAAACTCTTTGTGGGCAAGCTCGCTGACCTCTGGCTATCGGGGTCCTAGTGGAAATACTGACCGCACCTGACTGGGGTTTCTTTTCAGTTCAGAACGCTATGGATTTCCGTCTCTATCTAACGTGACAACTTTGATTTAGAAAAACCAAGGAATTCAAAGAGATACCCGGGGTCCAAACGTCATATTTCTCCATAGGTAGACTTCTAAAGACTTTTCACAGTTCAACACTAATACCAAAATAAACTGAACTCTAAGGGTAACAATACAGCAATAGTTTTGTTTGTTTTTAGAGCTTAAAGAAAGATCTAAAGTTAGTTGTTTTTAATTCTTAAGGCCACGTGAACCCAAAATGGTAAGAAGTAACTAACATGTAGGATGCTGTTTAGAAGGAAACTGGTACAGATCAGCACTGTGAAATTTCTCCAGTGCTGTGTAAGAATTAAGATGCATGAAACAAAACTATTTATTTTGCCCAAGGATGATTTCTTGAAACACTAGGCATGATTAAATAAGACCCTTTTAATATCTGAAGTTATCTAAACTGGGCTGAGCAGGCTAAGCAAGGTTCTTAACTGGTGTTTTAAAACTGTCTTTCATCTGCATCTATGGAGGTAAGATGGTCCTGCTACAATCAGATTTATAAAGATTGCCACCTGCTGTTTGGAAAACATTTTACATCTCTGTTTACAAAAAAGATACAGCTTATCTGCTGGCTTTCATGATTTCAGGCATATTGAAAAATTACCATATAAGACTGTAAAAACTTTTTTGAGATTCTGTATATTTTGAATATTAATCTTAGTGTGTTTATATTTCTCTTTTCAATAAGATGATCTGAAATCACCTCCAAGTATATAAATAACACTTTCTAATTAAAATGAAGTATTGAATCAT
Organism: Camelus dromedarius; assembly: GCF_036321535.1. NCBI lineage: Eukaryota > Metazoa > Chordata > Mammalia > Artiodactyla > Camelidae > Camelus > Camelus dromedarius. The sequence continues at coordinate 73,859,045 of NC_087441.1, forward strand.
TGTTGAATCATTGAATCATCAGCTGTTGTCAATAAACAGTTTACAAATTAGTGCTTATGCAGGGATTAAGAAATAAATATATGTGCGAAGCTTTTGAAAATATATCCTAATCTTTTACCTTTATGCAAATCACATTAGCCATCAAATATTATATGTGGCTATTAATTTCAACTATGCCTCTGCCCCCGTAGAGTATAGAATATTTTAATCAAAAAAGTAGGGTGTTTTTAATATTCATCCTTTAACTTTTCAATGTGAAGTCATGTCATTCCCACATTATTTTATCATGAAAGCAGGATTTATAAATAACTCAGTTTTCCACAGTGGGCTTGATTTATGCACTGTTGTTCCAACTCTGCGCAGTTGCTACTCTGTGGTCGAAATATATTCCTTTTACAATTAGCAGCATAGTGTTCCTAATTTCTGCCATTACATTACTCCAAATTTACACATTGACAATATAAATTGAGAAAACTTTCACATTATCTTAGCAGGTGCGAAGGCATTTTTCTCCTTTTGTCAGTGAGAAAGCCTTAACAAATGCTTATTTTGAAACAATATTTTTTTCTAGTTTTATTTTTAGTATCACTCATTCTTAATTTTTCTTCATCTTGCTGGAAACAACTAGTATTTATGTTTACACTCCACTTAATTTGGATACAAAAACACATTAATCAGGTTTGCCAAGAGATCTGTTGTCAAGAATAAGAAATATAATATATGCACATCTTTGTTGGGATAATTAATGGAAATAATGATTAATCATCTGGATTTAATCAAAAGCTGTTGTGACATCTACTAAAAATGGAAAATGAGAAGTGGTTTCCCATCAAGATTAGGATATTCCTTTACTGGTAAATGGATCAAATGAAAGTATTAAAAATAACACTATTGACCAAAAATAAGATACTGCCCCTGCCTTTATAAGAAGAGAGAATTAGAGGTATGAAAAAAGCATATTATTTTTTAAAAATACTTCTCCTTGAGTAGTAGAGTAGCTACAGGGGAGATAAGTAAGTTGCCCAATTTTTAAACTGGTCATACTCAACAAGTAATAATTTCATTGACGTCAATCTCATTGTCCACACAGGCTTTGACGGTTAAAATAGTAGAAAGGTAATAGCTCCTCTAATTTTGTTACATTGCCACAATGTGAAAATGTACTATTTTTAATCCTTTGTTTGTTTGTTTTTCCCCAATAATGCCCTGGCTGATACCACTCAGAAAGCAGAGGTTATGGGTGGATGGACCTAAATCAGCCCAGAGTCCCTGCCCAGTTCTAGGATCCATTAACCTGTAGTCATTAGCTACTAAAGTGGGACCTGCCATTCACAGGTAGATGTCTAACTTAATTTATACATAAAGTGTCCTTCTTGGAGTCGCCATTGCTTTTTCTGCCAATGGCGAGTGAAGCCCGCAGGTTGGAAGTGTTGAGAATAACTTGTGAAGTATGGTAGCCATTCCATAAATGTGCACAGAAACAGCAACCTGGACCAGAGATGGAGAGATTATTATCAGATCTAACTCTAAATATCCATACTGAAGGAGGTCAGCAGACATGTTGTCGTCCCAAACTGGTCCTGGATGCTGCGATGCATTTGTGTTAGAGTTTGGTGCCCTGTGATCTGGTGACTGTCAGCCCTCACCCCCCACCAAGGAGAGCTGCCATTCTAGGGTGACTCTTCCTTATCTCTGCCAGGCTGCTCCCCTTCCCCACTTCTACCCTTTTAAAAATACTCTGGACTGTGCCTCTCATTAAAGTGCTGAGTTTATCACACACACACACACACACACACACACACACACACACACACACACACACACAAAGGGAATTCCCTAGGATTGCAACTTCTCTGGAGTCTCATTTGGTTTCTGAGCAATTTTCTTTTAGTGGGAAGAAAGAATCACAATGCTTGCTTCCTCTGGGTTCCTGTCTTCTCTGAGTGGCCCCCCTCATTGTCCAGAGCTGTGCTTCTCAAATTTCAGTGACCCAGAGAACCACCCAGAGAACTCGTTAAGACAGAGATTCTTGAGCCAACGCCCCTCACCACCCCCGCAAGATCCTGATTCAGGAGGTCTGGTCCCAGCCTGTGAATCTGCACTTCTCACAAGCTCCCAGGTGATGGCATGATGGTGCTGTGGATGCCCCCTTGGGTTGCACTGGCCTGGAGTCAAAATAAATAAATTAATTAAAAAGAATGGAAAACTCACCAGGAGTGGAAAACAGTCCTCCACCGCGGCGCCACTGCTGACAGTTGAGATGATCTCCCAACAAAACTGCAGAAGTTTGTTCGATACATACTTCTTCATAAACAGTAAAGGGTGGTTTCTGCAATCCATTCATTAGGAGAAAACAGACAACGCGTTTCAAGTCTCCCTAACCAGCTTGTGTTTCAACCGAAATAAGATCTCTTTACAGCCATCACTTACACAGGGCTGTCAACTAGTCGTGGACAAGGAAGAATGGTTTAGTCATTACCCAGATCTCAGCTGAACAGCCCCAGTGCCCCTGTCGGGTGGGGAGCAGGAGGAAGAGCTGGGGGTCATTGGAACCCGTTTGCTGTGAAGCTCTGCCCCCCAGAACACAGATCTAATGTAGCAGGAGTGAATTTTCACTGTCCCCCAAGGCTATACGCTACTCTAGGTGGATAACATTTGGGATGGGGGCATATCAGGGAGAAGAATGGGGTATAAGCTCTCATTAAAATGCTTTCCTCAGTTCCCATTTGGAGGAGTGTGTGTGTGTGTGTGTGTGAGAAACAATTCTGTCTCTGTTAGAGACAAACTTAACGAGTAAAGAAGTCAGACTTCCAAATTTTGTGGACCACTGTATTTTAAAGCTAAACGTAGTCCTTCTTGGAAACCCAAATACAGAAGTGTAAAATTTATATTTTTTTCTAAAGTGAAAAAAAAAAAACCCCTACTACTCTCTATGGAAATTTTCCCATCCAAGTTGGCACCTTTTTTATCTTTTTCATTCAAAACCACAAGGTGAATCACTAACAGTAGTTTTTTTAAAAAAGCTCCAATTCCATTAGATTTCTGTCCTTTTTGCAATCAGATGTTACCTGTGTACCCTCTAAGGAGTTATATTATGACCTGTTCAGTTTCAAAAGGTTAAAGCAAGTGTTTTCAGTGAATACCTGGGGAAATGGCAAGTAATGTCACACCCAGGTGACCACACCAGCCATTCATCTGAAACCAGCCAGCGAGGCCGGGGGTGGCAGTAGGTGGCACCAGGCACTGACTTCTTTATCTTCAGTGCCTTATTTGTTCTTGCTGAGTCATCTCAGATACACTCCAAACAGCAGGGCAATAAGCTAGAACTTGAAAACACCCCAGAGGGATGCTTATTCAATGTCTAAACCATCATCCGATCTTCTTGAAAAGCTGGGGTTTCCCTCCCTGGTCTGGTCTGCAGTTCGGCAACAGATCGGCTCGATGGGAGAGGGAGAATTAGAGAAGAACCACTGGGGTCTGAAACAAGCCATGCATATGCCAGATAGTACCACCTGTCTGCTATTCAAACCTGTTGCTATGGAAACAATTACTCTCAGACTTTGCCTTATCAGATTACTCATCAGATGAGACTCTGAGAAACTCTCACAGCTTCTGCCAGAGCATAAACTTGAAAAGCAATTTTTGTAAACTTAGATGACGCTACCTTGGCCAATTTAGAAATATTTGGCAACATGCTGATCATTGGCAAATTGAAATCGAAAATTTAAGAAGCACTCTAAATTTTTTTTTTTTAATACACTGCTAGATTTGAATTCTTAGGTTTTTTTTCCTTCTTTTTTTTTAATTCAAGTGTAGTCAGTTTACAATCGATGTTGTGTTCATTTCAGGTGTACAGCATAGTGATTCGGTTATACATTTGTATTTATTCCTTTTCATATACTTTCTCATTATAGGTTATTACAAGACATTGAATATACTTCTCTGTGCTACACAGTAGGACCTTGTTGTTCATCTATTTCATATATAGTAGCTTGTATTTGCAAATCTTGAACTTCCACTTTATTCCTCTCCCACTGTCCCTTTCCCCCGGGGAAGCATAAGTTTGCTTTTTATGTCTGTGAGTCTGTTTCTGTTTTGCAAATAAGTTCATGTGTGTCTTTCCCCCCTAGATTCCATGTATAAGTGATGTCACATAGTATTTTTCTTTCTCTTTATGGCTTACATCACTTAGTATGACAATCTTCAGGTCCATCCATGTTACTGCAAATGGCATTATTTTATTCTTTCTTATGGCTGAGTAGTATTCCATTGTATAAATATACCACAACTTCTTTATCCAGTCATCTGTCAGTGGACGTTTAGGTTGTTTCCATGCCTTGGCTATTGTAAATAGTGCTGCTGTGAACATTGGGGTGCAGGTGTCTTTTCAAATTAGAGTTCCCTCCAGATACATGCTCAGGAGTGGGACTGCTGGATCATATGGTAAGTCTACTTTTAGTTTTTTGAGGAATCTCTATACTGTTTTTCATAGTGGCTGCACCAAACTGCATTCCCACCAACTGTGTAGGAGGGTTCCCTTTTCTCCACATCCTCTCCAGCATTTAACATTTGTGGACTTTTTAATGATGACCATTCTGACCAGTGTGAGGTGACTGACTTCCAGAATTAGAAAACAATTTTTGCAAAATACATAAATACTTATTCTACCTCTGCAACAAATGTTTAGAGATGGTGTAACATTCTCTGCATATGGGCTAAGAGAGCTGTTTGATTGACGTCGGTCCACCACCTCCTCACTGAGTGATTTGTCTCTGCCGTGTTTTCCCCATGTTTACAGTGAGAATAATTGCACCCACTTTAAAGGTTGTAATGACAGTTATTTGAATTGAAACATTTAATGTGCTGAGAAGAGTGCCTAGTTCAGAGTGATGTGTAAAATATGCTTTCACCTTGAGGCTGATCACAGTCATTCTCTATGTAAGGAAGGCTAGTATGAAACACATTCGATAAACACCCTTCTTTTTCCCTCAGACCTTAGCAGCACCGTGAATTCTTCATGTGTGTAAGTTCCACTGCTGAGATGAGAACTATAAGCAGTGTGAACAGAGAGGTTGGATCCATCTCATTCTCCTCTGCGCTCCCTCCAGCGTAGGGGATTCCCAAAACTTAAGAATTAATGAATTGCCAGCAAGTGAAATTTGAAGTGTGGGGTCAGGCAGAGTGCATTTTTTTCTTATTTTTTTCCATTCTGCACGCAGCTCTGTAGTTTAGAATCGATTTCTCTTTAATGCTGAAATTCTCGCATAAGTGGTGAAAACTAATTTTCCACATCAAATTGATTTAAGCCCTGTATAATTTCTGCTATTTTTAAGAGACAGAAAATCAGTTTGAAGACACTGATTAACAGCTAATCACTAGGTAATTGCTACCTTGTTTTAAGGGAGCGTGCTAACTACATACTTGTGACTTCAAGTACAGTTGTGTCTTTGCAGATGGGTTTTTCCATCTTTACACTAGGACAGCAAAGTGTAGGGTCCTTAAGCTGATGAACAGAGTCTCCATTCCATTTGGCTGAGGCATAAAGAAGCAAGGACTTCAGATTGATACATAATAATCTTTTTTTTAATGTTGAGCACGGAGGGATGGCCTGAGCTAATTATATTTTCTAATTTACAAAATTCACACAGGAAGGATTAAACAGAAAAAAAGTGAACACACATCTCTATCTATAGCTTTTGTTTCTTTCCGGAGACTTGGGTAAATGCACCAACCAGCTTTTTACACCAGGATGTGCTCACATTACCTCCCACTTGAAACTATTTTTAGCATTTTCTCTCCCAAGTCTACCCTCCTCATGTGCTGTAACTCAGGGTAGAGCAAACCAGACGTTCTTCCTGGAAACCTGAGTTTCATCTCTTTTTTCTCTCTTCTCACCTCCTACACCAGCTGGAGCTGAGCCCACCCCTCCTCTTAAATAGAGTTGGAATCTGCCCACTTCCGGTGATGTCACAACCCTTCTTCTTCAATTACACCCTTTAGATAGGGTGACACAGGCCTCCTGACTTCAGTGTCGCTTTCCTTCAACCCATCCTCCAAACTGTAGGCACAGCCTTCAGATCATTATAATACATTTCCCTCATACTTCATTTTTTTTTATTAAAGTCTAGTCATTTTACAATGTTGTGTCAGTTTCCAGTGTGCAGCATCATGTTGCAGTCATAACACATACATACATATATTCCTTTTCATATTCTTTTTCATTATAGGTTACTGCAAGATATTGAATATAGTTGCCTGTGCTTTACAGCATAAACTTGTTGTTTATCTATTTTATATATAGTAGTTAGTATCTACAAATCTCGACCTCCCAGTTTATTCCTTGGCACCCCCTTTCCCCACCAGTAACCATAAGTTTGTACACTATGTCTGTGAGCTTTTTTCTGTTTTGTAGATAAGTTCATTTGTAGGGCTATCATTAAAAAGTCCACAAACAATAAATGCTGGAGAGGCTATGGAGAAAAGGGAACCCTCCTATTCTGTTGGTGGGAATGTAGTTTGGTGCAGCTACTATGGAAAACAGTATGGAGATTCCTCAAAAGACTACAAATAGACTTACATATGATCCAGCAATCCCACTCCTAGGCTTATATCCAGAAGAAACTCTAATTCGAAAAGATACATTCACCCCAATGTTCATAGCAGCCCTATTTACAATAGCCAAGACATAGAAACAAGATGGCTATTTGATAAAGTAGTGGTATATTTATACAATGGAATACCAGTCAGCCATAAAAAAATTAAATAATGCCATCAGCAGCAACATGGATGGACCTGGAGATCATCATTCTAAGTGAAGTAAGCCAGAGAAAGAAAAACACCACATGACCATAAGATATCACTTATATGTGGAATCTTAAAAAAAAAGACCCACACCCTTAAATTCAACCTCCTAGTTTAGCTCATCATTTTCACCCTTTCCTCCTCCTGCAGTTACCCACTTTCACTCATCTGCAGATTTTCCTAGCCCTTCTGAAATGTTCCTAATTTCTTGGATGCACCAGGTTTTCCTTGCCCCAAGTCTTGCCACATGTGGTCCCCGAGGCACACTTTCTCATCCTCTTTAACTAATGCCTACTGGTCCTTCACCTCTCAACCTGGACATCCTTCTGGAAGTCCTCCACTGATGGGTTCTCCCCTCAAGTTCTCCTGGAGCAGCCGAGACTTCTCAGGTCGTAATGGGAACCCTGCTGTATTATAATTTTTCTACTTACTGTGTCTCTCACCTTCTTGGAAGCTGAGAGGCCCTGACTCTTCTTGTTTGTTCTTTTTATGCACAGGATTTAACAAGGTGACTGGAACATATGGGTGTTCAGTAAATATGTGTAGAATGAGTAGGTTACATTCGTTCCACTGAGGAGGCCCCAGAAAGTGTCTCACAACGGGCCTCTATAAGCCTCAGATGGACGAAAATAAATTGGTATTTTAATATTTAGGCTGTTTTGCTTTTGGGATGGGCCTAAAGAGACCTATTTTCTGAACCAAAGTTTTTAAAGATAGAATCTTCAAAGATGTCAAATCACCTTTGATGAAATATTCAAAGCAGCTGTGGGATTTGACATGACTTCTAAAAAGCTGAAAACCCTGGACCCATTTGCAGCTCTGAATCTCTGATTCCCCTGTTGTCTCTCTTTCCGATGATTTGTGTCCTGAGTTTTGGTCTCCAAGAAGCACAGTGAACCCAAAGCTTCTCGAATTTACAGTGCAGAAACCAAAGTTCGTTGATTTTCAAAAAATCACTCTGATTATTTTTTGGTCTGGAAGTGCACCATAGTGATTGTCACTAGGTAAATGGGAATTGATACTTGAGCAGTGTGATTGGAAGAACTATTTAATCAGCTTTCTTCTTAACCAGTTAGGATGGATGAAGATCACATCACAGGATTCTGAATAGGGCCCTCTGGACTCTTACCAAGTCAGGCCCAGCCCTACAAGGTCAAGTTTTGTAAATACTTGGTACCATGGAAGCCCATTTTGGCTAATTGGGTTTTTTAAATTTTTAAATTTTTTGAATTTTTATTCCCATTTCTGAAAAATTGAAGTATAGTTGATTTACAGTGTTGTATTAGCTTCTGGTGTACAGCATAGTGATTCAGTTATACATATATTATTTTGGCTAATTGTTAAGAAAACTATAGGAGCCAAGTGCTCTCTTATTGGTCCTAAGTGAACATACTACCTACTGTAGGCCTATTTCATACATACACACACACACACACACACACACACACACACACACACACACAGAGTTCTTAGTACTTTGCTGAATCATCCTCGTTCTCTGTCCCCTTAAGAACTGGAGCAATGGGAAAATAGATCTTTTGAACGTAATTACTAGTTAACGGTATATGTGTGTCTGCAGGTGTCCACCATCATTTGCTAGACCTGAAAACGCTCTGTGCTCTGAGTGAAAAAAAACAACAGAAAAATCCCCGTCTTCATGGTGCTTACATTTTACCAGGAGGAGGCAAAAAATAAAAACTAAGCAGACTAGAGAACCGTGTAGAAGTTATAAGGTGATGGGTGTTTTGGAGAGTAGTCAGGCCGGGGAGGGGAGGGAGTGTGGAAGGCAGACAGGACGCCTCTGAGAAGGTGAGATCCCAGCAGAGCTTGAAGGCAGCGAACATCAGCCCTGCACAGGCTCAGGGGTGGGGCCCTCCTGTAGTACCGGAGAAGCCCCTAGCGGGCAGTGTAGCAGAGGGGCCGGTGGGAGCAGAGAGGGTGGGAGTGACGCCGCGTCCAGATGGAGGGGCCCTGTAACTGATGGTCTTTTAATCGCTCAATGTTGTACTTACACGAAGAGAAGAATCTTTTCCCCAAGTAGTGTACCTTTAAAACACCGAGCAGTGACCTATATCTGAGGGCTGCCAGTTACTCCTTCTGTCCTCTTGATTTGAGCCTCGTGTCAGCGGTGAGCCCCGCAAGCGCTTCTCCCTCCTGGCCCACCCGTGCCATCTAGTGGTGAACGCCTGCAATTACCAGGTTTTTTGACCACGAGAGGAAGGGGGAAAGGCTTGGGGAACAGAGCCCTCGTGAAACCACACGGGGAGATGAAGACATCCCCTGTGCGAATTGCTTCTTCATTGGCTATGTCAAGACTGCATCAGGGAAAAACAAAACAAAACAAAACCCTAAAAGCTATAGCAACAAATTTCATGAAATGCATTTCAAATTTCATCAGTGGAAACTGAAGAAAATTTGTGTCTGAGGGCGGGGAGGGATAAATTAGGGGCCAGGGATTAACAGACACGTTGCTCTATATAAAATAGATAAACAACGAGGACCTACTGCAGAGCATAGTGAACTATATTCAATACCCTGTAATAGCCTATAATGGAAAAGAATCTGAAAAGAAAAAAAATATGTCTGTATCTGTATAACTGAATCACTTTGCTGTACACTTGAAACATACATTATAAATCAACTACCCTTCAATAAAAAATATTTTTAAAAAAAGAGTTTGAAAACATTAAGAAAGTAAGAGTGAAGTGAAAGATTAACATGAAGAGTTAATGAAGACACTGAACAGAAGTTGGGCATATAGATTAAAAAGAATAATCAAGCATCATAGTAGTATTAGATTAGTTACTGTTATATCTTTATTAAAAATAGACTAATTTATACAGGATTCAACTATGTCATAAAGTAGGCATGATGTATTTTGTGAGTTTCAACATGTGTTATATTTTCCTTTTCATATTCTGCAGTTGTTTTGGTTGACATTTACAGAAACACGGTTATCATCTATTACAGTGTCGTCCCATGTGGTAGCTATTAAAATTCAAATTTACACACAGCCCTGCAGCCCAGCAGGGACTCCCTCACCACGGCCTGCCTCCCGGGCTCTGCATCCGCCCTTCACGAAGCAGGGGACGGCGCAGTGGGTGAAGCAGCCAGTCTGCTAATTCTCTGGCCAGTGAGGGAGTGGCTGCTGCATCTCTGAATTTTTTTCTCTGCTGTTTCTGTTCTTGCGATATAGGGTGAAAGAGTCCAGGACCTTATCCTCGCGGGAGTTGGACCATTTGCGGGAGATGGGTCTTATTTTTTATTTTATTATTTTCTGATTTTATTGATTTATGATGGTTCCTCTGCAATTCATCACTGCTACTCCCACGCCAGACTCAGTGGCACATTCAGCAATCTGGTCCCAGGAAGGGGCTTTGCCAAACCTCAGCCCTCCAGCCCCTGTAACAGTCCAGCTATGCAGGCGGTGGGTAAGGGTGGGATGGGAGGGTCCAGAACAGCTCCTGAAGGGGTAAGGGTGGAGCACCCCGGCAAGGCGACTCCTCCCCACCCAGTCCTCTATTCCTACCCTTAGTTTCTCCTCTGGACCCACCATGTAACAAAAATAATATATATTTGGAATCTGAAAACAACAACAACAACTCAATTCACCTCACTCTACCTGTTTCCCCATTTGATAAATGGGGCTAGTATCTCTACCTTATAAAGTTGTTGGGGAAAATTAAATGAGGCTATTCAAGGAAAACTGTTAGTATTATTACTGTTATTAATAGCTTGGAAATTATCTAAGGAAAGCATTTAACGTAAGGCAAAAGTAAAGTGTGGGTGATTCTGCGAAGGACACGGAATGAGATGGAGAGAGAGTGGTCCGAGTCCCTGGTGGGGTCCTGAGAGAAAACAGCTTTCTGAGACCCTCAGAAACATGTTTTCAAGGAGGAGGGAGAAGTCAATGTGGAACGCGTCATAGGAAAGGTCCAGTGCGTGATGATCGAAGGGGACGCATCGGACTTGACGTTAGAAGGTCATTGGTGGGGTGAGGAGGGGACATTTATGGAAACAGGACCGATGAAGGTTGGACCACCTGCTAAACCACCCACTATGGGTTGGAAACACGTGCCTAGGAGTTTTAATGAGAACCTAGATTAAATATATGGATCATCTCAGCGTGAGGGGAATTATCTTGAACAATTCAAGGGAGCAAGGAGGCGATGCAAGAATCAGGATTCTGGAATCTGGTCGTGCTGACACCTCCACCAGCCCCATCACCTTAGACAAGCCCCTTCTTCTGGGACCCTCCTCTGTAAAGAGGAAGGAGATGGCATAGGTGATCTTCAATGTCACTCTCCTTTCTAAATGCCCCACGAGTTTAAACCATCCGTCTTATCTCAGGTAATTATAAAGTAAATATTACTTCAAGACAGTAATGCCTCAAACTGCACTGTTTACCTGCTCACAATTGTAATGTATCGTAATGAGTCCATAAATTCTAAAGTTGAATTCGATTTGCATTGATTAAATCATCTATTGTCCCCAAAGGGGGCAGTTCTCCCCAGATAGCACACTCACATATATATTAGGTACTTACAATTTTTAGGTCCTTATTTATTTACTAGGTATTTACATAGCCATGTATTCATTCACTTATTCATTCAACTTTGAGCATCTTCTGTGTGCAAACCACACCATTAAGTGAAAGATACAGAGATAAGAGGACCCAAGATCTCAGTCAAGTTGTGGAGACAAATATCTGAACATATCTGCATGGCAGTGCCATGTGGGTGTGTCTGGAGGAGGGACTGGTGTGTTCTTTCTGGGAGCAAGATGTCAGCTTTCATACTACAAAGATAGACCTGGGGGAAGGTATGGCTCAGTGGTAGCGTGCCTGCTTAACATGCATGAGGTTCTGGGTTCGATCCCCAGTACCTCCATTAATAAACCTAATTACCTTCCCCCTCCAAAAAAAAAAAAAAAAAAAAAAGAAGAAGAATACTATATAAGTAGATGTTATTCTTTCATGAATTCCTTGGCTTTCCACTAAGACATTTCTAGGATGCATCTGTTTTTCTTGAAATTCCCTTTAACTCTCTTGCCTCACTGATAAAATTGAGCTTTCAAAGTAAATAAGGCCAAAAGATAAAAGCTGTTTATTTGTATATGCTGTAGGATGATTGACATCATTGCTTTTATAGGAAGAAAGAAATAAAAAAGTTTTACATCTTTGCCCTTTATGTTTATTTACTCTTGGCACCTACAGTTAATAATTCTAAGATGGCTTTCCATTTACTAGAAATCATTTTATTGTATCACATCCCAAAACCTTATGGATGTTGAGGAATGGCAGAAAGATTTTTTATATGTCTGCTTGAATATAATGTTCAATTTATAGGCAAATCCAAATGACTTTTTCTAAAAGCCTATGCAGTAAGCACGTTCAAAAGAAAATACATCTCTGTGAAGATTTTGTAGATAATGAAGTGAAAGCTAGTGGTGTTTTGTTGATGAAGACATCTCTGACATTTCAGTTAACCATCCAATTTAAGGAAAATGAAAGCTCTTTATATTTTGGGGATTGTATATTGCCAATATTCAAAAAATAAACACCACTGGCATTCAAGTCCCTCTGTTTTAAATTGCAGCACCTTATGAAATCTGCCCAGAGGATTATCTGATGTCGATGGTGTGGAAGAGGACTCCAGCCGGCGACTTGGCCTTCAATCAGTGCCCACTGAATGCCACAGGTAAAGCAGGGTGACCCCCGACCCAAACGATGACCGCCACCCAACAGCAGGATGCTGTGTTCCTGGGCCACGCTTTGCCCCATATCCACAAATAAATCCGTCCAGTAAGCAGCTAATAAAGCAGTTTTGGTAAAGGGCTTTCTAAGTGGAGACAACAAAGAGATCTAGAAAATATTGCTGATGGAGTTGGTTTCTTGACGTGACTCCTATGCATTATATAAATCAACCAAGTACCAGTTCCACCTGCATGTTTGTTTAGAGCACGGAAGTGTACACACCCAGTTTTTCAGCCCGCCTCTGGGTTCTGTGTCGCCTCCCAGCCTCCCTGTCCTAAAGCTCTCCCTGTTCTCTGTGACTCGCAGGCACCGCTAGCAGACGCTGCTCGCTCAGTCTTCATGGAGTGGCCTTCTGGGAACAGCCCAGCTTTGCAAGATGCATATCCAATGAGTACAGACACTTGCAGCATTCAGTAGGTGCAAAGCCAGCTTTAATACTTGCTCTGTTTCTTGTTTGCTCATGATCGCTGTCCTAGAATTGAATCTTCTGCTGTAATGTCAACTCCGTAAACTCTCTGAAAAAAGGCCGGGAGGAAAGCTAATGCTTATAAGTCAGCGCTGTATTGTTTCGTTCCCAGGGTTTGGGTTTTTTAGGGGTCCTGCTATTTAAATGAAAGAATTCCTTGTCTAGCGGGAGAAGGCCTGAATCGAATCCATCATTCAGGTTTATGTATAAGAGTTAAACTGTATATCATGATTGACACAAACCTGTGTTACATATTACATAAAACTTACTTCAAAAATACCCTGCTTTTTTAAATTAAATTTAAAAGTAGTTGGGAAATGAGAATGCTGTGTCACTTAGGTATCAAATTTCTCACTGCATTTTGACATTGACACACACACAAAAATGACAGTGCTATTATCCAAGAGAAAATGAGTTACTCACGAAAGATTACATGGGGCACGTTTCCAAAAATAGCCCCTGTTCTCCCACACATCCTTGTGTTATCCATGCTGGATGGATATTTTGAGCACCGGTAAATGCCGCGTGGTACTTTACGAGTGCAAGTCATTGTCATTTTCGAAGACTGTTGTCATTCACCCTGACAGTCGAGAGAGCTCCCTTCCAGAACAAACACTGCAGGGCTTAGAACAAAATACGAAGCAGGAGCCACTGGAGAGCCCACCATTGGCAGGGATGCTGTTTTGATAAGAGCCTTGAAGTTTTGTTGTGTTTATAATTTCTTTTTATTTTCTTACTGCTGCTCACAAATAAATGTGATTCTTAAAAAAAAAAAAATCCTGGAGAAACTTCTTGCTTGTGGATGGACAAGTAGCTTGTGCAGTAACAACTCTTATTAATGAGGGAAAAGTATCCAATTATCAGAGAAACAAAAAAGCACGATTTAAAAAGATCTGAGAGCCAAATGCTGTCTAATATGTTTACTTACCAAATCGATAATTGAATTGATGATCACTTGGCTACATAGAGCTTTATTTCTGTCATTGTGTACATATACATACATATATATTCACATACATTATATATACATCCATGTTATTGAATATATATGTATACACTTAAATACTGATTACACACAAATGCATATATTTAATAACAGATATTTATGTCCATATCAGTCATGGGTGATATTTGGCTTCACTGAGTTTTATTTCTATCAAAATTAAAATATTTCAGAATTAGGTATAACCAAAGACTTCATTATGAATTTCATTTTTAATAAATTCCATTTCCCCCTAATTTTAGAGGTTAGACTTTGTTTACTTAATCTTAATAATATCCATACTTAGTTCTTGTCTGTTCATGATAACAAGTGAGACTAAATTGCATGGATTAAGTAAAGCATGAGTCAGCTCTTACAGATTTGTTAAGAATGAATACTATCAGTTGTTTGCAGAAAATGTTTTCCTTTATAAACTCAGTGTTTTGTACAATAATATTTAAATGAGTTTGCTTGCTGTGAGAGCAGGCCATCGGATAATAGAAACAGAAACTCTCTGTGAAACAGGAGAGATGGTCTGGAATCGGGACTGTCACAGGAATTGTGCGGTCAGCGGCTGGACAGCCGGGGTGCCTGCTGGTGCCGAGGTGCCCGGGGGAGTATGTGCAGCCCCAGGGCACTCCGCGCCCACAGGGCGCCAGGCACTCGGCGGGCACGTTTATAATTAGCCCCAGTCCTCAGCACGCCTTGCAAGTGGGTCTCAGGTTGCATGAAAAGAAACGGACCCTCCGCGGAGGAGCAGTCCAGTTCAGTGAGACAAGAATGAAAGTCACACCCCAGGTACAATTGTTCCAAAGTGTACCCTCTTCTCTGAAAGTCATACTACCTCCTGATTTTTTTTTTTTTTTTTTTTTTTTCTGGTTGGAAATCCTCTGCCTTGGATTCTGGTGCTGGGGACGTTGCTTTCTGGTTGTGCGTCCTGTTTAAAAGCCATGTGATTTCACTCAAGTCTTGCCTTGCTATTTGCAAAATGAAACTGGTAGTGTCATCGTAGCATCTCTGGAGGTTTGGGAAGAGTAGATGAGATGCTCTAAGTGAGATGTTTGCAAAGCAAAAGTTATGTAACTATGAGATACCGATATCTACATGGACAGAAAATGGGTTAGTTTAAAAATTATCTCAATGAGAGTAAAAATTTAGATTTCAGTGTATTACTGACCTGAACTGTGCATGTGGAAAAATACAGATAAATACAGATGAATGGATAGTAGGTAGGGAGGCAGGTAACTGATTGGATGGATGGATGGATAGGATTGACATTACATGTACTTTTGCACATGAATTCTTCCTACATGCACATACAGAAATATACACGCACTTAAACCTGCATACACGCACACGTACACGCATACACACACACATCTAGGGTTGCCTGGGGGCCACGATCTTTACAAGTTCAGGGAAGTATAGGACCACTGTATGGGTGCTTATCCAGTACATCAAGCTCATCATGTATACTCTGAACAGTCACCTGGAGGTGGAAATTAAGTCACCTTCCTTGCGCACTCTCACTCTCGTGGGTCCCACGCCTTGCTGTGTGGCAAAGCTAGCTGGTGCTTGTTTACAGAACAGTTCTGACTCCCGTAAATTCTTAAATCACTATGAAGACTCTACATATGCTCCTCTAGGAAAATTTATCTTTTCACAATTTAATGTTCTCTTTTCCTTGGGAGATTTCACTAATTGACTCTATATTCATTAAGCTCATTAAATGTTCCTTGTCACCCACTAAAGAGAATTACTTAGGGAGATCTGTGTTTTCAAACTCTTCACGTATAGAATATAGGCGATGTACTGTACAAACACACACAGATTGCACGATTTTATATACCTGTTTTATAAAGTGACATGAAAAGTAAGTTGGAAATGACATTTTATCATCAATAAACATAAGTTGACTGTGTTCTATGATCTCTCATAGTTATAAACTAATGGAGGTAGGCAGAAAGGAGTTGTTAAGCAATTTAATATATAAAATTACTAATCTGTGCTATTGAACATTCACTGAATTCTTTGAGGAAAGAAACCATTCCTTTTAATCTTCATTTCTCTGGTGCCCAACACAATGCTCAGCATACTCTAGGTGTTCCAGAGATGCTTGCATAAAAAATGACTGTCACTTTTCTTATCAGGAGGGGGATACTGGCAGCAATGCCAGACTTAATGTTCACGAATTTTCATCACGTGATCTTATTAAGTGTTATCCCTCATGTGCAATTTTCCTAGCCCCCAAACATCTCGAAAGGTGGAGTGACTGATGATGTTACATTATGAAATAATTTGGCCCTTGCAGAAGAATTTTGATAAGCTAAAAATCATGACGTTTGTTGGAAACTTTGTAAGATAGAAAATTAAATGCTATGACCGGACCGCTGTTTATAAAAAAGAAAAGTCACCAAGAAATGCACACAATTAAAAGAAAATTGAGGATGGAGGAATAAAGTGTTGAATGTAGTGGACTTCTTGGAAATTTCATGGTTTCTCCATACGATAACATGTCATTTCATATTCTGGGATATTTTTTGAATTTTATACCGAGCAAGGTGGAAATAATTTCAGAACTTACTGATAAGTAGACACAGAAGTCAGGCAAATTAAGAACACTATCTTTTACTTATAAAACTATTTGGAGAAAAGGGGTGACTATTAGGGGTCAGGTGAGTCAGTCTTATCTTGAATTAAAGAAACAGATCCATCTTGTCTTCAGAGCACCTGGATAGTCCCAGCATGCCTCTCCCTTGTTCATTCTCTCCCTCTCTCTTGTATTCACACACAGATGTGGACCTACACACACACAGACCTGAAGTGACAGACAACACAGAACTAGGAGAAGGCATCCCCTCTGCAGGTAGTTCTAGAACAAAAGGAGTTGACTCAAGCATACTTGGCTTTACCTAAATTCATCAGACAGGAAAGTCAGTCCTCCTTCCCTGGAGAGGAGTGAGTGATGGGGGACTGAGAAAGGCCAAAGGTACTCCTCTTAGAGAAGAAGACCCTCCACATGGAAATACAAAGAATCGGTGTAAAGGTTTCCTTTTAAGTCATGGTTTCTTAAAACCTCTGTTTCTATCTTTTCAAGCCTTCATTTGACAATGAATAAATACAGACTTTGGAGCACTGATCTGTGTGGTCGGGGAAAGGTGACTTTGTGGGAAGGATGTGAAAAAGCCCACATCCTGGTTGAAGGATGTTGTTTCTCCTGGTTTCCTCTGCTTTTCTGGGTGGTTTATTAGGAGAGAGAGAGAAGGATAGAGATGGGTGGGGTGAGGAGTTAGAGGAAGGGAGAGAGAGCCAGAGAGAGGCTGACATGGAGAAGGGCTGGCTGGTTGTGGCAGGACCCAGCAGGAAGAGCAGGTGAGAGTCAGGGGACTGGAGATACTCAAAACCAGTGGCCAGTATCCAGTTTACGTGTCACTCAGTTTATTACAGACAATAAGCACGCAACACAGGTTTGTCAAAGTTGTGAAAATAGAAGAGAAGGTAACAAACCACTGCGGGCAAAGCTTGGCAAGAGGGGTAGCGGTCTCTGCTCTGACAATGTGTTTTGGACACGTGTGAGTGGGGAGTCACCATCTGCTCCGACTGGAACGGGTCTCAGCATTTTGGAGAGGGTCCTCCAGATAAGAGCCTTCAGATCACTCAGCTTCCTGGCGTCTTTGTAAGGAGCAATGGTTACACCAGAGGAGGGGGTCTTGACTTTACCGGTCGCTTCCTCTGTTCCAGTGATGTCCATCACCCATCAAACTTCTTATCTAAAGTAACACTCTTAGTTTATCATTCAAAGACACTCACAGTCCTACAGAGGACGTTTGAGAACAACCAATATGGAAGTTCACACTGGCCTCTGTGACACATTTTGAGCTACTCATCGTGTCTTAACGTAGCTTAAACTCTGTAAGTTTCATGCAAGTTGAGTAGAAATTGTAACCCGAAAATCGTAGGAATCGTAACCCAAAGGAAGTCATGTCATAATATTGCTTTCTGTTTTCCCATATTCCCTGCCTTCCTTCCAGGGGAATTTTGCTTCATTGCAACAAAACTTATCACATATCACACTTTTTTGGCCACCACCTCAATGCACAAATGTCCAGCCCATCACCAAAAGAGGGCAATACTTTTGATTATTGCAGCTTATTTAGGGGAAGAAAAGTAAACAATGACCACCATCGTTTTGTTGACAGCAAATCCATATTGAGCCAAAAAAGTAGATTAGTTCTATTGTTTTTTTAATGAGTGATTGTGAAACAAAGAACTCAGGACTATGGACCAGTCAGCCAGGGAAACTAGCAGGTGATTTTAATTTTTGAAAGTAAGTAAAGGTGAGTGAACTTGGGAGAGCAAGAGATATTTGTTCTGCCTTTTTTTTTTTTTTTTTTTTTTTTTTTGCAGTTTAATGTAGCTGGGACAAGGTGAGTGATGGGGAAATCGAGGAGAAGCTAGATTAGTAGCTTTTGTTTTGTTTTGTTTTGTTTTGTTTTAATTCTGGCTGAACATTATACCCATGTAAGAGTTCTTAAAAAAATACCAGTGGAAAGTTCAACCAAGGCCAATTAAGTACAGTTGTTACCAGCCCTTAGTGGACGTTCGATGGATGTGAACTGTTATCATTATTAATTACAATATTAACTTGACATTCATGTACATATGTTTCTATTTACATGGAGTTCTCATGTAACAATGTGGACATCCTCGTTTTAAGTACTCAAGACATAGCACATGACTGTCTTTTTATCCTTGTCGCCAAATTTTAGGTTTCTCAGAGTCCTCCCTCCCAGAGCTCAAAAAATCGTTGCAAAATCCAACAATGCCAAGGGAAAGTTGAAGAACATTATTTCCTTTAAGATGGACAGAAGCCTCTTAATTTTATTTTCGACCATGTGTTAAAATTTTGGTATCTGAGTTCCACTGTATGATTCTAGTTTTTAGCATGTGGCCCTGAATAAAATTATGAGTTTCCTAAGTGTTCAGTAAATGATAATAGTTCACAGTTTTTAAATGCTACCTTCCCTGAAGGAGCTGATTGGAAAAAAAAAAATCGGAAGGAAGGTGTTAATTGAATCGTGATATTCTAAGCACTTTATATGTCAAAGTTTACAGCATATTTCAAGGACAAGATAGAGAATATTTTAGACTTTATATTCCGTATGCTCCCTGTTCTAACTATTCAGCTCTGCTGTTAGAGCACAAGAGCAACCATGGACAGTTAGTAAACATGACTGTGTTCCAGTAAAACCTTTACCAAAACAGGCAATGGGCTGGATTTGGCCCGTAGGCTGTAATTCGCTAGCTCCTGGTCTATAATATACATTTTATTTTAAAGTTTGGTTTTTCTTTTTTAAGATTTTAACTCTATTAGAATTTTCCATCAGAGAATGGACAAATTTTATTTTCTTCTTTTCTTCTCTGTTTTCTTTAATGTTTTAACCGGTCATTTTAAATTTCTTATCAGCGAAATTTAATATTTGGAAAATCTGTGAAGGGGCTTGTTTTGTTTTCTTGCATCAGTCACAGGAGCAGGCATGTCTAGTAATTTTTGATTAACTCTCAGGCATTGTGTAAAACAGATGTAGCTTTTTAGATAACGTTAATTTCCACCCAAAAGCATTCCCTCTTTCCTTGGTTATTCAAATATAAATGAAGAGCTGGAACTTTAATGCAGCTGAGGATTGATCTGGGTCAGGATGTTTTGCAGTTTTTGTAAGACTACATCCATGTAGTCTCTCCTTCTTCACTGTGTGTCTTACATGCTTTAGATAGAGAGCTTATGTGTGTCCATCCCATTAGCCCTGAGAAACTGTAGAAGATTCAGGTCTGCCTTTCAAAGGGTCCAAGCTTTCTGCCCAAGCAACTTCAGATGCATCGGATGTCCTGAGGAGGAGACAGCTGGTTGCTTAAAGCTGGAATCCTCCCTCAGCAGGCATTTGTTTCTAAATATCTACTTACAGGGATGGAGAAAATTGTGCCCTGCTTTTCAAAAGTGTTTATCCTAACTCTTCACTTCCTACACATTTCAAAAATTCAGCAAATGTCTCAAGGAGAAAAATCCGAGTAAGATTTTTAGGGATCCTACAATTTCCATTATATTTCTCCAGCCCTAGGCAACCAAACCTAATAATAATAATAATAATAATAATAATAACAATAATAATAATAATAACATTAGTTTCGCTTTCTACCCTAGAGGTCCTCTGCCTGGGCCATGCCTGCCCCTCACTTCTTGCCAAAATTTTACAAGCATTCCTAAGGTGGGGGGGAATCCAACTGGCTGAAATTGTTGTTCTACCTCAGAAAGTATCTCCTTTTCCTGGAATTTTAATTTGTCTCATCCAGAGCTTTCTGATGCTTTAAAGAGTATGATTTTTGTAATTTATATGGTTTTCTTTCTAGTTGTGGTGGCAAGCACATTAGCCTTACAGGAATTGCTATATTCTACCAAACTAATAAATTTTAATTAAAAAAAAAATCTTTAATCATGTATGATAGTGTTTCCTAAGGAATTTTAAAGGAGTCTATTACATAGATGTATAATGAAATACTTCTAAAATTATACTTTATTTCCTCATTTTGAAAAACTCACAACATATTATGATTGTATTTACAAAGGCCTGGGAGATTTTTAAGTTTATCCCTGGTTATGGATTTAGTGTGCCTTGGTGAAGAAATGTTAGTGTTAGTTCTAGCCATTGAATCCACTGACTTGAAACTTATTCATAGGGTGACTTAATGGAATATACTTGTACAGAGAATTATATTTAGGCTAATGCCAAAGGAAGACTATTATAAAGGAAAATGTACTCTATTATTCAGTCATTCATCCATTCATCCAACTACCCATTAGGTTATTCTACACATATCCACTGCACTTTACTAGGTCCAACACAGTGCGAGGATCGGAGGATGCAACATAACAAATACACAATAAAGTAGACAGGAAAAGGCATAAAATAATTCCAAACTCTGATATGTTGGAGGAACTTAACAAAGGGCCAACATAGGGAATAAAGTTTGGGGACCACTTTACATAAGGAAGTCACTGAGGTATCTATGAGGAAATGAACTCATAACTGTGACCTGAAAGATAAGGTAGATCTAGACGTGCAAAGAGTGAGGCAAATGAGATTGTCAGGGAACAAGAGTACATTTTACCAGGGAGAAGAGCATATGAAAAAACCTTGAGATAAGGAAGTGAAACTTGAGTCAGTGTCCAGAGATGGTGAGCAAGGAGAGAGTGTCATGAGATGAGTTTGGAGAACTAGGTAGAGAAGAAATTACTCTGTGCCTCAAAGACCTCTGCTAAGAGTTTGGATTTTGTTCTAAGGGCAGTGGGAAGCCATTGACAGTAGTGAGTGATGTGATTCAGTATAATTAAAGAGAGTCATAAGACTGTTCTATGGAGACCAGGCTGTAGGGCCGGGACACAGAGCTGTGGAGTTTGCCTCAGAATTCAGAGGAGTCTCTCCTCTGAGTAATGGTGCCCTTTATTGAGATTGAGTGAGCACATGCAGCTGATGGTGACATCATTTTCTGCAGTGAGGAAGGCAGGATGCTGAAGATTACCCTGAGGCAGGTGGGCTTTGGGTTTGCCAAAGGCTGTATGGTACAGAAGTTTGAAATAAAGAACTTAGAGTAGAGCTAGCAAGGGTCAATGTGACTACTCTTCAGCAAAGTCAAGCTCCTTGGATGCAGATGTGGAGAGCGCATCTGGTGGAGCCAAAATGTTTCCTAAAGACCAGAAGTAGAAGCAGTACCCGGGAGCTTGTTAGAAATAAAGAATCTCAGACCCTGTCCCAGACCTACTTCCTCAGAGTCTGCACTTCGGAACGTTCCCTTTGTGATTTATATGCACACGAACTTTAAGAAGCACTGTGGTAGGTTTTATCTAGGGTTGAAGTTCTGGTGGATGAATACAAAGAAGTTAAATGAGTGCCAGCAAGCTCCACACCATCACAAGACATACTATGTCAAGCAATACCCAGTTTTCCTCTCCTGGGCACACAAGAGGATTGTGTTTCTTCACTGCTTGATGTTGGATGTAAAAAGTTGGTTGTGTGTGGAAGTGACCTTTGTTCTGTCAAGCCTGAGACTGCTCTTGCCAGTGCAAAACTCTTCATCCTCTATCATCTCTATACCCTAAGGGACTAGGATGAACAGAGCCTCCCTGATAACCTGAGTTGCATATGGCGTGTGAGTAAGAAATACATCTTTTTGTTTTCAGGGGCTGAAATTTTGGAGCATTTTGTTATCATAGCATAACCTATCCCATTCTGACTGATGCAGTATCTCTTGAACTAGAAAACTCAAGGAACAGAAGCAGAATTGAAAAACTCTTTGAGACAGGGGGTTACTTAATGCTCTATCTCCCCTTGAACAGGTTCCTGAAAGTTTGGGTCCCCATCTGTGTGCACTAGCCTGCTTTGAGCTCATGCACATGCTCTAGTGCTGTCCCCTGGCTCAGAATATTAATAATAATTCTAGATGTGTCTAGTGTTAACAGGAGAAATCCCACCTACCTATGGCCTTTGCTTGGGAATTGTACTTTTGATATTCGACTAGAAATTAAAGCTTTTTCGAGATTTTTACTGGGTAGGAAGTTGACTGTGCTGTCATCCCTACTTTGGAAACATCCAGGCTTTACAGGGAAATATACACAGTGTATATTTATCTCTGTTTTCTTCAAGAACTTACATTCTCGTAACAATACCTTGCAGTCCTCAAATTCATGGCATCCTATAACTCACTCCAGGAACTCCTAGGGCAAGAATTCAGGGTATTCAATGCCCCTGTGGCCAAAAGCTGTTCATCCTGGGTTCTGGGTGATACATTTATGCAGGGGAAATTTAACTAAATCACCCAATTACATTGTCCCTAGACAAGAATTGTCTTTTCAAATTTGAACTTCTAGTCCTAAGATGAATACACATTTTTTATATCAAATATGGGGGCGGGGGGGTGGGAAACAAGTATTCATGTATTAGAACAAAAGATACACTTTCTTTTTCATACAGGATGATTGTTGTCTTTCCTGAAGATACCAGATAGATCTGTGAATAATTTAATACCATCATTTAGTGAGTGACTTTGGTCTGAGTAAATGGCAGTTATGAACTGAAGCAAAAAATGTATATTTAGATTATCGCTTTATGAAAAGAAGTTTCTGGTGTAATTATCTCTTAATTGAAGCCACTTAGCGCTGTGAGAACCTTTAATATACCTTACAGATGGACTGTAGGAGTTGATGCTGAAAATAATATATAAATATATGATGTTTAAAGTGTGTCATTTGCACAGAGTGACTATGATAAGCCTTCTTTTAAGATTCACACAACAGAGGCAGCTGTGGCTGGCAGTGGGAGGCATACGATGAAAATAAGATTATTTCAGAAACACACCTACTCTTTGCACCATGACCCTCACCACATCTCTCTATATAAAGAGTAAGGAGGCTTAATCCAGAACCATAAAAAGCAACTCTTTTTAGACTTCAGGGATTTCTCTTTTTTCTTTCACTGTTGATCTTGTCAACAGTATTAAATGCGAATGACACAGAAACTTTTAAGACTTGTCCTTTGGAGCAAAAATGCTCACAGAGTACTGCAATGTGAGCAGACAAAATCGCTGATAATTGTAATTTTAAAGGAAATATTAAAATTACAAACCTTTCTGAGCTACTTCAGTGACCAAATTAAGATAGAAATTTTTAAAAATGCAGCCTAAATGTTATAGAATCCTTGCTGTATCCATGGAATCTTTTTGTCTACACTTGAATAAAACTACCCACAGAAACGTTTATAGACGTTGGCAAATAGCTTTAGGAACCTTTCCACATTGCTTTCAAAAATAGCCATCACAACTCAGGTCATTGATAGCCAGCCCCTCAGCAGCCTGGAAAGTTGTTCTTCAAACTGTCTGCTTCCTATACTCTTTCTTCATGTGATAAAAGATGTAATGTCTCTTGAAAACAGCCATGATTGAGAATGATTTCTAAATATTGAAGCATTCTGACAACGTCCAGCAAAAGCACTCTATAAAACCTGAGTTAAGCATGCAGTGGTTAAGAGCATGGATTCTGGCGTCTAACTGTCTGGGCTCAAATGTTGGTACAATTTGGGAGCTATGCAATCCTGAGGAATGCATGTCACCACACTGGACCTCTATTTCTTCACTATAAGGTGTAGGTGATGATAGCACCTCCAATGGTTGTTTTAAAACTCAAATAACTCATGTAGAACACTTAGTTCCATGCTTACCATAAAATCAACACTTAATAATGCTCTACTTTTCTAATGGTTATTATTTTCTAAAAGGTAGCAATTTCATAACTATAACTGTAGAAATTTAAAACTTCTGAAATCATTTGCCTATTTGTATTAAGTGGATATCATAATTTGAAGGCAATGCTGCCAGACAATGTAGACGCAGTCTAATTCTTATGTATTTCTTTGTTTTGAATACTCATAGACAGCTCTGTTTTTACCTTGTCAACTTTTGAGGATGATAGTCACAGAAGAAAAAAGAAAACCCTTCTGTAGTTTCAGTTTAATTTAACAAGCACTTTGAGCAGATACCTTTGTGTGTCAGACAATATGCTCAAAATTATAGGGGGAACAAATTGAAAAAGAAACGACAGGCCCTTTAGGAGTTTGTGGTCTAACAGAATGGATAAGATAAGGACACAAACACTATAATAATATAAGATAGAGCAAGATTACTTCCATGAAGTTTGAAAGTAGAGATGGTATCATGATTGCCGTTACCTGAAAAGAATTCAGGAAGGAGAAAGGAAAGATAATTTAACAAAAGGATTTGGGGAAAGCATTTTAAGTTATAGAAGCGAATAAGTCAGGGAGTAACAGCAGGATCCCTGCTTGGCCTTTCTTTGGGAAGCGGTGAGCAATTCATTCTGGTTGGTATCAGGCACCTGCAGCAGTAATGGAACAGTGGGACGGACCAAGCTGATACTTCTGAGCTGAGCATACTGAGGTTCTAAATAAATTATAGCAAGAATATATTTTCAAGCAGTGTGTGATGGCTGAGCTCAGAAGAAAGACAGAGAATTACTTAGATACCAGGATTGAAGGGGAAAAGTAACACTGAAAGCCAGAGCAACAGGAGAAAGCTGATGGTTGATCTATGCAGGGTTTGGGGAGAAAAATGAAAGAAATCACCTTATGGAAACTGAAACTCCTGGTCTAAATCATAAATAGGAGTTAACATGCATAGTAGCATAAAATGATCTGGCTTCACTGAACTGCCTGAGGCCTTTGCCCTCAGAGAACACACTCTAACAGCTCTTCCACAAACCAGCCAAAGGATAAACACACCTTACTGAATATGAGTTGACAGTAATTTCAAATATCATGAGGGAGAATTAGCAAGTGCAAGAATGAGGAGAATTAGCAATGCAAGGAGTAGAAATAATAGAAAATATGAAAGAAACTATAACATATTTGTTTAAAATAATTTGAGAGATGAAAGAAAGAACAGAAAGCACAGTTAAGAACTGGAAGAATGTGAAAAAGATGAGCTAGAACTTCTATAAATGGAAAATATTGTAATTGAAATTAATGAACAAAGTAGCCAATTAGACACAATTGAAGAAAGAATTAGTGATCCAGAAGTTAGGAGTGGAAAACGACCACCCAGGAGCCAAAATAGATAAAGAAATGAAAAACATAAAAGAGAACTTAGAAAATGAAGAGTTAAATGGGAAAGTTTAGTAGAAATTTATATAACGTAATAGAAATATATTCTAGAAAGAGCCCACAAAGAGACTGCAAGAGAGGCACCATTCTATGAGTTAGTGCTTAAGAATTTTCCAAAGTGGAAGACAGATAATATATTCAGATTGAAAAAGTCCTGAATAAATAAAAGCAAATCCACATAGACTTAATCTGCATTGTACAAAAACACGAAGAAAAATACTAAAATCTACCACAAAGAAAAGACTGGTAATCTACAAAAAAGCAACTGTTTAACTTGGAACAACAGAGGCACCAAATTCCATTATGAAAATGCTAAGGGGAGAATAAAAACATCCCCATCTAAAAGATCCGTTGAAAGTGAACATAACTTAAAAAAAAAAAAGTGACTGCAAGATTGAGTTACCATTCGCAGAACCTTACTAAAACAAAAACAATTGCTAAAAGATTAGAAAACAGGAAAATATGCTCTGAAAGATGAGAACTTAAGAAGCAGTGGTTGAGAAGCAATAGTGAATAGATTGGATTAAAATGGTTATACTTTAAAAAGTCAATAAGAATGATAGTAAAGACTTACCTAAGGAATTCAAAAGCAAAGCAGATTGAATCGTAATGTAGCTTAAAGATGGAAGAGTAAGACTGAAATAATCACCAACTGAATAGAAATAATGGGAGAATAGGGTTGATGAAATGAGATAGTGAGATAAAATGTTTGAATTGTAGGTTAGGATGGCCTTGGAAGTCAAACAATGGAGGATGTATTTGATCTAATGTGAAAATGGAAGGATTTTGTGGTTTTTTTCTTTTTATAGTAGAGAAGTGACATATTCATACATGTGAAGGGTAGAGTAGTTTAGGACGGGGAAAGACTCAGTAAAACCGGTTAGAAGACCACTGCAAAGAGTGTGAAGATAGGGACTGATGACCTGTAACAGGATTCATCATTTTGGTTTTTTTTTAATTGAAATATAGTCAGTTTACAATGTGTCAATTTCTAATGTACAGCATAATGTTTCAGTCACACCTATACACACATATATTCGTTTTCATATTCTTTTTGCTATAGGTCACTACAAGATGTTGAACATAGTTCCCTGTACTGTACAGAAGAAACTTGTTGTTTATCTATTTTATATATAGTAGTTAGTATCTGTGGATCTCAAACTTTCAATTTATCCCTTCCCACCCCTTCTCCCTGACCCTGTAACCATAAGTTTGTTTTCTATGTCTGTGAGTCTGTTTCAGTTTTGTAGACAAGTTCATTAGTGTCTTCTGTCAAGATCCATCTTGCCCACAGATAAAAAGATGGATCTGAGAAACATTTCATAGCTAGTATTTAGAGGAATTGGAAATTGAAGATGGAAAGATAAGAAGGGGAAATGGTCACTGAGTGTCCACTTTTAATCTCTCTCTTTGTATTACCCCATCACAGCCACATTCTGATATTTGCTCTTTTTTTATAGACAAATCAAATGATCCTAGGAAAGAGACAATTTTTCCAGTGGTCCTAAGTAATAAGGGGTAGAACCACAATTTAAATCCAGGTTTTATGACTCCAGCTGCTCCTTAAACTTAATATGCTCATAAGATTTCAAGAGAGAACTCTTAGGAGGTAATCGTTGAGTTTAATTTACAACTTAAAGAGCTGTGGGGCTCAAATCTGATTTCATACTTCTGATTTTGATTTTGAAGAGAAACAAAGACTAGCTGAAAGGAAATTTCAAGATGAAGAGTTGGTACTTAAATCAGATATCCAATATCAGTCCATATTTTTGAGAGAGAGAGAGAGAGACAGATTGGAGAAGATGAAGATTGAGGAGTGGATGGGATTCAAAGTCATAGAGATAGCCATGGAGTTCAATCATCGAGATAAAAACAGAGGATACAAGTGAGGGAGAGTCTGAAATAGGGAAAGGTGAGGTGAGCAAACTCAATATGAACTCTAGGTTTTCAATATCCCATAAAGAGAAAAACAGTCCAGCAGATAACCAGGGATTGGTCATTCTAGAAAAAGGTAGCGAAGGGGTGGGCACAAGATGGGAGAGAGCCGTTCCCAGTGTGCTGGTGTTGCAGCAGGAAGATCAAGAGACTGGAATTGTTCTCCACCTAAATCTGTTCTGGGTGGAAATCTGTCTTATCCGGACACCCTTTGTGCCCTTTATAAATGCCACCAATAGCCTACGCTGGTGTACAAATGTTACAAGGTATTTGTTCCGGGGGCCTTCCACTGACAATGCCAGGAAGGATGCTATTAGTGCCAATTGTGAGAGCTGGTGGTGCGATCTGGACATCTGCTTCCAAAGAGCTGGACCAAGAATAAGTTATTCCACATAAGCCAGCCAAGCAGCTGTCAGATGGCAGGGATGGTCATTTACTAGCGACTGGGCCACATTTGATGCTGACCCAGTTGTGAAAGACTTCCTTTCCTATCTCTGATGAGCAGAGCCATTCAAGGTCTTTTGTAGTATTTTTATTGCAAACAGAAAAACATGTCTACATGTCTTACTCCTCAAGATTCAAGTCGGTGTTGCGATGCTTTTGTTTGAAAGGAAGGGTGTATGACGTGTGAGTTAGACCCTCACGGGCACAGGTAGGAGTTGCTGAAATAATAAATCTGGAGCTGATCTGAGCAGTCAGACGATGTTGACCCTGGCAACCATCACTGCATGTCACTCCTAATGGAGAACCTTCTCAGCTCCCCTCAATGTGAACACTGGATTCTATGACATTTTTAGAGTAGATCTTTTTAATTTCATTCCTCTTCAACAATCTTTACTCCACCTACTACATCAGATGCTTTTGAGCCCAGGAGCTGCACTGTCTCTGTAAGTCGGGTATTTTAATTATCTCATCCTATTTAAAACTGATGTTTTGTCTAAACTATGTTGAGGGACAGCTTAGGACAGATTCCTGGTGTGCCCGATTTAATTCGGTGTGCTTCCAAGAGCATAGAAGGACTCATTCAATCATTTGTTTATTAACTCATCTGTCCAATATATTGAGTAAGTCCTCTAGGTACTGGGAATATAATAGTAAACAAAATACACAAAAATCTCTTCATTCACAAGGCTTCTATTCTAATGGGGGAGACAGAAGAAAAAAAAAAAGAAGAATCAGACCAAAAATAGATGCACAGTGGCAGGTAAGTCTGATTTTTTAAAAAGGAAAGATAAATAAGTAAATACATAAATACATAGAAGGGTAAGATCGTTGAGAATGACAGGGACACCACTTTCGATAGGCAGCCAGGTAAGACCTCTCTGAGGAGATGACCAAAAAAGCCTGTGGATCTCTGTGAGAAGACTGTTCCAGGCAAAAGGAAAAGCAAGTGCAAAGGCCCTGAGACAGGCAAACGTCTTTGAGGAAGATCAAAACGACCAGAGGACCAGAGCAGAGTGAACGGGGGAAAAGTGTTAGAAGTCTCCAGGAACTAGATCAGATAGGGCACACACACCGTGATGGGGTGGTCCATGTGCCTATCTGTGGCCTTGCTATCTTAGGCTTGTGTGGGTTCATTTGAATTAAAAAAAAAAAAGAAGATTTTTTAAACTTTTTAACCATATAGGCACATTTTTCAAAGCTTAGAAGAGACATGGTAAACTGAATCTCTGATGGCTTCAATTATATAAAAAGTTGAAGAGCTTAAATAAAAATCTAGGCAGTCCTGGCTCCAAAGCCCATTCCATCGTGTTTCCATCATGAAGATATAGTTAGGATATCATAACTGAATTCACTGTAACAAACTCTTACTGTACTATATTCTTTTTTCTTGTTGGAGTATAATTGATTTACAATGTTGTGATAGGTTAGAGTGTACAGCAAAGTGATTCAATTATACAAATACGTATGTATGTATATTCCTTTTCATACTCTTTCCCATTATAGGAAAGGTTACTGTAAGATACTGTAATAACTATTCCAATATATTGAATATCGTTCCCTGTGCTACACAGTAGGTCCTTGTTGTTTACATATTTTGTATATAGTAGTGTTTATGAGTTAATCTCAGACTTCTAATGTATCCCTCCCCTTTTCCCCTTTGGTAATTAGAGTTTTGCTTTCTATATCTGTGAGTCTATTTCTGGCTTGTAAACTAGTTCGTTTGTATCATTTTTTTAGTTTCCACATATAAGTAATACCATATGATATTTGTCTTTCTCTGTCTAACTTACTTAGTGTGATATATCTAGATCTATCCATGTTATCGCAAATGGCATTATTGCATTCTTTTCTATGGCTGAGTAGTATTCCTGTATATATATACACACACACATATATATATACACATACACATACATATATACATATATGCCACATTTCCTTTGTCCATTCATCTGTCAATGGACGTTTAGGTTGCTTTCATGTCTTGGCTGATGTAAATAGTGCTGCTAGGAACATTGAGGTGCAGTAAAAATACTGTACTATATTCTAAGGCAGTAAATAAGGCAGGGAGCCTACCCTCAAGATTTACAAAGACATATAAGCAAATGATTATAATTCAGTGTGATAAAGTAATGTGTGTGTGGGTTAAGAGAGAGAAAGAGAAGGAAGTGATTAACACCATTTGGATATTTAGAAGAATCAGGGCTAAATCTGAGAGGTGTATAAAGATGAGATAATGTAAGAGAGGAGGGCAGACTATCCAGCACAAAAGCATGAAGTTATGGTATGTGTGAGCTGAACAGGAACTTGCAAATAGTTATCACTGATTTAGAGGCAGGGCTGGAGCTCAGCCTGGCGGTACATACCATCATATCATCCTGGTACACTGCTGCCTTCTATTCGGAGGATCAGTGTCCTTTCTGATTGGTGAGCACAGTATCTGTGTCCTGGTTAGTACGTTACTGTCACTCCACAGCAGTGGGCACTGACACTGAAGGGCCAGGTCTCTGATACCACGTCAGTCCCATGGGCTTCGGTCAGTGGTGGATGGCTGCCACTGAGGGGGCCAGAGAGAGACGTGAAAAGAGAAAATGGGCGCAAAAAGACTCCCCAAATATGTCATGTTTTTAACATCCCATGATGGAAATAGAGTAGGTCCCTGAAGATTTTTATCTTGCCAAAGTATTTTTAGACCAAGTTTTAGAGACTAAAGAAAAGTAAAATATCTGAGGTGTCAAGATAGCACCTTTTAAAACATGTTTTATAGAAAATCCCTAACTTTTGGATTCTTTTAGATTGATTGCCGCACTTCAGAGGGCTTGCTGGCCCTTTTCTTAGTGGGAAATTGAGGATGACAGTGGCTCTACTTCAGCCTCTCTTGTTCAGTCTTCCTCGGGTGTGTTAGTCCTTGTTTATTCTGTGATCTTTTGATAAATTGATTTTTTAATCACAAATGATAAAGACTAACCTTTTAATAAACGAGTAAACGTGTGTGGATCCTTGCTAGGGCTTCACCTTCTCGCGCCCTCACGTGCTTCCACTTTATAAGATTTTTCTTCCCTTGGACTAGTATAAGCAAATATGAAATTTGATGGCATATTCCTCTGGCCATCAAACCAATTTAAGCCTCACACCTCAATAGTTAGTTCTGTTGCTGAAGACCTAGCTGAGAGTTTTCTTTTCCTTTTTTTTTTTTTTTCTTTTTTTCTCTCTCTTTTTTTCTTTTCTCTTTTAATTTCCTCTTTCTCTCTTTTAGTTTTATTATTATTAGTTTTTTAATGGAGGGACTGGGGATTGTACCCAGGACCTCATGCATGCTAAGCGTGCGCTCTACCACTGAGCGGTACCCTCCCCCCTAGTTGAGAGTTTTCTTGATTTTGTTGTTGTTTATTTCTTTTTCAAATAAAGCTAAAGTCGCGTAGCTTTCAGCCTCATCAGTCACAGTAGACCTCCAAAGTTTTGCTAAATGTCTTTCTTACACTCAGTGTCCTTGTGAAAACTTTTTTTTTTGCTGCCATATAAAAATGTGTTTATTTTAAGAGATAGGGCAAAAATCATTAAGCTCTGCTTGTTAATAAAAACAGGTATTTTGGAGTGTTTACAGTCTCCCATCTTGCTCACACGTCACTAAACAATCTCCCATGTTTACCACGTGCAAAAGTACTTTTTAATTTTTACTTCAATAAAAACCCTAAATTAATACACACTTTTTGCAATGTGTTAAATTGTGTTTTCTGAGAACTAGAAAAGGCAAGTCCAGAACCTCTGCCAAAGTGTGGACACGGATGCTGGGTGCTTATCCATGTGTGTGGGACACACACAACTTACAGGTCTGAAATCCTCCCAGTGTTACAACGCTATTTGAAGGTGGACTCCACAGTTTGAAATACATTTGTTTGATGAAGATAGTGGAGGTACAGTCATGAAGATTCTGATGTTTATGCTGTTCTTTTGACCATCCCAGATCAAAGAACACCTTGCGAAGGGGCAGAGGATGCTGGCAGGTGACGGGATGTCCCAGGTCACCAAGACACTGCTGGATTTAACTCAGAGGAAAAACTTCTATGCAGGAGATCTTCTGATGTCCGTGGAAATCCTCAGGAATGTGACAGACACGTTTAAAAGGGCAAGTTACATCCCTGCATCCGATGGTGTCCAGGTAAGGGAGGCAGTCCCATCAAGGAAAAGACAAGTGAGCTTGGGATCAATTCTGGGCCTTAAGAAACCAGTGCAGCCACCTTGGAGGAGGCTTCCCGGCCTGGAGGGGAAGCATCCAGGCTGTGCTCGGTGTGAGCTCTGGAGATGACCCCGATTCCTTAGTCTTTCTATACCTCAGTGTCCTCAACTGAAAACGCACATAATGCACCTCAAGGAGGTGCTGAATGAAAATGGGTGAGAAGTGCTTTGAGCCCTCAGATTAAAGGCAAATTTAAGGTTGTGACGTGGATATTTTAATCCCACATTTAATAGCACCATCTTGCCACAGGAAACTATTAAAAGTACATTAAGCATAATGAAAGCACATTAACTGTAGTGTGCAAAGAACACACCGTTTAAGTTTTGTTTGGGGTTCTGCTATTAGAAGGGAGAAGGTTGTATGTAATTTTGTGGAACCATTGTCTGAAATATCAGGCAAACAGAGGATTGTTCTGGATAGGAAAATGAGAAATTCAGTAACTCCTCACCACCTATTTTTGCTAGTCATGGAAGACTTGTATAACTTCATCATTTATTTCCGTAATAATAAAGTTTAAGGACTCACCCAATTTCAGAATCACCTTTGCCCTTAGAACAAAGCTTGTTGAATGGCAACCATGCATATTGAATGCAACTCTAGTTTGCATTTCAGATTAACTCTTCTTGTGCTGGGGGCTAAAATGTTCTCCTGCCAAGAAGGCTGAGTTGGTTTTGGCATTTCCAGCATAATGTTCTCCCTGAATCTCTGCAGAAAGTTCATTAAAATGAAGGGTTGGCAAAACTCCCGGATCAAGTAGCTTTCTTTCAGCCTACTCTTCATTTGGGAGTTTTATTTGCATGTCACTTGGAGAATGCAGAGGGTGGGTTTTTGTTTTGTTTTCTGTTTTTTTGTTTTGTCTTGATCAGCTATTGAGGGTGATACAGGAAAAATGGCACGTGAGAGGATGGCCACATCCCAGGCCACATCCCTGGGGTGTGTCCCTCCACGTGTGGGTCCTTGGCTTCGCGCAGGAAAGAATTCAAGAATGAGCCATAGTTGAGTAAAGGTAGATTTATTCAGAGAGATACATACTCCATAGACAGAGTGCAGGCTGTCTCAGAAGGCAAGAGAAAGGCCGAGAGAGAGAAAGAGAGAGAGAGAGAGAGATGTGAGGTTGTTAGTTTTTCTGGGCTCAGTAACCTCACATGCTAACAAGTTGGAGGATTATTTCAACTACTTTGGGGAAGGGGGTGGGATTCCCAGGAATTGCACCATCACCCACTTTCTGACCTTTAATGGGCAGCCTTGAAACTGTCCTGGCCCCTGTGGGAGGGCCACTTAGCAGCTACCGTATGTCAATGATCCTATATTAAAGCTCAAGGTCTACTGAGAGTTGAATCTCCCACCATCTCGGTGCTAATTGCTGTGTCATTCTTTTAATGGTTGTACCCACCCCCTACTTCCCTCCTGCCTCAGGGAAAGAGGAAAAGAAGGCTTTTTGGAGTCATGGGATTATTCATAAGTAACCCTGACGCCCCAGTTTGTATAGAGGCACATATATTACTTACGTTACATGCGTTTACTGCTGAAAGGTGGTGGGACCATGGGGACTGTTGGGACTGCATGCTGTGTTGTATTACCAGTGTCCAGGAATAGACTTTTAATTGTAAAAAATACATTGGTGGGGAGGGATTGGTGTTATTTGATCATTTCAAAGATTTTTTTTTTTCTTTACAAAGCATGAAACAGTTTTCCAGTTTTAAAAACCTTACTAAAGTAAGCCAGGTAACAGCGTTTCCCTGTAGCTCTGAAGTACTTCCATCCATTAGCATTGGCGTTAAAAATAACACCTGACGTCCGTGACGTCAAATGCAAGATGCAGTTTCGAAAACCCTCAGATGCTTGTGTTCACGGCAGAAACATCAGGGCGAAGGCTGCACTAGCTGATTTCCAGCGCCTCTTCTATCCTTGACAGTGTAGGGCATGAAGGTTTGTAGGTGCTGAAGTTCAGGAAAGTCAGATTTCTAGGCTGTATTAGGAACGTCTCATTCGACTGCGTGTACCGAACGAACAATTAGGGACACTAGCTGGCTTGACTTAAATAGAACGATTTGGTAGATTCTTTTGTTGCCATTTGGGCATAATCAGAAACAGATCCGTCCAGGTCCATCCTGCCCGCTCATTAGGCCTCCACACGTGTACAGAATTCTCAGCAGGTTGGTGTCCTAGTTGGTCTCCAAACAGGAGCTGCATTTTTCTCTTCCATCGTCTTTACTCGTGTCTTTTCAGGCACCTGGAAGCCTTCCTCTGCTGGGACTTCTCCTTCCATCTCAGCCTCCCAGAGTCCTCACACAGCTCTAAGTCTTCCTGAATGCCAGACTTGCAGACCCAGCCTCTACCTGAAAACCATCTCTCTCTTCTCTGCAATCCCAGAGAACTCGGCATCTCTTTGGTTCCACTTTCCACAAACAATTTTGTGTAGATCTTTTGTATGGACGGTCTTTGCTTGGTTATAGCCTTATTCAGCACCTCCTATCCTTATTTAAACTTCAGTTCTCTGTGTTCAAGGGCTCCGGGCACTTTTGATTGGCTAGCCCCTCGGGCTTAATGTGGCATAAAGGAAACTCGTCTGAGTTCCACATTTAAGTGCATTTTCTACTTTGCCTTGGAGAATTAGTGGTCCTGAGGCTGGAATTGTGATGTCATCCTGACCTTTTCTTTCTCTTCCTTTCCTGTTGGATGGGCTTACGCGTGCCTTCCCATCCATTCTTTCTTTTCTCTCCCCGCTGCTGTTTCCCAACTTCGCTTCAGTTACCCCAGCCTCTGTTATTTCCTCGGCCCCTTTCCTTTCATCCTCCCTCAGATCTTCACCTACATGCCTTCGCATCTCGTCCTCTGGGGTCCTATTGGCTGTCCGAGGACAGCTCTGGGGATGTCATTCCTTAGTCAGAAGCCTTCAGTGGGGCTCCAAGGCCACCTGGATGGCAACCCGAAGCCTTGATCTTGGCTTTGACAGTCCAAGTCCATCCACAGTACTTAGGTCACCTACCTCTCCAGTCATGCACACGGATCACTCTTTATAGACTTGGAGCCAAATGAACCACTTCTGCTTCCTGAAAGCATCATATTTTCTTGGCTCCAGGACTTTGCTTTCTCTGGGTTTTCAGGCTGGCTTGGTCTGTCTTCAGATTCTAACATAATCTCTTGGTCCCCGAGATGTCTGAACTCCAATGGCACCTTTTCTCCTTCATCTCTTTATATCTCGAATTATAAGCGCTCATCCCTGCATCTTTGAAAAAGAAGAAGTAGTCCTGATCCATCTTTAAGTCCCAGCTGAGCTCCACTCCCCTCTCCCCCAAACAAGATTTAGCACAGAGTCTTGCCTATAGAAAGTGTCCAACTAATGTTGGTTGAATTAGTTAACAACAAAATTAATAATAATATCGATACCACTGAGCTCTTTTATCCTTTTTAAAAAAAAAACTGGGAAGTAAACAAAGACCAAATAAAGATTAAATAAAATTATTTAAAGAGAGTGCATTTTTTCAAATTCTTAGTTATGTGCTGGGCATTTGATTTAAAATGCCTAATAATGCTGGATTCATGAAAAGATTGACTTGATACATTGAGGAAAGTGAGAGAGAAGAGCTACAAGCTGTTAAAATTGGGGGGAAAAATAAAGTGTGGTTTTGTGTCTTGGAATGATAAAATATAATTGTAGTTTTATTTGGGGAAACTGGTAGAAAAGCTATTCCAAAAGTCTTTTCCCTTTCGATAATGTTCTTTTCCAAACCCTGGGATTGGTCATGATGCCAAGTCTCCGCTCACGTTGGTCCTGCACGTAACTTACTCATCCTATTTCCAATCTGATGCCAATTCCTTCAAGCTCTAGCTTACAATTCATTTCTACTCCAAAGTCTTGTCTTCAAATCCAGGCAGAATTCGGTATTTTCCTAATTGCCTGGCCTTGTAGAACCCCGTAAATATCCCTGCTAGAGCGCATCTCTCCTCTAACAAAGGTAATTACTTGTTTCCAGGCTGCCCTGCAGCAGTAAATTTGAAGCTTGTTGAGAGACAATTAGGTCTCTGGGGCTTCGCCTGGCACTTGGAGCATCGTAGACACTCAAATATTTGTTCAAGTAATTAATGAATGGATATGAGTAATGTAGCAATAGTGGGGGCATTTACTTGCTTCACAAAAATAAAACAGGAAAAGTACTCTGAACTTCCAGTTAGGAGAGAGCGAGAAAAAGAGGGGAAAACTTGTCCATTCACTTTTTTTCAGCCCTGGGAAAATCCATCTTGAGTCTCTTATCAACAGAGAATGAGTTTACACCCCCGACACCAGAAACTGTGAGGCCTGACCAAGGTGGATGAGACGTGCAAGCTGAAATTCCCGCTTGTCCAACAACTGCCTTGATGTCTTCAGACACATTTCTTAGTCCTTCTCTACTTCATGTCTTTATAGCTAAAGAAGAAATAGGCGTGCAGTCCTTCCCCGTCAGTCACAGGAGTCGTGGTCTATAAAATTAAAGAATATCGAACCATTTACTCGTAAGATAAATATGGGATGGGTTCCGTCCAGTATCTGGTCATACAATTTGCATCAGCTACTCAATACATGACCTTGTTTTATGTGTGTTTCTGTTAAAAGGCACCTTATTTGATATATATTGTTATTCATTACCATGGAGCTCACAGCCAAGAGACTCTAACTTACGCCTAAACAAAGCTTATTTAACACACACATGTTCTGTGTAGGACACACCACTGGCTGCTTGAGTTTAGGAATTCAGCACTCTGATAGAGGCCATTTTCAACAGTAAAATTACCAACAAAAAGCACAAAAGATATGGTGGAAAAAAAAATAACTGGGCATTAAATAGACCATGAAAAGGACACATGATTACAGTCTGTGGGCTGAAACTAGAAGTTGAGCGGCACCACGTGGCTTCAGCTGGGCATGTGTGCGTGGGGTGACTCAAATTCACCTCTCCGTGCGTGTCCTGGAAGGACCAGGAGAGCGCTGTGAGCTTTGATTTGGGGGCCACCCATACATTTTTAGCAAGTAGTTGAATTCGCAAATATGGAATCCATGAATAATGAAGTTTGATGGTTACAATTTTCCAGGCATAGGAATAAAGTAGATGAAATACATAATCACTCAGCCATAATGATGTGCGTGAGTTGGCCGGCACACAGCAGGGAATCTGTGACCCAGTAGGGCTGGCGGTGTAACTCTGAACATAAAAGATGGGTCTTGCCCTCAAGCTGCTCACAGTGTCATCTAAGAAAAAAGGTAACACACATATACACACATACAAACACACACACATACACACAGCCCTCACCACACCCTTACACATATGCACACAGACCCACACATACAAACACACGCACACACATGCACATACACACACCCTCACCACACACAAGACATGCAAACACACATGTGCACACAGAGACACAAACACATGTACACATACAAACACACACATACCCTCACCACACACACACATACACACACATGCACACACACTCCCTTCGCTGCCCATTCTCCAGCCCCAAAGACTTTAATTTTTGTAGCATCACCTCGAATCATTTTTAAAATGTGCTTATTTATCACCTTTCTTTACACCACACAGTAGAAGCTCC
Source organism: Camelus dromedarius (assembly GCF_036321535.1). NCBI lineage: Eukaryota > Metazoa > Chordata > Mammalia > Artiodactyla > Camelidae > Camelus > Camelus dromedarius. The sequence goes on from NC_087441.1 coordinate 73,896,980, forward strand.
AGGAGGGCAGGAACCCTCGTGTGTGTCTTGCACACCCCTGTGTTCCCAGCCCTCAGCTCAGTACAAGTAGGGAGCAAGGGTTCGGTAAGCACTCCCAAGAGTGGGCCCATCTCTGCCCATCGAGGAGTCTGTGTCCCTCCTCCCCTTCCCGCCCACGGCCACTGCTCTCCTTCAGGTCCTCGCAGTCTCACCTGGGCTGTCCATCAATTTCCCAGGGACGTTCCTTTCTCCTCCCTTCTCCCTCACCAGGCGGCACCCCTGCTCCTGGGGAGGGGGCAGTGGGCGCGGTGCACGGGGAGGGAGGGCCCACTGCGTTTGGCAAGGAGCGAGCCGTGTGGGTGGGAGAGGAGGCCCCTTCCTTGGGAGACAGCCAGGCTCCAACCTCCATCCCTGCTCTGTCCACTCATCAGTCCCTACACTTTCGCAAAAGTGTGTCCCTGCGCCCAGAGTGGCCTTGCGACCTCAGAATGCCATTTTCCACAGGAACAGTTTGAGCCCAGATTTACTCAGGTTAACTCACTTTCTCATCTGTAAATGTAAGCATCCACTCTCCTTCCGTGGACATTCTAGAACCCCGGGTATATGGCAGAGGGAGGTATCGAATTGGAAAGGAGGCAGTGAATTAGGTGGGATCATTTATCGATGTCTTGTAATGCCCCCAATGCCTGGCACCTTGTCATCTACACAGGAGGCATGCAGTCAGTAGATTTGAAACACTGAGTATTTACGTTTTCCTGTGCCTTAAGCTGTACGTGGCGGGGGGGTGGGGTCGGGGGAGAAGACTGAACTAAAGAGAAGTAATGCCAACAGAAGTGTAGGCTGGCAGAGAAACAGCCCTAAACCGATCGTCATACAAATGCATCGTAATTAAGAACGGTGATGTACTTCCAAAGAAGCCGACACAGGGCAAGGTTCGCCGCCCTGTAAGTCAGTGCCTGCATCCCTGGCCTCTCTGGTATGAGACGGGGAAGGAGCCCTTATCGCTGGAAAAGTGCGCTGGTTTTGTATCGCTGGTTTTGCTGAGTTGCTGGTGCGTGGAGGTACAGCCAGAGACCGTCATGCTAGCCCACCCTGTACCGGGGAAAGCTGACTCCCAGAATGGAGAGCAAGGACCCCTTCTGGTCGATCTAACCTCTCCCTTCACATCATATTCTCTTGGGTGATTACTTCCGTAAATTGGCTGTTTCCTTTTGCCATAGATATTTTGCAAAGCATGAATGATGATGGTACTGGTAAATGAAAAATATAAATGTTTACTGATGAAAATCTGGAAAATTTAAAAAACTATGCAGACCCTGTATACCTGCGGGGGGGTGGGGGGTGGTGATCTGATAAAGCCTTTTTGAGGACACTGAGTATAAATCTAGATGTGGAGGACAAAAAAAGTTATTCGAGTGAAGAACCAGAAGTAAAGTGGCTGAAGAAAAGGAATAGCATTATATAGGGTCCCGAGGCTGGGAGGAGTGAGTCTGGGATGCGGGAAGACGTTTTCTGAGTCTGGGGTAGAGACAGTATGGGGCAGGACCGCTCAGAGAAAGCTGGAGGGACAGCGAGGGGCTCGACTGTGCTTCACCATGCACCCATCAGCTGCCCTCTGATCAGGGATGGAGGACCGTTCTGGGCTGTGCATCCTAATTCTGATGGCGACGGCGTGTCCCTGCCTCCTCACTTAGCCTTTAAGCCTTTCTTAGGATCCCTTTATATTCTTAGTCAGGACCGCCATGATTCCTCAAAGCTTTCAGTTCTACTTATTAACTCTGTTCCTTGGGGCTTGTGTCTGCCTCCAGATGCCCAGATATTTGCTGCTGGGTTAGGAGGGGGAGAAGTTCCCTTGTAGCTCAGATAGTTCAGATCACTAGCCTCACCTACAGCCTCATTTCCACAGGGAATTCAGCAAATCTGCGTGCTAAGATGTGCTTCTGTATATTTATAGACAATTGTATATAGTCCCTGAGAAATTTGTTAGCTAGAAGCCGACCAGACATAGAACAAGGAATTGCATGGCCACCACTTTCCATAAAATTGAATGTCCTTTTCGTCTCTCATGTGACCAAAGCTAGAACTTACAATTTGAAACTGGCAGAGACATTTATACGTCTATGGCCTTCGTTCACTGCACTGATTTTCATATTTCCTGCAAAGGAAAAGCAGAGTCCTGCCCCCTGATCTGCGTGTCCCAGGACTATTTGCCACAGTCCCACCCACATAGTGGGTATCTCGTTGTATCAGCACTGAAACTCCTCCCTGCAGAAGACGTTTTTAGGAAGGAGAATTTTCTGATGAACAAATCATGGGCCGTGTGAGTAAGCTGTGTGCTGTACATGTGCTCAGGGAGGGAGGGACTGGAAAGCACTGTAAGAGAGGGAGCTTCTGGTAGTGAAAGTCTGGAGCAGCATTTATAGGTGCATATCCACCATAATGTGGCTGTAAATGCAGATCACGTAGCCAGTCGTAAAAAGATAACACAAAGGCAATCAAATCATAAAGCTGCTGTAGACTGAGTACTTAGCGTGTGTCAGATACTGGGAGCTTTGCAACCACTCTGCACGGCAGCTCTTAGCGTCTCTGCCTTACACATAGGGGAAGGCAAGTGTAGGTGGGCAATTAACCCAGACCCACACAGTTAATAAATATCAGGGGCATTTTAAACCAGGTCTGCCTTGTTCAAGCTCCAAACTCAGACTCTGCCAAGGACACTCAGTTTTTCAAATTGGTCCGGGCCATAGACATCAGGGCTGCTTCAAACCACACAAAATAAACCTCCTGTCTGATGCAACAAAGGGCCCAAGGCATTTGATCCATAAGTCATCAAGAGAGAGATATGACCACAATGAGCAGAGCTCTTAAAAAAACTCTAGCAAATACTGGATCTACTGCTCTGCTTCCTACTTTTCTGGAAAATTCCATCAAGTGGCCTGAAATGTTATGAGTACCCTCTTCAAAATACTGTTCTGGTTAGTTCAGCTTTGTTCTGTCTATCTCTCTGATCTTTAAGCAAATGTCAAAGTGAATTGAGATATATATATATGTGTATATATATGTGTGTATATATGTGTATATATATGTGTGTGTGTATATATTTGTGTATATATATATATATATATATATATATATATATATATATACACACACACATTTTTTCAATGTGTGAGAGACAGATTAGGGCAGGGTCAGCTTCAAGGAATGAGGCTTGTGTCTTGTTAGAGACCCTGAGGTGTACTGACTATCACTTCATTATTTCCTTGAAGTCAGGACTTCGTTAAATACCTGCTGTGGACAAAGCATTGCATGTGATATCCACACTGATGAACAAGAGAAGCTCAGTATCCCTGTACATGTTCCTCCTCCTCCCCGACCTGGGATGCTCAGGCTCAGCCCCGCCCCCCGTGCCCCTGCCTGGCCCCACATCTAATCATTGCCAAACGGAATCCACCAGGAGATAGAAGAAGAGCTTTGTTCTGTACCAGTGCCCCATGCCGATTTAGTGAAGTCCAATTTACTGGCCTTGGAAAATAGTACAAAAATGTTTCTTATACTCTCCGCTTCATTGAATGTGTATCTGAAACATTTGTGGGGTTTTTTTTTTTTTTAATGTATGCCCTTTGGTGATTTTGAAAACCGAACTCTGAATTTATAGTTTTGATCAGGGAATGGTGTGTGCTCACTGGCTTTCGCCGATAGCATAGAGTCGCTGACCCGCTGTCAGGACAACATGCTTTGTGAAATGTTTTCCCAGAAACGGAGACACATTTGCACAAATTGCTTCCCATTGCCGTGGTCCCCTTGTTAGCAGCAGCATGCATTTTGTATGAAAGCTGGCAGAGATGGGGATGCAGCCGCGGTGGTGGACCTCAGCACAGCTCGCCAGCGTGGACGTGGGTGAAATCGGCAACTTTAGCCTCATTAGCACCAGGTCCCCTACTGAGTTAACCAGCTGCAGGCAATCTCAGAACTCTGAAGGTTAATTCTTTCTGCACAGACATAGAGTTACAGCTCAATGGACAAAGGCCCTAAAATGTTATCCCTCCAGCCAGGAAATTTTAAGTGGGAAAAAAGAAGAAAAGGTTAAATGAGTTAGGAAACTGGTCTACCACAGACTTGCAATTTTTGTTAAGTGTTGCAGCAAATATTCTGTAACTTTTATCGCGGTTAGGACTCGAAACATGTTTCCATGTGGTTGCCAGGAGCTATTAAAATAAACAGCACAAAGAGGGCAATTAAATATAGATACTAACAGATTCAAACCACAAAATACCAGGAAGTATCTTGTATGTTTCGTCTAAAAACACTCAGGGTGAATTTATTTGGGATTAGAATAAAGGCATGTTTTGAAAAGCTAGCTGGATAGGGAGGCAGGCTGAGGAGGCTAAAAAATTGCAACCACCTCCGTCCATCTGCCGAAGGGAGTCCTGTCCTCAGGGAAGGCATCATTGTGAGGCAGCGGTCCTGTTAATTACATACGAAGCAGTTACATGCGAACCAGTTAGAAGAGGTGTGCTCTGAGGACAAAAGCAAGGGACCTCCATCCGTGAAGCTTTAGACAAACGTCGTGGCTTCACTTTACGCTTCTTAAGTCTCTTGTGACCCCAGGTCACTGCTCATCTTTAAGGGGCACCTGATTTTCCTTCCCCGGTTCCTGTGTTTTGAAGACGCGGTGAGTGTGAGAGGACAGGAAAGTATCTCTTTGGTAAAGTCGCCTTGTGTGTGAACTCAGCACTAACACAGCCGGCGTGGATGTGGGAAACAAAAATGAATGCCAAGAGGGAAAATCAAAACTTGCTGTGGGTACTCTTGGAATAAGATAAAGCCAATGGGCTCCAACAGTGAGGACGAGGGGAACGGCAAGGATTTGGAACTTCAGTAGGGACATGATGCTGTGTTCAGCCCTCTCTTTTGGCTGGTTGCAAAAGGCTGGGGTGTTGAGAAGAATAATTTGAAAATAGCTAAGATTTATTGAACTCTTACTGTGCTGGGTCTTTGAAAAATTGCATGTCATCTTTATAATATGTCATTGTGAACGTTAAACTAAAACAGCCAGGAAGGGCAGAGCCAGGATCCAGCCGAGAAAGACTCTCACTTACCTAGGGTTTGTTCATCGTCCATGTCTTTACTATAATGCCTTTCAAAACAGCATGGCTCACAGGTACTGGGCGACTTTCCTTACAGGAGCATGCAAAGAAAGCTTCTTTGTAGGGAATAATTATGCAATGACGTGAAAGAGTATAATATTGGGGCAATTATGGGACAAATACCTGTGAGAGAAAATAAGTGTCGAGCCTGTTCTGATGCCTTCCAAGGGGTATATATGAGGATCTACAGAAATCCCAGAATCACAACGCTGAGAAATAGTCCTCCGAGATCTCCTAGAACAGCTCGTGAGGGTCACTCAGCAATATTGCATAGCGTTTATACCCTCAGCATGTAATCAGTCCAAACAGACGCTGTTGGAAAGTATATCCTCTCACCTAACATTAAACCTTGCATCTAATTTCATTTGCAGAACTTCTTTCAAATAGTCAGCAACCTTCTAGATGAAGACAACAAGGAGAAGTGGGAAGATGCCCAGCAGGTAAGGCTGGAGTTTTTCCCGAACTTAAGATGAAGTTGGCTAAATATAGTCTCATTGGGGGGGGGGGGGCTCGCTATTCTAAGAACGTAAAAGGAAAATTTTAAAAATATGTCTTGATGATCTTATACTGGTTTGCAAGAAAACTAGTGATCTGTTTTATCTTAACCGTCTATGGAATGAATGATATTTATAAATGTGGAAAATTCTAAGCAGCTTCCAGTACTATATCACTTGAAGGTGCCAGCACATAACGACTGTCTGGCTTACCCATCACTTCCGTTCCTGTCTACAGACTATGGGAAAAGCAGCAAACCTTTAAGGACATATTACAGACTGAACTGTAGGGTCCTACCTAGCAAAATCATTTGTGTTTACTACAATGTTACACAGAGTCTGCATCATATATATACAGATGTGCATTTTGACTCAAATCCAAGAGTAATTAAAAAAAAGAGTTCTCTTTAAAAAAAAAATTGTATTCTGCTTTTTTCTCTTTCTGTAGCAGGTAGCCTTATTGTTTTAGTTATCATTTTAACAATACCTTGCACAGCACTTGTGCTATGCTGACACGTGGTTAACAATATTTTTTTCTAAATCACAGCAAATGTGGGCTAGAGGTTAAAAAAGGGCTACTGAGCATTAAAAAAAAATCCTGTGAAAATTTAACTGAATGTTCTTTAAGTTTTCTCCTGGACCTTTGTTAAAAATTCCAAGAGATCAATGCAATATTGAAAATAAGAATATTTACTGAGGTTCAGGGGAACCGTCTCTCCCCTTTTCCCTTTATCAGGGGCAAACTTGGCCCTTTATTTGTATTATGATAGGAACTCTAAAAATCATCCATTGTGGGCTCACCTCCCTCTCAGGTACAAATGCTGTGCTTCTGGCCACAGCAAGAAAAAAAAAAAAAAAAAAGCCTTAGTTTAAGACCCTGAATCTATCTTTTCCTGCTAGTTTGAATTGTGTGTTTGTCCTTGGCTCCAATCGCCAGGAAAGCCTCAATCACTCCCTGTGGGAAAATGGTGTTTTTCCTGAGAATACAGCCGCAGAGCCTAAGCACATTTTTCTAGAAGGCCGGAGGCTCTTGTTTATGGGTATGTTTAGAACAAATGTATAGTCCTCTGTTTAAAGCAAGACTGCAGTTCATCAGGGGCTGTTATTTACTGAGAGGTCCTGACCCGAACAAGTAATGAACAGTGGCAGAACTTTTGTCAATGGAAAATCCTGGATCCGTAATCCATCTACTTACTTGGGATTCTGAGTTAGTAATATGCTTATCTTTGAAATATTTTTTTCCATGGTGATGATCCTTAATGCTCCTTTGAAATAACTATTTGAAATAAAAGCAGCTGTTTTGTCACAGTGTTGTCATAGAAGCAGCCACGCGGTAGATGTCTCCAAGTTTGTGACACAAAGGCTGAAGGCCTTGGAAGTCAGAGATGCTTAAAATCTACCAAAGATCATCCCTCGCAGGGTCCCTTATCTATTTAAGAGGCATTAGCGCCAACACAGTGCAACATAAAACACCGTTCTGTGTGGATTTGGAAAACCAGCTGAGGAAAACGGTGACTATTGACCTAGGAAGGTTTTTGCAATTAGAATTTACACTTTGGGGCAGTCAACAGTGTCATTTCAGAGTTTGATCGCTACACATCAGCCCCAGTTAGGAAAGACCAGACTGTGCTGAGTTATAGCATCCGACTGAACACAGAGTGAAGTGAGGTGGAAAAAGGCTGCACTCTATATGCCAGTACTTTCTATACCATCATTGTGGTTAGAATGAACAAGTCCGTTTCAGTCCAGACAAGCCATTTCAGTTGTGATATTGGGTTCCGTGTTTCCTGGTTATACAGAAAGCTCATGTGTCTCTAAGGAGCCGGCAATCTGCGGCCAGGGGCCAGATCGCACCTTGCACCTGCTTTGTAAATGAAGTTTGGGCGCATAGCCACACATATCTATGGTTGCTGTGATACCACAGAACTGCGCTGTCCCCACAGGGACCCCCTCACCCCCCTGCCATGGCCCACGAAGCCGAAAATGTGTACTCTCTGGTCCTTCACAGAAAAACAGGAAGTATTACCAGCCCTTGTTCAAAACCATTTGAATACTGTAGGGAAAATGTAACGACGAACAGAATCCCCTGTCACCCTAGAAAACCTCTCCATAAAGAAAGAGGAGAAAGGAAACAGGTTTATTATTGAATAAGCGCTAAACCCAAATGTGACGTGCACTACAGGCAGGCCACGAGGAGACTGTAAAGACAGAAAGAAACCGCGCCCTTTTACGCAGCCGAGAGCGGATGCAACGCATTACACCTGTGTCTTCAAGATCAATGGTGACTAGTCCTCAAGTAAGAGGACGTGATGACACCGTTTGTCACACTTGGTGATTGGGGTGGGTGACCATCTTGTTACTTAATTGGATTTACCCAAAGAAGAAATAAGCTTTTATATCGTAATAACTGGAGGCAGGTCTGCAACTCGAAGCGAAGCACCTGCTGACGTGAGGCTCCCATCCGCCCACACCGACAGAAGATAGACCCCTGTCTTCCCTGGTGACTTTGTTTTCAGGGAGAGACATCCCTGGGTCTGTACGCTGGGAAGAGGCTACTTCGCATTTAAAAAGATATACATACATTTCCGGGAGACAGAGAAAGAACTTCACAGTGACTGGTTTTCTGAACAAATGCTCTTAAGAAAAGGGAGGGGGAGAAAAGGGTTGGGAGGAAGTCTCTTCCCTCTTTGCAACAGGGAGAATGAAGCCCCTTATTTTTAATTTGTATTTACCCCACACTCCACATCCTCAATACACGTACACCTACACAGAGACGGAGGGAAAAGACAGTAGCAGCAGGAAGCTCGGAGCTGATGGAAAATTTGATGCTTTTTTTTTTTTTTTTTTGGAATGGGGATGATGTGCTGTCAGAATTCATATTTAATGATTGGAAATGTAGGTAAGAAACAGCATTTCTCCCCAGATCTTCCTGAAATTAAAAAAAGTACAACTATTTAGGCCATATGTTTCTAACCGTAATAGCCACTGTTCTTGTCGTCAAGTATATGTGAGTAGAAATATTATGTATTCTAGGTGTCTGATGTTTGGATGGGCACAGCCACAAGCTCTTGAAAAATATACACACCGTTCCCGCTCCCCGCCCTGTCCGACACGTCTTCCTGCTAATAAGCATGTCTCTGTCCCTTCTGCACCAGCCTTTGCAAATACAAAGCCACTAAAACTCTCTAATCCACTTAAATTTTTCATGGCTAGAAGCTCCTGTCATGCTGAATGGCCAAAAGAAATGAACCTAACATCAAAAGACTTTCTGCCCTAATAAGGTTATATAATGCCAGATGGCTTTAGAAGCCTGATGGATTCCAGATGCTAAAATTCACGTGACCTTGTAAATGGCCCTCACATTCCACTCCCTATAATCTACCACCAGAATCGGGTCATCTTTAAGCAAACACTCATCTGTTTGCAGTGTGCAAGGTGGATGGGGTCGGGTGTGTCTTGTGTGCGGACGTGTGAGGTATCAACACGACAGCTGTTACTATGATCCCGAAAGTGTTGCCAACATTATTATTCATACAGTGGCTATTGTAATGATTAGAAATAAAGGTCTCTCCCAGGATATTCTGCAGTGAACTTAATAGTCTGTAAATATTCATGTTGGCAATAATACTTGTTTTTTCTCTCAGTACTTATCTTATAGATGCTAAGTAAAAAAGATAAAAAGCACCCCCTCGATTTCAGTGTTTGTTCTATGTTATATTTAAGTGAGGACAGGAACCCATCCAAAGTAAAGACATGCCACTTCTAAGAATACAATCTGTTAGACATTTTCGGATTTTTTAGATTTGTGAAGGATTAATCATTGCATCATAACACCGCCAGAGTTCTTGCTGTGTGACACATGCTGTTACTCTCAACGATTAGTTCAAAAAAATGCACCTGTTAGATGGGTTAAAAAATTAATACATATAAATACATAAATATAATTTAAAGAACTATTAAAAGTTAAAAAGTTAAAAAGTAAAAAGAAAAAATACAGCTCCTGCTGGTTGTAGAAATGTCTTCAAATAAATCAGAGCTCATTTATGTTCTTGTTGTGTACCTTTTAAATTCTAGTTATATGTTCTATTTTATAGATTTTTATTTTGCCCCATCTAACCTTTGCTTGTTTTCGTAGATTTACCCAGGCTCGATAGAGTTAATGCAGGTGATTGAAGATTTTATACACATTGTTGGAATGGGGATGATGGACTTTCAGAATTCATACTTAATGACTGGAAATGTAGGTAAGAAATAGAATGTTTTCCCAAAATCTTACTGAAATTAAAAAAAAAATTGCAGGTATCTGGGTCATGCATTTTTAAGTGTAATATCCATTGTTTGTATCTTTGAGTATATGTGAATAATACACTGTGGGTACTTGGTGTCTGCTTCTCCCATGGGCCCAACCGCATATACGTTGTACACATGCATACGCACACGCACATTTGCATGTATCTGCATGTATTTGTATACATTTAGATGGGCCTACTTGTGTTTATCTGCACAGCAGATGTAAAAGAGAATATGCCAAATGTTTATTGCTATCCAATCTCATGTTGAAAATATGTGATGTATATACTCTAGTATGTTTTTTAAAAAATGCATCTTCATGACCTCCCATTGTTCATGAAGATGTCGAGTTACTTTCTTGCTAGGTGTCCCAAGGAAGCGCTGAATTTATATATAGGTGGTCGGATGGGATGTTTCAGAGACCTTTGAGGGTATGGTCATGGTGCTGCTGTCCTGTGTAACTCCCAGGACACAGTGGGTCTTTGAGGCCCCTCTGTAGTGGATTCTGTAGTCTAGTGCACACAGTGTGAGAACATCTTTCTTCTTGAGTTGCCTTTAGCATTGCCTCTTATAGGAGGGGATTACCTTACAGGGAGGGGCTACACAGAGGCGTGAAACCCACACATCCCCTCTCAGTACCAGAATTGCCTTCAGCCAACAGCAATGGTGGTAACCAAAGGACGTGTTTCTCTTTGTAGTTAAAAAAAAAAAAAAGGCAAGAGCAAAGAAATGGTCTTCTTAAATATGATATGCAGTGAGTTGATACAGCCTTCCAGTTTTATTTCTTCAAAGCGTCTCTGCATGGTGTTACTGTGGTTCAGAAAGATCTTTCATTTGTCAGGTTTGAGTGGTCTTCACATGAAGATCGCTAACTGTACATAATAATGTGTTTAAATAAATATTTCTTACCTCACATTCTTATTCATAGGATGTTTAAGTTTTCATTTCTAGATCAGGAAGAGACCTCACTTGGTGGAGGGATTAACTAGGGAAGTTCAGCTGGTACCAAGCATGACATTTTTATGATTATGGCTTCTGGTGGTTCATTTTACACTTGATTTCTTTTGGAGGTCCTTTAGTCCTAGAGGGGCTCATTCGACTCTTAATATATCTTCCATCAGGGTGACCTCAAGTTGTAACAGGTAATAGCTAACTACGAGTAACAGTCTTCAGTGGAGGAGAGCCTATGTAATGGGGTTCTCAAAGGCCTGGAGTCGGTTCCCTGCCCATATGCCATCTTCAGGCAGCATCAGACCTTACCAGTTAGATTTAGTCTTAACCCACTTTCCGGAGGTCGGGGGGAGCCCAGGCTTTTTTCCCGAGTGGATATTCAGCAGCTTGTGCTGGTTCAGGAGGGAAGTGAGCTGTCCTTGCTCTGGGCAATGAGAAGAAAAAGTGACCCGAAATAGTACCTTTGTTGAAGGTTGAATTCAGAAATCGGAGAAAATCCAAATTAGATGCCCGTTCCAAAAGTGGTTGGGCAAAGAGAGGAAAGGTAAAGTCTGGGGGAAAAGGGAAGGCATGTTGGGCTGTGGATTTGGGGGCACATGCCAGGGAGAGCCTAGAGAGATTTTGGGGGTGCTGGTCATTCAAGATGGAACTGCTCTTCTGCAGGCCTGTGGCTTTTGGGGGCAGGAAGGAACCAGGAAGGCTCTGGATAGGACAATTTGCAAAGTAATTTACAAGAAAAACCGAGTTGTGGGGAGGAAGCAAAGAGCTATTGTTTTCTTGCTTTTTGTACATGGTAACAGCTAATTCTAAAATGCGTTGCTAATTAAAAGTATTGCCAGATCAATGCATGGCACTTGCTCAGAATATATTTGGAAAAAAACTTTGCAAAACAAAGCCAGTCTCAGAGTCTAATAATTTAAATTTGAAGGTAAAGTAGGCTAGATGAATAACAGTTTATCAAATTCCTTATAGTGTCTGTATTATTTGCTATAAAAATTCCATAAATATCCATAAATTACAAATATTTATTCATCTTTATCCTTCTTTTGACTTACCAAAATTATATACTTGAAAAATGTGTGTATTATTTTTGTGTCAAAATTATGTTTTGTCTAAGTTTGCCTACTTTACCATCACTAAACTTTAAGAAGTATATTAGGCATAGTACCTCAAGGCAATTCAGTGCTGCAAATAAAGCCAATCTTGTCCTATATTGTCTTCAGTCTTGTGTAAGGACCGTGTGATTGTTTGGCCTTCTGATTGCATGTGTCACACTAATTATCCATATGAGAAAAGGTTATGTTCTGTGAACGATTATCCCAAACATTGTTACACCACCCAGGGGGAGGGTAGAGCTCAGTGGCAGAGCACGTGCTTACCATGCACGAGGTCCTGTACCCCCAAACTCCAGTCCCCCCATTAAAAAAAAAAAAAAGGATAAATATTACACCACCCAAAAGAGCTTTTTTTATTGTTGATTCTTCCAAGTCCTAGCCCAGGGTTGGACTGATTGTTGTTTGATGACCAGAAGGAGGTTATTCTCAATAACATGTGAGAATTTTCCAATGTATATCCATATATTAGTCTGAGTTCTCCAGAGAAACAGAACCAACAGGCCATGTGTAGCTATGTAGAAAGAAATTTTGGGAGGGAGATTGGTTCTTGCAATTTCGGAGGCTGAACGGTCCCCCAGTCTGCTGCCTACAAACTGGAGGCCAGGGGAGCTGACGGAGTAGTCCCAGCCCAGAGAGGAAGGCTTGAGGACCAGGAAGCCAGTGGCGTCAGTTCCAGTTTGAATTCAAAGGCCTGAGATCCGGGAGCACTGATGCCCCAGGGCAGAGAAGATGGAGGTCCCAGCTCAAGCAGAGAGCACGCTGGCCCTTCCTCTGCCTTTCTGTTCTATTCAGGCCCCCCGTGGATGGGATGATGCCCACCTGCCTCAGTAAGGGAGGCCTTTACTCAGCCTGCTGACTCAAATGATAATCTCTTCCGGAAATATCCTCACAGACACACCCAGAAATGTTGTTTTACCAGCTATTGGGCCTCCCTAAGCGCAGTCTAACTGACTCCTAAAATTAACCATCACAATCCACTCAATATCAAGTTGGGTAATATAAATAATAATTACTGACTATTTATATTCTTCATGTTATCCTATTTGATACCAGTACATATAAAACACAATTATACTGCTTTGTCTGATACGCCCAATATCTTCGGAGAAGGACACACATAGTGAGTAATTCACAGTAATAAGTTGTGAAGTGTGCGAGTTGGCCTTTGTCTTATGTCCTCAGTCCAGATATTAGTTACCGGACACCAAGCTCACCCACACGCACAGCCTGTGAGTGATGAGCAGAGATGAGGTAACCACGAAAGTTTGCTCATTTCTTGTGGCCATTTTCTTGAGAGTGTGTTGGAGTGAGACTACGTAAAGAACTTCCAAAGATCCTCACGTCTTTTAACGAGATCACAATTTTTCTTTTAATAATAAAGCCTGTATGCATAGCGACCTCACTTTTCTGGAATAGAGATAAACTCCTGGAGAAGGAGATGGAGTTGGATAGGCACAGATAAATAGCAGAAAGACCATACAGTTGAATAAGAGCATCTCAGAATCTTGCTGATAGCTTATCTGATTTCGACTTTAAATATAGTATTTCAGCATCTCTGTTTTGTGATTCCTGGTTTACATAGAAGGAGCTGGAAAGCAGAGACAGTGCTATTAGAAGTACCTATGCAGCAGATAGGATGGCTAAAATGCTGAGACAACAAAGAAAAGGAAGTTCTGAAGGACTGCTGGGGAGCAGTGATCAATTACTCAAAAGACCTCAAAAAGTTTACCCAGAGACTTAGGAAAAAATAACATCTATGAACAGAGATGTTGAACAAACCAATGCATTTAAAAAATAATTGAGGTTAACTCAAATATTTTTATCTTCACATATGAATATGACGTTTAAAATAGACACATGATAAATTATAGTGAATAAAAATTAGTTAGCATTTACTCAACCCTACTAAAAGGCTTATATAATTACTGAATAAATTAATTAATGAATATGAAAAATTGATATGCTTCGGAGAGAGTTAAATTTTCAGTATGCCTCAGTTGATCGTAAAGTTGTGCTCTAAATGTTCTAAATATTCTGTACCAGTGTGTTTTTTTTCCAGTAAAATATGAATGTTTCAACATATTTTAAAAAATGGTACTACCATCAGCTTGTTCAGAAGGACTTTGCTTGATATTATTTAATATGAGTTTAAGTTATTTTTTGGCAACAAAAATATTCTTTGCAGAGTTGTTTAAACTGACTTTCTACCTTTTCTCCCCAAATATTTTCTCTTCAGTCCCTTTCAGCCTACCGTTTCTCTCATCACTTTCCTGAAAGTCCTCTCAGAAAAGCCTTCTGGAAACTTCCAGCTGCCAAATTAAACCTCCACCCATATTTCAGCCTCATGTCCCCTGTGCCTTGCTCGCCATTCTCCGTTGAAACTCTCCATTCTGTTAACATTTTTTGTATTTATTATACATAGTATAAAATAGAATTAAAGGATAAGAATTAGACTCAACTTGGGAACATTTAGAATTTGGGGAAGCAGTAGCACAAAGCAAAGCAGACTAAGCGCTGAGGAGGGAACATGGAGGTGGTCTGAGGCCCAGCTGTCTGCAGTCCCGGAGGCAGAAGGGGACGGAGAGTCCTCACGCGGCCAGAGGGCCAGGGCATGTGCACGGATCCCACGGTCCTGAAGGTCTGTCTGAAGTTGCAGCAGAGTGTTTTAATCGTTTTTTATTATGCGTTTTGTCATCTATTTTCCACAATCACTTCAAGCAGCACGTTGCATTTGCTTTATTTATTGGTAAGAATAGCCTATTCTTTAGAAATTATTTGTTTTAGCTTTGTTGTCGGAGAATAGGTTCTTGCCTTGCATAGGGAAGAATTCAAGAGCGAGGCATAGGACAGTGACAGCACGTTTGTTTAGAGAGATGCACACTCCATAGACAGAGTGGGGTCCGTCTCACTCAGAAGGGAGTGTGGCTTGGGAGATACACGCTCCGTAGGCAGAATGCGGGCCATCTGGAAAGGCAAGAGGGAGAGAGGCCGATAGGCATGGGGTGTTTAGTTTAAAGTAAAGGTAGATACACACTCCATACACAGAGTGCGGGCCATTTCAGAAGATGAGAGAGAGGGAGCGCGCGAGGTGCAGAGCTGTTAGGTTTTACGGGCTCAGTAATTACATATGCTAATGAGGAGGAGGATTATCCCAACTACTTTGGGGAAGGAGCAGGGATTTCCAGGAATTGGGCCCCTGCCCACTTTTTGACCTTTTATGGTCAGCCTGGGAGCTGCCATGACGCCTGTGGGTGTGCCATGGGGCTCAAGGTCTACTGGAAGTCCAGTCTTCTGCCATCGTGGTTCTAACCAGTTCGTCCTGTCCTCAAATGCTGTGTCATTCCCTCAATGGTTGTGCCCTGCTCCCTTCCCTCCTGTCTCAGTTTTGGACTTAAAACCTGAATTGTGTTCATTGAACTGAATTCAAGGCGTGTCAGTGATGGGGTGCCTGTTGCAGCCTACTGACTGCTCAATTAAAAACAAAATAATTTGTCTCTTAATATAAGCAAAACCTTTCCCAAGGGATTCAGGTCATTGATAAATAAATAATCTTCTACACTACAAGGAGACTGCAGTCTAGTTGTGGACATCCAAGAATCACATAGATAAACAAGATACCAAGTACACTCTGGTATGTGTCACGTAAACCAAACATTACAGAGATGTGTTCCCAGAGATGTTGTTCTGTGTGAGGGACTAGAAGACCTGCTCAAAGAAGGAATTATTTCCTGTAGACTTTGATGGATGGCTGGATTATTGTCAGTCCAACCTGAAGGAGACCGAGTGGCAGGGAGATGGTTACATTCCAGAACATCCTTTTAGCAAAGGCAGTATAGAGTTGTCAAAGTTGAGATTGTGTTTAGGGGATAAATGATCGATTTTGATAAAGACACATATGTATGGAAGTAAAGGAAATGAAATAAAGTTGGCGAGACACGCTGAGACCCGGTGTAGGATGGTTCTTAATTCTGAAGATGGTAGGGAGCTACTGAGGCTTGACTGGATGGGTGAGAGCTGCGCTTTGGACAGCAGAAATAACATTTGTTGAAATTGAGAAAGACTTTCAACATGGAGAATAGAAGGCTTTTTATAATAATCCAGGCAGGAGATAATGAAGACTTGAATTTATGGTAGAAAGAACAGAAACCAAAATGTGGTTATCAATTTAAGACACTGTCTGAGGGTAGAAATGATGGCTTTCCATAACTGAGTGAGGTGTCAGAAAGAAGGAAGGGATAAGGGTGACATGTATTCAACAAACTTTTGAGAGTGTCTTTCACTTACGAATGTTTAAATGCAGGTGTACCCCTCAAGTGAAAAAATAAAGTGTGGTCTGGGGGTTGGTAGAGATGTCAAACTTATGATATTCACTGGTAATCAACTGTGTAAAAGTGATAGTTGAAGGGAAAAAAAAAAGCTTTTTCAATTATCAGGACAGTAATAAGAGGACTAAATGCCTGTATTAAAAATGAAATTCTAACTGTGTGGTGATAGATGTTAACCTAGACTTATTGTGCTGATCATTTCATTATATATAAAAATATTGAATCATTATGTTGTACACTGAAGCTAATGTTATATGTCAATTATCTCTCAGTAAAAATATCTCTCTCTATAACCATGGAGAGGTCTCTAGGATATATTATTACCTAGAAAAGTATTCATATCAATAACCAGATTAAGAAATGTATTTTGTGTTCAAATAAAATTTACACATTATGCTAAGAGGTCATGTAAATTATAGAATAAAAACCAATGTTGAGGGAAAAAGACAAAGAATTGTAGCAGGTGTCAGAATAAGAGCAGTCAGAGGTAGTAGGTATATAAGTTCCAGAACAGGGCAGCGGAAAGTCAGGGTCATGTAATTAGTAAGAGAGAGAGAATATTTCAGAATGAATACTGTAGTTAATATCAATTGCTAGCAAAGTTCAGATTGGTAGAGCTGTGAAAAATCTTATGTGATTGCTGATGATATTATGTAAAAGTTCTCCAGAAAAAAAATGCAGACACAATAACAGGGTCTAAATTTCCAAGCTCTTTAGGTGATTTCAATGGTTTCACCCTTAACATTGTGATACAGTTATCTCTAAGGATTTACTTTGCACAAGTCTGTATTGTTACAGCTGTTTACCACTGTCTCACAACTTCCTCAGGAACTATTCAAAGTTGACAATATCAGATAAAAAAAGGAATATTTTTAGGCTAATAATGTACCAAAATATAGAATATTATCATTGTTAGCTGTAAGGAATTTCTGAAGCCACCCCTATGTACACCCTAAAAGATACAATATTCTGGAAAGTATTCTTTCAGTTTTTCTTTAGTAATCCCATAAGGCCAGTGCCTTGAGAACTTTAACATGAAGGCATTTTTCTTTGCCAAGTTAAATATCACTGTCTCTTCTTGGTTTAGAAATGCGAAATGCTGGGCTTTACAGAATGAACATTCATACTTGATATTTCCTTGAAATTGAGTCCAAATTCAATCTGAGAAAACGGCATAATACAATTGTGCCAGCCGCTTTCCACAATGTGGTCCCGTCAACAGTAGATCTATGTTATTTCTGAAGCTCCCTGGTAAAGGCAATCATTTCTTTAGTAGAATATCTTGTTCTTCAATTGACAAACCAACCCTTAGTCTGATGAGGTAATTCTCCAAATAAAGTGGTTTCTCGTTTTAGGCTTCTTTTCCTTTCTGTCACTGCTTCATTTTGTGGTTCACACGTCTTCGTCACTTGTTTAACCTCCTCTCTGTAAAAATAAGACACCTGTAGTCAGTTGACACCAAGCCTGAAAAATACAGAATTTAACGTCTTTTTTGGTTTGTTTGCTTGTCTGCAGCACCTGACGTCGGCTCATTCAGCTAGACTTGAGTCTGAAGGTGTCAGATTCTACCTCCTCAGCCTGGCTGTCTACACTTTTTCTTGCTAGACATGTGAAGCAAGGGGTGTGTTTTTCTGTAGGTCAGAAAGAACAAACTAAGAATATCTGCTTGCTGGGTTTTTTAAATGGTAGGAACATGCTGGTTCCCTTGAAAAAATAATAGTTCAAACATCATTTTAAAACTGTGGCCTGGAATGATGTGCAGCACTATGAGTTATTTGATTATTTCTTGTTGAATAGAAATTATCTCCTTGCGTTTCCTCTGATCCACTTATGCTAAATGGTGGGGCTGGAAACACTGGGAGGCTACTGAGAAAGGGCCACACCAGATCCTTCTTGTGGCAGGAAAGACATAATCCTCACCAGGATGTGATTGGCCCCCTGTCACCCAACTGAGCCCCTCTGTGTAGAAGCTCCCTGATGTCAACTTAATAGTTTGGTAATGACCTGTGGATTTAATTGGCTTTAAGAGGGTGCCAGGTCCTGGTCTTAGTTCCGGAGATTTCTCAGTAAGCAAGTCAGGCAAAGCTCTTGCTCTGAAGGAACTTGTGTTTTATAGGCGAGACAGATGTCCAACATGCACCGTCTCACATACCCAGTGGCTCTAAGGGAGATGAAGAAATGTAAAGAATCCATCAGGAAAGGGGAGAGGGAGTGGGGAGGGGGGGGTGGATGGTGGATCAGGAAGGCCTCTGGCAGAAGAAGCTCGAGGTGAATGTAGACCTGGGTGCCTCGGGACATGAAGCCCATTGATCTGTGGGGACAGACCTTTTCCAGCAGAAGGAAACAAGCACAAGGCCCTGAGGCATGCATGTGCTTGATGTCTTAGAGGCCCTGGAGGAGGCCAGTGATGTCAGAGTGGCTGGTGGAGCTGCTGTGGGAGGAGATGGAGTCAGGAAGGGCGGGGGGAGCCAGACTGTGGAAGGCGTTGGACTCTAGATCTGAATGAGATACAAGCCACTAAGGGATTTGAGCAGAAAAATGACTTGATGTGATTTATGTCCTGAAAGGACCCTCTGACTATGGAACAGTCAGGGATATGAGTATACAGAGAGGTAGGTAATGGGGATGGAAGTTACTGCCATAGTCCAGGTGAGATAGCTCCCTGGTTTGGACCAGATATCAATGGAAATGGTGAGAAGAGGTCAGATGCTGGATGTGTTTTATTGGTGATCTGATCGAGTTTACTGATGCTTAGAAATAGGGTGTAAAAAAAAAGAGATGATTCAAGGAAATACTTCCACTATGTCTCCAAGAGCCCAATTACAAAAATAAGGCAGGTTTATTTCCAAATCTGTGTACTGTAAACAAACGTCAAAAACCTACCTTGGTAACCACCTAAATGTCTCGAAACTTTAGAATCCAAAGCAAGCTGTTTGGCTAATATCTTTTTACATTTTTTTAATTAAAATATAATTGACATATAGCCTTATATTAGATTTAGGTGTACAACATAATGATTTGATATATATATATACTGTGAAATAGTTAATATAATAACTCTAGCTAACAGTCATCACCACTCATATTTATAGATTTTTTTTCTTGTGATGAGAACTTGTAAGATCTACTCTCTTAACCACTTTCAAATATACAATTCAGAACAGCTAAGTATAGTCACCATGCTATTTAATTTTTATATATTCTCATTCCTGAGTCCAACGCAAATCCTTGCCCTTACAGTTTAAGCAGTTTTAGCCTTTGAAGCCATCAGCATTCTGTCATCATCACACCACCGGAATCCTTGGACAAAAGCTAGAATGAAAAATGGTTCAGGAAAATGACTTTTTAAGGCTGTTCCTCATATTGGGCTGCCAGTTAGCAAATGAAATAAATCCTACCTTTCCTACTAGTTTTGGATTTTTCTTTTTTTGGTATTTTCAGTTGAAATGTAGTTGATTTACAACGTTTCAGATGTACAGCAAAGTGATTTGGGCTTTATATACTTAAATATATATATATATATATATATGTCATTTTTCAGATTATTTTCCATTATAGGTTATTAAAAGATATTGAATATAGTTTCCTGTGCTATACTGTAGGTTCTTGTCGTTTATCTGTTTTATATATAACAGTGTGTATCTACTAATCCTGAACCCCTAATTTATCCCTTCTCCCTCCCCCTTTGGTAACCATACATTTGCTTTCTGCGTCTGTGAGTCTATTTCTCTTTTGTAAATAAATTCATTTGTATCTTTTTTTTTAGATTCTACATATAAGTGATATCATATATTTGTCTTTCTCTGTCTGACTTCACTTAGTATGATAATCTCTTAAGTCCATCCATGTTGCTGTAAATAGCATTATTTTATTCTTTTTATGGCTGAGTAGTATTCCACTGTGTGAATATGTGTGTGTGTGTGTGTATATATATATATATCTCACATCTTCTTTATCCAGTCATCTGTTGATGGACATTTAGGTTTCTTCCTTGTCTTGGCTATTGTGAATAGTGCTGCTGTGAACATTTGGATGCATGTATCTTTTCAAATTAGAGTTTTCTACAGCTATCTGCCCAAGATTGGAATTTCTGGGTCATATTATAAATCTGTTTTTAGTTTTTTAGGAACGTCCATACAGTTTTCCACAGTGGTTGCACCAATTTACATTCCTACCAACAGTGTAGGAGAGTTTCCTTTTCTCCACCCCTCTCCAGCATTTATGTGTAGACTTTCTGATGATCTCCATTCTGACTGGTGTGAGGTGGTACCTTATTGTAGTTTTGATTTGCATTTCTCTGATAATTAGTGATGTCAAGCATCTTTTCATGTGTCTTTTGGCCACTGGTGTATCTCTTTTGGAGAAATGTCTGTTTAGACTTCTGCCTATTTTTTCATTGTTTATTTTTGCTTTTGTTTCCATTATTCTAGGAGACATATCCAAAAAAACATTGCTGCAATTTATGTCAAAGAGTGTTCTGTTTATGTTTTCCTCCAGAAGTTTTATAGTATCTGGTCTTACATTTAGGTCTTTAATCCATTTCGAGTTTATTTTTATATACAGTGTTAGACAATGTTCCAACTGCATTCTTCTATATGTAGCTGTCTGATTTTCCTAGCACCATTTATTGAAGAGACTGTCTTTTCTCCATTGTATGTTCTTGCCTCCTTTGTTGTAGGTTAGTTGACCATAAGTGCATGTTTTTATTTCTGAGCTTTCTAACCCGTTTCATTGATCTGTGTGTCTGTTTTTGTGCCAGCACCATACTGTTTTGATTACTGTAGCTCTAGTATAGTCTGAAGCCAAGCAGCATGATTCCTCTAGCTTCATTCTTCTTTCTTGAGATTGTTTTTGCTCTTCAAGGTCTTTCATGTTTCCATACAAATTAAAAAAAAATTGTTCCAGTTCTGTGAAAAATGCCATTGGTACTTTGATAGGGATTCATTGAGTCTGTAGATCGCCTCGGGTAGTCTGGTCATTTTAGCAATATTGATTCTTCCCATCCAAGAACAAAGTATATCTTTCCATCTGTTTGTGTTGTCTTCATTTGCTTTCATCAACATCTTACAATTTCTGAGTAAGCTCCTTTGCCTCCTTAGGTAGGTTTATTCCTATCTATTTTATTCTTTTTGATTTGGGGGTAATTGGGATTGTTTCCTTAATTTCTCCTTCTGATATTTCATTGTAAGTGCATAGAAATGCAACCAATTTCTGTATGTTAATGTTGTATCCAGCAAATCTGCACATTCATTGGTGAGCTCTAGTAGTTTCTGGTAGCCTCTGTAAGATATTCTATGTATAGTAGCAGGTCATCTGAAAACGTCGACAGTTTTTCTTCTTCCTTGTGATTTGGATGTTACTTCTCCTCTGATTGCTGTGGCTAGGACTTCCAAAACTGTGTTGCCTATAAAAGAGGTGAGAGTGGGCATCCTTGTATTATTGCTGATTTTAGATGAAATGCTTTCAGATTTTCACTATTGAGTATGATAGCTGTGGGTTTGTCATGTATGGCCTTCATTATGTTGAGGTCTGTTCCCTCTTATGCCCACTTTTTTGAGTTTTATCATAATTGGATGTTGCATTTCATCAAAAGATTTTTCTACATCATATGGCTTTTATTCTTCAATTTGTTAATATGGTGCATCACATTGATTAATTTGTGGATATTGAAAAATCCTGTGTCCCTGGGGATAAATCCCACCCGATTATGGTGTATGATCCTTTTAATGTATTTTTGGGTTCAGTTTGCTAGTAATTTGTTGAGGATCTTTGCATCTATGTTTATCAGTGATATTGGCTGTTAATATTCCTTTTTTGGATATTTGTCTGGTTTTCATATCAAGGTGCTGGTGGCCTCATAGAGTGAGTTTGGAAGTATTCCTTCCTCTGCAATTTTTTAGAATCATTTCAGTAGGATATGTGACAACCTTTCACTAAATATCTGATAGAATTCACCTGTGAAGCCATCTGATCCTGGACTTTTGTTAGGAGTTTTGGTTTGTTCATATTTTCTATCTCTTCCTGGTTCAGTCTTTGGAGATTGTACTTTCCTAGGAATCTGTCCAATTTCTTCTAGGTGGTCCATTTTATTGGCATATATTTGTTCATAGCAGTTTTTTATGATCTTTTGTATTTCTGAGGTGTTGGTTGTAATTTCTCTTTTTTCATTTCTGATTTTATTGATTTGGACTCTGCTATTTTTGATGAGTCTGGCTAAAGTTTATCAATTTTGTTTATCCAAAGAACCAGCTTTTAACTTCACTCATCTTTTCTATTATCTTTTTAGTCTCTGTTCCATTTATTTCTATTCTGATCTTTATGATTTCTTTCCTTCTACTAACTTTCACTTTTGCTTTTTCTTCTTTGCCTAGTTGCTTTGGGTGTCAGTTTAGGTTGTTGCTTTGGGTGTCAGTTTAGGTTGTTTATTTGAGATTTTTGTTTTGTTTTGTTTCCTGAGGTATAAGCTTGTATCACTATAAACTTCCCTCTTGGGACTGCTTTTGTTGTGCCCCGTAGGTTTTGAATCATTGTATTTCCATTCTGTTTTGTCTCTAGGTATTTTTTTTTTCTATCTCCTCTTAGATTTCTTTAGTGATACATTGGTTTTTTGGTAGCATTAGGTTAGCCTCTACCTGTTTGTGTTTTTTGCAGTTTTTTTTTTTTTTTTTTTGTAGTGGATTTCTAGTTTCATATTGTGGTCTGAAAAGATGCTTAATATGATTTCAGTTTTCTTAAATTTACCAAGGCTTGTTTTCTGGCCTAGCATGTGATCTATCCTGGAGAATGTTCCATGGGCACTTGAAAAGGATGTGTATTCTGCTGCTTTCTTGTAAAATTCTCTTTAAATATCAAAAAATCCATGGTCTAATGTATTATTTAACACCCGTGCTTCCTTATTGATTTTCTGTCTGAATGATCTGTCCATTGATGTTATTGGGTTGCTAAAGCCCCCCACTATTATTGGGTCATTTTCTCATTTTATGTTTCTTAATATGTGTTTTATATATTGAGGTGCTCCTATGCTGGGGGCATATATGTTTACAATTGTTATATCTTCTTGGATTCATCTCTTGATCATTAGGTAGTGTCCTTCTTTGTCTGTGTAACAGTCTTTATTTTAAAGTCTATTTTGTCTGATACAAGTTTTGCTACTCTGGCCTTCTTTTGACTTGCATTTGCATGGAATACTTTTTCCATCCTCTCACTTTTAACTTTCAGCCTATACGTGTCTCTAGATCTGAAATGAATATCTTGTAGGCAGCATATATACAGGTCTTGGTTTTGTATTTATTAAGCTAGTCTGTGTCTTTTGGTTGGAACGTTTAGTCTGTTTATGTATATATTGATAATATGTTCTTTATGCCATTTTGTTGTTTTGGACTTGTTTTTCTAGGTTTTTTTTTTTTTCTCTTCTTTTATTCTCTTGTGACTGATGACTATCTTCAGTGTTGTGTTTGGATTCTTTTTTATTTTTTGTGTTTATATCTATTAGGGATTGTTGGTTTGTGTTTACCATAGGTTTTTGTATAACAGTCTACATACATATATGATTATTTTAAGTTGCTGATCTTTTCATTTCAAATGCATTTTAAATAGCCTGCATTTGTACTCTCCTCCCCTCATGATTACTATTTTTGATATCATATTTTACATCCGATTCTTTTGTGTATCCCTTAACTGCTTATTGTGGATGCAGATGATTTTTACCACTTTTTTCTTGTAACCTTCCCACCAGCTTTGTGTGTGGATGATTTCCTACCTTTACTATATGTTTGCCTTTACCAATAAGCTCTTTTATTTCATTATTTTCTTTTTTTCTAGTTGTGGCCTTTTCTTTTTCACCTAGTGAAGTTCCTTTAACCTTTGTTGTAAAGCTAGTTTGGTGGTACTGAATCCTTAGCTTTTGCTTGTCTGTAAAGCTTTTGATTTCTCCATCAAATCTGAATGAGATCCTTGCTGGGTAGAGTTTTCTTGTTGTAAGTTTTTCATTTTCATCATTTTGAATACATCATGCCACTCTCTTCCGGCATCCAGTTTCTGCTGAAAAATCAGCTGATAGCCTTATGGGAGTTCCCTTGTACTTTATTTTTTGCTTTTCCCTTGCTGCTTTTAATATTCTCTCTTTATCTTTCTTCTTTTTTTCATTTTGATTACAATATGTCTTGGTGTGTTCCTCTTTGGGTTAATTCTGTATTGGAATCTCTTTGCTTCCTGGACTTGGGTGACTGTTCCCTTTCCTAGGTTAAAGAAGTTTCCAGCTGTTATCTCTTATTTTCTCTTTCTGGCTGGCTCCTCTGTAATGTGAATATGAGTGCACTTTATGTTGTCCTAGAGGTCTCTTAAACTGTCTTCATCTCTTTTCATACTTTTTTCTGTTCATGGCTGTAATTTCCACTACTCCATCTTCCCACTCACTGATCTGCTCTTCTGTATCATTTGGTCTACTATTGATTCCTTCTAGTGTGTTTTTCATTTCAGTTATTGTATTTTTTATCTCTGTTTGGTTGGTTTTTATATTTGCTCTTTGTTAAAACCTTATAACTCCTCACTCCGTGCACCCATTCTTCTCCCGAGTTCTTTGATCATCTTCACAATCGTTATTCTGAACTCTTTCTCAGTTAGATGGCCTGTCTCCACTTCACTTAATTCTTCTTCTGGGATTTCATGTTGTTCTTTCATCTTGAATATATCTTTTCCACCTCATTTTGTTAAGTTGCTCTTTGTATTTTTATGTATGTGGTAGGTTAGTTACATTTCTTGACCTTAGAGAAGTGGCTTTTTGTAGGAGACAGCCTATGCCTCCCAGCACTGCATCCCCCCTTGTCATCCAAGCTTTATGCTCCAGCAGTTCCCCCTAAGAGGTCTACATTGGTCCTTCAGTTGTGGTGGGCTGACATTGCGGGCGGTCTGGGAGGTTTGGTCGGTCCCTAGTCTGGGTGGGTGTCAGGCCCGCCTTGTACAGTTGCTGCTGGCTGCTGTCCAGAGGGACCTGGACACGACGTGGCTCTCTGTGAAAGTCCCGGGTACTCGTGCTGGATCGCTGGAGGGTGGAATCAGTGTCCTGAAGACTCTGGGGATTTTGCTCACCCAGTGGCAGGGGAAGCCAGATCTTGGGGTTAGTGCTGGATTACTGGCAGGCAGAGCTGGTTCCTGGAGTCTGGCAGCAGGGATCTGGGACCTCAGAGCTCATTTCAGATCATTGGGCAGAGCTGGGGGTGGTGAGGGGATGGTTCCTGACACAACTGAGTATGCGCTCCAGGGAGTCCCAAAGGTTATGTTAGTGGACACGGCCAGGGCCCAGCTGGCCTCAGAGCAGAGTCTGGCCTGCATTGCAGGACCATAGTTTTCTTGCCGCTGGTGTCTGCCCCCTGGTGGATGAGGCTGGTGTAGAGGCTTGTGCTGGCTTCCTCATGGGAGGGGTTGGTGCCTGCCCGCTGGTGGGTAGAGCTGGGTCTTGTGGGCAGAGCCGTGTCTAGAGGCAGCTGTGGGCTCAGGAAGTCATTAGGCAGCCTGTCTGCTAGTGGGTAGGGCTGTGTCCCCACCCAGTTAGTTCTTTGATCTGGGGTGTCAGCACTGGCGCCTACAGGCTATTGGGTGGGGCCAGGTCTTGGCACTTATGAGCCAAGATGTCAGCCACCAGGAATTTTCATGCAATTGAATGTTCCCTAGTATGTCTGCCACCAGAGACTGTGTCCCTAGGGTGAGTCGCCAGCCACCTTCAACCTCTCCAGGAGACTCTTAAGGCCAGCAGGTAGGTCTGGCCCAGGTTCCTATCAAATTATTGCTTTTGCCCTGGGTCCTGGTACTTGTAACCATTTTGTATGCACCCTTTCAGAGTGAAGTCTCTATTTCTCCCAGTCCTGTGGGCTCCTGCAACTAAGTTCCACTGTCCTTCAAAGCCAGATACTGCGGGGATTTGTTGTCCAGTGCTACAGTCCCTGGCTGGGGAGCCTGATGTGGGGCTCAGAACCCTCACTCCTGTTTATGGGTCACCCACCCCCAGGGGTATGTGATCTGAATATATCATGATTCTGCCCCTGCTATGTGTCTCATTGTGGTTTCTTATTTATATCTTTAGTTGTAGAGGATCTTTTCTGGTAGGTTCCAGTCTTTTTCAGTGATGGTTGTTCTGCAGAGAGTTGGGATTTTGGTGTGCTCAGGAGAAGAGTTGAGCTCAGGGTCTCTCTACTCAGCCATCATGACTGCTTTCAGGGTATTTTTGCTTCCATTTAAAAGTCACGGGAGCTCAAGAATGGAAGAAGACTTATAGATCAATTAAGTCGAGCCATAAACCTGTCAGCTTCATTCTGTTTAAACTGTTTTGTATTGTTTTAAGTCTTTTTGGAAAATAAAATACATAAATAAAATTTTATTATGCAAGTTGGAAATGTCTTTGCAGGGCACCTTTATCTCTCCAATTAAGAAAAATATATATTTCTAGTAGTAATGTCATCATAGTTACAGCCCTGGACCTTGGCATAGAAAACACTCATCATGTTATAGTTTTTCAATTATCAGTAGGTCTGTGTTCTTTCAGAAGTTAACTGGGGTGAAAATAGCTACATAATATTTCCAGGTTTATAGAGTCTGTATCATACAGCCATACTCCAGGACAGTTATTCATGGAGTCATTATTAAATAATGCTTCTTTTCCCTGAAAAACTCAAGCTAGAAACCATTGTTAATAGCCCTTCTTTTTCATTTCAAGTAACCCAAATGCCCTAAACTTTTCCTCTACTGTCCTTGTACTGTGCCAACTCCAGGTCGAATCCTAACTACTGCTCTGCTGTGAATTTCTCACATCATCTCCTGACCCTTGACAGCTTTTGCTTTTTTTTATCCTGATTTAATTTGCCATTAGGGAAAAAATAGAGTCTACATGTTGCTACTTTGCCATGCTTCCTTTTTTATAGTACCTTATGTATACATTACTTGAGTATACGTTTTAACAAAAATTCCCTTCTGTCCGACAGTGACTGTTTTTCTAAGGAATTCATTTCAGAACTGCCATTTGAGTACACTGCACTGGAGAATGTTTTTATTTGTTTGTTTCTACTTTTATCCCTCAGGCTTCCCAAGAAAGGCTTTGGTAAAGCATCCCCTGTGTTACATAGAATTTCCCAAATTAACTCTTTCACAAATACGCATGTGCAGTTTTGCTGCTGGAGCGTTAAGGGCACTCACGCAACGTGTCCTCCCTCAGTGCCTCCCATTCAGAGCGGGTGCCTTTCTATCCCTTTGCATCTTGGTAATTGAAAGTTAGAGATTTGTTTCATCATCTTGCTCAGCCAACCACACTCTAACCTACCTCTGTTATATGAAGAGCTTCACTGCAGTTTTCAATACGATCCCAGGGGAATCTTTCTCATATGTTCTGTATTTTTACATCAAAGTAAAATGAGTCCTAACCTTTATTTTCTTTTGTCATATTATTTTTCATATGTATCTATCTTATTAGCTAATTCAAAACTGTTTTCCTGGCTAATTACACGTTTTTAAAGGATGCCTGGATGATGCTTTTTCTGATCTTTTATAACACATCTTGGCCAACATAAATTTTGTATACTTGTCACTCATTCAGTCTCTAGCCCTTTAGGAACTGTCTAGTAGAGAATGCCTAGATGAAGACCAAATCTTTGCCCACGGCCTATCATTTCTTTTTGATTTTATGTTTACTGGGAAGATGCTCATGATGTGAAGAAACCCAATGAGGTCACACAAAAAGTTGGAAATGAACAATGTGTGCTATCAGAATGATGCTCAGCTGCATTGAACATGCACAGGAAGAGCTGGCTTCTGCCACAGCTACGCATATGTATGGGAAAAGAGTTAAAAACCTAAAGAGTGAAATGTATGTAACAGAAATGGTGAAGAGGTGTGTTTGAGGGCTGTATCTTGGTGTATTGGGCATGGATTGTGAAAGCCACCTTGAAACAGAAGACCACAATTTCAAAAAAAAAAAAAGATCATTTCTGGTGCGACTACAGGCAGATTCCTGGGTTTCTCACATGTTGAGACCTACCCACAAACATTTTGGGTTTGAGTTTTCTTTAATTATTGTCTTTAAAGAACATGAGTTTCTGCAGGAAAGTTGCTCCTGACTTCTGTGCCTGTGGGAAGCTATGAAGAGGAGAAGAGGAAATTTGCATTAAGGGGTCAGTGCTTTGGCCTGTCGATCAGCTGGAGAGCAGGGAGAGGACCCCAATGAGGGAAAGGCTTTCAGAGATGGGATGAGCACAGGGCCATCTGGGAAACTGCATGGCTTCCTCTTTCTGCGGAGACATTGACTCCAAAACCCAGAAGCATAGGTCTTCCCAGCCTGACTTCATTCTTCTGTTTGAGATCAATTCCTGCAGAATCAGATAGACTCATGCGTATGGGCTAGGATGGAAACACACAATCTGAAGCCGACTAGAAACAAAAGCTGAATGTTATAAAATAATATCTCATCTCTATTGGTTTATGCCATAAGGATTTGGAATCACTAAAATTGTCGTACGTGCCTTCTTTCTGATTTTCCCATTCAAATGAATTAGAAGGATGTGGCCGTGAGTTTGTGTGAATATGAGAAACAGTTGCATTTTAACTGTCTCTATGGCAATAGTGGTTTGCCTCTGAAACAACAACCAGTGATGAGAAAAGAGCTACCGATTCCCTTTTAACAATTGTCTCATTTCCTTTTTGCTTTTTATGATGTCACCTTTTGAAATGTTTTAGTTTATTTGGTTATACCAGCAAGTCTGCACTAAACTGTTCCTTTTCTCCACTGTTCCCTTCACTGGATTAAAAAAAAAAAGAAGAAGATTCTCATCTGAATTTGGCAGAAAACTCTGACTGAGATGAAAGGCTGGTTGGTTCTCGTTATGTTGGTGAAAGTTAGGGCACCGCTTTGCATCTAGGAAAACACGCCGGCTTTGAAATGTGATTGGCGGCTACACACCTTGGCCGTACCACAATGAACTGACCTTTATTTTATCTCTGAATCACTCAGTGTGCTCCTTTCTATAGTAGAAGTAATGTTATCTTTCTTAAAGAGTTATTGTAAAGATTAAAGATTTTATATAAATATATGTATCTATCTCACCTGGTGTGAAATAGGCCCTCAGTGGACAGATACAAGGCCAGATGTGGCTTCAGCTACTAATGACTTTGGTCAGGTCGTTCGGTCCCAGTAGCCACAGTCTGTACCTCTTGGGAACTTCTCAAGTCCTACCTAAACTTAAGACCCTAAGTTTTTGATCGTTTTTGTTTCTAGTCTCAATAGTACGCTTCTTGTTTATTTCACAGAGCAGACCGGGATCCCCGACTTCGGTGTAGATACTGTAACTAAATTGAGAAAACCATTTTTGCTGTGTCTTGTCTGTTTCAGAATGAGTTTGTGACACAGTTGTCTTTGATGCTGTAATCACACCATAGCCGACAAACATTTCAGTGGTACTTGCCCTTTGCTATCTCCTCTCTTCTCTGTATTTATGTGTCATTAGTCAGATCCTTGCTCCCTTGAAAGATTCACAAAGAATAATCCTTAATTTTATAATTTCTGCTACTTAACTTGTAATCCAACATCTGTAGTCTACAAAATTGTGTCAGTTATCTCTATAAATGCATCAAATAATTCTGTAGTGTTTCTATAATTCATAAGTGTATTAGTTTTCTTTTGTCCTTAAATAATGTCTTTTAAACAGTCAAAAATACTTTTCTGCATGTGTTACCTACTTAAATTTTTCATATAGAGAATTTTAACCTTAGAAGTGTAAGTAATTACTTACGTGGCTACTTTAACGTGTTTTCTTTAACACGTTAACGTGATCTTCTGTTTTGGATTGTGGCATGTGGATATGAGAGAGTAGGTGTGGATGAGTGTGCTGGTGTGTGTACATTCTAAAATATTTATCAGTGTTCATACCTGAAGTGAAGTTGCTTTAGACACCATTAAAATTCATATTATGGGCTTAGGGGAAAGCTGTTTTTTTTTTTTCTTTTAAACTTTATCAAAGACTAAAGATACTTTTTAATAGAAGTTAAACTGAATTGAAAATCCAATAACAACAAGCTTTAAAGGTCATGAAACTATGTGCCGGACTGTATTTGATTCAAGTTTTGGCTGATAACTACAAAATAGATGTGTTATAATTGTAGGGACTGAACAGTTCATAGAAGACTGATTAATACTGGATAATAGGTTATATATCCAAATAATACATTCTGAAATCGAATAAAGCCTGATACATTGAAAATATTAGAAGGTTTCTAAGATGCAGTAGAAATACAGGAAAATATAGAAACATCTTCTTTGCCACTACAAAAAGTTTTAATACTCAGTATCCACATGGGCTACTTCGTTGCTTTTTGAAATAAGAGCCTTCCTTCTTTTTGAAGACTCTGTCTTCATTCTTGACAGCATTAATCTCCCTTTTTTTTTTCCCCCTAGGTAGTGGCTTTTGCTTTCCCCAAACTCGTTGCCTGATTAATTCTCTTGTAACTTTCCCTGACTCCTTCAGTTTTTTCTTTGCTTTCTCTAAAACGTAATAATGTTTCTACTAAAGAGAATAACCTCTATTATCTTGAAAATTTATTTTAAAAACCCATAGTATTTCAGAAATATCATGGCATATTAGAAAGATTTGAGTTACTTCTAAAAGGTCAATTTCTTAATAGAAAAGTGAATATATTATTGAGCTATGTAATTTAGACTGCCTAGGTACAGCAAACCTGTAACTGGTTTGTATACCCTTTTAAATTATATAGAAATTATTATGATGAAATAGAGCACTCCATTTACCCTTAGAGTGTATTTTTTTTTATGTATTTGTGCCTGCGTGTGTGCGGGGAGAAAGAGTGAATTATTGTTTGGGGATTTTTTGTTTGTTTGTTTTCTTTTGTTTTGTTTTTGGTTTCATGATCCAAAGACCAAAACTTTTTTCTGAACTTGAGGGGAAAGAAATGATGTTCACAAATACAGAGCTCTTGAATTTTTTCCAATAGTCATTCTTTATTTATATTCCAACTGTAAACTCCTGAATCTCTACTGTAGTGTCATTCAGATTAAAGATTATCTTTGCAGCGTAAGGATCCAAAACTAGTGTATAAAATGGGATTCATTGTGCTTGGTTCAGAGTGTGCTGTGAAATTAAGTGAGGAAATACACTAGTGCTGAAACTTAAGAGCTCAGTGAATGGTATCTCCTGTCATTGCTCTATGTCCCTGCTCTTTCTTAAAAAAAATTACATTTGGTAAGGCACCCATGTCTAACCTCAGTTCTCCCTATTTTGAAAAAGACACACGGTCCCTTGTTTCTTTTTGGTAAGATGAAGGCTAAAGTTCCACAAACAACTGGAAATCACCTCCTCATTCTCATACATTATTTTAGAGCCCTGGACTGAACCTTGCCCAGTTCCCCTTTCCCAGTTCAAATTAATATCCTGTTCTTCACTTCTTCCTTCATTCATTATATTAAATCAATATTTAAGTGCCTGCCAGGGACCAGCTCTTCTCTGGACACAAAAAGATGAGCCAGATATGCCTGGTCTTTCCTTATGGAGATTACACTCCTGGTGGGGAAGGATGTTAAGTTTTTAAATGTAAAACGTATGTAGGTGAGTGAATGAATATATGCTTTGTATTGTTGTATGTAACATAAGGTAAAAGAACTTTAAAAGCCCAAATACATAGAGATAGATATGTGGATATAATTTAAATTGTGGTCGATGAAAGAAGGAAGGGAGACTAACGAGGATTCCTAACTTAGAAAAGGGCAGTGGTTGCTCGGTGCTAGGAAGTTCTCCTCAGTGTTTAAGCCAAGACCCGATGGTTGCGTAAGAATTAGCCAAGGGAGGAATAAGTGTGCCTGAAGAGAAGCTGTCATGAGTTCTAACATTGAAGAGGAAGTCAAGGACCAGGGCACGGAGACCCTGGAGAGGATTTCATATATACAAGAGTCATAGGAAGTCATTAGGAGTGACATGATTCAACTCTGCTTTAAAAATATATCACTGCCCTGGGGAGAGTGGACTGGAAAGGTACAAGAATGGAAGTCATGAACACAGTGAGTTGTTTTAACCTAGGCAACATTTGGTGGACTATTTTGTGGAGTCAAGGAGAAGATAAGGAGTCAAGTCTAAGTTATGTTTTGGAAGGGAACCAGCAAGCAGCGTGATGGACTAGATTCTGGGCATGTGAGTATGGACATGTCAAGGATACTTTACTGTTTCCTGTCTTGAGAAAAGAGTGCGTGGAAGCACTACCCTGCATAGACATAGGAAAGACTGCATAGGGAAAGAGTATTTTGATGAAGAAAGGGTGGAAATCAAGAGTTAGAAGCTTGAGAAATGCTACCTTTAAGATGCCTGAAGACATTCCATTAGACAGTCCCAGGAGGCAGGTTTGGAGTTCACAAGAAGAGTTCTTACACCCATTCTGCCCATACTAAAGATTTTTGTGTGAAACAGGCATCTCATCGGGTTGTAGTTTCTGTCTATGGAAGGATTTTTTATTCTTGTTAAATTTTGCGTCTCCCTTACACAAGGCAGAGAATGGTTGAGTTGAAGGATGAAAGGAAATTGGCATGTATTGTGTCTTATGGTGTATAGAAAATGAGCTAACTGTGTTTGGCTTAATCCTCATAAAAGACTGTCGATTTTTACAGGTGGTCAAACTAAAGCAATTAAGTATCTTGCCAAAGATCACAAAGTAATTGCAAAACCAAGCCTGTCTTCAGGGCCCAAAGATACCATGTTAAACCCCAGTGCCTCCTATTGAGCTTTTGGAAAACCTCATTAATTAAAAAAAAAGTGAAGAATTGTGTCAAATCTACTAGATGTTAGGCTCCTACCATGAAACAGTAAATAGGGAAAACTCCTTTCTTTTTGGAGCGGATAGTCTAGTGTGAGAGGCAGATAATAGACAAGTCAATGTAAACTGGATAATATTTGACTAGGAGTAAAGCCACAAAGACCAAAAAACAGGATCATATAATAGAAATGGAGGAGTTGACTTCTTTAGATGGGGCGGTTAAGACAGCCCAAGCTAAGGAAAACATGATTTAGCAGAGACTCAATATAAGAATAGAAAACAATGTTCTCATTAGAGAGGAGGAGCCCTGTGATGGAGAAGAAAAGCATCGTGCAGCCCACCCAGGGCAGGTCAGCAGGCAGGATGGCAGTGTTGGCTTCTGACTGTGAGGCTGGCCAGTGCCCGGCCACACAGAGACTGGTAGGCCCTGGTGTAGATTTAGATTTGCCTCTAAAAGCACTGATGAGCCACTGAATTACTTCATGTAAGAACAACATGATCTGATTTACTTTTTTTTTTAAATTTTTTGAAGTATAGTTGATTCACAATGTTGTGTTAGTTTCTGGTGTACAGCAAAGTGATTCAGTTATCCATATACACATGCATACATATATATATTCTTTTTCATAATCTTTTCCATTATGGTTTATTACAGGTTATTGACTATAGTTCCCTGTGCTATACAGTAGGTCCTTGTGCTTTATCTCTTTTATATACAGTAGTTTGTATCTGCTAATCCCAAACTCCTAATTTACCCCTCCACCCCCTTTCCCCTTTGGTAACCATCAGTTTGTTTTCTCTATCTGTGCATCTGTTTCTGTTTTGTAAACAAGTGCATTTGTATCATATTTGATTTACATTTTAAAAAGAGAACTCTGGTTTCTGAGAGAAGAAGGAATTCAGGGAACAAGAGTGGAATCAAGGAGGTTAGTTGGGTGGCCCTTGAATTACTTCAGGTTAGAGATTCTGGAGGCTTCTAAGAGGGTAATGGAGTAGAGGTAGAGGGAAGTGTGGTGACTTAAGACACATTCTAGAGATGATACTCAGAGGATGTGTTGATGGATAGTTGTAGGAGGACAAGGAAAACCAGAAGAACGACCTTAGGATTTTGATTCGAACATCTGAGTACATAGTGGCACCTTCTATGAAACTGGGAGAGAAGTGCTTTGGTGGCAGGAAACCCGGGGTTCTGCCCAAGGAACATTTGTTGAACTAAAGAACCACAATATGGGTCACGTCAGAATTCTCTCTTATATGATTAAATATCGTATTTTCTTGCATGTTTCTTCATTTATGAATTATTACTGGCAGCTTTCAAGTCCTACCAGCAGAGTTAGGTAGTTGCAGCAGAACCCTGATGGTCCTCGAGGCTGAAGATACGTACTTTTTGGCCCTTCATAGAAAGTTGGCACCAACTGTCCAATAGATTGTGGCCTGAACCAAATTTTAGGGCATGATTTCCATTTTTCTAAAGCGATGGCCCTTTTCCATAATCTTTATAAAGCCTTTGACTCCTTGTAAAACCTTTGACTCCTTGAAGAGCCAATCTGTCATTGTAAAAAATACATCTCTCTGTTCCACACTTAGTTCCCTATTCTGGTTTATTCTCTCTCCATTTATTTTTGGCATCTTTCATTATTTATTTCCCTTTCCCCTCTAAAAGCGAATCTTTCCTAAACTACACTTCTCAGCTCTTTTCCTGTCCTCCCCTCGACGTCTGCATGGCTCCCTGTCTCTGTTCCGCAGGTGTCTGCCCCAAGGCCAGCCCACCAAAGAAGCTGTTCTTACTTAGTAAATCTCCCCGACCCCACGCACTGTCCTTGGCATTATCGTTCATGGTTCCCGACGTTTGATCTGGTTGCATGTGTTTGTTCTCTGTCTGTCTCTCCTCAGACACCGTGCCAGTCCCATAAGGGCAGGGACTTGAACGGTTTTGTTCACTGGTGTATCTCCAATGCCCAGAACTGTGCTTGGTGTGATAGGTGCTCAATTAATATCTACTGAATGAACGAATCCACCCGCTGTATTCTCTCGTTTGGGGAACCTTTCCATGTCCACATTATCAATTATTACTTCTAATGAGAAGACATCCAATTTACGTCTCCAACTTCCACATTTTGATCATGCTCCAAATCTTAGACCTCTTGGCCTAAGATGTCATTTTCAGCCCTTTCTTTGGCTGCTTCTCTATCTAATAAACCTTTGTGCCCTATTACAAATGTTACTCTTTTTCTAGGATATAATGTCTCCTCATCTCATACCTTTGCTTATGTCCCTCCTCCTACCCAGACACTTCTATTCTGATATTTCTGGAACAGTACAGCCCTTCTCCAGGCTCTCAGTCTGCACGGGCTGTCTCTTCTTCCCCTCAAGTGTAGTCAACCACCAAACCTCAGTTACAAGCTCCTTTAGAGAAGCATTCCTTGGCCAACCGACCACACGCCATCTCATCGGTTACTTCTTTCATGCCACCTGTCATGATCTAGAAGCATCTGCCTAGTTTCCTTACTTACCAGTTGTGTGTATTTTCCACTAGACTGTGAGTTCGTGAAGGGCAAAGGCTTTGTGTCTCTTTCTCGGTTGCTGGATCCTCAGGGCCAGTGCTCAGAACACTGTGGGAGCTCAACAGAAGTTTGCTGGGTGAAAGTGTTTCCTGAATGAGCTCTTCAGTCTCCAGTGATCCCGTTTGTCTTGCCAAGTCATAGAGCTTGGCATTGCTATTACTCCTGGGAATGGTTGGTGCACCTTCTTGGGAAGCGTCTGGCCAAGTTCTGTGCTGAGAACAGGGCCTCGCACAGAGGAACCATTTGATAAAGACTTGCTGAGCCAGGCAAGGAATGGGTAACAAGTGCCAAGGATGTGTCAATGTTCAGTGAACTTCCACTATCGCTCCTTTCCTTCCAAAACACCCTTAGTATTTCACAAGACATTTCGCCATTGCTATAAAAATATAAAAATAATGTCTTTTAAGTGGCACATGCCGGGGGGGTCTCACCGCATACAGGTGCTGCTCAGCCCCCACGTGCTTGCTATGGGCTCAGGAGGAAAACTCAGGGTCACTTGCTCTCACGCTGATGCAATGCCTCATTTCCCCCCTCCCATGTTTTACTTCGAGGATTTTGAAACAGTGCAGGTGACCATCTAGTAATATTGACTGAGAGATGTTTTCTGCAAGCAATTCCATTTTGATAACTGGCCAATTTTCTAATATTGATGCATCAGGACCCAGTTTGTCAGTCATTCCCCTCTGAATCGACATTAAAAGTGATACAAACTTGAAATAGATTGGAAACATCAATAGGAGGACATGATGAGAAGGACCGTTTTTAGGGCATCCCAGAAACTTCTTCTGTATCCCTCCAGGCGTGCCTTTGTGATCACGAGGAGCCCTTGCCTGGGAGTTCCCACTACTCGTCTTCAGAGTGGGAGTTGCTGCATTAAGCATTTAGGTTATGGCTTAAGAAGAGTGCTTTTCTGTGCAGTCTGGGCCATGGCTGCAAAAGAAATACTGAATTTGTCATTCATGATGGAGTCATTTCCCTTTTCAATGGAGACAATAGATTTTTTTTTTAATTGAGTTATAGTCAGTTTACAATGTTGTGTCAAATTCTGGTGTACCGCACAATTCTTCAGTCATACATGAATATATATATATATATATATATTCTTTTTCACCATGAGCTACTACAAGATCTTGACTATATTTCCCTGTGCTATACAGTATACACTTGTTTATCTATTCTACATATGCATGTCAGTATCTACAAATCTTGAACTCCCAGTATGTCCCTTCCTACCCACCTCTCCTCTGGCAACCACAAGTTTGTATTCTATGTCTGTGAGTCTATCTCTGTTTTATATTTAAGTTATTTTTCTTCTTCTTCCTTTTTTTTTTTTAAGATTCCAAATATGAGTCATATCATATGGTATTTTTCTTTCTCTTTTTGGCTAACTTCACTTAGAATGACATTCTCCAGGAACATCCATGTTGCTGCAAATGGCATTATGTTGTCATTTTTATGGCTGAATAGTATTCCATTGTATAAATATACCATACCTTCTTTATCCAGTCATCTGTTGATGGACATTTAGACTGTTTCCATGTCTTGGCTGTTGTAAATAGTGCTGCTATGAACATTGGGGTGCAGGTGTCTTTTTGAAGTAGGGTTCCCTCTGGATATATGCCCAGGAGGCAATAGATTTTAACCTGACTGACCTAGCCAGTCAGCCCTTTCCTTCTGGCAGAATCTATCAGGAAAAAGGAAGGAGGGAGGGAAGGAAGAATGATAATGAGTGAAAAGGAACCCTCATTCACTGCCTAGGTGATGCATTAAAGCATTAAAAGATGAGCTCTGTTTATTTTAAGTGCAATTCCTGCTTTTGGTAGTCTGAATATATTCAACATTAAGTTTTTAAACCATTTTTTTCTGAAAGTATAGTCAGTTTATAATGTGTCAATTTCTGGTGTACAGCATCATGTTTCAGTCATGCATATGCATACATAGATTCCTTTTCATATTCTTTTTCATTATAGGTTACTACAAGATATTGCATATAATTCCCTGTGCTATGCAGGAGAAACTTGTTTATTTTATATACAGTAATGTGTATCTGAAAATCTCTAACTCCCAATTTGTCCCTTCCCACCCCGTTTCCCCCCTGGTGACCACAAGTTTGTTTTCTTTGTCTGTGAGTCTTGTTTCTGTTTTATAAATAAGTTCATTTGTGTCTTTTTTTAGATTCTACATATAAGTGATATCATACTCAACATTAAGTTTTGACTATGTAATCTCATGCCTAAGGTCACTGAAGGACAACCCAAAAAGGGTGTTTGATGCAAAAGTCAAATGCTTTATCAAAACATGGAACTTCCAATGAGGTAGTTCCCTGGGAAGTCATTATGAGAAAACCCCAGTGTTAACAGCTAACACTGATGTAGGACCCCCATGCTCTGGGTACTGTTCTAGGCGCCCGACTCTTACTTCTTGACATATAGTAACTTATTTCATCTTCCAGCATCCCAATGAGGTAGATAATGTTATTGTTCCCATGGTACGGAGGAGAAAATTGAGGCACAGAAAGGTTAGGCAGTTTGCCTAGTGTCACACGACCTACAAGATGAACATGGAATGGATCTTCTAAAAGGAGCCTTTTGAGGATGTTTAGGGATGCTAATCACAAGTATGTGAAATATCAGCAGTGAACTGGGACTGGCCCTAAAACACTAGGACATCATAGCTAGCCTAGCATATCAAGGATTTGAATCCAGGGCCCAGATACAGAGTCTGCACTTCTGCCCCTTTGGTCAACTACCACCTTCCTCTGCTGGTCCTCCTTTGCCCACCGTGCGCATTTCTGCGTCATTCATCTGTGCGCTTTTGCTCTCTAGTGTTTTCCTTCCTGAAGCCTTACGTGCTTTTCTTTCTATGGTGCAAATGGTGCATCAAATGAACTAGCTTCAGCTTGTAGTGAACCATTCACATGACAAAGATGAGTAAGATACAATCCCCATCACCCAGGACCTCAGCCAGTCAGGACAAAGTGCTAAAACCTCATGATCTTCCTCAAGAACTAGTTAGAAGCCTCACTTTGTTTTGATGAACCAAAAGAGAACTCAGGGATTCCAAAAAAAACAAAACAAAAACAAAACAATGGCTCATGTGTTTTTTAAACCCATTTGCAAAAATTCCCTTAAGCTTTCTGATGAGCAAAAATCTATACGCAACCTGAATCCTTGGAGAGCTTGGCCAATGACAGACGTGATGCTCTCAGGGGATTTTATGCTGCATTTCCAAATTCACAATGAAAGCATTAAAAATGCAAAATGAAAGTGCAGCTGGTTTTGCTCCAAGGTTTATCCGTGATGAGTCACCTATTTTTATTGCATAAGAAATCAAATCTAGTGTTGTAATGAAAACACGACACAGTGAATTCAGGGTAGTTCCTGGAGCATTCATGATGTGCCTGTTTGTTCAGGGACGCTGTGTCCTTTGAGGTTTCTTCTAAGCACTACAATCTTCGCTAAGAAAGGCACTTTCTGAATTTTTGAGGAAAGATGCTCTATCATCTAAACACCCACAATGGCTTGTTTTAATGCAGCAGTTGTTGCAGAAGCTGAGTGTGGAGATTGTGCCCTCATGCTTTGCATTCACACCCCTTCATCCAGACTGGAGACAGTCGTACAGTAGACATACTTTGAGGTCTTCATTTTTAATCTTAGCTCATGGGGATTCATGTAGCATCAGAGCTACCTAGTTCCCAAAAGACTTACTGTACCTAAATTTTACCTTAGAGTCTGGATAAACTCAGTGAAGAAGGGAAAAGGATTAAGGACTGGATTGGCCCTACTGTCTGGTACAGGGACTGGAAGAAGGAGAAAAAGTCATTTTTAATTGTTTTTGCTGTATGGAAATAGGTTTTCTTGTTAATCACTGGAAGGTCGTGAAGAATTACAGTGTCACCTTAGGAATCTTCTAAGTAGGTTTAAGGTAAAAATGTCCAACTTTAAATACTGCATATTTTAAAGAACATGTATGCTGACAGTTTGAAGACTAGCATTTGAATCTCAGCAGTCTATGAAGACATATGCCTTTTTATAATGTATTTATTGAAAATACCACCTTACTTTATGAACTACATTTCCACTAAAATCAATGAGTTGATGTTTGTTTTTATACATCAATGCTCAAAACTGCAATTTTTAAAAAATGTTTTATTGACGTGTAGTTGATTTACAATGTTAGTTTCAGGTGTTCAGCAAAGTGATTCAGTTATACATATACATACATATATATATTTTTTCTTTTCAGATTCTTTTCTGTTATATATTATTACAAGAAACTGAATATAGTTCCCTGTAGGTCCTTGTTGTTTATCTATTTTATACACAGTAACGTGTGTCAAGACTGCAATTTAAAGGACTTCTTGCACAAATTAAATAGTGGTCCTAACTGATGTTTATATTCCTTTTGTCTGCACTATGTTCAAAAGTCAATCGAATCTATGCAGTCATAATTTAACACCCAGTGTACCTCCAGGTGAAAAATGAGCGCATTTCATAAAGTGAGATGAATGTATGTATAACTATCATTTTTATATTTAAGGTTGTTGTATTAGACCAGCACTTTAGGATAAAGTGATATATAATTGGTACAGAATATGCTTCTTCCATTTGTTATTTCTTCCTTGTGTTTGTTTATTTGCTTTTTAAAAATTTTCTCTCCAATCTATATAGAAACAGAGAGATTATCAGATCTCAAGGTCCATCAGTTCATCTCTTGTTTGTCTTCCTTTATAATAGAAGCCAGAAGTCAGAAAAACCTTCATTGCTTTCTATCACTTTTTAGAGCAGAGAGGTGAAATAAATTTCCTCTATGCATCAAGACGACCAAAGTTAGAGTCAGGGAATTTTGGAAGCAGATGATCTGTTTTTGCATATTGAATAAAGCTTGCAGGATTCTTTAAAAACTGTGCTGCCAATTCACTGATCTGTCCAGCTGTATGTAATGAAGGCTTTGGACCCTTTAGGACATGTGAACTGGGTTATTTATGGACAAGAGATAAGAAACTGTTTGAATGATAAAAGAAACTAAAATAGTTAAGAGATGTTATCCTAAAATAGCATTTAACATCTGTAACAATTTATGTGCTACCAGCACCCTCTTTCCTTCAACATTTAGTTACAAAATCCTTTCTGAAGCTTCTTACGGCGAATCACAGGCCAGATGAAATTCTATCCTGTGCTGATAATGGATGTGTGTCATAGCCTGAAAGAACTTTAATAGAGTCGTACGTAACCAATTTAATTGGCATCTAAGCCAGCAGTGTGGTCATATATTTATACAACTAATATCTTTAAGTTTTTAATTTTCACCCTCACTTAATTTAAGTTACGAGTTTCTTTAGAATGGAATCCACCGATGAGA
Organism: Camelus dromedarius; assembly: GCF_036321535.1. Classification (NCBI taxonomy): domain Eukaryota; kingdom Metazoa; phylum Chordata; class Mammalia; order Artiodactyla; family Camelidae; genus Camelus; species Camelus dromedarius. The sequence continues at coordinate 73,938,000 of NC_087441.1, forward strand.
AGCATAATGGTTTCTTACTTCAGCTTTCCTATTGTGACACCTTTGAGTTTTCTCATTATCTTTCTGGTTCCATCTCCCACGGGACACCTGAAACGTTCATGTGGAACAAGTGTGGACCTGTGTAAAAGTTATACAAATTACATGTCTTAATTGGAAACGTATATAGTCAGTAAATACTTCAGTGTCTTGTTATACGTACCTCTATGCATGTGTGCAAGAATATATATATTTATAAAATAAAAAATATACTCAGGAATTACCAAACGTATCATTCATTAATTTTCTCAATATATTTTATAATACTTATTGCGAGTAAAGACAGAATTCTCCATTCACATCTATACGTTCATTACTTTCAATTGTGGGTGTACATTTTAAGAATTATTTGTTATTCCTATTCTGTTTGCTAAATATTTCTGCATATTATATTGGCCCTGTGGTTACGATGTTATTGGTGCTTCATTATTTGAATGCTGACAGCTCTGTCTCCCAGAGCAATGTGAGTCTGTTTTTTTATGTCTTCGTAGTGCACCATCTAATCCATGAAACTGTGTTCCAAAGGCACTGTTCAGATGTAAGTGCAGAAAACTTGTTCTGAGGATAAAGTTCAGATTTAAATGAACACTTTGGTCTATGAATCAGGAGTGTTCATCAAAGTGCTTTAACAGAAAATACAGTGTCAGCTTCTAACAAATGGAACAGAGGCCGACCATGGGCAACCAATATGGCCGCTTAGCATGCCCACCAGCCGTTGACCATCATTGTGTGATTCCTGCTGAAAGCAACAGAAACCAAATTCATAAGAAAAGCAACCAGCCACCTTAATGAATATCACCTAATAATAAGAAATACATCTGTTTTACATCTCTGATAAATAGAATTTTAACTAGAAATTTGATTTTGAATGTACTGCAATGTTTAATTTGATCAGTTCTGGTAACACGGAAAGATTTTAGCCAACATTGTTTCTTCTTTGTTAATAGTGGCTAGCATTCAGAAACTTCCTGCAGCCTCTGTTCTAACGGACATCAACTTCCCAATGAAAGGCCGGAAGGGGATGGTGGACTGGGCCAGAAACTCTGAAGACAGGGTAGTCATTCCAAAAAGCATCTTCACTCCGGTGTCATCAAAAGGTAAATGCGTGAAATAATTTAAGCCTTGAACAAAAAAAATTATCAGTTCAGTTCATAATACACTAGGTATAAAATACTTCCATATGCTACATGATTTAGGAAAAAAAGTCTGGCATCAGGATTCTAAACTCATTTTGTACGTATGGAAAATTTATTTGGTCTTTAAATCTGAATGTACTTGAGGAAAGGATCTATTAAAATGGAGAGAGAAATGCAAGTGCAAATTTTAGACCTGAGCTTGACACGTTCAGATTTCAGCGCTGATAATCTTATCCCAGCGCAAAGCACGGGGCCTTGTATTTTAAGTTTAGGTATGGAAATGGGTCGCCTGGTCCGTTTCATGCAAAGTGATTGTTATTTCGGCCTCACATTTTTTTTTTAAGTTTTAGTATATAAAAACACATCTAAGAAAAAATGAAGTTTCAAGAACATCTTTAGCAGCCTCTAAAATTTAATGGCTATTTTCAGTAGTGACATAGCGGTCTTAATTCTTAGCTTGGAGATTTTGACATTTTAACCGAGAACTCCAAAGGAGAATTGGTTCTCTCTCCACATCATTGGGAATTTAAACTTTTTAGCTGCATCTGAAGCAGCGTCTTGTCTCAGCCTGAAGGAAGTTTCCTTCATGACACAAAACCACTGAGAACACAGCTTCTGAACCTGCAGTTAACGTGCGCAGCGTGAGCTCACTTGCCCAGCGTGGTTAGTAAGGCATTTCTTCTACTTGGCTTCGCATCGGCAAAGACTGGGATCCCCTTGTAATTAGGAGATTAAAGTTTTATAAGACGGTATTGTTCTTGCTGTTACGCTAATATTTTTAAATTTTATTCTTTCTAGAATTAGACGAATCATCGGTCTTTGTTCTCGGAGCAGTCCTGTACAAAAACTTAGATCTAATTTTGCCCACTCTGAGGTAAGCTACCAAGTAATAAGCAGTTGTGATCTTTGTAAATTCTTCCAAAAATGTGATTATAGCTCATTCTCTGAAAATAGTCAAACAAGCTTTGGTAGTAATACAAAGGGCTTTTTCTTAAAATGAAATGGAAAATACCAATTTAATGAACAGCTTATTAGCATATCGTGCATTTCAAAACAACTAGAAAAGACAATTTTGGTCTCTGATTATAGCCCTGTAATTCTTTTTGTGACTAATCACGATTTGCCTTAAGACCAAGGGAAAAAAAAAATTAAGAGAAAGAAAACCTTAAAGCTTGACAATAGAATGGGTCATTTTAAAATTAATCTGTCTTCTCGCTTTATTTGTACTTAATGGTACTGTTCATGAACATTCCATGAAATTAAAGGAGTGTCACGATGACTGGGAATGCACGGTTTTGTTCTTCATTTGCACAAGAGCTCAATTGGCTTCTAAATAAATATTCAATTACAGTTACATTAAGAAAAAAAGCTGTTGTTCAATTAGAGGACTAATTTCGGGAGAAATCCATTGATTTCGTTCCTCCCAGACATTAAAAGCAACAATTACACATAGTGATTCTACCAGCATCAATTTATTTGCTCCCATGTCTTAACTGCTTTACCAGCTCTCCCAGAAAACAGGATTGACGTCTCTCTGGATGGCACTGTTGTCACTCTTGGGGACTTGTTTCCTCCACACCACCTCACTGTGGAGGGCTGAGCCAAAGCTGTGTTTTAGTTAGACACAGTCACACAACAGTGGGCGCTTGGTCACACCTTCACGAATAAAGCTTCAAGGTTTTCGGGAGGAGAGACTGCGAATGCTGTGCGCTGTTATACCAGGGGCATAACAAACGGTCTCATCAATAAAAACAACTAGAGTTCAGTCCAGCAGAAAAAGGCATCACAAGGAAGCAACAACATCTGCAGTGACTACTCATGATTGTTTCGAGAAAATCTTTTCATGTGCTGCGCATTATTAATGCAGTTGGTGACTCAGCCTTTGGACCATAGAGACAACTATGGGAAGCCTAGTTTTCTTTACCTCCCTTCCTTGCTAGATGGAATTTGGGCTTTCTGAGGTTGAATAGGTTTGTGTTTGGTTTTGTTCTATGAAAATACATTTTCAAAGCTCGTAAGGTTACTCTCCAATTTAAACACACTGATAGGTACAGTGACAGCTAAAATGGATCAGAGAAGAAACTTACGGTTACTGGGAGATAAAGGAGGTGGGAAGGGATCAGTTAGGAATTCAAAATTTGCACCTCCTGGGGAGTGATGGAAATGTGAGCTATCTTGACTGTGGTGGTGGTTTCACTGGTGTAGACATCTATCAAAATTTATCAAATAGTACATCTGAAATATGTGTAGTTTACTGTACAGGAATTATACCACAATAAAAGTGTTTAAATGGGAAATAATATGGATTTATAAGGGGAAATGATATAGCTCAGTGATAGCGTATGTGCTTGGCCTGACCATGGTCTTGGGTTCAGTCCCCAGTACCACCACTTAAAATAAATAAATACATGAATAAACCTAAGTACCTCCCCCTTCAGTAATAATAATAATAATAATAATAATGAAATTTTAAAATGATAATAACAAATAAAATTGATTTATAGTTATGGCCTCTAGCTCTGTGTATGACGTTCATTTGAGGAGAAATGTGCTAAAAGTAAAATTACCCAGATACTCAAAGTCAGCCCCTTATTTCAACAGGGAGTTCATTTGCAAGAATTCTAGACGAGGCACTGACTCAAAATCAGCTGATCTGGGATTTAATTTCAACTTAATATAACAAGAACTTTATAAACCTGTCCAGTCAGTCAGTCATCCTCTGCCTTCATGTCATCTTCCAAATAGAAGCACCTTTATGTGCAATATTCCTTCTGTTTGCTGCAGAGGGATATAGGAAATGCAAACAAAATAGTCACAGAAAATGCTTTGAATTGTGAACTAGTCTCCCTGCTATATGTTTAACAGAGTTGCATTATGATTAATCTTATTTTGAAGATTGTTCTCACTTACACAAGGTGAAGTCAAGTTATTCCGAGTTTCATAAATTTATACTGTCAGAGGAATTGGAAATTTATCTCAGATTTCACCCTTTTGTGAAAAAAAAAAAAGATATTTCAACATTTTTAAAATTGTGGCAGAGGCACTGGCCACTTGTGGGTGGATTTGTGATAACATCATGAGTGATTTAATGGATAAAGCAGGGAAAAGTCCAGAGCAGCCACTCCCCTAACATTCCCTGTGACACAAACAGGTCCAGTTTGGCCTTTGGGCAAGTCAGTGACTTTTTTTTTCAATTGAAGTATAATTGATTTACAGTGTTGTGTTAATTTATGGTGTACAACATAGTGATTCAGGATATATGTATATTCCTTTCCATATTCTTTTTTGTTATGGGTCATTACAAGAGATTGACCTATATTGACCTTGTGCTATACAGTAGGACTTTGTTGTTTATCTATTTTATATATAGTAGTGTGTTTCTGCAAATCCTGAACTCCCAATTTATCCCTCTAGTCCCCTTTGCCCTGCTGGTAACCATAAGTTTGTTTTCTATGTCTGTTTGTCTGTCTCTGTTTTGCAAATAAGGTCATCTGGTTCTTTTTTTTTTTTTTTTTTTTTGATTCCACATATAAGTGATATCATATGGTATTTTTCTTTCTCTTTCTGGCTGACTTCACTTAGTTTGACAATATCCAGGTCCATCCACATTGCTGCAAATGGCATTCTTTTATTCTTCTTTATGGCTGAGTAGTATTCCTCAAGTAGTATTAACTTTTTATATGTTAATCATGGGTTGAACTGAAAAGTTCTTTTTAACTTTGAAAATTCCCTGTCTTTATTGTTGTAAAGCAGTAGGATTTTAGAGTGTTGAAATATTATTCTTTATCAGGAAGTTCTTAAAACCCTTGTATAAGATTATGAATATACCAATGGGGTATACTAGTGGTAGAGCACATGCATAGCATGCACAAAGTCCTGGGTTCAATCCCCAGTACCTCTGGTTAAATAAATAAATACATAAATATGCTTAATTAACCCCCCAAAAAAGAACAACAAAAAAGACTATGAATATACCTACTCATATTTTCTATGTATAAAGGGATTAGGTAAGTGACTCTAGGGAAACAATATGCACATTTAGAGTCACTAGAAATAATGACAATATACTGCTCAGCAGGAAGTGTTTGTTGAAGCACTTTGAAAGGTGAAATATTAGCAGTACCTTTCATTTCCTTTTATTTCAGATTATAAAGTAATATAACCGTAAGCAATCTCAGCTTGCTTTTTTATCTTCTTTCCAAAAATTTGTTCCGGAAAGTTTAGCGAGTAGAATAAGCCTTTCAAAGGACAAGGGTGATGTCTTTGTTTCAGAGTCACTCAACAGACTTTCAATAAGCAACACCCCTCCTAACTGAACTATCTCAATTCTCTTAAATCTCCTCTATCCTCAAAACACCTAGAATAGTACAGTAAACAATAGAGGTTCGAGAAATGTTTATTAGAATAATACGTTGTCTTATCTGATACAATACTCTATATAAGCCATTTTTAAAAAGGGGGTACATAGAAGTTTAGTGCGTATAGTATAAAAATATTTTAGAAACAGAGGAATAAAATACATATTTTTTTGTTTTGCTGTATAAATTTGACTGCATTTATGGAACCCATAGTAGAAAAGGAAATATCTTCTTATTCAACATGAAAAAATATGAGAATTCGCTCTATATGTTTGGTTATTATTTACCAAAATTTCATGACACAGTTTCCTCTGTGATCATTTTACTAATAATTATCTGTTGACCATTTTGGAGACAGGTTTCCTACACACCAAGTAATGTTAGGCTTGCTCTTAAGTTTCTAGAAATTTTATATTTTGATACAATTATTTTTAAAACAATACTCTGCATAATTTTCCCTCATGGACACCAAGAAGGAGAACTTGACATAATGTTTTGAGTAGGTATCATTTAGAAATTTTCCTTTTTACAAAGACAGAAATAACTTTGCATGTAGACTCTTATTTAAATATTCTTTTTCTTCTTTTGCCCTAATCTGGGTTCAACTATTCTTCAAGCTGCAATTTTAATTTTACTGTTGGATTGTCTTTCCTTTTACAATTAAACAGATTCAAATTGTCCCTTCACCTGAAGGAATTTACTCTACTCAAGTCCAAACTAAATAAGGGCTATTCTCAGCCTCCCAACTGTATTCTTCACAATAATGTCTTACAGTTGAAATGCACAGAGTCCGTGGATATTAGTCCTGCAAGCCCTTTAAAGGTTAGTGCCATCCAGAACTCTGATTCTACACACAAGAGGAACTGAATTCCTTATTATTATTATTATCCCACCCAAGATTCCAAGATTACGTGTTCAGTAAGGGACTGGGTTCTAATCCAACTCAAGTCTTCAGTCCTCCAAAATCAGGACTTGTCCACTGTCTTGCTGCCTCTGTGGTGCTACTTTCAATTCCTTTATGCAGTACCAACCATAGACTTCTCTATTCCTGTGAATACTCATCCATCTTCTGTAAAAGTCTCAAAAGGCCCAGGAGGAGGTGGCCGTGTGTGGGAGGCTCAAGACGGGGTCAACTTGGTGGCCTCAGGCCAGGCTGTTGACACCAAGGCCTGAGGCTGTCGCTTCAGCACTTTTGCGGCTGATAGATGCTGGCCAGCCAAGGCCGGGTGGGTGATCTTTAGGGGAAGTGAGGCCACCCACACAGGCCCCATTCATATTAGGAAAACAATAACCACCCACGGCCTGGTGAGGTCTTAAACTGCTGGTGAGGATCTAAACTGTAGTGCCTTTTAGTGGGGTAATTTAGTGGTACCAAGAGGCTTTAAAAATGCACTGTCGTTGATACAGCAGTGCCATTTCTAAGGATTTATCTTACAGAAATCGTCTCTAAAAACAATTGTATATCCAAGCATACATTCAAGCCAAAGAGTTCAAGAAACAGTTGTAATCAGTTCATATTCTGATTCATTTCATAAAGTCAGGTTCCAGTTTTATAGGAAAATCACAGTACTTTTGAGTATGGGAGCAAGGTGTAGTTTTCCTGGTCTTATGGAAGATGTAGTCCTGAGAAAGAAAGAAATGAAAGAGAGGGAGGGAGGGAAAGATGAAAAGAAAAGAGAAAAGAAAGGAAAAGAAAGGAAGAGAAGAGAAAAGAAAAGAGAAATAAAGAAGGCACATTAATATAGCTATTAGTATGCAAGATATTATAGAGGATCTAATTAAAATTATATGCAAACTACCCTATAGTAATAAAAAGCCAGGAAAAATACATGTGAACAAAAAACCCCCGCTGTTCTCATAAGCCAGTAGCAGTAGCATTAAAACTAGCTTTTAGAAAGGAAAAAAAAATCGATGATGCAACATCACATGAATTTGCTGTCAAGTGACCAACTTAATAACAGATAAATAATGCTAATTTTTTTTCATTAAATATGGAAATGCAGCCCATTTGAGCTCCTACTGTAGGAATTAAAAACAAACAGGAACAGCAATTAAACTAAACATTATGGGAAATCATAGAAAAACGAACACATTATCTCTTTTATGCTAGTATGTCCTGAAGGCAAGCCCCCTGGGGTACTGAGTCCTCAAGAGAGCGTGTTCTTCAGTTTGAGGAGCTGGGCTTTGATCCTTGCCTCTTCGTTCTGAGTTTGGAACGGAATATTGTGGCTTTGTGATACTCCGTATCTCTCTATAATGTCCTATGCTGAGGACAGTAGAAATTAAAATTAACCATATGGATAACAAATTTGCATGTCTAATACTATAAAATATTGTAATATTACATAGTCAATAAAATTACTAATAAATTTTTTTCACAAAAATCTGAGTTCAATTTGACCTTACTGTGTGAAAGTAATTTGCATCCCTGATCACTTAGCTTCACTGTGGCTCTAGGTGTCACATCCCTTAGCAAATCTAAGTTGAAATTCTGTTTAGTGTTCAAAGTTCTAAGTTAGCTCAACCCTACAGTTTTTTTTTGAGTCAATGTATTTAGATTAATGATTTTGATGAAGTCCTCAGTTCCTGGAATATATGAAATCATCTATTTTGTTTGGGCTTTATTTAACTGGGAGGCTAAAACAATTTTGAAAACTCTCAGATTGGAAGGTACATGTGCTGTAATTTAAAAAATACAAGCTAGAGTAATTTTAATAATTTTTATCAAACCATTAGCATCTTTTTACTGTACCTTAGTCTGCCTACATTTTCTTTGCACAATTAGTTCCACAGTTCCCTCCACTGACACTTGTTCTGTAATGTTGCATTGCATTTTCTTTTTAATGTGGTGAAAAACACATAACATGAAATTTACCATCTCTAGAACTTTCTCACCTTGCAAAACTGAAACTCTATATTCTTTGAATGACAATATCCCTTTCACTTCCTCTACTCAGCTCCTGGAAACCAACATTCTGCTGTTTCTAAAAAATTTGACTTATGTTAGATGCCTGATATAAGTGGAAATATGCAATAGTTGTCTCTCTGTTACTGGCTTATTGCACGTGGCGTAATGTTCTCAAAGGTCACCCATGTTATACCATACGACAGAATTTCCTTTTTCTTTAAGGCTGGATAATAATCCATTTTCTGTATATCCCTTATTTTCTTTATCCATTCATCTGTCAATGGACATTTAGGTTGCTTCCACCTCTTGGCAATTTTGAATATTGCTGCAATGAACATGAGTGAGCAAATACCTTCTTGAAATCCTGTTTTCACTTTTTTGGGATATATACCTAGAAATGGAATTTCTAGATCGTATGGTAATTCTATTTGTAATTTTTTCTATAGCAGCTACACCATTTTAGATTGATTATAGTAATTGATCTTTTTCATGTGTTGTTGAATTTGATTTTGTATTTTGTTTAGAATTTTTGCATCAATATTCATCAAGGATATTGCCCTGTGGTTTTCATTTCTTGTGCTGTCTTTGTCTGATTTTGGTATCAGGGTAATGCTGGCCTTATAAAATGAACTTGGAAGTTTTACCTCCTCTTTAATACTTTGGAAGAGTTTGAGAAGAATCAGTGTTAATTCTTCTTTACATGTTCAGTGGAATTCTTCAGGGAAGCCATTGGGTCCTGGGCTTTTCTTTGCTGGGAGGTTTTGATTATTGATTCAATGTCCTTACTTGTTATAGGTCTGTTTAGATTTTTCAACTTCTACATGAATCAGTCTTGGCAGGTTGTACGTTTATAGGAATTTATCTACTTCTACATTATTCAGGTTGTTGGCATATAATTGTTCATAGCACTTTCCTATGATCCTTTTAATTTCTGTGACATCAGTTGCAATGCCCCCTCTTCATTCCTGATTTTTATTGAGTTTTATTTCTTTTTTAATTAGTTACTCTAGCTAAGTATTTGTCAATTGTTTTTTTCAAACAACCAATGCTTAGTTTGGCTGATGTTCTCTCTGTGTTTCTATTCTCTATCTCATTTATCTCCACACTAATCTTTGTCATTTCCTTCCTTCCGCTAACTATGGATTTGTTCTTACTCTGGTTCCTTGAAGTGTGAAGTTAGGTGGTGGCTGATTTGAGATCTTCTTTAAAAGGAGGCATTTCCCCTACCTATTTTTTGTCTTAGTACTGCTTTTGCTACATTTCACCAGTTTTGGTATGTTGTGTTTTCATTTTTATTAGTGTCAAGATATTTTCTAATTTCCCTCATGATCTCCTTTTTAACCCACTGATTGTTTAATTTCCACATATTTGTGAGCTTCCAGTTCTCCTTTTGGCTTTGATTCTCAGTTTCATTCCATTATGGTTGGAAAAGGTACTTAGTATGATTTCAGTTTCTTAGTTTAAGAGTGTTTTTTGTGCCTCACCTGTGAGCTATCCTGAAGAATGCTCTGTAACCACTTGAGAAGAATCTATGCTGTTGATGGAGTGCTCTGTTTATGTCTGTTAGGTTCAACCGATCTAAAGTGTTGTTCAAGTTCTCTGTTTCTTTATGGATCTACTATCTTGTTGATCATTATTAAAGTGGGATATTGTGTTGATATCTTTTGCTATCATTACATTACTGTCTATTTCTCCTTTCAGTTCTGTCAGCGTTTGCTTCATGTATTTGAGTGCTCTGCTGTTAGGTACATACATATTTATAATTGTTTTATCTTCCTGGTGAATTGACCCTTTTACCATTATTTAGTGACCTTCTTTGTATTTTATTACAGTTTTTGACTTAAAGTCTGTTTTGTCCGATACAAATACGTCTATCCTTGCTCTCTTTTGGTTACCATTGGCATGGAATATCATCTTAAATCTTTCACTTTCAGCCTGTGTAAGCTCCTATATCTAAAGTGAGTCTCTTGTAAACAGCTGTATTGCATTTATAATCACTTGTTTACTCTCTTTAAGATATGGTTCATGTGCTCTAAGCACCTTCAGCCTTTGTAAAAATTGTTAAGAATAATTTGAGCCTTCTTTGAAGAAAGAACTCTACGCATTTTTAAGTGTTTTAGAAACTGAGTGGCACAAATCTCCAAGAGAAGAAAGAACTTCATTATTTTAGTTATGAAATCCACTAGGCTATAATATTTGCTTTTCTAGCAGGGAATGCAAATGTGAACCCAGCCAGGAAGCATTAGTAGATCACAAAGCCTGACATGGCACACAAGGAGCCAGCTATTCACTTATGCAAATTAGAATAAATTGATAGAATAAATTAAAGAAATTGTGTACACTGTCCATTTTTTAAAAAGGGAGCAATTGCATAATGTAAATTTGCTTATTTTTCCTTTATTAAATAGTTTAATACTGTGATAGTGACATCACATTTTAAATCAACTTGGTCAAAAGTTTGATAATCTCTGCTTAGTATGTGTTATTTAATAAGACATTCAAATATATGTTAGCACTGAAATGTGCCACGTTTAATGCAAACGAGGATGTATACTGGCTACAAATCTTGCCCTCATTGAACTATAATCTTATGGAAGGTGCTGTGTAGAGAGAAGTATGTGTTAGTAATGCAGGGTGGGGGGCCACTCACATAAATGTTATAAGAATATCCATCTGCATAAATATAGTGACATAATCTCTTCCCCAATGTGTTCTAAATGAGTCAACGCACACTTGCATGTGCACACACACACACACACACACACACACATACACAAACACACTTAGCAAAAGCTATAAGGCAGGCTCCGCCCTCTTGGGACCTTCTTCAGCAGGCCGATTAAGTAGCTAACAAATCTGGCAAAGAGTAAATGCCCTGTGGAAGGTTGCTTATCTTAAGTTATTTCGCTTTCCACAGCCCAGTTTCCTAGGGCTAAAATCTCCATAGGCCAAAACACACAAAGAGAAAGTCATAAGTACCTTGACAAAATTATAAATTCCTGTTTGGAATACCCACGTCTATATTTTCCAGTAAATTACCCTCTTAGGCAACTTTTAAAATAATGCAACATATCTGTTGTATAATATCAAATTTAACTAGCATGTATTATAATTTCAGTTTATAAGTTAGCATTTGGTTTTATTTCTAGCAGGGAAATGACATTATAAACAGGGCCAGAATAAAGGGGCAGATTGAATTTGGGTGATGTGTAAATATTTTTGTTTCAGGTCACCAACCAGAATTCAAACATATTCAGGCTAATCTGAAAAAGGAGCTTGTGTCTGTGTCCTAGGATTGTTCTCTGGGAGAAATCTCCATAATTTTTTTTTTTTTTTTTTTTTTTTTGGTGGTAACAGATGGATATTCTCCCCAACCTCAATTTAAATATAGCTTGTCATTCTCTGGGAATCCTGTCAGATCTGTGAATGTAGTTAATCACCCAGCATCACCTCACAGTTAATTCCATATATTCTCACTTGATCCCCTGATCACTTCTACTCATACAGAAACAGGGAAGTCTAAGTTTGCAAAGGGAGCTTGGCATTTAGAGCTTACTTCCATATCCTTCTCAATGCACTTTACCTTCAGTTGACTCATTTAGTATAAAATGAAATAAACAACAGTTAACTGGCTTTCTCTGTTTGCAACCACCTTCCTGCTAAGAATATAAAAACAAATTTATACTATATTTTTTTTTACTGTTTTGCTGTTAGACTGGATGCCATGAGGCTTCCTAAATACTCAAGAATTTGTTATTTGGCATACTAAATATATATGAGAAGTGGGTTAAAAAATGTTTTCCCTCTCAAAATGTTTGTAGTTCCTCTGCTACTAAGTATTCCTCCAAGTGTGGCACAAGTTGGCTTTTTTTCTAGTGAAATCTGTGGAAAAGATCATCTCATTAGAGATAATGTTTTCCCAAAGAATGTGAGGTTCAGCATTATTCTATATTAGAATTATACAACTTTGATGATACAACCATTTTAGAAAACCGTGTGGCAGTGACTTATAAAATTAAACCACAAGCAAGCAATTCCACTCATAGTTATTTACTCAAGATATACAAAAATATATGTCCACTCACAGAGAATGTACACCAGTTATTCATAATAGCAAAATATGAAGAGCTACTAAAAATCATAAAAGCTAAAAATCAGAAGTCCTAGAGGTTGCTAACTGAACTGATGAATAGATCACAAATTGTGGTATATCCATGTCATGAAATACTGCTCATCTATGAAAAGGATGAATCTCAAAAACAGTACACTAAGTGAATTAAGTCCAACACACAAAAGTCTATGTATTGTATGATTCTATTTAAATGAAACTCAAAAAAGGCACAATTCTGGGAACAGCATGTCCATGGTTTCCTGGGGCCGTGGTGGGGAGGGCATCAAGTATAGAGGGGCTCATGGAAACTATGGAAGGTTGTCTGTCTGGATTTGGTGGTGCTGGCATGGTAGCATACAATTACCAAAAGCATTAAACTGCCCATGTAAAGTTGGTGAATTTTATTATCTATAAATAACACCTTGAACAACAAAAAAGAGAAAAAAAATTAAATGATTTTGTCTTGATACCAGTTATGAACTCCTCAAAACATTACATGCTCTATGTAAGAACAGATGGTTTATTTCAAATCAAAGAGGAAGGATGAAAAAATATATTTATATGTATGTATTTCTTCAAATAGTTGAAGTCCAATAAAATCTTTAAGTCTTATGTAATAGACATATAGCATTTTATATGTGTTGGGTGAAAACCTATATATGCAAAAAACAGTTGGTTCATTTTATATGTTTATATTTAGAGATGATTTTTTGTAGCTTGTGAATATAATTATATTTAAAATTTCTTTGAGTAAACTGTACTGGTAAAATCTTTCAAAATGCAAATATGGTCCTTACATTGAGTGCATTGCGATAAAGAAGTGGCTGGTAGATCTTTATTGTTGAGATGAGTCAGCAATTAGCAATAGCATTTATTGACATTTACATCCTGTTGGTTTTCACTCTTTGCCACATTCCAATCACTAATCTTGATGAATTTTGAGATAGTCTAAAAAACCCTAGGACAGCACTTTGCAAGAACAATATTTGGTCTCCTAGAGAACAGAACTGTTAGGGCCACCTTGAGGTAAATCAATTATATTCATTTAAATATTGCCTGAAGGTTTGAATTCATGGTCCATCTATCTCACAGATTTAAGAATCAGATTTAAGTAATGGAAAGCTCGTCAGCTCTACTGTTTTTTCATCTGTCCTCCATCTGAAGTGGTAACCATCAGCAGTAGCTTTCCCCCAAAGTTTCTGGTCCAGATGGGGTGTATTTACAACAAAAAAATCAACCATATCTTTCCATGAATAGCACTTCAGTATCATGCTTTAAATCTATTTGCCCAATGTTTCAATGTCTTTGCTTAGGATACCTTTATTTAAAATGTCATCCCAACATGTACTGAGTGGTAGGAATTAATATTCGTCATCAATCCTTTCTCCTTCTAATCATAATTATTCTGTTTCAGAAATTATACTGTCGTTAATTCCAAAATCATCGTGGTCACGATAAGGCCTGAACCCAAAACAACGGATTCGTTCCTGGAGATAGAACTAGCTCATTTGGCTAACGTAAGTATCGTCTACTTGGCATTGAGTTGCTTATAGAATTTACTTGTCAGAAAAGGTTAACAATTATCCTTTCAACGGATATGACCAGAGCATACTACTTACACTCTTGAGAGTTGCAAATGAATTGATTTGTTATGGAGATATGTATTATATAGAAACGAAGTGACCTGTTATCCTATGCTTTTGTTCATGATAGAATTCTCTTCAATTTCTCCAATATAATAGTTAACAAATTGTTTACCAGTGTGCACGTCTTTATTAGGCTCTGAGAGAGGCAGTGGGGGAGACCCAGATGCATGAACCAGTCTCCCCACGTGGTAGGGAAGACTGCTATGGAAACACATAGACTGAAGATGCACACAACACAAAGGGAGTGATGTCCTAGAGGGTATCCCGGGGTGGGAACAGGGTGGAGCAGCATTTTAAAGCACTGCGTCCAGGATCAGAGGAGGCTCCTTGTAACAACCTGGGTGCTCCTGTGGTCCAAGTCCAAATCTTCCATCCAAAATAGCAAGCACCCTTTCTTAAATCCAACCAACTGCAATGGAAATTTTTCACACCTTGTTCACGCCTTCTGTAGAAATTTAAAATACCTACATATCCTTTGTAGGTTCACCTTAAATGCCTAAATCAATAGTTGAAGGGACAAAGAAGGTGATTCCTAAGAAAGTTAGGCTTTTTTAATTATGCTTTTACATTTCCTGTGTTAAAGTAGGACTGTTTCATGTGTTGCATAGACATAGTTTTTTTTTTTTTTATTCCTTGCAAAGTTTCTGTGAACTTGACCTTTGTGTACAGTTAATGAAAGCACAAAGTGATTGTCATTTTCCCAAACTGGTATACTCAGTGAATGACATAATGGGATTTATTCTCACATCCTTTACCTTACAAAACCTGTGCATTTTTCAGTATTTTATAATTTCTGATTTTTAAAAAACTCAGCTTCGTTTGTAAAAAATAACAATCACCTTTCCTGCAAACCACTTTTTGCCAAGATGTCCAGTCTTCCTAGATTATGTAATGAAAATCTCGAATCTCTCAGCAATAACTTTTAAACGTCACAATTGATACTTAAACTATTAGGTCTTTTCCCCTTCTGCCAAAATGTGACCATGGTGGTTCTAACTAACTTGGACAGTGTGTTTTATTTCTATAATATCTACCTCCTCATACCTCATAATGGCCCTGATCTCGTCACTGCACTGAAAACTGGGAGATACTTTTAGCATTGCTTTTGAGTAAGGAACTTATTTCTTTGTATGTTCAACATGTATTATAAAAATATTTATTGACTTATTTGTTTATTTATATTATTTATCCTGGTAATGTCTATCCAGTTATAAGCACTGTGAAAAATAGTAAAAGATATTAATTCCCTGAATTGCTTTCTGAAAAAAAAAATTGCAGAATGTATATCCTATCTCTTATGGAGGAAACACTTTGGTAAATGAACATTCACAAAACTTTCCTAAGTCAAGATAGAATCAATATTGATTGATGTTAATTAAATAGCATTTTTCCCATAAGTTGAAGAAAGAGTAACCTTAAAAATAGTGTTGATTAAAAAAATAGTGTTGATAAAACAGTCACATTAATTCAATTCCATAGAACAATTTGAAATGAACAGATTTAAGCTTTGAATCAAACTTTCTGGGGGCATATTTTGTCAGCAGAATTACAAAGAAGAAAAACCAGGTCCAAAACAGATTGTTTTCTACACATGAGAGCCAGAGTATATGATCAGTAAATTTTATGAAGCACCAACTAGGTGCTGGAGTGGCAGTCAAAGTCAGAATATAAAAATGAAGTGTGTGGATATAGCTCAGTGGCAGAGCACATGCTTAGCATGCACAAGGTCCTGGGTTCAATCCCCAGGACCTCCATTAGATTAAATAAATAAATAAATAAATAAATCTAATTACCTCCCGCCAAAACAAAACAAAAACACCAACCGATAAATAAATATTTTAAAAAAGAATATAAGAATGCTGAGATTATCACAAGGCACTTAGAGTTAATTCTTTCAGTATTTTGAGTGAGTTGACCAGATTCCCAGAACAATACTACCCCATGCTGGAAGGCTCAGATTTAAGAGAATTTAAGAATTTAAGACAAATCTGTTTCACAAAGGAGCTGAGGGGAAAGAGGAATAAGAAGAAAAGTTTACTCCGGAGATGAAAATGCCCCGAGGGTTTCCCACCTATGGCCTGCGTCATGTCACCTGCAGACCCCGACTGTGCCTGTGTTCGGGGGCCCCCGGGACTCCCAGCCACATGGTGGAGGTGCTCTGGGCAACTCCAACCTTCATTTCTTCCCTCCATGTCATGGTTTATTGAGTATCTTGTAAAGTACATTCTATATACTGACTTTAGTTTATTTTTTTTTGAAGAGATAATCAAAAGAGCCTCTGCTGAAATAAAATAGTCTTTGCTAAAATGTGAAGAAAACACATATCTTAAACATGAAAATTAAAAGAGATTAGTACAAGCTGAAATTTTATTGTAACTATCTAGATATTGATATATATGACCATTGGTCTCACCTTCAAAACTGAGCTATTTCAGATATGTTATGTTGCTAATATTAAGATTTTCTACCTTCTCCTATTTTCTTATAGCAGATGTATCTGCTGCATTTCCCTAAGCTCAGAAAAGAATAATGACTTGCAAATTATATCTGTTGCATGTACCATGTGCAAAAAAATGAAGAAGGGGAATTAATAGTTATAATGAGTCTAGGGAAAAGCCCGTTAACATTTTCTAAATGAAATGTGTTCTTTTAAAAAGCTTTTTAGCAAATAGCATTTAAAGTGTGTTAAATATAATCAGGCCCTTGGGAACTGGTAGGAATAGGTAATAGAATGTGGAATCTTGAAATTCCAAATTGTTTTTAGCGAAGCCCTGTGTGGTTTTAACCAGTTCATAAGTCACTAAAGAGTAAAATACTGTTCTTAGTTCAGTTGTCTAGGTTTATGGCTTAATGTTATAATCTGTAGAGTCAGGGTTGTGCTTGGGCATGAGCAATTTTTGACTTATTGGAAATATCAAAATTCTTTTCTCAGAAAAAGAAGGTTTCTTCAGTCTGACATTCATGCTTATTAATAGTTAGACTCCATAAAGCACAAATGTTAGTGTGAAATGCAAAAGTTAGTAATTTTATTGAAAGTAATTATTGAGATCTAAACAAGTGCAGTAGAATGGATCTGTGTGTACAGACACACCCTCACGGGCACACGTGAACGCACCTGTACACATCTGCCCTTAGGATGCCTTGGTCCTGACAGATCTGCGCCTACTGTGAATTTCCAAGATACATAACATCCTTATCTTTAAAGATGAGTTAGAAGAATAAGAAAATGCATGTATTTCAGTTGTCTCATGCTCTATCAACTTTGCAAGCCTGAAAATGCATTTTTTTTTCCAAATTAAAAATCTTAATGTAGTTCCATTTCTGGGGGAAGGGCAGAGGGACTACTCCAGCCTGCAGCCTCTGCTGTCTGTTCCTGCCCCCCCCCCTTTTTTTTTTTTTCTTCCTTCCTCTGAGCAACAGGTCTAGGTAGGGTGAACCTGCTGTTTTTCAGGACTGAGAAGAATCCACCAGGTTCATTTGTGGTTCTCAAACTGGTCATGTTCACAAACGATTGCATGGGAATATGGGCTTGTGTGTCACCATATCAGCTTGCATTCGCTTGCATATAACAGGATCAGGCTAACAAATTAAGGAGTTTGTTATATGTATATAAACTAAAATTAACCATGAGCCGTGGCCTTTGTAAGTCATAGTGGAAGAAAACAATGGAAGACTGTGATGAATGTGAGCTTTATCATTAGAGAAGCATGAGCAACAATGAAGAGAGATTCCAAATTCATCAGTGGATATTTTCATGAATAGCAAAGGCTGATAATAGCCCAAAGAATTAAAAAAAAATCACTTGGCAAAGCTTAAAGAAGCCCAGCCTATGCATCTATAATTTCTACAAGGTGGCGTTTGTATCCCTTTATTTTTTAAATTACTTTTCTACCCTAGCTTTTGTCTTTTTTGGAAGAGATTTCTGATGTTTTGCCTGCTTAAAGCTCTTGGTAACTTTTATGGAAGAGTCTTGAAATGCTAACTAGACAAGTGGATTGATGGTTCTGCCAACAGCTGAACTTGATATAGAAATTATTCTCTAGCTATAGTTTGTTGTTTTGGTTATTTCCTAAATTCCTAAACTTGAGTAAGCATCCTTCCCACTTACATTTCAAATTCAGTTTATTTTTGTTCATAATATATAACTGATATTCTTCAAAAAGATTTTAGATTAATTATGCTATCATTGGAGCAGGGGTCAGTGAACATTTTCTGTTGAGTCAGACATTTTAGACATATAAGCCGTAGTCATCTTTGTCACAGCTACTCAGCTCTGATATCGTAGTGTGAAAGCAACCCCAGGCAATATATATACAAATGGATGTGGCTCTGTTACAACAAAATTTGATTTACAAAAGTAGGTGGCAAGCCAGATTTGCCCCTGGACTATATAGGTTGTCACCCTTGTATAGTCAAGAGAATAGGCCCCCCACCAAAGATGCCCACCTCCTAACTCCTATGACCTGTGAATACATTATGTTACATGTCAAAGAGAGTTTGCAGTGATTAAGGGAAAGGACATTGAGATGGGGAAACTGTCCTGGATTATGCAAGTAGGTTTAATTTAATCCCGTGAGCCATTAGGAGTGGAGAGCCTTTGCCGGCTGTGATTAGAGAGATGCAATGAGATGCAGTGTAAGAAAGACTCAAGCTACCATTGCTGACTTTGAAGAAGAAGGAAGAGGACCACAGGCCAAGGACTGTGGGCAGCCTCTGAAGCCTGAAAACAACCCCTGGTTTCCAAGCAGGAAGGAAATGTGGATCTCAGTCCTGCAACCACAAGGATCTGAATTCTGCTGAAACCTGAATGAGCCTGGATATGGATTCATCCCCAAATCCTCTAGAAAAGAATGCAATCCTGCCAACATTCTGATTTCAGCCTTCTGAATCTCTTGAGCAGAAACCCAGCTATGATCACCAGATTCCTGACACACAGCAACTGTGAAATGATAAATCTGTGTTGTTCTCTGCTACTAAGTTTCTCATAATTTATTACAGCAGCAATAGGAAGCTAATAATCCTGCATTGGAGCATTGCATAATTAATTTTTTGATTATGAAAATAATATGCATGCATACATTACTAGTGCCGTTTTGAGTCAGATAAACTCTAATGCTGATAATTTATTAGTCAGTGAAAGTCAGTTAGCAAACTAGAGATTACATTTTGCCCTGCTGATTACCATGCCGGCACGTTAAGAATCGAATGAAAGGAGTCACCAGTGAGCATGGCCATCGCAAAGTGGTGCTGGGATAGTAGGGACAGTTGGAGGATGCCAGGGGCAACTCTGACATTTGTAGATATGTTGTGCTCTTTAAGCAATTTAGAAAAACCTCTCTGCCAGCAGCCAACGGGCTGGAACAGTGCAAGATAACCCTGCCGGCCCTTGCCTCTGTTACAACCCCATAAAAGCATTGTTAGGACACATCGTATATCCTCTTGGATGTGAAAGGATGTGCGTTAAGCTGTGTGCTGTATCTGCATGGAACCTACTTATTTAAGTATTTGTTTATTAAAATGGTTTGCCATTTCGACTCATGGGAAGTGCTTGGAGAGATTTTGCCCATAGATAACCCATCTGTTGGATGAGAGGTGAGTCAGACTCCTGTGTGGCCACTGTTGGAAACGAGGCAACCACATACGGAGAAGGCACTCTAAGACATGTATGAGAAGGCAATGATTTTCTCTGAAGGATGCATATATAATAATTCCTGATAGTGGTCCTACTTTTTGCTGCTTCCCACATACCAGAAAGTATTCATCAGGAAATCATGCACATTCAGTGATTACTGACATGCACCAGAAATTAAAGAAGCAAGCTCTCATCACCTCCACAAAAACGGCATCATCTAGTTGATGTGAGCGACTGAGCAACCAGACAGCAGACGCGGAGTTGGATACGTGCCCTCTCCTTGTGCTCTAACTGAGCAGCTCTGAGTCCTGGAGATGGCCTCTGCCAGTTGCATGGACATGACTGGCACTGACAGAAGCGTGTTCTGCACTTCTCACTTCAGTGGCCTCTCTACCGCTCTGCTTTAGCTAAAGACAACTCTTTCTTTTCCATCTTGATTTGACTGGTTCTCCATGTGATGCTTTCTATAGAACTTATGCAAGTCCATTAAAAAAATCCCATGTCTCCATCTTCTTTTAAGTGAGAACACAGTATTCCATTTTCAATGAAGCTCTTTAGGCTTCAGGTGTATATCAGTCACGCCATCAAAAGATGAGAGTCAGACCCAGATTTTGCTCTTTCTAAGTATCATTTTAACATGCTAAAGTACTCTCATAACCTTGAGAAGAGGCATGGAGAACATTCAATGGACTGTCTCCTACTGTTGAGTTTCATATGATACGGTATCTTTTCAGCTGCATCATCCCCTTGGGTGGCATATTTCACTTCCAGGGACCATGAAGATGTTTATACGTTAAAAGACATAATCCAAAAAGGGTTCTCTCTTACTGACCAGGTTTAGTGACCCATCATAGATTGGACTGTGGAAAAATTTACACCTACTAAAATCTTACTTCCCCTAGAGTGCATTCCTGAGCTTTTAAAAATATGTCTTTTCTCAAGTAGTATTAGAATTATAAGTAGAATATAAATTAGTCTTTCATGGGTCAGGTCATGTATTTTGGAAATGTTCTTAGGGTATTCCCCAAATCTGTGCAGTGGTATAGTAACTACAGTTAACTTCAGTGGGGAAAGAAAAGGAGGCTAAACTTAGCAAAATCCAGGTCTTTTTAATGTAATGCCTTTATGACTAAAATTTTGAAAATAAAGAGAGGCTTTTTAGTGTCAGATGAAGTCTGTCTCCAGTCCACGTTCAGAAACTCAATGTGCAATTCACTGGAAGACGTGACAGAAGGACTCGTGCTGGCACCTCTGACCCAGGGCACTGGAAAGTGTTGACAGCATTATGATGAAGTCACCGACCTTCTCTGTGTCCTTAGATGCTTTGTCTATGTGCTGGCTTTGCCTCTGTAGACAAGAGGATATTTTTGTTTCAAGAGGACCACGAAAATTACAGGGAAGTTAAGAGATTTCCAGATTAGGAATTTATGTTGGCATCTGAGCAGTAAACATTAGAAAATTTCAGGAACAATGAAGCAACCATGTTATTTCTGTTGTGCATCCATGCCTCTACAAATGTGGTGTAGATAAAAATTATAAGGAGTGGAGGGAGCAGATGTTAGCATGCATATTCTTAAATTAAGCCCCAGTCTCAGAACCCATGCAGGAATCTACATTTTTAACAAGCATCCCTGTTGATTCTGGAGGATGACCAGAGAAAACACTTTGAAAACATGAAGATAACAAGACTGTAAATAAGATAGCATGTGAATTGAATTGAATTCAGAACTTAAAAACACCGAGGAAAAATTAAAAACCTTGGTCATCATTAATTTTTATTGTGACTTTTATCTTTTCTGTAACCGATTTCCTTCAGATATTTGTTCAAATATTGTCCTATTGGTGAAATCTTCTTAATATACAAAATTACAGTCTACCACTTCCCAGTCTTTCCTACTTACTGTGATTTACTTTTCATCATAACACATATTAGCACTTAACATGTTATATATTTACTTGTTTATGTTTTGTGTCTCTCTCCCTGCCCCCTTCATTACATTAAGTCTATGAGACAAGGCTTTTGTTTTTTTCAGTGCTGTATCCCCAGTTCCTCCAAGAGCGTCTTGAATGTCATAGGTGTTTGCTAAGTGGTTTTTCATACATGAATCAATTTGCTTTGACCATCTTCCTGGTTCCCTCTTCTGACTTCTTCACTTTGTGAGAGTGATTTACCGTAGTGAAATGTATTGAAAATATTCCATAATTGGAGGAGGGGGTGGGTATGACTTGGAAGAGAGTTAAAAAAAAAAGAATTCATTTATAAATGTTTTTCCAGAATCATTGAGAACTAGGGCTTAGAAAAGTGGCCTGAATTCCCTATTTTACAAACAAGAAAACAGAAAAATTATACAAAACAAAGGGAAACAGAGAACCACCTGTAGAAATACATGGGCAAAGCCAGCAGTGTATTATAATGCTAAGAAGATATACAGACAGTCCCCAGTTTACAGTGGTTCGACAACAATTTTTTGACGTTATGATGGTGGGAAAGTGATATAAATTCAGTAGAAACCGTACTCAGAATTTGGAATTCTGATTTTTTTTCCTGGGCTAGTGATATGGGTAGGATGCTGCCTCATGATGCTGGGCAGTGGCCGGGACCCACAGCTCCTAGACAGCCACCCACCCACCAGGGTATACAGTTGATTCACTTTTAGCCATTCTCGACCCAGACAGCCGTTCTGTCATTCACTTTCAGTACAGTATTCAAGAAGTTACACAAGGTACTCAACACCGTCTTATAAGACAGGCTTTGTGCTAGATGGTTTTGCCCAATTGTTGGCTAATGCAAGTGTTCTGAGCACATTTAAGGTAGGCGAGGCTAAGTTATCATGTTCAGAAGGTTAAGTGTATTAAGTGCATTCTTGACTTACAGTATTTTCAGTCTGTGATGGGTTTATCAGAATGTAGCACCATCGTTAAGTCAAGGAAGATCTGTGTTGGTTTGCTTGATGTTGAGACAGAGGAAATATCAAAGACTATTAAAGACACTAAAAGCGGTGCCTGGAACATCTGTGGTAGTAAGGAAATTTGGGTCATGGTATATTTTTTAATTGCTTAAAAGTGAGTGAGTAGAAATGTCTAACTCAAGTTCCACTGTGCTATTTTGAATGGAGTCAAGAGACAAGTTTTTTTTTTAATACGTTTTTGGTGTTTTCTGGCCAGAAATGTGTTTTTCAAGAATAGTATATTCTTTCCCAAACTTTTCAAATACGTTCAATTTTAATATTTTATGTGTCAATTATACTGACAGCTCTATAAATTAATCTTCTTTTGCCCATCTGTCTAACTGATCTGACAATTTTTGTTTTCTTAGTTTGATGCATTTCTATAAGTCACCTCATAGCTTGCCTGTTTCCCTTTTGTTTCTGTCATTCCATTTTGTTCCAGCTCTGTCGGGCTCACCATTTCCTGTTATTGATTGTCTGTAAATTCCTTATAACAGATCTCGCAGTAGAGGGCCTTTGAGAAAAGTATCTGAAAATTGTAACAAGTATTTTACAAGCGATTTCTTAGCAGAACCTTTTGGCCAGTTGTTTTTTGTTTTCCATGTTGAGATTTCATTCATCACTGGTTTTGGCTTTGTTTACCATCTCAGATTCTTATTCCCTGACTGGTCTATCCAGGTATTGAGAGTCCTCTAATTTGCTCACTCTGCTTATTTTTATAGACTTGGAATGTTTAAATACTTGATCTCAGCTCATAGGCTAACCTATTAGTGACTGCACTAGAATGAATATTCACAGAGGAGTGCCTGTCTTTTGCGTAGGTCCAAGAATGTATAGTGAAACACAGGATTGAGTGGGGCATTCTGGAACTTAGAATAATTTTCATGTGGATTGTTTCTAAGTTTTCCCAAGAACAGAAAGAGAGAGAAACCTGAGATCTAAGAGGTGAGGGGTGAGGGAGGCAGTGGGTGAAACTGAGTGTTGACAGAGGCATGGCATAAGAATAGAAGAAGCATTTCTCGTCTTTTTACCTTTAACTGAAAGTAGAAATTAGTTTCTTTAGGAGGGGTAAAAAGGAAAAGGATGTGTAAACAATTAAGATCAGATCATTTCTTTTCTAATATTATTTTCTTTCTTGTAACTTGTTAAGGACTCTAATTGTGAAGTATCGATCTTATAATCAGTATCCTGTGCTGGTTTGTACAGAGATTTAACTCAATCTAACTTGGACATTAAGAAAGAAGCGAGCTAGATGTAGTGGATGTGTGATCTCAAGTTCGTCACCTGCACTTACTGTCTATATCCATGACGTATGTACTCCCATGCCCTTCATTGTCATCTTCTAAGGTTAATTTACTTTCTAGAAAGTGCACTGAGCTCTTCTGAGCAGAACCTTAGATAAATGTAGCATAACTTTATGATACAACATTGTGGCCAGGCTGAGGGTTTCTTAGGAAGTCACAAGCTGTATGAAAATGGCAGGTAAAACCTGACAGCGTCTCCTTGGACAGAGAAAGAAACCAACTGGAAACTCCATTCCCCTCCCCATCTCTTGAGTAGCCATATCTATGCCTCTTGTAAGATCCAAATAGGGACCCACTTCTTCTGTGTAACTTGTTCTCACACAGGCCCTGATGCTCTGTCCAGCATTTGTCCCTTACACAGTAAGTTTTGACTGGTGACTTCTATGTGGGCATGTCTCTTTGTTGTTATAGGAACATTCCGTATGTGAGTTCCTCGTCAACTTCTGTAAGACTATAACCTAATTCAGGGCGGGGAAAGTTTTTATGCTCTAAGAGCATAGTTTATAAGTGTGAGTGTTTGATAAGAAGTAGGAGACCTTAGAGATACGGTCTTTGAGGAATTTTGGAGAATGGTAATGGTGCTGAATTATAAGAACTAGCCAAATGTCCCAATTAAAATGAGTAATAAACAAATTAGAGGCTGATTTCACAAATTTTAGAATAGTGAGTTTAATTTTAATTTCTAGGGGAATTCTAGAATAGACCCAGTGACCAGCACTTATAAAGGTGATGTTTCACAAAAAGTTTTTCCTAGACTTCTAAAGATGTTGCTTTGCCAGATACACCCCAGTGATTATCTACTTGTAAACAAGACTGAGGGCTGGTTCACAGCTGGCCGTTGCTGAGGGAGCATGTCCACCTGTGGGAAGAAGCTCGTAGCCTGTTTCAGGACTGTGGTTTTCACCTGCCTTGGCCTGTTCACCATCTGTACGAATGACTTGGTTGGATGAAGGCGTAGATATCATGTTTGTTTCTTAATCCTGTAATGAGACAAAGTTTGGAAGCTAGAGTGAGTGGGTGGGATGTCCCATCAGGATTCAAAAAGCTCTTGAGCGACTTTGATGTGTAATTATACTTGTCAAGCTCAGGAGAAGGCTACCAAAGTATCCCCTACACTGTTAGCTTGCAGTATGAGGAATATGGCATCTACATTGGAGAGCAATAGTTCTGCTTTGTCCTGGACACATGTGGATGGTTTCCCTAAACACGCTTTAAAGTGTGTGCTCCAGGAGATGAGTGATGTGGAGGATGAGAGAATTTGAAACCAACAGAGGATGCTTAACAGAAAAGAGAAGACTGTTCAGGGGTGGGGAAGGATCTGTAGGTAACTAAAAACACCACAGAGAGGAAGAATTATTAGGTTAGCTTCAAAGGGAAAAATAAGGGCCAATGAATGTGACAGAAAAACAGAAAGAAAAACGTTCCAACAGTGAGTCCTCTTCAAAACAGAAGGTACTTGGCTGGAAAATCCAATGTGGAAAACTCACGTGTCATCCTGAAGGCCACTGTGAACGCTCAACGCAGAATTATTGAACTGAATAAAAATTTAGCATGTTTTTCTCATAGTTTTGTTAGACATGATTCTGTAGAATATTTCAGTGGTCTACTGATTAAGACAATATTGCAAGTCAACAAACTCTCTGGAAATGGCCGATTAATGCCACCATGTCTTGTCTCTGGGAAGCTGCAGGCCTGGAGGTTGAAGAGCAGATTGTGTGGTAGTGATTATATATGTGCTTAATACAAACTTTTTCACCGTGATTTAAATTGTGTAAACGCATTGGTCTTCTTAAAGGAAATCATCTGGCAATTAACATTTTAGAGAAAAAAAATGAAATCCAAATTATCAAAATATGGACCTTGTCGTGTATGAGAGCTTTACTTTCAATTAAAAAAAAACTAAATGCGGGCTATGGCATTTGGAATAAATGTGAAATTTTCATGAATAGAATTTCACAAAAGGGGCCATCAAATCTCTGAGAAAGGACGTGCCAATTTTTTATGCAAAAAACACAGGTAGGATCTTTAAGGTATCTTCTACAAGATAAGAAATCTGCCATTCTGTGTGCATTTCACATAATCCTTTAGTTTTTTTTTTATGTATGTACTCAAGACACATTTATTCTTTCTCTCCTTATTTGCAGGGCACTTTGAACCCCTATTGTGTGTTATGGGATGACTCAAAAACGTAAGTGACAGATGTTTTCTTACATTACTTTGGACTAAATATTCAAAGCACATTAAGTTATTTCAGCTGCCTTCTAGTCAAAAGGCAGATGATAAGTTAGTGCGATGTGAGTCACACTGGGAAAAGAAACAGTCCCCTTCCTGAATCTGCAGGACAGCATGATGAATGTGTTTGTGTGATAACGCCATCAGGTTGCATCCCAAGATAAGCTTGTGTTACCTAGTGTGCAAGGCACATTGCGATGTGAATTCCATGAGGAGTTTTTGAAAAGCTCTAATATTTTACAATTATAGAAGTTCAAATGCTATTTCAACATTTTGCCCTAGTCATTTGACTTAGCATTGCAGAACAGAATAGCAATCTCTGTGGTCATTTAGCTGATGCATCACTGACATGACCTTGAATCTATTGTCAGAGTAATGCAAAACGTATACGGCCCTTCCGAATTGTTTGGTTGCAAAAACACTGAGTGGCATTTAATTTTCTTATTCATATATTTTATGAATTCATGAAGACGAAAGAAAATAATTGCAATAAAGAAGGACAAACAATTCTTCCACGTATTCCTTTGTTTGTACAAGTAATTGCAATGTATCTGGTCAAAATCATCTTAATCTCACTGGTAATTCTATGAGGTTTTGAGGTCTCAAAGAAGAGAAAAATCCATGATTAAGTCTTCATTAGACTCCTATTCTTTAAATACTTCTGTGGATTTATTCCACTGTAGTAGCTGGATTATACAGTCTTGGTTTGTTTTGTTTCGTTTTGCATGGAGATTGGATAAATGTTACGAAGTCCCCAAAGCTAATACCACCATGTGTGATGCTGTCATTGGGTTCTTTGTATTCTATGATTTTCCCCAGTTTTCTTCACCCCACATCTGATCTACAGCTAAGGTCTTACAGTCTCACTTGTCTCTCAACAGCAGTCATTGGAGAGTCTAGAGGAGGGACATTCTTAGACTTTCTAGGTAAAGAGCAAACCTGCTGGCATTGGGCTAATTCTTCGGATACTGATGTAATTTAAATTACAGTATTTATGTGGGTGAAAAAAATCAATGATATTGAAATTTTTTTTTTTTTTTTGCTATGGATTCTCATACTCTAGAGATCCTCTTCTCCTAGAAACCTTAACACCTAAAGGAGAACCCCAGCTTCCCGTAGTGACAACATGAGCTAGATCGTCTCACTGACATCATACTTTTTTTTTCTTTTTGAAATCTCATAGAGAAATCCACAGCAGTCTAATTTTTTCAAGCTCTCCTCTTTACCAACAGCCAAAGAAGATGTGGGTAGTATATTCTGAGGCACTGTTTAGTACGTAGTACGGCCGAGGGAAAAATAAAATACTGCAAAAATCAAACTGAATGTTCTCTACTCAAGAAAAGCATGCCGTCGTAAACACCTGATTACAGTCCCTTGCTTATCTCCATGAATAATACCCAACTTTAGCTTTATTATCTTTTTAGTGAGTAGATTGTGCTTCTGTGTTGATCCAAAGAGGGGAACGTGTTGGTTATTCCAAAAGAATTGTGGGACTTAAAGGGATATTCCAAAAAGAAAGAGCATCTCCTATTTTGTGTTTCTCTTGGTTTTCTTAAACAGCTTGTCTAAGGTGTAAAGTTTTTTTTTCATATTTTTTGTTTTACTTTATTGAGTTATAGTCAGTTTACAATGCTGTGTCAATTTCCAGCGTAAAGCGCAATTTTTCAGTTATACATGAACATACATATGTTCATTGTCGCATTTGTTTTCACTGTGAGCTACCACAAGACCTTGTATATATTTCTCTGTGCTATGCAGTATAACCTTGTTTATCTATTCTGCATATGCCTCTCAGTATCTACAAATTTTGAACTCCCAGTCTGTCCTGTCCCAACCCTCTCCCCTCTGGCAACCACAAGTTTGTATTCTATGTCTATGAGTATGTTCCTGTTTTGTATTTATATTCATTTGTCTTTTTCTTTTCTTTTCTTTTAGATTCCACATATGAGTAATCTCATATGATATTTTTCTTTCTCTTTCTGATTTACTTCCCTTAGAATGACATTCTCCAGGGACATCCATGTTGCTGCAAATGGTGTTATATTGTCATTTTTTTATGGCTGGATAGTATTCCATTGTATAAATATACCACCTCTTCTTTATCCAGTCATCTGTTGATGGACATTTAGGCTGTTTCCATGTCTTGGCTAGTGTAAATAGTGCTGCTGTGAACATTGGGGTGCAGGTGTCTTTCTGAAGTGGGGTTCCTTCTGGATATATGCCCAGGAGTGGGATTACATATATATGTTCATGTATAACTGAAAAATTGTGCTCTACATTGGAATTTGACACAACATTGTAAAATGATTATAAATCAATAAAAAATGTTAAAAAAAAAGTTAGACTAAGTGAGGGAGCATATAGCTCATATATGCTAAGCATATAGCTTAGCATGCACAAGACCCTGGGTTCAATCCGCATTACCTCCACTTAAAAAATAAATTAAATAAATGAACCTCATTGCCTCCCCTAGCGAAAAAAAAAGTTAAAAAAAAAAAGTTGGCCTGAAAGCTCGACTGAGGTACAGATGTACCATTTTCACTGCTGTATAACTAGACACTGACATATAATAATTGCTCAATTGTTTTTAATGAATGGATAATAAATGAATGAATGCAAGCATTTAAAGTAAGGAAAAAAACATATATGAAAATAGACAATTAAGAAGTTCGAATTATAAACAACATTACAGCAACATAAACATATGAAGTCAGACTAGGAATAGACTTAAGGTGTTAAGTTTAATTTAATTATAAAACTATTAGTGCTTGAAGTCAGAGTTCACTTTAGGACTCAGTCACCCTGGACTTTCTATAACATCTGCTGATAACATGACTCCTATCCATCACAAAGCACATGTCTTAGCTTTGCAAAATTCAACTTTTGAATTGTCCTTGGAAAAAAACTATTCTGTGAGAGGTGTGTTTAGCTGCCTTTCAAATTAAAATATCTCCAGAGATCGGTGCAGCTCATGTTTCCGTGATGAAAAGTGATCAAAAAGCTTTCAACGGTGACAGGACTTCTGCCCATTGCACTTTTACCAGACTGTTTCAACATTAGATTGTTTTTCTGAGTGAGTTTTAAACAACGAAGGTTAAGACAACTTTACTTCCTTTCTTCACATCTGTCCTTCCACTTTGATCATGTGCACATACACAGTAGTTTAATCGATGCTGTGATTTTTAACTTTGAGTGCAAGACCTCCAAGTATAGTTAATAATGAAAAGGTACAACTATTTCTTTTTATTCACAGAAAAGGACTGAACTAAAAGATGTTTTCAAGATTGCAGTAACAAAGTTGAAATTAGAAGTTGTCTTCTAATTTTGGTTTGGTACATTTATTGAGGCATACATGACATATAACATTGTGTTAGTTTTAGGTGTGAAACATGATGATTCAATATTTGTATACACTGCCAAATGGTCACCATGATAAGTCTAGTTACTGGCTGTCACCATATATGGTTACATTTTTTTTCTCATTATGAGAACTTGTAATATTTACTCTGTTAGCAATTTTCAAATATGCAATACTGTATTATTAGCTATAGTCACCCTGTGTGCTGAACTTTACATCCCCAGGATTGATCTATTTTATAACTGGATGATTTACCTGTTGCCCCTCCCCCTTCACCCATTTCACTCACCCTCATCTCCCCTTCCCGCTGGAAATATCAAGTTGCCTGACTTTTAAGTCTTTAAAATTAATTTTGAATTACAAAAGTAATACATGAGTATCTTTTATGTATAAAAACACAACTTCTAAGGCAAAAGACCCCACTAATTATTGTTACCTTAGGTCTCCATATCCATCCATCCACCCCTCCAAGGTCACCCCTATCATACTCTGTTATGTATAATTTCAGGCATCTACTTATCCATTGAGATAAGTGGGTACGTGTCTAAATTAACATGACTTTGACATACTGTATTAATACTTGGCATCCTCAATTTTTAATGCAAGGGTTATTATGGAGGTTTTTAAAGTTTTACTACATACATTTCATTCCTCGTACTGCTGCATTGAATAGACATATTGTACTTGATCTAGTGTTCCCAATATTGATGGCATTGAGGTGCTTTTCAATTTATTTTATTCTGCATACTTTCTTCTGTGTCCCTCCTTGAGATGGTCTCTAACCGTCAAACATGTTACCCTTTAACCGTCAAACGTGTTACCCTTTTTTCTTTTTGTAGAACCCTATTTTAAATTCTTCACGGCATGCATTGCTTCTTTCTTATTTATTTGTGTTGCCCATTGTCTGAGTTCCCCAGCAGAAAGCAAGTACCATAAGAGAGATGCTTTATCCTGCATATTCACTGAGTGCAGCCTTAATGCTTAGGATACCTGCCCATAGTATGAATTCAACAAATATTGATTGGTTAGTTTTGTACAAGAATGAGTATTTGAATATTTCTCAGGTATCCTTTCTACTTTGGAATTATTTTCACTTCTGTTTCATTTTATTAGTGACATTTATTTCTAGCAATCATTAGCGCTAACATGGGAAGTTGGAAGGGACAATCCTTCAGCTTGCTATAGTACTGAGGTCCAGTATAAACAATTAACTTTTTCTCTCACAGAAGTCTACGATGCTGATAATCCCAAATAAGGCCATTTTATTTTACTCTGATGAGACACAACAGTTTCAGACAATTAGAACACAGTTTTATTCTGCTTTGACTAATTAACAGGATGCAGAAAATGCCTCATCATGGGTGACACATGGAATAAACTGAAAGGACTTTGCTCACTTCAGAATAAATGCTTATTTTAGTTAGGAGAAGTGTTTCTTTTTACATTTTTAAATGATTTCTTTTAATGTAACTTGTAAAATTATCATTTGTGTGATTGATAATTTGCACGTTCCTGGGGCTAGTCCAAATTGGATCTTGTGTGGTGACTACATCCCCTGGAAAACCTATAATCCTTTATATTGACCTATAGTTTTTCTCCATGGGTCTTAGTAGCAGCATCTGATGTTGTCAGCTCTGTGAAGTGTCATATTTGTTTTCATAAATGTTACAGAGTTTCTCTTTTCTTTCTTTTTTTATTGAATTATAGCTCATTTACCATATTATATTAGTTCCAGGAGTTCAACATATTTGAATAGATTACACTCTATTTAAAGTTACTGAAAAATAATAGCTCTATTCCCCGGTGCTCTACAATATATCCTTGTTGCTTATTTATTTTGTACATAGTCGTTTGTACCTCTTAATCCCATCCCCTAATCTTGCCTGTCCTACTGTCCCTCTTCCCTCTGGTAACCACTAGTTTGTTCTATATATCTGTGAGTCCGTTTCTATTTTGTTTTATACATTTCCTTGATTTTTTAAACATTCCATGTATAAATAAAAACATAGTTTTTGTCTTTCTCTGTCTAATTTCACTAAGTATAATACCTTCTAGGTTCATCCACTTTATTGCAAATGGCAGAATTTCATTCTTTTTCATGGCAGAGTAGTATCCCATTGTATGTATATACCACATCTTCTTTATCCATTCATCTGTTGATGTACACTCAGATTGCTTCCGTATCTTAGCTGTTGTAAGTAATGCTGCTTTGAACATTAGGGTATGTGTGTCTTTTCAAATTAGTGTTTTTGTTTTTGTTTTTGTTTTGATATATACCCACAAGTGGAATTGCTTGATCATGTAGTAGTTCCAATTTTAGATTCTGGAGGACTATCCATACTGTCTTCCATAGTGGCTGCACCAATTTGCATTCTGAACAACAGTATACTAGGGTTTGCTTTTCTCCACATCCTCACCAATGTTTGTTAAATTGTAGACTTTTTGATAATAGTTATTTTGACAGGTGTGGGGTGATATCTTTGTGGTTTTGACTTGCATTTCTCTGAAGATTAGTGGTACTGAGCATTTTTTCATGTGCCTTTTGACCTTATGTATATCTTCTTTAGGAAAATGTCTATTCAGGTCTTCTGCACATTCTTCAACCAGGTTGTTTGATTTTTTGATATTGCATTGTATGAGCTGTTTATATGTTTTACAAATTAACCCCTTATTGGTCATATCATTTGCAAATATTTTTTTCCCTTTCTGCAGATTGCCTTTCATTTTGTCGATGGTTTCCTTTGCTGTCCAAAAGCCTTTAATTTTAATGAGGTTCCATTAGTTTGTGTGTGTGTGTGTGTGTGTGTTTGTTTGTTTGTTTTGCCAGATTCAAAAAATATTGCTACAATTTATGTCAAAGAGTGTTATGCCTATATTCTGTTCTAGGGTTCTACGATTTCAAGTCTTACATTTAGATCTTTAATCCATTTTGAGTTTATTTTTGTATATGGTGTGAAAAATGTTCTAGTTTCATACTTTTACACTTAGTTGTCCAATTTTCAAAGCACCACTTTTTAAATCTATTTTTTATTTAAGTGTAGTCTGTTTACAACATTGTGTCAATTTCTGGTCAAAGCACCACTTATTGAAGAGACTGTCTTTTATCCATTACATATTCTTTCCTCCCTTGATGTATTTTAATTAACTATAGTTTTGTGGGTTTATTTCTGAGCTCTCTATTCTGTTCCATAGCTCTTTGTGTCTGTTTTTGTGTCAGTACCATGCTGTTTTGATTATTGTAGCTTTGTAGTATACTTTGAAGTCAGAGACCGTGATATCTACAGTTTTGTTCTTTTTCCTTAAGATTACTTTGGCAATTCAGGGTCTTTTGTGGTTCCATATGAATTTTAGGACTGTTTATTCTAGTTCTGTGAAAAATGTTATTTTGATAGGGATTGCATTAAATCTGTAGATAGCTTTGGATAGTATGGCAATTTTAATAATATTAATACTTCCAATCCAAGAGCATGAGGTATATTTCCATTTCTTTGTGTAATCTTCAATTTCCTCCATCAGTGTTTTATAGTTTTAAAAGTCTTTCACATCCTTGGTTAAGTTTATTACTAAGTATTTTATTCTTTTTAATGCAAATTCATATGGGATTGTTTTATTGCTTTCTGTTTTTAATAGTTCTCTATTAGTGTATAAAAAAGCAATAGGCTTCTGTATGTTAATATTGAATCCTGCAACTTTATGGAGCTCATTTATTAGTTCTAATAGTTTTTCTGTGGCATCTTTAGGGTTTTCTATATATAGCATCATATCATCTGCAAATAGTGAGAGTTTTACTCCTCTTCCAATTTGGATGTGTTTCATTTATTTTTCTTGTCTCATTGCTGTGGCTAGGACTTCCAGTACTGTGTTGAATAGAAGTGGAGAAAGTGAGCATCCTTGTCTTCTTCCTGATTTTAGGGGAAGGCTTTCAGCTTTTCACCACTGAGTATGATATTAGCTGTGGGTTTGTCATAAGTAGCCTTTATTCTGTTGAGATATGTTCCCCTGTATCAGTTTTTATCATGAATGGATGTTCAATTTTTTTCAAATTTTTTTTTCTGTGTCTATTGGGATGATCATGTGATTTTTATCCTTCCTTTTAGTGTGGTATATCACATTGATTGACTTGTGTATGTTGAACCATCCTTGTGTCCCTCATATGACATTTAACGTAATTACTGACATAAGTGCATATTTATCAATAATTACTTTAAATGTCACATTTTTCCTTGGGATGTACTGGCAACTATCACCCTGGTAGGAAGTGGATTTGGAGGCAGAGGGGCTAGGGCCACAGCCAGGTGTGAGGTGGGACTCCTACTCTCTCAGTGGCCATCCCACCCTATCAGGGGAAAGGTTAGGACCAGTTACTGGAGCAGAAGCCCTGAGAGTTGGGTCTGAGCTGGCTTTGTTTCCTCTTAATGTGTACTCTCCTCTCTCCCAGCACTGGTGCCTTCACTCCAGAGGTGGTGAAGCAGGAGAGGCTTGTGAGGGTGCTTGTCCTGGGTCTGGGTGTGAGCTGTGGTGACCCTGGCTGTAGTCAGTGCCCCAGGTGCTTCTGATGCACTGCCTGTGTAAGCAGCTGTAATGGTTGCCCCCACCCTGTTTAGATGCTGCTTCAGGTCCGAGCCTACTTGGTTTCTAATTACTGAGTTTTCTCCTTGGCTGGGCAGTCTTTTCCCAGTGCAGAGCTGCATAGTGAAGCAGAGGGTCCAGGGTCCAGAGTGGTCACTCACCTCAGGCTGGGACATGTGCCAGGGTGGGCATGGAAACCAGCCAGCAATCTGTGGAGTTTCAGTCCACCCTCTCTGCCCTGTTTCACGAGTAAGCAAATGTGTGCATTCTCATCACGAGCAGAGTCCAGGCCTCCCACAGCCCTCCTGTTAGTCGCACTGGTTCTCCAACCAGTTTGGAGACTCATCTTCTTGCTGTTGGACCCCATGTTTGGGGCACCCAATCTGAAGCTCTCACCAGTCACTCCCCAGAGTGGATCTAGATCTCCACCCATATATTCTCCTGTTTCCTCTGAGTCCCCTCCCAGGGAAAGAAGTCCCAACATGCTCTCCTTCCTTCCTACCCAATTTCTTGTGGATCTTTCTTACATCCTTGATTGTACAGGAGTTTTTTTTTTTTTTTTTTCAAGTTTGCAGTTAGTTTTCAGTGAGATTTGCTCCACACATAGATACATTTTTGACATGTGCATGGGAGGAGGTGAGTTCCATGTTTTCCTGCTCTGCCATCTTGATCTCAGTCTCCAGAGTTTTATTTGCATGAATTTTTATTATAACTGTTTAACTGTTGATACACAGTTTTATCAATCTCCTTATAACTTATTTTCCTGCCTGGTCATTGGAAACAAATACTTTTACAGACTAGACTTTAAATTTCTCTACATGTCAAACTGATTTATTGGAGTTGGAAGTAACAACAGTCACATCTTGGCTGAGACTGATCCTGGCTTGTTTTATCTCAGAATTAAGTCATCGAGTTGAAGTGGTTCCTCTGCTTTGCTTTTGTTATCCCTATTTCTTCATACCCGGGACAACTTTCTCTTTTTTGTCTTTTTTATATTGGGAGGCATCCTTTCATTTACCTCGCAGTATGATTGTATGATTCTTAGAAAATATAAAACTAACCGTCTAGCCCCGTCCCATCACTCCAGAGGGCTTGCAATTATTGCTCTTGCTTTTCTCGTGACAGGCATACCTGTGTCATTAGAAGACGCAATATTGTACTGTTAGGAACACACACTTTCAGAAAGACTCGTTAGCTCTTAGAGAAGTTCAGAGCAATTACAGACCACGTTGCTATTATTGAATAACCAACCTTTTCCCTCCAAGTAATAACCCAATGATAGAGCTCTTTTATAGGCTCTATTCAAACTGCTAGACTTGGGGAAAACTGATAAGGACAGAACTTAATCCTTTTAATAACTTATGGTTATTGTGAGGAAGCAAAAAGAACAAGGAAGAGATCTTGTTGGAGACTTAATTATAAAACAGTTAAGAAAGAAAATAGACCAGTTAGCTTCAAAAACCAACCAACCAACCAACCAACCAACAAAATCATAGAAAAAGGCATCAGTCACATTTGTGATTATCAGAGATGGGAGTGGGAAGAGGGGAAATTGTATGAAGGCGGTCAAAAGGTACAAACTTCCAGTTTATAAGATAAAGAAGTACCAGGGATGTAATGCACAACATGATAAATATAATTAACACTGCTGTATGTTATATATGAAAGTTTTTAAGAGAGCAAATCCTGAGAGTTTTCATCATAAAGGAATTTTTTTTTATTTCTTTAGATTGGTATCTATATAAGATGATGCAATGTTCATTAAATTTATTGTGATAATCATTTCACAATGTATGTAAGCCAAGTCATTACACCTTAAACTTATAATGTGCTGTATGTCAATTACATCTCAATAAGACTGAAAGGAAGAAAGACTAGAACAGTTACGTAAAACAGTAATGTGATCGTCTTATTGTTATAGGGGAGAAATGGAAGCATTCTTTACAGACCTGCAGTTACCTAACTGACGCCTTTTCTTGATAAGCAATGAAAAAAGAAAGTCTATATTCAAAATATTCAGCATACTTATAGCCATGATTCCAGTAGGTAACTGTCAAGAGAATTTCATAGTGATTCAATTAACCAGAGACAGAATTTTAAAACTACTTAACTTCAGAAAGTGTTATTACTTTCATTGCACAGGTTGCTCTTTTTAAATATGTTAAAATTTCACTGAGGGCATTGTAGAAGGGAATACTTTAGAAACAAATTACACAGTTATATGACAAACATACAGCTTTCAGTCTTCCAAGTTGACATTGTTATGTGCAAATTCTAACTGTCCGATATAAGCCCCAGGTGTCAACACGTTCAGTGTTACTGGGGAGTCTCTGAGGTCCTGTCTGCTTTTCTATAGCTAGAGAGGTAAAAAAATAGCTATTTCTGAGTGGCGCTCATTGTAAGTCTGCCTCGGTGAGTATATCCAGAGCCCATATGGATCCAACTGCAGAAGCAGTTAAGAGAGTTTTTGGTATTTGCATCCAAGAGGTCAGGATTCCATGGAATTTCCCATCATCCATTTAGGTTCAGTGATCAGTTATCTAATAATATAAAACCACTATGCTTTTTTTTTCCTCTTGGTTACATTCACAGTAACAGAAATAAGTATATTAGACCCTTGCATGGTTAAAAAGTCCTTGTAAATTAAAATGTACCCAATCTCCAACAAATTAAATGTTTTATCATGGCTAAAACTAATCATGCCCAAGTTCATAACAGTTACTGGCTTTCAGATTTATCATTGATAAAATTTTTACTTCTGTTTGCAAAACAACTGTGCTCTTCTAAAAGTACTACAAAAAGCAATAGCAAAACTTTAGTTTTCTGAGAAACTGGAAATATAGTTAAATATTCATTGACAATAAACTAAATGGAGCTTTCTTTACTTTTGTTCTTCTGCCTTAGACTGTGCATTACTTTTTAAATTTTTCTGATATCCACGATGGTGGTTTTTTTTTCTCATAAATCTATTATAATTCAAAATGACCTTGTTTCAGGTTTCTTCAGGAAACTTTTTCCTTTTCATCCTTTAAAATGTTTTTAAAAATTTTAGAATGTTTTAAATTACATCATAGATTTTATGCTATTTAATTTAATTTCCTAAAGGCGTAGTTTTGGATTTGTTAGTGGGGATAAACTATCCCTTTTTAACTGATAAAGTTTACATAAGTGCCTCTAATACTATTAACAACCCATTATGTCCATTAGTGTGAGCTATAAAGTTCAAGAAACACTGCATTATACCTTTCACATGTATTCTGTGGACCTATATTGGAAGTAAAACGGTGCCACGCATTTTTTTAATTGTAACCCTTGCCTTGATCCTCTAAAGTGGAAGTTGGCAAAGTATAGCCTACAGCCTGTGGGACAAATCCAGACTGATACCTGTTTCAGTAAATAAAGTTTCACTGGACAGCACTCATGTCTATCTGTTTACATTATTGTTTATGATTGCTTTTTTCCTACGTCTGCTACATTGTAATGGAAGCCATATGGCCCAGAAGTCCTAAAATATTGACTATCTGGTCCTTTACAGGAAAAAATTGGCAAATCCCTGCTCCAGTGTTTTCAGCATTTTTCATGTCTTGGCACACATAGAAAATCATCATACAGCATATTGGGATAAATGAATGAAACATTTGTGAACTGAGTCAGGTTAGGGTGCCCAGGGGTGGAGAGGGCCAATATCTCTATTAGTTCTGAAAAATTCCTACTCACTGAGTTTTTTCAAATGCATATTCACTTTAATGTTTGGTCATCCTCTAGAACTCTAAAGAATGCTGTTTCCTGTTCGGCTCGTATCATCCTCTCTTTTCCGGATTTTCTGCTCTGTTGTTTTTTTACTTTTTTCTCTAAGTAATATAATTTGGAAACATTTTTAACCTAACAATTCAGTTCACTATTTCTCTTTTCCTTTTTGTCTAAGCTGTTGTTTAATTATCCACAGAGTTTTGATTCTAAGTTATTGGCTTTTTTTTTCCATTTCTTGAACTTGATAATTTTTTAATCTATGAGATGACTTTTTAGACTTTTGTAGTTTATGCAGGTACTTTTAAGTCTCTGTTTCCTTTATTTTAACTTTGTAAGCACAGTTTTATAATCTGTGGTTAGTAATTTCTATATTTGAAATTTTGTAGGTCTATTCTGCCATCTTTTGTTTTTCTTAATTTCTTAACTTTCACTCATAGGACCTCATTTCCAAGTATGCTAGGTTATGCCATGCTGACTGTCCTTACGATATCATTTGTGAGGATTCTTTGAGGCCTGGTATAAATGTTTCTTCTTCCAAAGATGATTTGTTTTGCCTTTTCTGAGCTCTTGGTGATACTGCTACCCAGGATCCCAATTCAACCCAGAAGTTACCTGGACCACAAGTTGCAAATCCACATGAGGGCCATTGTCACATTCTTTTCCCACATATGTTCCAGCATTTCTATCAGTATTCACATGGGAGGACTGATTTGAAAAAAAACTCATTGCTGGAAATCTAAAATCTAAATATCTCATCACACCTATAATTATTTTTGTTGTTGTTGTTTTGTTTGCTTTTGTTTATTTTTTAATTTGCATTCCTTTTTATTGAATTATAGTCAGTTTACAATGTTGTGTCAATTCTGCCTATAGTTCTTGAATAATCCACCATATCCATTAGCATATCTGTTGGGAAACACTGCCCTAATTATGTCTATTCTTGAGAACCCTATATTCTCTGCCTTATATTGTAGCAATCTGATATTTCCTTCTAGACTTGAGTACTTCGGGGACTGGAAGTGTGTCTCATTCGTTCATCTTTGTAAATTCAACGCTTAGTAAAGAGATTTGCACATAGTGCTGAATAAATTCGTTAATTAATATGACAAACACTTTTTGAGAACCCATTATTTCTTCTGATATTCAAGGTTCCTGGCACATAGATTAGTGAACAGACAAAAATACCTGACTTACAGAGCTTAGATGGGGTCACCAGCAAAAGAAGTGTGATAAGAACATAAATATAATAGATAAATATATAGTGTGTTAAAAGGTAAAAATTTCATAGTGGGTTTGATCAAGACAGGAAAAGAGAGAGTGTCATTTAATTCTGTTGGTTTATTTGTATTCCTTTGATTAATTCTAAGATGCCATCATTTGTTTATATTGAAGTATACAGTCAGTTACAATGTGTCAGTTTCCAGTGTATAGCATGATGTCCCAGTCATACATATACATACATATATTTGTTTTCATGTTCTTTTTCATTAAAGGTTACTAAAGGATATTGAATATAGTTCCTGTACTATACAGAAGAAACTTTTTTTTTTTTTTTTTACTATTTTTATACATAGTAAAGGTGCCACCATTTATTTACACAATATTTACTTAACAAGTGCCCAGTGGGCGAGGTGTCTCTTCAGGATCCATCTCTGTTTCCTCAAGTTTGGCCAAGTGCTGGAACACTTGGTGGTCCAGTTCTCTGTCCTTTCCACGTAGCTCTCCCTAACTTAGCCCTTCCATCTTCATCTGTATTCTGTCTGTGATCCAAATGTCTGTCCCTCTGGCCCCACAACAGTCATTACCCCAACTATTAGATTCAATGTGTGATGCCTGAGAAGTGGTAGGCATAAACTATTCAAGTTAAATATTTTCTGAAAGCGAGACAGCTAAACAAACAACCAAAAACTAAAGGATCAGAGTCTATTCATTTCCTACGTGCCATTAAAATTCAGAAATGAAAACTCCCTGACTACCCATAGGTGTTTCTAAGTCCAAAATACTACTGATGATATTTAAATTCATAATTTTTCACAATTATTTACTGTATGAATAATGATCTGGAAAGATTGGCATTTTGAAGGGAATAATATTGCACAATATTTCTCTTCAAAGTTCGGTGCACACACTGTGGGAATTAGGGGCTTTCAATTTGTTAGTAAGGCTGTCTACTTATTTGAGGTTATGAAACTAAAAATTAGCTTCAACTTTTTATCAATAATACAGAAAAAGCATGGTATTAAAAATAACTCTACCATATCTAAATACTCTAAACTCTAGATTCCTTAAAAGTGAAGGTGGGCATAATATTGCTTATTGCACAGAGTGAGCACGAGGATCAACCAAAAAAAGTTGCTGTAACACGCTTGACCCAGTGACTGAGACACGGCAGAAGCTCCAGCTTCGGGGGATGGGTGAGTTGTCTGGGTCACTGGTTAGTTAGCAGGATAGTCTAACAGGGAAGGGTAGTTATACATATTCCCTTGTCTGAACAATGAGCCTCGTGCCTGTGGAAAAGTAACTTTTTTAAGATGTTAGATGCCTTGAGTAAGATTATAGTATGGAAAGGAAAAAAAAAATTAACCTGGACAAAATAAAGCCAAGAGATGCTGGCCAAGAGACTCGTCTGTGCCATGGAAACTCTCATGGGTGTTTACATACATACATGCCGCACCCACGGACCCTCCTTCTCCGTGTCATCTTCACAAAGTCACTGAAGTCCATTTGCAAAGTATTTACTTAAACTAGACGTTTTAAAAAAAAATCAACTGAGAATGCATCCAGCATTTCTCACCAATGTACTTAGGGAGTCCTGGGATGATTCCAAGAGACCCTTTTGACAGGGTTTCTAAAATTACATTGTTAAAATATTACTGGGTATCATATTAATGGAGGTAACCTGGAGCTGGCTGGTGAAGGCAGGCCCCTGGGGAACCTCTCCTAATCTGCCAGTGTCTGTGGTTCTATTTCTGAAAAGATCCAGGTTTAAATTACTGAGAATTTATATTAGATAAATTTAGAACTCTATTTTTCAGTTGTTTGAATGACTTAGGCTAAAAATTTCCCCTAGTTATATATCCTGTAAACAACAGACTGGAAATTTTTCTTAATATTTAATTTGCTATTTCCTCTTTTTAATGTAAGCCTCAGAACTGTTCACTTGTACCACAGTTAATAATTATTTGACAGCTTTCTGTAAATTAAATACATTCAATAATTAAAGGCAGCTAATGTTGTCTCTCTGTAGACCCCATTAACCAAGAAAGTCACTATGTATTTGTAAATATCTCTTAAAATTTTTAATAATATTATCTTCCAAATTATCTAAAATTTAGATGTCAATGAACATTAGGAAATGTGAGATCAATATAAAGAAAATTATTTTAAATTTTGGTAATAAATGCACAAGTTAAAGACTTAACTTTGAGGACCATTGAGGAAAAGCGATTCAGGATAAGAATGTATGTAGTGGTCATGACTTCCGTTAAAAAAGTGAAACCTACTCCTTAATAATTTTCATTTATTTGATAAAATAGACATACGGAATTACACTTGAGAGTTACAAATCAAGTAACAGCTGTAATCATATCTTAAAAATTTTATTTGGACTCAAATTGAGTTCTTATTGCAGATGCCATGTTTTGAAAAGATTGAAAACAAAATAAGTCATTTTAAAATATGTATAAATATAGCCTATGAAAAAAAAGGAATTTGGAAATCCACACTGAAAAAGATTGATATCTTCAATATTAGACTGAAACACGATATTGTCAATATATAATGTACAAAGGATTGTCCAGCCACTCTCTGTGCTTCCTACAAGCAGCTTTTTCACTATGTCCTGGTGTGGTTATGGGACTACTTTTTAATGCTATTTGTAGAACTGGGCTTTGGCAAGAACTCGACAAGTTTCATTGCCCTGAATTTTCAGCAGCACCATGAGCCAGCAGTGTTCTCAAATGGTACACGCAGAGAGCCAACTCGAAGTGGGGGGCATTTTTTTCTTCTCTCTAGTGGATGTATTTGTGATCTTTAAAAGTGTGGTTTAGTTTACCAGATTTTATAAAACTGTATTTGAGAACATAGTCAAAAACTTGAAGCCTGATGCTGGGCTTTTGGTTGGTTGATTGGTTGGTTGGCTTTGTTTGTTTTGTTTTTTGGGGTTTTTTTTGTTCGTTTGTTTGTTTTCGGAGAAGGAAAAGAGGACTAGCATTGAAGAAATTCTTCCACTAGAGTGTAGCTTAAACCATTTCCAATGTCACAGTGGCAGCTACCCAGGAATTGCTGTGTGTGGATGCCCGTGTGCTTGAAATATCCATCCAGCTAAGCAGATTCTGAAGTTTTAACTCATTAAGACTCCTCCACCCCAACACACACACATAAAAAGTGTTCTGGTAGCAAGGAAAACTTTGCACACAGCCTAAGCTATTTTATTAGAGACATAATTGTAACAATATACCATGTAGTCTCAGAATTCAGCCCACTGACATACTTCTTACCAAAGTCTACAGCCAATCCCCTTCTTTTTTGGAACCATACGTGTAAATTGATCTTTTACAGTTTGTAACTTGAGCTTAGACTAAAACTCAAGTCCTAGAAGGGCCCCAGACTGTCTCCACATCTGCTACCTGCAAAGGGAATCTCATTTATTTTCTTAAATTTTGGTCGACTTCAAGTCTCAGGACAAGATAGCTGAAACTTCAAAGGAAGAATGGAACATCACTGTTCTAAATCTATTAACGTCCAGCTTCCTAAGTTAGAAATGAGTGGAAATAGAATACCTGGTTATCCAAACAGCTGTTACACACTGAACTGGTGCTTGGAAAATAAAAGAAACTATATAAAATGTATAGATAGAATTAGAAAACAGCTTATAGACAACTAACGTGTGTTGCAGCTAAAAGCAACATGACACCCTTGGAACAACCTCACAGCCATCCATGAGTCTAGGGCACAGCTGAGCAACTATCCTTTGAATAATTACTGTAATTAAAAGGCATTTATGGCTGGACCTAGAGATGATCATATTAAGTAAATCAGACAGAGAAAGATAAATATCATATGATATCACTTATATGTGAAATCTAAAAAAAGACACAAATGAATTTATTGATAAAACAGACTCACAGACATAGAAAACAAACTTATGATTAACAAAGGTGAAAGGGGGTGGGAAGGGATAAATTTGGAGTTTGAGGTTATCAGGTATTAACTACTATATATCAAATAGGTAAACGACAAGGACCTTCTGTATAGCATAGGGAACTATATTCAATAGCTTGTAATAACCTATAATGAAAAAGAATATGAAAAATAATATATATATATAACTGAGTCACTATACTGTAGACCAGAAACTAACACATTTTAAATCAATTATACTTCAATTTTTTAAAAAAAGCATTTATGCCTTAAGCTCAACTTAAGCACTATGCTGACAGATCTTTTCAGCCTTCTCTGCGTGCAGATCACAAGTTGCTGAAATATAAGCTCCCTTTCAAAAACTAAGGACAAGAAAATAGACTTCTACAGTTTCAGGCCCTCAAAATTTATTAAATTGTGTTGAGTGCCATTGGCTTTCTCAGGAGGCCTCTCCCTCATCCCTGGGTTTCTGCGAATTTCCTTGGTACCTCAGTCTATTTCTGTTTTTTCAGCACCTAGAACAGTTCCTGGATAAAGTAGACATTTAATAAATATTTACCAAATTGAAATCAAAAGA
Organism: Camelus dromedarius; assembly: GCF_036321535.1. Classification (NCBI taxonomy): domain Eukaryota; kingdom Metazoa; phylum Chordata; class Mammalia; order Artiodactyla; family Camelidae; genus Camelus; species Camelus dromedarius. The sequence continues at coordinate 73,981,707 of NC_087441.1, forward strand.
AGTGTTCAGTTTTATAGTAAATTTGTGTAGGTTATTTTCTTGTCTATATAGATATGTTACACAAAAATGGTAAGTTTTATGATATATATATAAAGAATAAAATGCTAATTCAGAGTTCATAAGGTATCAAGCTCAATATTGCTATCTTACGTGTTCCTGAAAGTTAAAATGTTCTTGTTCTTCTTCTTTTTCCTTCAAGAGTGAAATCAGTTTTTTTTTTTCCATTTTTTTTTTTTTTGCCACAGAAAATACAAAGTGATTCAATGTTCATGGGAGGAATTCATAATTCAGGCTCTCATTTTCACACTGCCTTTCAGCCAACACCTACACCACCCAGAATAATAATGTGCTAAGCTGCCATGGCTGCAAAGTATTTCAATAAGTGAAGGGAATTATTTTCATTAATTACTGCTAAGTTCTTAATTTGTTCTGCTAAACGGTAAATCAACCACAGTTGGTGAAAAAAGCAATTCTTATGTGTTGATATTACAGGTTTAGAAAGGAGGGTTCCAGTTGTCTTAAAATGCCAGGGAGTGATCCTTTCATTTTAAGGAGATAAAGTGTTGATTAGTGGAAATTCTTTGAGGCCCAAAAGATCAAGCATTGTTTTGCACTCTGATATTTAAAATACTCAGGAAAGTCATTTACGGATTTCTACTATTATTGAAAGTGGAGGATTTTTTTTTTAATGAATAGTCTTGTATGATGTCAGCAGGACAGAAATCAGTTCAAACTGTAATTCAACTTGTCAGAAAATATTAGCACAGGATATTTATTGAGACCTACCGTGAACTGAGGCATAATCATTCACTTTATAAAGAAAGTGTACCATTTCAGTTTTTATCTGACATGTCAATTAGGTACTCTATAATTACACATTGAAAAGAATACTTGTTTAATGAATAAATGAATGAACAGTCACATTGCTTTTTTTCTGAGCTAGTCTCTCCCTAGCAGTATACCTGGGAACATCAGGAACTTTTCTGAACCTCTCTTGTTAGGGTTAAATAAATTAGTGATTCAGTAACACCTCATTTACCCAGCATTACTGGAGGATGATTGCTGCTGGTTAAAGAACTGACAGGTAACAGTCCTGATCATTCAAGCTGCATCTTTGTAGCATGGACCTCACCTTCTCCTCTCTGCTCATGGGTGTGGTCCAGGCTCAGGGAGAGTTGCAGCCCTGCCTCACACACTCTCTCTCCACCAATCTGCAGCTTCCCTTGACCTGTGACTGGGATGTTTAGCGGCATCCCCAGCTCTCCCCATTAGACACCAGGAGCTCTCCACTCCCTGTCAGCTGTGATGAACAAAAGTATCTCCCGGTGTTGCCAAATGTCCCCAAAGCTGGGGGAGGGCAAAGTCATTTCTGGTTAAGACCATTGATACTGGAGAACTTGGTGAAACTCAAATTTGGCCCCAACTCAGATCCGCTGAATCACAACCTCTGGGGGCTCAGTAAGTACCGTGTGCTTTTGTATCAGGTTAAACTTCCTAAGTGGGTCTAACACACACTAAATTTGAGAATCATTGTTCAAATAGTCCTCACTGCTTTTAATTTTCTAAACTTTTGATATGTAAGTGCAAAATCAAATAGCCAAACTAAGTCTGTACACTTAATTTTACCCACAGAGCTAAGCCCTGGTTGGTCCTCTCCTGCAGGTAAGTTCATGGGCTGTGAAACCATGAGTTTCCTCAGTACCTCTGGGCCCTCAGGTGTTGGCAGAGCTGTTAGGAAACCTGACTGCAATGTGGTATCTGGTACACACCAAAGTGATGGGTGATGCCCCTGGAGGGGCCATCCCTTGCCCGGAAGTGCACTGTATTGTCTTCCAGCACTTGTGAATTTCCTCAGACTAATCTAAGAGATAGCAACCATGGTGGATGGAGCAAAACATTCATTCACTCACTCAATTATTCAGTTATTAGTTTATTTAATATATTCATGCATTAAAGAGCTATTCATGGGATGGTGTACCTACAGTGTGCCGGGCACTCGTTCAGTACAGCAGGTACAAAGTGTGCGTGAGCTGTGGAGTGAGTTATGGGCTGTCACTGAGCTAACCAGCTAAGGGGGGTTAATTAGCAACTTATCTGTTCAACAAAAGAAGTCACACTCTAATTGTCTGGAAAAGATAATTTAGTATCTAATATTTGCCCCAGTCACCACTAATACCATAGGGGAAATTAACTCAACAATCCTGTAAATGTATTCCCTGAACTCTTACTATTAGGGAGAGGTGATTTTCCTGGAATTTAATTAACATAAATAGTTGAATTTTAAGCATAAAAGGATGTTAAAAGTAGCCTTCTGTATCTTCTACTGATGTTATTTTTATTTTTATTTATTTATTTTATTGAAGTATAGTTGATTTACAATGTGGTGTTAGTTTCAGTTGTACAGCATAGTGATTCAGTTACATATATATATATATATATATGAATAATATGTGTATATATATATATTCTTTTTTGTATTTTTTTCATTATAGGTTACCAAATGTAGTTTGCTGTGCTATACAGTAGGACCTTGTTTTTTTTAATCTATTTTGTATGTAGTAGTTTGTATCTGAACTCACACTTTATCCCTCCCCCTTTACCTTTGGTAACTATAAGTTTGTTTTCTATGTCTGTGAGTCTCTCTCTCTTTTGTAAATAACTTCATCTGTATCATTTTTTTAGATTCTATGTATAAGTGATATCACATGATATTTGTCTTTGTCTGATTTACTTCACTTAGTATAACAATCTCCAGGGCCATCCATGTTGCTGCAAACAGCATTATTTCATTCTTTTTTTATGGATATGTAATATTCCTGTGTGTGTGTGTGTGTGTGTGTGTGGTGTGTGTATGTGTGTATGCCACAACTTCCTTATCCAATCATCAGTCAGTGGACATTTAGGTTTTTCCATGTCTTGGCTATTGTAAATAGTGCTCTATGAACAATGGGGTGCAGGCATCTTTTTTAATTGGGGTTTTCTCCAAATATATTATTATGTTAAAAGTTTAGTGTATTTTTGGACAAGATAAGAAAAATGTAAAAAAGTGAACTTTTATTTATAAATTTGGAAAATAATCGCCGAAGGCGTCATTTGTTTCCGTTTCTGTCCGGAGCCGCTTCTGGGGCCTGGATCCCCTGCATCAGCCTCTGTCAGGACTTGGCTGCAACAGTGCATCCGCCCCTCCTGGTTCTGCTGTTCTTCACCTTGACCCTCCCCATAGCTTTTCTCCTCTGCTAGCAAAGACTGTCCTATCCCATTCACCTTAAAAGTCAATAGGCTCCTTCGAACCTATTTAAATGTTATAGCCGTCCTCACAGTTCTGATTGTCTGTTCTATTCTTGCCACCCCTTCTTCAAAATTGTGGACTTGCCTTAATGAGCATCAGAAACGTCCATCACCCTTATGTCAGTTCTAGTGACTTCTGGAAAGAGAGAAAATCGTGGAGCTGACGCCATATCTTACATGCTTATGTAATGGTTTATTTCAAGTAACATTTCTAATGAGCTTTTCATGAGTTTACCTCTTTCACCAATTAGAGTGTAAATTCCTCAGGGACAGAGTCTCAATTTTATTTACCTTTGTATCCACCTCAAAAACCACCCCCAAACTTTTATCTATCTTTGCACATAGTACAGGATTATAAAAGACTTCGGAGAGTTGATTTATTCATGATGCTTGTAACCAACATGGATGAAATATGTGTGGTATGCAGGTCACTCTTCTGGACATCGATTAATAAACAGGGACCCTTCCTTCAAGAAGTTACAGTTAGTGGTCAGACCAGAAAAGGAGACAACTGATAAGCAAAAGATTGTGTAGAAAACCTGTCAGACTAAGGGATCCAGAGAGGAGCTCTCGGAGGAAATGATACCTGAATTGATTCCTGAAGGTATTAGCCTATAAAATATAGTCAGGAGAGTGCCAGGTGGGTGGGAAGGGAGCAGAGGAAGAAAGTTATCAAAACCGAATAAGCAGCGTGTGTAACAGTCCGGAGGGTGGTGTGAGAGTACCTCGCTTGTTAGGGATGCTTGGAGCCTGAGTACAGGGGCCGGGCAGCCCCGACAATTAAAGGTAGTCAGGACCAGAGAGAGAAGAGCTGGGTCAGCCTTTCTAGAGAATTAGGACTTTTTCTTAAAAGTTATAGAAAGACACAACAATTGTTTAACCAGAGAAATACACAAAGAAATACTTTTAAAAAAAATTAGATGGTGATGGAGAAAGAAACTGATGAAGACTGCAGGCAAAGGACCTCTTAAAGTCTCCATAGGAATCCAGGCCAGACAGGAGGGAGTTTGGACAGTGGACAGGGAAGAAGAGGGACAGTGGACGGGGAAGAAGAGGCATATGTGACCAGAAACCAACAGAACTTGGTGACCAGCTGGACACAGGGCAGGGGGACAGAGAACAGGCGAGGATGCCCTCAGGACCCACCTTATCTGTGGACCCTTATTCTTTTATGGAGGGAAATTTAATTGGTATCTTTTCATTAGACATCGAAATGGATGGTTCTCTCCTGCTCTGACCTGATACTGGATGAAATGGTTAAAGATGAAAATTCTTCTTTCCTAAGCTATTAGTTTATGAGTTGCTACTGTGTTTACTAACAAAAGTGCAGGTACCAATATTTATTAGGCCAAACTACTTTCTTTTTTTATGAAAATTATCTCATTCTTTTTTTCATTGAAGTATAGTCAGTTTACAATGTTGTGTCAATTTCGGGTGCACAGCACAATGCTTCAGTCATACATGAACATACATATATTCGTTTCCATGTTCTTTTTCACTGTAAGCTGCTACAAGATATTGAATATAGTTCCTTGTGTTCTACAGTAGGTCCTTGTTGTTTATCTATTTTGTATACAGTAGTTAGTAAAGAGTTTGAGATTTTCTTTTTTCTTTTTTTAATTGAAGTTTCGTTGATTTACAATGTTGTGTTAGTTTCTGCTGTACAGCATAGTGATTCAATTATACGTACATATATATATATATATATATATACTTTCTTCATATTCCTTTTCATTTTAGGTTATTACAAGACATTGACTGTAGTTCCCTGTGCTAAATAGTAGGACCTTGTTATAGGCCAAAATACTTACTGGCCTTGTTATAGGCCAAACTACTTTCTAATTAATGTTTAGCATTTGCATATATGCGTCCGAGTTAAATTGGCACCAAGAAGAGGAAAGTTTGAATTTTTCAGCAGATATTGAAAGCTGTATATCAGTTTGTGTTTATAATGTGGTTATCAGATGTTGGTTTTTAGTATTCCATCAAATATACTTTCTTTCTGATATATCATTCAAATATTTATAGTTGACTATCAGTATAGAATGTAAGAATAAAGATTTTTTAATTGAATGACTTATGTACATTGAAAAAATCTAAATTTCTAGGAAGATAATGTGACTTAAGGGCTGTTTCTGAATACCAGCCCATTTGTCGAGAAACCACCCATGCCTCGATCACTTGTATTGTTGCCCGAGAATAGGTTTTTACCTCGTTCAGAAAAGAATTCAAGCGAGAAGTATAGTAAAGTAAAAGCAAGTTTATTTAGAGAGATAACGCACTCCATAGACAGAGTGGGGTCCATCTCACTCAGAAAGGAGAGCATGTTAGGAGATACACGCTCCATAGACAGAATGCGGGCCGTCTCAAAAGGCAAGGGACAGAGTGACCATGAGGGGTTGTTAGTTTTTATGGGCTGGATAATTCCATATGCTAATGAGTAGGAGGATTATTCCAACTACTTTGGGGAAGGGGCAGGGATTTCCAGAAACTGGGCCTCCGGCCACTTTTGGACCTTTTATGGTCAGCCCGGGAACTGTCATGGCTCCTGTGGGTGCGCCATGGGGCTCAGGGTCTCCTGGAAGTCCAGCCTTCCACCATCTTGGTCCTAACCAGTTTGTCTTGTCCTCAGTTACTGTGTCATTCGTCAGTGGTTATGCTCTGCCCCCTTCCCTCCTGTCTCACTATCTGGGGCAGAAAACTTATTTAGCAAATTTCAAGATGCAAATGTCAGTACACTTTTAACAGGGCTTAAAATCATATAAATGACAAGCTACTTCTGACTTGAGCTACATGGAGAGGAAAAAGCTGTAGATCTCTTTGAAGGCATCCGTATGGTCCTCCTGCCCTAGGACTTTGTTAAGCCCAGGAATGTGTCATAACTCACTCCCGCTTGCATGTGTATGCCTTTGTTCTAATTAGCCCAAGTCAGAATTAATAAACCCTGTGTTTCTGAGTAACCTATGGTTTTCTTCAGGCTACTCTGCACAGATGGCATTCACTGTGTTGTAACATTCCAGAAAATCTGGATTAAATGACAAGGATGAACAGAAGAGCAGTAGATTCACTGAGTTGGTTTTGCAATTCCTAGTATTTTAGAAATAGCAGTAGGAATGGGAAAATTTGATCCTGGGAGGCTTTCAGAAAAGAAGAGTTTTGAAGGGGATTTTGTGAAGACTGAGTGCCCTGCAGAGGCACAGGGGGAGAGGACCTGGGGAGGCACGGTTGACAGCAGCTTGTACATGAAGCAGGAGGTGGGGTGCAGGTGGGGGGACTAGTAAATTTGTTCAAAGGCACACTGTGATTGAACAAAAGTTTGTGTGCCTGATGCACCGTGAGGCCAAACAAACTGAAACATCAGAGTCTGGAGCAAAGAAATGTTTACTGCAGGGCCCAGCAAGGAGGACAGGCAGCTTACGCTCGAAAAACTCAAACTCCCTGATGGTTTCGGCAGGCGGGGATGGGGGGCAGTTTTTAATGGTAAAATTTGGGGATGAGGGCGGCAGGGTGTGTGACTTTCTTCTGATTGGCTGGTAGTGACCTAACAGGGCGGGGCTCCAGGGATCTTGTGCTTAGACTGAAATTGCCATCCTCCACCTGGGTGGGGGCCTTAGTTTTTGCAGAAGAACTCAAAGGTACTGTTATATAGATATATGTATATGTGTACATATATATAGAGAGAGAGAGAGAGAGAGGGAGAGAGAGAGGAGGAACCAGGTCCCCGCCCCAAGGCTGCACTATTGTTTCCTGACTGTTCCTCCCTTGTCCTGCATCCCCTCCCTTCCCTGATTAGCAACTGTTTGAATCTGCCCTTTGGAGCTCAGGGAAGGTCACGGAGGCTGAAGGAAGCCTGTGCCTTACCAACAAGACACGGGAGCACAGAAAGGATTTGTGCCAGGGAGGACCCCACAGGGTCCTGCTGTTTCACAACCAACATATTTGGTTGGTGAAAAACAATGATAACTCGGATATAAGGCAGAGAAGACTGGTTAGTGAGGAACTTTTAAAACCCAGGCTAAGAAAATTGAGTTTAGCAATAAGCTTTGTTAGTTTACCCACATGTTTTTGTTTGGTTTTGTTTTTGTTTTTGTTTTACTCTGCCCACATGTTTGAATGGCTCTGACTGTCTGGAAGAAACTGTCTTGAGGATTGGTTTTTACTTTTTAGTTCATGAAGTCTGGGCATATGAAAGACATTTATTTACCTCACAAAGTAATTATGAAGAGGTTCCAAGAACTAAGCGAACAGAAGTGCCTTTTGCAATTTATTCCTTCAGTATTTCAGTATCAAGGGATGGTACACACGGACACACACACACACACACACACACACACGGTTTGTACTATTGTATTGCATATTGGGTTTTTTTTTCTTTTCTGTGTGTCCTATATGCCACTAGTTCAGATGATTTCTGTAAGATTTCAAACACGTAGAGCAGATATAAATAATGAATAATAATCTGAGATAAAGATCAGGGCACCTAGAACTTCTCTAAAGACAATGAAAACTCAATGCTTGTATTCATTGTTTTGCCTCAGATTTTTCTGCGACTCACTTTGTGCGTTTTAGTGGAGTTTTTCATTTCTTTCTAGAACTTTGTAAAGACTCCATTTGAAATGTTTCTGATGTGACAAAGTCTGGAAAGTCCCTTTAGGTCATAAAATGAATATTTTAGTCTTCCTAATTCTTCACTACGAACTGCTATAGTCAGAAGTTGCAAATTTAAGTTTCCATTTTTATGTGATGCTGCCTTGCATCAGGATGTAAAGTCAACCCGAGTCCCAAAGCTCTGTGAGCTCGCTTTCACTGAAGATGATTGTCTCTGCTCAAGAAAGGATTTCTTCTCTTTCCTTGGTCATCACCTATTAAATCATCGTCTATTTTGTGCATCTATATACACATTCAGATTTTTCCTGAGAGTAAGAGTAACATTCACAATTATGTTAACTTGTTGATGTTGCTAAAATGCTTACAAATTTAAAAGGTCTCTGAATATTAGCTCTCCCAATGCCTTATTTTAAAAATTACCTAAACTCTCAGCTTTTTAACTTAAAATCTGATATTTTCCTGATCCCCAGCCGTATAATTTTGCATATTGTTTGTGCTTAACATTTTTCTTTGTAAAACTCTTAGCTCTGGTCATTTCTACGCTTATGACTGGGCTCTCATAGCTGCTACGCGGTTTTAAAAGCCCCTGGTACACTCTGTTCAAACACATTAAGTCTCAACTTGGCGGTAGAAAAGGGCGATGCTTTCTGCTCTCCGTAAGTGCCTCATTTCATCTTAGGGAACAATTCTGGCACCCAGAGGTTTTGTTCTGTGTTTTAACCACGCTGCACACTGCATTTCAAGTGAAATGTTTGGTGAATCGTGAGATCTCTCAGGAATCCAAGTGGAATTTGCATTGAGTCTGCAAGAGAAAGAAATCACATTCTCTCTGCGAGTTAGCTATTTGAATTCTGGCAGTATATAAATACTAGAAGCTGACTCTGAAGTGCCTCTAACATTAAAGAGGACACTCAGAAAGTGATTTCACTTTCAAAGCTATAACTGGTAATGAGAAGTAAATATTACAATCTGTTTCATTTTATCTTTGAGAATGTTCTGTAATTTTTAAAGACAGGTCATGCCGTTGCCACTTATCCCATCATGAGATTAGAATCTCTACGATTCAGGGTCAGCTATACAGATGACCAGCTTAATAAGAATAACACAAATGAATCTGGATTTAAACGTTTCACATTTCAAATGAATGACAATAATACTACACGAACAGGTTTAAGTCAAATGATTTCACTGAAAGAATGTATATTTTTTAAAATAACGGCTGGATCATGGATGAATTAACTAATCTTTTGCTGGAAACACGTGGCATCCTTTGTGATCCTTGGAATCATGCAACGAGCAGCATTTCGTGAGAAGCCAAGTGTAATATACCTAACTGGTCACGTCTACGTGCTTGAAACGGTGTGTCTCAGTAGATTCTACTTTTCTTTAAGATATAAATGTACATCTCATAGGCTTCTGCAGATGTTGAAAAAATCTAGATACACCAAGCACTTGGGAAGTGTCTCCTAGCATTATTTTCATACACAAATATATTCACCACAGCTAAATAATTACAGTCTTCTCTCAAAAGAGCCTAGGAAACAGATAAAAAGTCTTTAACGTAAAAATTTGTGAGTTATTTTAAACAAAATAGTTGTAGTGATTCATATAAAAAGAAAAAGAAAAGGTATGTTAGCCTTAAAACCAGATCTTCTGTGGCCTCGATTACACAGTGAGATTTAGATCTTTTAGGTGAAACAGGTGATTGGCTTGAATTACCCAATGAATGATTTCTGACTTGAATAAACTGCCTCAACTTTATTCATTATTTTACAATTTTTTTAATTGTGTTTTCTTCACACACAAACACACACAAGTAAAACTTTACTTAAAGTAGGGGTACCGCTTACCTGAGTTGTTACTGTCAGCAGATAGTCTCTCTTTTTCGCTGATACGTTAGTGCAAAGTTTAAGTAAAACGTTCATCTTTAGTATCCAGTGGAGGCCCTGCTTCTTTTCCGATATGTTCCCCCCGAGGGTGGACTTTCTCACTTTTCACTTTGCTGTACTTGCTACTCGTAGGTGCTCATTCATTAGTTTTCCCCAAAATATATACACTTTGAACACATTTGTGTTTACCTAGACTTCCTTCATCCCCACAAGGCAGAAATGTGGTCTTCAAGACCATCCCACATGAGGCCACACACTGGGTGGGACCGCCCAGGGGCTGAATTCTGCTCAGCCAGTCCCTGCCCAGTACTATGTAAGCGGAACTGAGTAAATCACCCCCCGCAGAGGCTTAAGTATGGAATACGGAATGTTTTTTCAGTCCTTTGGTTCTTTGTATGAATATCTGTGGCTCTTGCATTAATATCCCTACAGAATAAGGCAGGTAACACTGGAGTAATTCCAGATATAGGAAATACTTTTAAAGTCAGTTTTATAAACCTTATTATTAGATTTTGACACATAGTCATTTATACCTGAACAAATTAAGCAATCATCTTTTCTATGCAAAAAAAAAACAACTCCTCCTGCTTCTTCTAGATGATATTTTAAATTTTATTAGAGACACATTTGCAGAGGAATATGTGTGAATGCGTTTCCTCCACTGTGATGCCGAATTCCCTGTACATCATTCTGTTTGCATCTGTAAATCTTAAACGTGTCTCAGACATTAACTTTTTCTTTCACTCATCCTTACATTTTGGTTTTGACTCTTGTCTTTTACATTCTGTGAAAAACACGCATTATTCATTATTCACCTAGAGGGATGTAGCTGGATGTAGACCAACTGAAAAAACAAAAACAAAAACAAAACACATTTGTTCCAATCCATAAAGTATTCACTGAGAAGATAGTGTCTACAAAGTTCTTTGTATACTGAGGAGTGGATAACCTCCAAGAAATACTGTGTGTTTTATGCTTCTGTTTATCCTGCTGTACAGAACCTCCAAGAAATACTGTGTGTTTTATGCTTCTGTTTATCCTGCTGTACAGTTGGGAGGTATGTCCGACTTCCTGCAGTGTACCTCAGGTTCCTTATACTCAGAGCGATAACCAGAGAAACAGCGGTAATCACAGATATGAATGTCGGCATCCAGCAAAGCTGACAAATGTGGGCTTCTCTAAACTTTTTTGTGTGTGTGTGTGACTTAAATGTCTAAGAAGAGTTGCTCTGGCTTTAAGAACGAGAGAAAGAAAGGCAGAAACTAAATTCTCCTATTTTTAAGTTAATAACTGGGGAGCTTATACTCAAGTGAAACAGTTGACTGTCCCCTGAATTAAATGATTTGGGGCTGGATGGACCAGTAGGAACGTAAGCAGAGCCATCCTTGATCACACAACATGAAAGTTGAGGCTTCAGTTTTATTTGCGGCAAAATGAGGACGGTAGCCCGGGAAACAGCATCTCAGATCGCTCTGTGGAACTGCTCCAAAAGAGACAGGGGGAAAACTCAGTGTCGTATAGGATTTCAGTGAGGGGGACACATGCAGTCAAGCACACACTTAGGCAGAGGCTGCTGCTGGTCACGAGGAGCAGGTGTCACCATTAATGATTTTAGTGCTTTTCTAAATATGAGGAAATGCAAGAATTGGGCTCATAAAATCTTCTTCTTGAAAATACCTAACTATCTGAAGGCCTGTTCAGCAGTTTTCCCAGAGCACAGAGCGCCTCATTCCTGACCTCCACCCTGAGTGCATTTTAGGGTGTGTCGGAGGTCAGAGGCTGCAGTGACTCATGATTTACTCCAAGCAGAGGTAGTTGGCAAGTGCCAACGTGATCCAGTCCTTGGAGAGGCAGACAGCAAGTGCCAACGCGATTTAATCTTTGTAGAGGCAGATGGCAGGTATCAATTTTTAGTTGGCAATACCTTAAAATGTGATCATAATTTCAGAGAGATAATTACTATTAAATTTTTGGCCTCTAAGAAGGCCTTTAAGTTCAATTTCTTCTTAGAAAAAGTGTAGATTTAATGAAGGAAAGGCAAGAAAAAGGACGGTAGAAAGGAATGGAGAGAGGGAGGAGGAAAAAAGAGGCTTGTGAAGTCGCAGCGGCAGGTCTGCACAAGCGTCTCCAGGTGCACGGAAACCACTGACGTGCTCCTGGAACAGGAGGTAGAGCAATTTTCTGAAGTTCAAAGTGTGATTTCATTCTCTACATTGTTTCCCAGATCAGTGAAGTTGTTGGGGTGGACTGAGCTGTCTTTCCTTCTGGGCTGTCTCCATCCGTCCCTGTGTTGCCGGAAAACCAGCCTCTGTACCCTTAGAGCCGAACTGAGAGTCGGAGGCAGAGTTTGGGGAGGATTAGGAAAGCACAGCCTTATTGCTTTGCCAGGCAAAGTGAGCCACAGCAGGCTCATGCCTTAAAGACTAGGAGCCCGTCTTGGGCTGAGGGTCCTGGGGTTTTACAATGGGAACGGGAGGGTGACAACGGTCAGGGTGTAAGCAGGGGCTGCCCTCCTTTCATCGTGATAAGACCTTGCTGCTGCTATGGAGGAGTTTAGGAGGGTCTGCCCGCTTTCTTGAGGTTCAGTACATGCCCTTCTTTCCAGAGCTCTTGGGTAAAAAGGTAAGTTATTCTAAGAAAAGAAAGCACAGGGAGGGGGGCGTGTGAGTCATAAGTTCAGTTTAGCTAGAAGGACAGGCCTGAACATCTCAGTAGCTGTCTTGTTAGCTTTCACCCCCCCCCCCTCCAGGCCCCACCCTACTCCCACCAAGACGTTTCAAAATCAGAATTTTCTCACTGTCCATTGCTCTGTATTTTGATTTTTAAAAAATTGCAGCCAAAAAAAAATCATAATTAAACAGGCCATAGGAGGAGCCATGTGGTCAAAATGCCCCCTTAACCCACCCGGACATGTCAAACCCACCCTTGGCTGACCTTCTGTGACCCCATTTTTAATTGTTTTTTCTTTTTTTAAACAAGAGAAAGTAGACAGATATATGATGGTAAATGCCAACTGTCCATGTTCATGTGAGAGACGCAGTGTAATCTCAGAGCCCAATATACAGAGAAAGGAAGGAAAAAGCTAGAATTCTATGTCCTGCTACCCAGGGGTCCAGCAGCTTCCAGCAGAGCTAAGGGGAGCAGAAGATTTTCCTTTTTTTCCCACAGAGCCCAGTGGTGGTGATTCCATAAAATTTTTCTTGAGACAGAAAGGTGTTGAAAATAAATTTGGAACAGAAAGGGGGAAGAGATTCTTTCCCCCACTGAATTCTACTCAAGGTATGTGCCCCCAAAACAAACTGATTGAGGACAGCTTGGAGCTGATCCCCTGTGCCAACTTCCAGTAGGTAATCCAAAATGCTTACGGAGTGAGACATGGCTTAAAGGAATGGTTTGGTTCACTGGGGCTTAATACTTATAGCATGTATGTCCTCTTGTTCTTTAAATCTCTATCCTACAGCAAAATGAAATGTTGCCTAACTTCTTTCTTAAAACAATGTGATCTCCTTGTTTTGACTTAGAAGGTTTTTGTGAGAACTGAAACTCACTAGGGCTGCAAAAGCACGTATCGGATGCAGTCAGTGTCATGTGTATGGGCTTCAGAACACTGGGCCAGAGAGGAAGGCGCGGGGCTCCGACGCGCATCGGCCCTGAGCTGTTGGGGTTTTCACGCCATTGATGTCTTTCTTATAAAAGTAGACTGTGAAAGAGTAGACTTGAACTTCTGCTTCCCATCCTTACACAAAATATTTAGATGGTAGTTCCTCGGTGCAAGGGACTGTTCTAAATTTTTTTTTAAGATCTCTTTCTTTTTTTTGTTTTGTTATTGTTGGTGTTTTATTTGGAGGGGTGGGTAATTAGGTTTATTTATTTATCTACTTATTTTTAGAGGCAGTCCTAGGGACTGAACCCAGGACCTTGTGCATGCTAGGCATGCACTCTACCAATTGAGGTATACTCTCCCCCGACAAATGTTTGCAATGTATAATAGGTTTACTCTCATAAAGATAGTATTATCTCTATTTCATACAACAGACAATGAGGCACAGAGAATTAAAAATCTTGTCCGATATCACTAAGCTAGTGAAAGTTGAATGGGATTTCAACCCAGTCTACACCAGCATGAATACTATTTTGCCTCCTGATAATATATAGTAAGAGTCTCCATCTTAAAAACTCTTAAATACAAGATGTGCTTCATCGCTTTGAAGCCTTCAGATCAGAATTATTTTAATTTGCTGTAGTGAACTATAGAATGTGATTCCAAACAAGACAAGCACCTGTCCTGAAGTTCTTATAAATAGGGTTAAATAAGTCAGTAGGGTAATTACCTTAGAATAAGTCTGCAAAGACGATCTCAAGTATGTGTAGTTTTGTACGTGTTTATTATTTTTAACGTACATCTAAAATCCCTTGCAAGAAACACCAACCTGTGTCTGTAGTGTGGCTTAGCTTTTGAGCAGCAGCCGTCTAAATACGTAGCATTAGGGATCAGAGGTCTCCGGCTCTGGGATGGAGGCCACGTTCCCCAGGCTGCCTGGAGCCCAGGCGTTCACATCACCGTGAGTATAAGGTGATGTTAAGGTACAGATCAGCGAATTGTGGGGCAGCAAATGTAGCCCAGTGGAGCCCAAATGGAAAACAGAGAACCAGTTATTTTATAGTGATTACTTGGCAGAAAAGAGTCCACCTGGTGCCACATCTGATTTATGGAACAGATTGCATTTGTAATGAGAGTCCAGATATAACTGACCTCTTTCAAAGAAAGTTGCAACCTTTTTTGATATCCTTTGCATGTGGGCTCATGCATAAATTATCACCATGCAGTTTTTTTTTTTAATTTTATGCTGAATCTCATTCTTGTGTTTAAATTCCAATTTCTCCATAAGAACAATTGTAGAATCCAATATGTAATTCATTTCCTTCTTTTTTTCCTTCTCCCGCTATATTTTTTGTTTAAAAGGAAGGCATCGTGATATACTTTATATTGGTTCTCATGACAACAATTCCAACAGGAAAAAATGCTCAGAATGAATTCATTTCCACGGTGTTTTCAGGATGAAAATTATAAAGTGTTCAGATGTTGTCCTCAAAAGAACTAACAAATTAAAGAGCTGCTAACCTCTGTAAAGAAGAGAACATAGCCCATGTCTGGGCACGCACAAATGGGAGTCAGCTATATTGATCTTTAGAAGAGGTCACGGTCATGGTTTCAGTACATTGAAACCATGCTTCATTTAGTTGAAAGACATGTCATAACTATGAAGTTGTTGCAGTATTTGCTGAAATGAAATTTAGATCATGCCAATATATCAAGAGAAGCTAATTTTTGTTAAGCAAAGTAGATTTCAAAAGACCATTTTATGTAGCTCGGCTCAGATGACTACATTAAGGAAGCTCTTTTTATAGACTTAATTATAGACATCATAATTAAAATGTGCCAATTGTCAATCAAGTAAAATGTCCTTACCTTCTGTCTCCAGAATCATATATTCTTAATACATTGGTGAAGGAAAACAAGTCTCATTTAGCAACAAGCCTTGGGATATTTATTAATTATGACAAGTCTATGGTGTTGATCCAATTTTTAAAAATCTTTTATCACCTCCTAAAAGGGATTGAAGATTTTTAGGTCTTTCCTTTAGCTGCCGTCCTTAGTTCTGACGTGTGAAAATAATGAAGAAGGCTAATTGCTTGGCTCCTCTTGGGTTTGTACTCAGAAAAGCTCTTTTTGTCGTGTTTGACAATTACCAGGTGGTAACAGTCAATGAACCTGCAGGCAGATTAACAAGCAGGACCTCTCTCTCAAGGTTTTCCCTGGTCCTGACGTTAATATTTAAATTGCACGTGAATCCACCAAGCGTTGAATAATAATACGTTATGATGTTGAAATTTCTGTTTGTATCCTAGATTCCCTGAAATTTCATATGTTAATGTGTTAAAGGTCTAGGACAGAGGATCAGTTTTGCTTGTTGTTAAATTTTAGTTTGGGATGTTTGGTTTTTTAATTAGATTTCTTGCAGCCTTTGATATAAAATTTATGAGCAGAATAAAATCATAGGGTGAAGAATATTCTGCCCTTTTCCATAATACAATATAGAAAACATGTGGAAACCCCTAACCAACTACACTTGTGGTAAGGAACCAAAGAATAACACTGAAAACATAATATTTGTCTCAGTAAAACTTCCCCGGTAGTTCAGTAATTCAATATTTTAGTTCTTTTATCCACCCATTTTCTGGTAATTTACTTTTCTGGAAATTTCTAGGAAAATTTATATTTAAATAAGTTATTTGTTGCCTGCTTCAACGAAGTTCAATCTTATATATATATATATACACACACACATTTTCTGTTTCATTATCCATCCATTTTTATCTGTAAGATATCTTTCTTTTAAAATATCTTCTTACTGGGAGAGGCCAAATATCACAATCCACATGAATTTTCTGTGGTTTTGATCACATTTGGAGAGTGAACTTGCTCTAATGCTCTAGATTATATCAAATGACTTAAGAATTGATTCTTAAAGTGAAGTAGGAAGCTAGTTGATAGTGATAGCAGTGGTAAGTGATATGGGAATGGGTATGCAGTGGATATAATTTGTGCACCGCCAGTTCTGGATTACAGGAAGCGTCTCATCTGATGCTCAGATCTGCACGCGTGTTCCGCACCACAACTGCTGATATAATCTGCCTGACTTTCTCACCCGTCAGCCTCTCACCATGCCCGCGTTCTCCTTGCAACGCTGCAGATCAGTTTGCAGAAAATCATGTTACTTCCTATACGTGTTTCCCTTGACTACAAAGCTTATTTTTTCCTGGTTGCTAAAAATACTATAAAATTGATTAGTAAATACAGGATGAAGAAATCTTCAGCTAGAGAACATAGAAATTGTCATACTTAAAAAAATAAAAACAGATTACCATGATCCCATTAAGAAGTAGGCTTCCAAAAAAATTTTTAATTAAGCTATCCGAACCAAGCACATCTGTAAAAGCTAAATATTGTGTCACAAATAATAATAACCTTAGGGCATTATTTTATAACAATGGTCAGATTTGGTAATGATTTTGTTCCTTTTTTTACATTGGTTAACAGTTTATGTTTTGCATTTTTACCTTTTTTTTTTGCATGATTTTGCCATTGTCACTATTACCTGACTGAGTAAGGTGTGCCTGTCTAGCCATGCATGTTCAGGTAGAGGGTTCTGAAGAGGTGTAAATTGCATTTAATGAATGGCGGCGTGCATAGCCCTTCGGGCTGAGGTTGAAGTCACACTTCTGCCACCTGTTACTTTTACTGGTATTTTTCCTGTCCCGACTGAAAATGCGAGAAAATGCATTTTTCCCAAGAGAAAGTAAATCACCTTTCAAAGAGTATCCAAGTAAGGAAAAGCTTTTGTTCCTCAGCCAGTGTATTTCAGTCGTCATCACTGGTCAGAGCCACTCGTTCACCAGGAGAATTCAGTGGATTCAGCAGTTTTCCAAAGGCTTTAGTAGTGTTCGATAAAGGCACTTTTCCTCAAGAAACTTCTGTTGTAAAGGATTGTGCTTCTGGGAAAACATTCATTGTGAGTGATTCGATCCCACCTGTACCGTGTGGTGGTGCAAAAGTGACCCATGTGCCAGCAGCCATGAAAGAGACAAAGGGAGTGGCTAAACAGCTGAAGGAAATCAGACCAGGACTGAAACGTGCGTAAAGCCTCCCCTAGGGCAGCTGACAGTGCAAATGTGGACCCTGCACGTGGCCAACATGAAATCCTTCCCGTCAGAGAAAACCAGAATGGAAGCAGCTTTGATCCAATCGCATTAGCTCACTCAAATGTAAATCTGGCCCAATTCTCCAGTCTCTCAAACCTCGTGTATTACTTCATCGAGGACCCCCTGTACTATTATATGCAAGCCTGTTCAATAATTATCTTCATCAAAGACTATCTAAATAAATCTGTGATGTTCTTTTTAAATAACAAAACAGTAGACTGTGACTAATCTTTGTTAACCTTCTGCAAGAAAATTACATGGTATGTTTAAGCGTGCTTCCTTATTAATTAGGCTTTTTTAAATCGCAAAAACCTTGAATACATTTCTGCTTAGGTAGATGAGCAAGAGTTTTTAAAATCCAGGTTTTCTAAAATTAATGTTTCTTTTTTAATTATCCTGAAAGTATATATAAAGATCACTTTCAAACGTACATTATAAAGATCACTTTCAAACGTACATTATTTTAATTTATCACATTAAATTACATTATAACCCATGAAAATTCTTTATTTAACAGACATTTATTGTGTCTCATATGTACCAAGCATTAGCCAGGGTTCTAGGAACAAGAGAGTTTTGTTTCTTATTTACGCCCTTCTCAGATTGGAGCTTTATCATTGTGAGAAGTCAACCAAGAGTGTGTGGGTTACTAGCAGTCACAAAATACACTAAATAAAAAAAAAAAACCAAAACAGCACTGAACTAAAAAGTGATGGCCAATGAAGAAGGCACCTTCTTGACCGTGTGGACCAAGGAGTAAGTCAGTGGAAATCATTAGGAATTTCAGCTCCAGATCACAGAGGCTATTAGGGTTCCTCTTAGGAGGGACCGTAAATGCTAAACTTGGCCAAGAGATTTCTTAGCATTGCAATTCCCACAGCCTTGAGATAGAGTACAGTGGGTACAGGTGATCTGAGTGTGTACCCAGGCTGCTGTCTGATCAGATGTTAACATACTTGTGTGGGACAGGGAATCAAATGAACTTGAGTTCTAAAATCAGCTTCACTTGTAACTGGGGAGCTTCTTGTATTTTCTTAAATCTCATCTGTGAAATGAGGATTAGAAATGCAGTGGATTTGGGGGAGAATGAAGATCAAATATCATATGTGAAATAACTAACCTTGGGAGGGTACAGTGTAAAAATAAGAAAGACACGTCCTCAATACCTAATTGTGTGTGTGTGTGTGTGTGTGTGTGTGTGTGATGCCAACTTGTGATAAGGGCAGGGATGGTAAAGACAAGATACTAGGAGAGAGGAGAATGGAGTGGAGGTCAAAATTTGGCTTGGGGAAATCCAAGAAGGCCTTTTGGAGAAAGTAAAGTGAAACTGAGGTCTGGGGACAGAGAAGAGTCACCCTGGGGAGGTTTGGCCTCATCTGGAGGGTAATGACATCCTTTATATTCTGAGCAGGGAAACTCAGTGAAGAGCAGAGGTGGCGGGAGGGGGCGCTGTTGGTCGGTACGGAGCAACAGGGAGTGTGCTGGGCACACAGAGCTGCAAGGCTGTGTGTCTTCAGCCATGTCCAAGAGCTGGGGTTTTGTTCTGAGTGCATGCATTAAACGGTGACATTATCCAATCTATGTTTTAATAAAAACTAGCCACTCTAGTGGCCTATGAGAGAGATTCTGGGATTATATTCCTCTTAGTTTATAGAAGAGCCAGTTTGATGACATAGTTTAGCCAAGGTTGGATTTTTTCTTTAATTATATCTCATTAATGAAATAAATGCGGAAAAAGGAGAAGTGTCTTTTGTACTTTGAAGAGGGATGTAGAAGTCCTTTGACTGGGGCCTACCATTTGGATATGCTTCCAAAATCAGTGGCCAAGGGCTGGTGAGAGGTGCGAATGAAATGAGTACTGTGTCCCAGCCTCACTCATTCCAGACCCTCACTTTCCTTTGTAGATCAATGTGATTCAGCTAGTCCTCATGTAACTCAATACAAGTAAACAATAAAATAGTAATAATAATGGGTAATACTGATCGCCAGAAAGCATGCTTCTGAGCTTCCCATGCGTTACCTTATTTAATTCTCAAACTGTGAGGCAGGTATCATTAGCCTTATTTAATAGAAGGGAAAATGGAGCCTTAGGGGGGTCTGGGGCCCTGTCCAACCAGCAAGGGAAGAACTGAGCCCCATCTCAGGTTGTCTGGTGGCAGAGCGCCTGCTCAACCCCCTGTACTGAGGGAGGTGGCTCAGTAACTGATCAGAGCCCTGTTCTGGTGATCCCCTGGGGGCGGGGAGGGGGTAAGATTAACTACTCTTTGCTGGGCTGTACAGTGTCTAAGGCCAAGTCCAAGTGCAAGCTGTATTAAGAGAGATTTCTGCAGTTTTAAGGCGTCACGCCAATAGCTAACTGTTGTTTATAACTAACAGCCATAGTGCTTTCAAAATGGAAATAGCACAGTGATACTATGACTGCCTTCTTGTTTGTAAATTGTATGAGGAATTGCTGCATTTGTAGGCTGGGATATTAACTCTGGAATAGCTCTCATGCTTAACAATGAGATTAAAGTATTCTGTGTCTTGAGTTAAAGACGGAATAAAGCCATATTTTGGACATAACATCCCTACCAATAGTGAGCAATTTACAATTGCCTGGTTATTATTCTGTGCTGAAAATGGGGGGAAAAAGTCATTTTAATTTAGATAGGAAATGGCTATAGAAAAACAATGTACTATATATCAAGAAGTTTTAAATATCTTGTGTTGATGAAATCTCATTGATTGTAGAATTTATTTTGATAACAAGTATGTAATCAAGTCTTAGCATTTCTCTTGAAACATTTTTCCTCCTTATCTTTCTCCTTTTTCTGATTAAAGTGGTAGAAGATAAGCCGTTATTTTTTAAAGTAGCAATAATTTTTAAACCCCATTTATTTTGTATAATAATACAAAGCCCATCAAAAGTGGCAAGGTATAAACATTTAGTACAGAATTTACAGGTGGTTGATAGTACCAGGGGTGTATAAAGAAAGCAGGAAAATTTACGGCCTCCCTAGTGTTGAGACGGGTTATCTTCAGTTTACATACTGTGAACATTTTGAAATCTTGTTCTCCAGCTTCTTAACAGAACACGCATGATGAGACTTTCCATTTGTGGGAGCATTCAACTTCACAAACACAGAACGTAGGCAGGAAAATTTTCTTGAAAATAGATTATGTTTTTATCATCCTTCAAATATCACATGGATTTGGTTTCTTGCTGAGGATTTAGTTTTTAATGAAATAATATTGTTGTATAAAGATGCTCTCTTTTTTCAGCAAACAGGATGCTCCCCGTTACTAGAATCATAGCTCATGTAAGCGCGTTAGAATCACTTAGGGTCCTTCCAGAGAAACTGGGGTCGAAGTATATGAAGTGCCGTTCTGTTGCCCAATGTGTTTCCCCATTTCTTCTGGGAAGACTGTCTCCACTGCCCTTAGCAAAACCACTCAGTCCTCCATATAAAGCCATGGGTTTTGTGTAAGTTTCACCTAATTCCTAACCAAAGCAACAGAATGTGTTGACGGGTCTAAATCATGGCCACCTAGTTGGCTGGGGCTTGGCACATGACCTAAGGCTGTCTAGGAGAACCACATCTCATGGCTTTCTCTGGAACAACACCTCCCCTTTTTTGTGGCCTAAATAAGAGACTATGGAGCCCCGGTTGCTGCCTACAACCATCTTGTGACCTTGGGGAGATGGCACTAGGATAAAACTGTCATGCAGGGAAACAGCACGGAGAAAAGGGGAAACATAAGTGTACCTTTGGTGGCATCGTGGAGCATCTGACTCAGGCCACATCTGAACTTCCCACTAGCTCTGGATTCTTCGGCTAAATAACTCAGCATGTTTATCTAATTGTTTACTCAGTTTGGGTTGAGTTTCCTGTGACCTGGAACCACGATAGTTGCAATTGAGGCAATGAAATATTTTAATGAAAATTTCATTTTACTGCAGTCGTATGAACAGGAGAAGCAGCAAAACACTTGATTCCCTGTGAACCGTCAGGTTCAAAACCTGTCTGTGATGCTTTGGAGAGAAAGCATGAAAGAATTACCTTCCAGTTGGGTAGCACACTGGGTGTGTGTTGGGGAAGGGGTCACTTTCGGTGGACGGGACGTAATCTAGTTGGTTCCGTTGGTCTGGACTCCTCTCACAGGCAGGAATGATCTAATCATCTGGGCGCCAGCGCCTCCTGATTACAAATGGGCTCTGTGATATTTAGGGAGTAGAGTAACCACCCCCCATAGCAAACAGACCCCCAAAATGCAGGAGTTCAAACAGGGAAGAAGTTACCTTGTCTCTTCCTAACAGTCCGCGGGTAGGCAGGCAGACTAGAGAGGGCAGCTGCCTCAGCCCACAAGCCCACCTGAGGAACTGCTCCTCCGGGGCTGGTGCTACTGCATTGTTGTCCTCTGCGTGGCTTCTGTCTCGGGATCAGAGGCAGAGGTTCCATGGAACCCTCCCGCAGCCAGCAGAATGGGGAAAGAAAAGTGGAGGGCGAACGCTTTCCTTCATGGAATGTGGATGGTGATTGTTCACTTTGCTTCCACTCGCATCCCACTGACCCACTGACCACTGACCAACACTTTGTCAAAATCACGTGTCCCACCAGGTGGCAATAAAGGCTGAGAAGTGTAGTCTCTGGCTAAAGCTTTCTAGAACTCTAGTACTACAGAGATGAGAGTGTCAGAGGCAATTTAAGTCTGTTCCACGTTTCCATCATAATAATACCGGAAAATATTCTCCTTCTTATAAATATACATATCTCTATGCCCATCTCTATGTGTCCATTATGTATATTATGCACATGTTTATACACATACATGCACCCCCCTCTCCACCTACTCCCCAGAGAAGTATTTTTCTAATTCTTATGTGATTTTACAAATTAGTGGAAATTCAAGTTCTAAAAGATACTCAACTAAAATAAAGTTATAATTAGTAACCACCATAGAATGCATAAGCCCAGTTCCTTTATAATTCTGAGTAAATTAAGTGAGAAAGCAAATGTTCACTTCAATAGATGGTAAATATTTATACAAAAATGACTAAAGAAGTTAACGTTTTACCTAAGTTCTGAAATTTATATTATTTGTTGTGATGTTTCCTGGCCTGAAAATGGGAGGAGAAACTTCCATGAGCGAGGCTGTTCATCACTGATTTTGCCTCTGGGAAGTGATTTATTCAAAGTCTTTTTGGGAGCTGCAGTGGGCATCATTTTTATTTTATGACTTCCCCTAATAGTGTTTTGCAGCAGCAAGTAATTGAATGAGTATTACTTTAGGTCTGATTTAGACAGACGTTAATCATGTCACCTGACTCAGCCTGGGTGTTGGAGTTTGTAGAACAGGGAGGCTCTCTTCCAAGTACATCTTAAAACAGAGACTTGCATCGTGTGATTGCTTGTGTTCCCAGTGTAATACTAGCACATGAGCCCTGCTGAATTTCTGGGGCCTAGGATGGGGCCAAACAATGACACCTTGGGAGGAAAACAATGGAGCTTCCCAGTAACATCTCCACATGGCTTTATAGTTTTTGTTTGTTTTTAAGCCAGGACTCCCTGAGCACTCACCCTGCCCCAGGTGCTGTCCTAAGTGCTTTGCTTTTAATCCTTACAACAGCTCATAGGTGAGGGTTGTCATCCCCATTTTACAGATAGGAAAGCTGAGGCTTGAAAAGTGATGGAATAATTCAAGACAATACCAAGGTTTCCCCCTCCTTTGCTGGGCTCCAAAATCCTTGAGTATTACCCAACTCTTATTACATCCAGGTCCAAGTGGGTGTGGCTGTGTCAGTCAAGTTCTCCAGAGAAACAGAGATAGATAGATAGATAGATAGATAGATAGATAGATAGATAGATAGATAGATAGACAGACAGACAGACAGACAACAGATAGACTCCCAAACTTAATTAAAGAGAGAGACTTCAGGTGCGTGTGGTGTGTGGAATAAATGTAGGTCCTGATGGATGGTCGGACAGAAAGAGCCGGACTGGGCGGGGCTGAGTGTTTTCATTGATGAGACCCATGTAAGCTGTAGGAGAAATAAGAAAAAAAAAAAAAGCAGGGTAGTGGGTGCTTCTTTCCACTGATTAAAGTGAAAACTGAAGGCATCCTCTTGCCCCGGGTGGTATGAGGAAGGTGGAGTTTCTGAAAGCTGCAGTATTAGGCAACAGCTGTGCCCTCTTTAAGGGTAGCATTGCTAGAGTGAGATAAAGGTGTCTGGTTTTCAGAAGACGACTTTCATTAACAAACAGACTGTCCTTGGGCAAGTGGCTCATCCCCTGGGGCAGAGCTCTGAGAACACAACTCGACAGCGCGAGTGCCGGGGGCACTGCTGAGCCTGGCTGATGCGCGGGCTTCGTTAGTGCCTGCAGGGGGCTCTTAGCCTCGCAGGGGGCACCAACCTCGGCTGGTGGGCGGCTTGCTGGCTGCCCCTTCCCTCCAGTTGAGCTGTGCCGACTCCGAAAGTCAAAGCCCTTGGGATATTTCCTCTGCCTCCAACTTTGTTTTTCTTGCTACAAAAGCAATATCCATTGTCTGCAAAAAAAATATAGACCAAAAAAGTATCTGTAATCCTACCAGGTACATTAGGATTCCTAAACTTTTTAATTTAGCCAGGATGTTAATGTGGACCTGGCTATGCATATAGGGGAATATAGTTTTAAAACAATGGGCTGATGCTTTATATACTGGTTTCTGCCCTGCTTTTTCATTTATTGTATCATTAATATAGTTCCATGTCAATAGATATATTTGTACAACATATATCTGTTGGTAGGCTGCATAGAATTCCGTTAATTTAGATTCTCTACTACTGTTGAAGTGTATACTCTCCTGATAAATTATAAATTATGTTATTCCACCAGAGCACACATTCCTGAGATTTTTGTGGTTCTCAGGCCTTCAGGCATACATTGATTTTTTTTTCTTCTCTCTTTAAAAAGCAGGAAGAGAAAAAGACATCCTTGTGTCATCTGAATCATCATCCTCTGAGAAGTAATATCACAGCCATATTACACTAAGCCCAACTCTCACAGGCACTAGGTGATACTTCAGGAGTAAACATTAAAGTTTAATTATCTCAACAAGTTCAGGAATAAGAGTGGTGAATCAAGGACGACTTTTTTTTATTGAAGTATAGTCAGTTACAATGTGTCAATTTCTGGTGCATGGCATAGTGTTTCAGTCATGCATATGTATACATATATTTGTTTTCATATTCTTTTTCATTATAGGTTACTACAAGGACAACTTGCTTTTAATTTTTATTTTCTTGAGCTTTAAGGCAGCAGGCTCCAAACCCAAGACAAATTTTCAGTGCCGTCTAACTATTGTCTTATCTTCTTGTATCTGAATGTGATGTGTTGTCTTGAATTAGATTAAAATTAAGTTCAGGAGCTTATTATTCAGTGGTCTCCAGAGAGCATACTTTGACTTCACTGTTGCCTGTTTTAGGGATTGCTTGATACCTATAATGCGTGGCTGTACCATTCCTTTCTAGAATGTCTGTCTTCAAATATGTGAAGATAGTGGTGGTGTCTGATTGCAACATACAAGTTTTCCTTTCCTGTTTTTCTGACTCTTCTACCAATGTGTGCATTTTACAAAGCCACAGAAGTAACCATGTAATGAATACGTTAAGGACCAAGTCTATGTGATTGTAGCAAGAATTGCTTTGAACAGGTTGTCAGGGGCACCTGAAGTCCAGCTTTGGCTCTGTCACCAATCAAATTGAGAAAGTAATTGGCTCCCACTTCCTCTACCTGTAAGATGAGATGGTGGAACTCAGTGAGCATTGGGATCCTTCCAGATATGGTACAATCCTGATATATTTCACCCCTTTGGAAATCAGAAGCTTCTTCTCACTCCTGCATTGATGACTGGGGGCCAGAGACGGGGTTCTGTTCCTGTCAGAGACAAACTGCCAAGAAACATTTCACTTTATCGAGGTTAATCTGTGATATGAAATGGCTTGCTGAATCCACTGGGCTGAGTTTCTAGAAGGGACTCGCAAAGCCTCAACATAGAGCTTAGCCGGCCGCCTGGTAAGTGACACTCCTGCTATAATCGAGGAGCTGCCTGCATGAGAGAAAGTCACAGGCACCAGTCTGCACCACGGGATGGATGCCTGGCTCCTGCTGCTCTTTTTCATGCACCTCGGTTCTAAATTCAGGACTCACAAGAGTGCATGTTATTGATGAAACCTAAGTGTCATTCAGACCCTCAGCTGCAAAGGCCTCTGGAATGTGGTACAGTCCTCATTTCCAGCCTCTGCAGTAGAAGGTGTGACACTAGACTGGAGGTTGGATTAGATACTGAGGGAGGCAGACCACCGTCCCAGATGTCCCCAGTATCCGACTGGTACCAGAAACCCACAAGTAAGCCACTTCTTTATAAAAAAAAAAAATATATATATATATATATATATATGCCTTCATGTCTTAGTAAGTACATATACTTATTTTAAATAGGACTATATTATCATATAAAGTTTTGAAAGTGATTATTTAATAATTAATAACCAAATTGATATCTGGTCTACATATAATAAAATTGCTTTTGGGTGACAATATTTAAATATTGTTTTTCCCTTGAAAGAAGAGTGTATGATAAATATGCCCTAGAAGAATGTGAGTTAAGCTATAATTTGTTCATATTTTATTCTATCTAAAAAGAATTAGAGCTGCAATTGTAATGGACATATCCCAGTCTTTAGATTACAAATTTCTCAAAGCTGACATTTGTTGTTAATAGTTTTTTGAGTCCATATGCCACTATATGAATGCCCTTTTTCCAGTTTATCACTGTCATTGAAAATTTCTGATTTTACATGGAAATCGGAAATTATCGATAATTTTATTTTCTGTGTCTAGCTGAGCTAAACGGTATTTCAGAGAGATTATCGATGGCTGGCTGATACCAGAGAAGATCATTAGCGTGGAATTTGTCAGTATGATGAACTGTTAGGCAAATAGGAATAATTATTCTTTTATTCATTCAACAAATATTTATTGGTGCCTGCTGTGTGTGAGGCACCAGCAGGGATTTGGAACACAGAGGTGAGCAAAACAGACGAAGGTTGCTGGTCGTCTCAGAGCATCTAACATGGGTAGACAGACAACAAGCAAGAGACATCATACAGAAGCAAATTATATGGCAGAAGATGCTATGAAAAAATAAAACATAAAACAAGGGGATTGGGTGGGGATTGTAGTGGGGTGGGGTCAGCGTAGCTGTCATGGAGATGGGAGATTGGAGCAAAGACAAAAAATGGGAAAATGTATTCATGTGACCACCAGGAGAAAGAGCATTGCAGCCAGAGGGGACAACTGGGGTCAACGGCATTGAGGGAGGAGACTTAGTGGACGGTGAGCTTGGAGAGCTCCGAAAGCTGCGTGTTAGAGGGTCTCACAGGCCATTCACTACGAGCACTTGGAAGCTGGCGCTGAGGAAATGAGTCACGTCCAGGTTTTGAGCAGAAGAGTGATGTAAAGTTACACGTTAAATGTATCTTGCTGTAGCTCCTCTGGTGTCAGCAAACTATAGGCAGGGGGATCAGATGTGAGTCTACTGCAATGATCTGGGTGAGAGATGATGGTGTCTCTGTCAGGATGGTACCAGGAGAGGCAGTAAGAAGGAGTCAGACTCCAGCCATGTAGTGTGAAAAGTTGGATTTACATTGTGCCATCTATAGGGGGTTCAAGTATGGCTTCAAAGGCTTTGGTCTGAGCTCCTGGAGGATTGGAGTTGCCATGAAGCGGGATGGAAAAGACGGCACGTGGATTAGGTTTGTGGGATGGGAATGTGAGTTCTGAATCCTTTTGTCAAAGGTTGGAGGGTACGTGTTTGTATATATCACAGTGCTTCTCAAAGTGCGGTCCCTGGACCAGCACATCAGCATCACCTGGGAACACGTTACGGGTGCATATTCTTGGGCCCCATCCTAGACCTTCTCAATCAGAAACTCTGGCCATGGGGCCCAGCTGTCTGTGCTTTAGCCAGCCCTTCAGGTGATTCTGATGCTGCTTCAAGTTTAAGAAACACTGTGTATCGTCGACAAGGACCATGGACCACTGTTACAGAGTGGGAACGCCATGGGTTCTGAAGCTAGAAGACCTGGATCCAAATCCTGCCTGACTGGAGCCGGATAGTCCCTCCACCTGAGCCTTAATTTCTATACCTTTAAAGGGTGGACACTAATGATACCTGTGCCACCAGATTGGTATGAGGACCTGGATAAAAACAATGCAGGTTAACAATCCTGTGCACCTTAACAAGAATTAGGGCTGGGAGACAGGAGGCTGAGGGTGGGGAGGTGCAATACAGTTTGCCTCTACTTTTCTCTAATATCCTCTTGCTTTCAAAAAGAAATAATAATGGTTACGTGGAAGATCAGAGTTTCCCTTGAAGTTCGGCTAGACCTTTAACACACAGGGAATAAAGATGACTGCTTAGCAAACAGTAGATTGGTGATGCTACTTGTGTGACTCAGTAGAAGGAATAGCTGCTTGAGCTGAATAATGTCTTTACTTCCCTTGGATACAGAAAAAAAGAAAAGTCTATATTTTTACTGCAAAATAGAAAAACCCATTTCAATATGAATTTGCTTCTATAAGTGTATGTTGTTATCTTTTTACATCCATTTAAATTTCATTTGCAATCTTTAGGTTTATTTTTCTGCTTTTCTACAAAATGTAGGGTATGACGTCTATGAGTTTCACAGAAGTCTGCAGGTCAGTTAAAAATAAGGGGAGATGTTGTCTTGGAACCATTTTTCCAGGAAAAGTCATTATTTTTTCATTTTGTTATAAAATACTCAAGCTATCTACTAAAATCAAGTCTATGTGGTGGCAAAGCAATGTTTTAAGGTTTAAAGGACTTGTTATATGGCTTGAGTTTTTACATTTGAAGTCACTAACCTATTTTTGCCATGGCAATGTTTTGGCAAACAAAAAAAAAGTTTGAAACCAGCTTGGTTCTGCCGTATTGATTTTCAGACAAAAATAGTTGGTCATGCCAATCTTAATTATTCTAGATTTCTTATTGAGGAGCTATTGTGGTCCACATAGAAATAAATAAATTTTCAGAACATAGACTAACATCACTAGGCTGGGAAATTAAAAATTAACTACCATTTGTATTTGTATACATTCAGAGAGTAAAGGTTATACACATACACACACACACACACACAAACACACATATGGGATTAAATAATAAAGTAGAATTAGAAAGTCTTGTTTTATGTAAGTACAATTTAAGTCACTATTCATCTGCCTATTCCGGAAAACTCACTTCCTGCCTCTGAAAATCCTCTAATAATATTCTCACAGAGTTTTCAATGTTCATTCAGCAAAAATATGTCAAACATCTACTATGTGTGTGGTACTGTTCCAATGTCTGGGAACAGTAAACTAAATAGATACACATCTGGAAGTTATACTCCAGTGGATGGTGGCGGACAAGAAATAAGATAAGCAAATCATGTCATATGCTACACATGCTGTGTGACAGATGCTGTGAAGAATGATAAAACGGGGAGAAGGAGATTAATAACGGGGAATGAGAAAAAGACGATTTTGCATAGAGTGCCCAGGAAAGGGACCCCTGAGGAGGTGCCATTGGAGTCTAGACCTCATGGGTATGAAGGAGTGAGCCGTGTAGATATTTGGGGAAGAGAGCTGTGGGATGATGGACTGCAAAGGCGTGGAGTTAGAACACATCTGTGGGGCAGAAGGGCAGCCAGGAAAGACCAGAGAGGAGGGACAGAGACTTAAGAGATGGGGACAACAAGATGCAAAGTAGAGAGCGCCTCGTGGGCCTTTCTCAGGACTGCACTACTTGGCATCAAGGAGAAACTGGAGAGTTTGTCAGGGGCCTTACATGATCTGTCATCCATTCAAAGATCTCTTCCTTTTGCATTTTCATTTGATTGAGAGCTTGCCTAGAAATAAGCTTCTAGGGTTCAGTCATCTTTTTTATAAAATCTGGAGTCATCGCCACTGACCCCAACCATGCGGCATTGCACAGGACTCTGCTTTGTGTTCTTTTGTACATGATAGTTTCAACTCTCTGTAATGTTTGTTTAGTACGAGGACCATATTCCCAAGCTGTGTTCTGTCTCTTTCTAAGTCTATTTCTGATCTCTGATTCCTGTTAAAATTGATGCTGTACAGGTCAGTCTGACCCATAGACTACACAAAATTGTTTTTTGAGGTTTGAAGCCTTAATATCAGGCATTTTTGAAATCTGCCATGAAATTTTGCTTTGTGCTTTTTGTTCCACAAATGGTAATTACTACTTTCATCATCATTTTCAAGTCTTGATAGACCACCTCGCTTTAAAAATACTGACATTTAAAAAAAATACGCATAATGTATTTCTTTTGGAAATTAACTACTGATTCTACACCGAAATGGAGACTCCCATAATTTTAATTTTCTTTCTTATCCTAAAAGAAATGACTGCTGTTGCAAATTCATGTCACCTATGTGTGGTTCCCTGGTTTCTCATTCTCGAACATGAGTTGAGTCTGCTACATTAGAAAATTTCCCCCAGTATCTTCAAACACATGAAGTCAGCCACTTCAACCCTTTCTTTTTTTATTTTATTTTATTTTATTTTTTTGGTTGAAGTGCAGTCAGTTGACGATGTTGTGTCGATTTCTGGTGCACAGCGTCGTGTTTCAGTCACACATGTACACACATACATTCCTTTTCATGTTCTTTTTCATTATAGGTTACTACAAGACATTGAATACAATTCCCCATGTTATACAGTAGAAACTTGCTATTTTATATATAGTAGTTAGTATCTGCAAGTCTTGAACTCCCCATTTATCTCTTCCCACTCATATTCCCCCCCTAGTAACCATAAGCTTTCTCTTTTTTTTACCCTACCCCTGCCCATAAGTTTGTTTTCTATGTCTGTGAGTCTAATTCTGTTTTGTAAATACATTCATTTGTGTCTTTTTTTATTCCGTATATAAGTGATATCATATGGTGTTTTTCTTTCCCTTTCTGGTTTATTTCACTTAGAATGATAGTCTGTAGTTCCATCCATTTTGTTGAAAATGGCATTATTCTTTCCTATAGCTGAGTAGTATTCAATTATACACACACACACACTTCTAAGTTTGAAAGTTTTGCTCCGTGAGTGCTCAAGTGCCCCTGAATTGTGTGCGCAAGGACCCTCAGGGCAAAGTTACAGCCAAGGTAATAGCGCTTCTTCTGGCGCATTTGGACACTGATGCCTTTGACCGTCTCCTTCACCCACACCCTAACAAGATACAAGAGCTGTCTCCCTATAAAGGAAATCAAATGTTAATGTATTCACATCTGGACGGATTCTCCGTTTTAAACAATCCAGTTATTCTATTTCCAGCAAGAAATTGTAGATAGGAGGTCCCCAATCTATAGAAAGTGCAAGCCGGCTGTGACCTGGGTACGCTTGCTTTCAGTATTTAAGACACGTCTATTTATACTCACGTCACCTGTCTGTTCATAAGAAGACGTATCTCAGGGCTATCCCTTCATTTGAAAGTCAAATGCATTTCGGTATCTTTGCCACATCAATTTTACTTAAAGACGTTAATTCCCCAAAGCCAGAATGACAAAATCCACAGCTTAGAGTCATTTATTAAAATTTAAAGCCTCTGTTTAAATGAAGAGGGCTGTTCGGGGATCCTGTAGCCCAGGACTTGAAGACAATTCTTTATTCTGCAGGAACAATACTGATAATTTAAAGCGTTCCTTCTTTGCCTTTAATAGGTAGTAACTGTAATCATAGAATGTCTTCTGAAGTCTTTTTCTGCTATTTGGCAAATCACATGGCAGATATAAACCACCCCTTCCCCAGAGGAAAAAAGGAAAAAAAAAAAAAAAAAAAAACCTCCAAGGAATCATTGATCCAGACTTGGAGCCTAGCAATCTATTTTTAGTCTTTCTCAACAAGCCACATAATAAAAATGTAAATGGAGTGGTGCTACCTTCTCCTCGTACCTTTTTTCAGTGTGTAAAGTTTGATGCTGTTTAAACTGGTTATTTTCAGACTGTCTTCAAGGAACTTAGTTTCTCTGGTTTTAGGAGGCCTTCCTGTCCCAATTTCACATTCATCATAATTCCATGTTTCTTATTGCTGTACATCTAGATGATTTGAGGCTTTCTGACTCCCCTTCTTTCCCCTTCTCTGGTTTTAGAAGTTATCCATTCTGTTTCAATTCTTTCAACAGTTGTCCATTATGTTTAAATTATAAACTTGATTTAACAGAGCCTGATGTGGATCAGTATCTCAGCCCTTTTCCTTAACAAGACAAAGATGTATTACCCTTTAACTCCTGCTATGTCCTCCTGACCTATTCGTTATTTTTTCCAGACTTTTATATCTACTTTGTGTTTATACTTCCCAAATTTAGTCACAGTCATTTTTGTTTTAAAAGTCTGTGCTTGTTAAATGTTGCCTGCATATGATTAACAAATTCTTTCCCCATCATTTCCTTCACTCCTTGTTGTATCAGTTGTCTTCTGCTTGAAATGCATCCTTTAGTAGTTCTTCCACTAAGGAAATCCTATTAGAGACCCCTCTCAGTCTGTTTCTGAACATGTGTTTATTCTTTGTTCAATATCAAATTATATAAAACAGATTTTTTTTTGCTAATTTTCCTTCAATTTTTAATTATATTTTTTGTGAAATTCTCCAGATGAGAATTAAGAAACCATTAAGACAGAATGATATTCTGAAAAGAAGCTATGAATTTCAAGTGTTGGAAGACAGCCATTCATTATTTCAAGGTTACAATCGAATATAAATGAGCTCAAAATTAGGAAAAAAAAAAAAAAGAAGAGTGTTTAACTCAATGGCCTTTCAGTATAAGACATTTAATTAGAAATCGTGGCATTATCGTGAAGGTCAAACAGTAGAGTACTGAAACTTAATATTGAAAATTATCTTTAAAACAGAGTAGAGAGACGACACTGAGCATTCTCATTCTGCCTAGCACCAAATGGTATTGAGAAGATAGCTTTAAGTTTGAATACATGTCCATGGTGTGTAAGAGCAACAAGTACAGTGTCCATAGGTGTCTTTGCACGTAAAGCACAAGGATTTAAATGGGACTATTTGAAAATTATCATTCACGCATATGCTTTTAATAAACCTTCTCCCTGCAGACCATCCACCCCCATCACCCTTCCTTTGCTGTCATGAAATATGCTCTCTACTCTTATCCACGTGGTCAATGCTTATTTTTCACTGAAGGCTCGGAGCAAGTCCTCCTTTCTCCTGAAAGCTTCTCTGCATCACCGTGAAGTCCTGTGTCACTTAGAGGATGGGTTATTTATTCTGGTCATCGAATGCTTCATTGTTGGCAGACAGCTTTCTGAGTCTGTCTTTGCCAATTGAGTTGTGAGGACACCCTTGTGATTGAGGACACCCTTGTGATTGAGGACACCCTTGTGATTGAGGACCATGCCTCTTGCTTCCCTGTAACCAGCCTGGCCCTTCATGTGTCTTGTCTCACATGTGATTCTTACTGCATTTTTATTTTTACTTATTTTTTTAATTGAAGTATAGTCAGTTACAAGGTATCAATTTCTGGTGTACAGCACAATGGCCCAGTCATACATATATATACATTTATTTTCATATTCTTTTTCATTAAAAGTTATTATAAGATATTGAATATAGTCCCCTGTGCTATACAGAAGAAATTTGTTTTGTTATCTATTTTTATATGTAGTAGTTAATATTTTCAAATCCAGAACGCCCAAATTTATCCCTTCCCACCTCCTTTCCCTCAGTAACCATAAGATTGTTTACTATGTCTGCAACTTGTTTTGTTTTGTAGATGAGTTCATTAGTGTCTTTTCTTTGTTAAGATTCTACATAAAAATCTTAAAACTGATACATGGTATTTTTCTTTCTCTTTCTGGTTTACTTCACTTAGAATGGCAATCTCCAGATCCATCCATGTTGCTGCAAATGGCATTATTTTACTATTTTTATGGCTGAGTAGTATCCCATTGTATAAATATACCACAACTTCTTTATCCAGTCAACCGTCGATGGATGTTTAGGTTGCTTCTATGTCTTGGCTATTGTATATAGTGCTGCTATGAACATTGGGGTGCCTGTGTCTTTTCAAATTAGAGTTCCTTCTGGATATATGCCCAGGAATGGGATTGCTGGATCATATGGTAAGTCCATCTTTAGTTTTTTGAGGAATCTCCATACTGTTTTCCATAATGGCTGCACCAAACTACATTCCCACAAACAGTGTAGGAGGGTTCCCTTTTCCCCACACCCTGTCCAGCATTTATCGTTTGTGGACTTTTTAATGATGACCATTCTGACTGGTGATACCTCATTGTAGTTTTGATTTGCATTTCTCTGATAATTAGCGATATAGAGTATTTTTTTTCATATGCCTATTGGTCATTTGTATATCTTCATTGGAGAATTGCTTTTTTAGGTCTTTTGCCCATTTTTGAAATGGGTTGTTTTGTTGTTGTTAAGTTGTATGAGCTGTTTATATATTCTGGAAATTAAACATTTGTCAGTTGCATCATTTACAAATATTTTCTCCCATTCTATATAGGCTGTTGTTTTGTTTTGCTTATAGTTTCCCTCACTCTGCAAAAGCTTCTAAGTTTAATTAGGTTCCGTTTGTTTATTTTTGCTTTTATTTCTATTGCCTACATAGCCTGCCCTAGGAGAACATTACTAAGATTTATGTCAGAATGTTTTGCATATGTTTTCTTCTAGGAGGTTTATAATTCGTATTGCATTTTTAAAGTACAGTAGTAAACACTAGCCAGTTTGGAAAGAGGAGGACAAGAGGATACAAGGCAATCAAACAGACAGCTTCTGCCCTCATGAACCTAATGAGGTGGGTTCTGTGCTTGAGGGGGATATATACATACATGCCTAAAATAATCAGAGAAGAATATTCATCATACATGAGCAGGTGGACAATAAGGAAATACAAGCTAGGTATCAGAGGAATCTGAAGAATCATATCCCCACAGAATACACTCAGTCAGAGAAGGCTGTTTACGTGTGTTTTAATGAACATCTTAGAAATGGCAACTGCACCTTTGGCATACAAGCAATCCCTGTTGACTGTGTTGGTTTCTGTCTTCTGGAAAGGTCTGTTTTCACAGTATATTCTGAGGGGTGTAAATTTGAATCCAGTTGGGAGTTTTATTTAAGAGGAACCCTGAGTTACTCCCTGAAGAAATGAAGGACCTACTGGTTATGCTATGTAAGCGATCTTTTTTGTTCATTACAGACTTATCTTCCGGTTTCCTCCGGAAGTAGCCTGACAGATGTATTACTAGTTAGCCAAAATACAACTGCACTGTGTGTGGAAAGGCTTTGATGCGTTACATCAGGCCTCCTCACGTAAAGTATTTTCAGATTTTTGCCTGGTGACATTGATTTCAATAAGGTTCATAAAAATGTCCTCTTTAAGCTAATTTTTTTCTACTAATTTTAAAAAAATTATTAATAGATTTTTTTTGGTAGAGCAGTTTCAGGTTCGCAGCAGAATTGAGCAGAAAATGCAGAGGGTTTGCACGTAGCCCTCCCTACGCACACACATATACTCCCCTACCCTCAACATCCCTCATCAGTGTGGCTTATTTGGTACAATCGATGAACCAACATGTTATTATCAACCAAAGTCCACACTTTACATTAGGGTTCACTCTTGATGTTGTATGTTCTATGGGTTTTGACAAATTTAATGTCAATGAAAACATAGGTTATCTTTTTAAAAAAAATGTTCTGATCACTCAACAGAATAAATGTACCATCATGTTAAGCAAGGAAAAAGGCTATACATGAATTCGTTTTTGCATATAAATTTTGTAAGTACAGATAACATGGCATTTATAGTTTATATGATCTTTATCTAAAAAAAAATTCTTGTCCTGGAACAAAAAAAAAAATCTAGCAAGTTAAAACATATTAATTACTAGGAATTTGCAGTGTCTTGAGTCTAAATGATGCCAAAGGATCGATTTCAACTCTGGCTTAGAAATTCAGCAGCTTATGTTTTTTGATTTATGATTATCAAAAATCTGCCTGAGGATAAAAAGGTCCATAATAACCAGGAAAAGAGACTACAGGGACAATTAAGAGAAGAAGAAAAAGTGCCAAGAGTTGAATTTGGTAAAGTCATAACAGGTTAGTCTGTGGCAATAAAGAGAACATAAAACAGAAAATGTTCCCTCTACAAGAGATGCCCTGTGTAATTGAAATGAAATACAAGGAAATGTACCAGGATATAACTATGATTTAGTCTTCACTGAGGAAGGAAGAAAGTCACAGGGACCAAAATTAAACAATAACTCTGTCTCTCTTTCCTAGCATATTCTTTAATGAAAAACAGTTGTTTCAGATATGGCCTTAGTTAGCATGAATATACACACATATGTGTATATACATGTTTATTCGTTTGTGTGTGTATACATGCACGTGCATGTGTGTATACACAAGTGTGTGTGCATATATGAATATATGTGTACAGTTGTAAATAAGGTACAAACTACTGTGGCTATAAAAAGTATTAGAATAGAGAAAATATACAGAGTCAAGCATTGTTTTTTTTTTTCCCCTCCCATATTCTCTAAGTAACAGTGGTATCATAAAATAATTTCTGGGAAAAATCAGATATTTGATGATGATAACCTCCAAAAATTAGGAATATACACCTGACATCTGTTTCTCTCTCTGAATGTATCACTTACAAATGCAAATACGTGCTCCTTGTTGTGGGGGTCCGCCCAGATGAAACACCACATTGCTTTTTGCTACAGAATGTACATCTTACTATACTGAAGAGTCATTCCTTTCTTTCATTTAATATAGAATTTCTTGTCTGCTGCTGTAGGTCTGTAAATTTGGAATTTCATAAACAAATCCATTTTCTTTTCAATATTCCCTTCACAGTTCTATTCCTTTTGGTTATCCTCTACTGATGGTCCTTTTCCATCTTCAAAATGAAGAATTCTTCAGAGTTTAACCTTTTTCTTGGATTATTTTAGTTCCTCTTTGAACTGTATTTTCTTTAATAGCCAGACTATATTTAGAACCCAAAATTTCAAGTAATAGACTATTTTGTTTATACATACATCTGGAGGAGAATATTAAGTGTAGAGTACTTTGAATAATGCTCAGCTTTTTTATTTTCTGGTGGTGTAAACACATTATCTCCTATGACTAGACATCTTCTATCTGGCCCATGATTTTACTGAGTAAAGAACAGATTTCAGTTCCTCACTGTTAATTTCCTTCTGTTTTAAAAATATTTTTCCAATAAAAAATATCTTTCCTCTCCTTATCCACCAATACAGTAGTGTTTCCTTTTTGTAAGATGTTTCTGAGCCTCTGATGTGAAATTAAAAATAGATGACCAGTGTGGTCGCTTATGACTCCTGCGTTCTGTGAGTGTCACGTGTGGATTCTCATGTAAATGTTCATAAATTTAGACAAAGCCCTTTCCCCTTGTCTCTGTACAGACTGGTTTTTCTCTCAACTATGTTACTCTTTCCCTCATAAGTTATGACAATAATTGTATTCTTTGCTAAAGACTTTACCAATTTATACAATGATAAAAGGCACCTATGCACATATATTTCCTTTGGTTAGTTGGCTAGTTTAAATGAACAGTTTAAGTTACAGTGAATTAAAACAAACATGCACACAAATGAATAAATATCAGCAGCTTGAAACAGCAGTTTGTCAAATTGTACTGTTCTGCATATTAGGTACCATACGCTAGCTGCTGTAAGGAAGAGCCCCTTAATTTACCGTGGTCCCAACCCAATTGATGTCTTCCTTCTCCTCGTGTTAAGAAGAAGGTGAAGCAGGTGAAGGGGTTGGCAGGGTGGGTCTTCCTCCAGTCTGTCATTCAGCAACCCAGCTGAAGGACGTGTTTCCATCTTCAACACATCTGCAGAGCTGGCTTTGAGGTCATGTCCATTCCAGGCAACAGAAAATAGAGCACAGCATAGAAGAGTGAGGACTGGAGGTTTTAATGGACCCAGGCCTGGAAATGGCACCTATAACTTCTAGGTACATTTTATTGGCTAAAACTGTATCCGACCTAAATAGAAACAAACACACAAACAAATAGAATTATTAATATAACATAACATAACATAACAATGTAACATAACATAGTATAAAATAATATAATGTAATGTAATATAATATTTAACAACATAGTGACCATACCTAAATAAAAGGAAGAAACCAGGAATGCATAGAGTACTGTGTTTCCAAGAAGGTGGGAAAAGGAGCTTTTTGGAGGCTATCTGTCAGTCTCTGTCACATTTGCTTTGCTCAGCAGTCTTGTCCCAGCATCAGGGAAGGCACAGTATGAAGGCACTAGCTACCAGCAGCTTGTGGGTGTCTACTTCAGAGTCTTCGGTTCACCTGAGCATATTCAGCTGCTAACTGAGTCGTGTGGGGCTCAGGTATGGCTGCATCATGGTCCTAACATGGTGCCGTCACTGTGTCACCATGGGTTCCTGACAAACTCAGTCAGTGGCAGCCAGTGTTCAAGAGTTCACAACATCTATGAGCCAAACTGGGAGTGATATTTCAAACTAACCTTAATGATCTGTGACCTCTACATATCCATCGACAACTGACTTGATTCTTTATCCTGAGTTCTTTTCTTGGAGGAAAGGAGGCTGGCTCAGCGTCAGGCCCTTGGGCGGTTAAAGTGAGTTATCAGACAGTGAATTCTTTTAAACTGGGGGTTGCTCTTTTTTTTCTTCCTTGAATCCCAAATTAATGAAATTTATAAGATTAGGTTTATCGGACGCTAAGGTAATGAATTATAATGAGGAATAAGACTAGTCCATTGCAAAGGTGTCATTAAGACGAAAAGGGGGAGCTCTGTGATGAGGTTCACACCAGGATTCAAGTGACCGAGGAGAGCAGAAGTGGCCAGAAGAGCAGTGCTCACGGGAGAAAAATCGCCCTACGCCCATCAGAAGACACCAGAGGAGAACATTTCACTTTACAATTAACTAGCGCACGGCTGTGTTCAGAATAAGCGGATGTTGATTTGTGAGTTGACTCTAAGCCCAAGAATGTCTACTTGAAAATTCAGAGGTGCTGAGAAACGTGGTGCGACATGACACAGCTGCTAGCCGTGCCTGCGGGTGGTTATGAAAGCGGGGGCCTTGCCAAGTTCCGTCGGCCGACGGTGGCCCGGGTGTTTTTGGAGCTGTCCAGCGCTCTTTTCAAGCTTCTTCATCTCAGCCCCTCCCCGTGCCAGGTACCTGGTTACCCCGGGCAGCCCAGGGCTTCCCCAGGTGTTTGCCCCGCCCAGCCTGGTCCCACAGGCTGTCCCTACTCACCAGTGCCCCGCCCTGCTGGGCTCCCTGCCTGGTGTCAGGGCCACACGGACTTGTTCTTGCAGGCAGCAAATGGCCGTGTGCTTTACTGATACCAGGACTGGTTCTTCTGTGCCCGCTTAGTGTGAAAATTAACTTCTGATGCAGTAATTTCCGGCGTTCTGCGTTCGGTGAGAGATTTTATTGGGGGTGGATCTTCACTGTCCCTCAAATTATGACATGTAACTATTGGATAAGGTTGCATTTTGTGTGAAAATCTGTTTTTATTTGTATATTACTAATATAATGAAATGATTTATATCCATAAACTATCCCCAGAAATGTGTGGAAAAAGGGATAATAAAAGCTACCCTTTTTGACTTGTATATGCCAGTCAGTGAATGAAGAATGGTACCTAAGTTCATCCTCCCCAAAGCTGTTGATACTTGTTTTTACAAATGAGGAGATAATTTTTCAAAATTGTGTAAGTTGCACAAAACTCACTCAATAAGCCCTAAGTAGGAGACAAGCTTAGATCACAGGTCTGTCCAGGGCCAGTGCCCACTGTGTTAATAGCCACTAGTCTGTCTTAACTTCAAATGCGTATTTTCACTTTGACTCTCAATAAGACACGAGCAAGCTAGAAACATTTCACGTGTTGAAGGAATTTGGAGATCACTTTATCCAAAGCAGTTATTTTACTGAGACCCATAGGAATGAGATGCCCCTACTTCGAGCTAAGTTAGCTGGTTCGCAGCATAACACAGACTAGAAGAACTGGAGTGAGTGTTGCCTCTCTGACGTGTGGCTTCACGCCCTGTGACCTGGAGGATTCACTGAACATACCATTTTAGAAACTGATCTCTCCAACCTTGCCCTTTCAGCCTCTTGGACAGACTCCAAGCTTCATTATCAACATACTAATCGGTAATATTATATCATTAAGCTTATGTTCTGAATTCAGGAGCTTCATAAATAAGATTAAATAAAACCATTCTTGGAAATTGTGAGCATAGAGGAAAGACAAACAAAAAAAAATTACAGTTTTCCTCTTGATCCCATCCCAGATTAGAGCATGTACAGACTCCCACACAGAGAGACCCACTGAGAGAGAGACCCCCAGCAGAGCCCCCCCCCGCCCAGTCGAGAGGAGGCAGTCACGCTGACAAACAGCACTGCTACTCATCCGTCTTTGTCGTGAGCGTGAGCTAGGGAGGAACCAGCTTACCCTAACTCAAGACTAATCACTCTGAGGTTTTTGTTTTGTTTGGGGGTTTTTATTTGAAGGGGCTGGTAATTAAGTTTCTTTCTTTAGAGGAGCTTCCTGGGATTGACCCAGGACCTCATGCATGCTGAGCACGTGCTCTGCCACTTGAGCCACACCGTCCCCCCAACAGTCACCAAGAGTTTTAAGAGGATGCTGCCGACCCAGCATCAGAATGGCAGTGTGCTCTGAGCCATCTTTTTCCCCATCCACAATGCTTGGCTTGCGTGGTCCTGTCCTTCTGAGCAAGGGCACGCATTTTCGAGACAGCTGGCTGGGGTTTGGGATGCATTATGCAGCTGTGATGAGGCCAAGGTATATGCCCACGTCGGAAA
The DNA here is from genome assembly GCF_036321535.1 of Camelus dromedarius. Lineage (NCBI taxonomy): Eukaryota > Metazoa > Chordata > Mammalia > Artiodactyla > Camelidae > Camelus > Camelus dromedarius. Next base: position 74,022,196 of record NC_087441.1, read on the forward strand.
GAACTCATGCTCTCAACTTAATTAGCTTCGAGCCTCACACAGAGCCAAATGGCCGAAGAGTTCTCCCTGAGAAGCCTTGCGTGTCAACGCACGTACCCTCACATCTAACTACAGACGAGACCAATGCACTCCTTGGCACAGGCAAATCACAGAGACCGTGAGGTGCCCTGGAAACCGTTTGTGAGAGCACTTTACATTAACCCCCAAAGAGAAAATGTCGGGATGGATCAATCTAACCACTTAAAATCCTCCTCACAGAACATGATCTGATTAAAAACATTCAATAAATAAATAAAACTTGCCAAAAGCAAGATCAAAGCATAATGCTAGATGGATGGACCAGGAGATTGTCATGCTAAGTGAAGTAAGCCAGAAAAGAGGAAGACAAATACCATATGAGGTCACTCATATGTGGAATCTGGAAAAGAAAAAAAAAAAAAGATATAAATGAACTTATCTACAAAACAGAAACAGACTCACAGACATAGAAAATAAATTCATGGTTACCCAGGGGTGGGGCGGGGGGGGGAAGGGGAGTTTGAGATTTGAAGATATTAACTACTAGGTATAAAATAAACAACAAGGTCCCACTGTATACAGCACGTGGAATTATAGTCAATATTCTGTAGTAACCTATAATGAAAAAGAATGTGAAAATGAACGTACGTATGTATGTATGTGACTGAAACATTATGCTGTGCACCAGAAATTGACACAACATTGTAAACTGACTAGACTGCATTAAGGAAAGCTACTTTGGAAAACAAGAAAAAGCATAATGCTAGAGAGTTCTTTTCCCCAGTGCTTTGTTAATGTGATTGTTCAGCTCAGGGTCACTGATTCTAAACTCATCAATACTAATCTCCGAACCTCCAGTCTCCTTGAAGTAAGACTCCTTCCTGAGACTCTGCGAGACTTTGAGACAGTGGACATGATTGAGTTAGAGCTGAGCTTCTGAGCAGCTACACGTGGGTAAATCCTAACTGCTGTCTGCTTTTATTTCCTTATCTGAAAATGGAGTACTCAGGCTTGGTCAAAAGCTCAGATACGTCAACTTCTCAATTTCTCCGATTTTACAACCTACTTTATTTCCGTTCCCCTGCTATCAGTTAAAGCTCCGAAGAATGAACCCATGTCGGTACTATCTATCTATTGCCTTCAAGTTTCCACAGGAACTGCCCCGGCCCTCATTACCTCTCCTCCTTGTCCTCCACCTCTCTCTGGCCCCCTTCCCTTCCCTTCTGCACACCGGGCAGCCTCTGGAATAACCTTTGCAAGGACTGGAATGCTTCCCCTCCAGCTGCCCTTGGGACTTGGTTTACTCACCCATCACCTTGTTGGGGAGGCACTCCCTGGCCGCTGTCCTGAAGTATTCATCCCTGCCCCTACACTGACTCTTCCTGCCTCCTTTCTCGCACTTCCTTTATTCTCCTTAATGTTTACCATCCAAATACTGTATGATTGTTCTTACTTGTCCTGCTTATTACATGTTCCTGCCACCATGCAAGCTCTCTTAGGGGAGAGATTTGTATCTGCTTTATTTACTGCTATATCTAAACCAGTGCCTAGCACAGAGTAAGTGCTCCTTGAGTGTTTGTTGAATGAATGAATGAATGAATGAAGCTAATCTCTTTATTAACCACCCCACTTAGGGGTCCTTGTCCATTTATTTCTTGTACTATGAATGGTTGGGTGCTTGATTATATTATGTATTTGGAAGGGTCCAACCAGAGCTCACTAATGCATTTTATTTTTTGTTTTTTAAAGCTGGTCTTTTGGGGGTGAGGAGGGAGCAATCTTCTTTTCAAGCTCTAAATCTGATTTCTCTATGTCAAAAATACATGCATTATTCCACACTTATTACCTCAAAATGGATTTATGTGGTGGTGCCATTGCTTCTTAAAGCTTCCACAGCACTCGGAGAGAAATCCTGGGCACACCGTGTTTAAATTCAGGTCCCACATGTGACTCTCTTGAATGCAAATGGAGTGTGAATTTATTAGAAACCATTAGTGGGATAAATGTTCTCCTATTATGTAAATCTGTGTCTTTAATCTGAAATGTGGAAAGTGAATTGCTTTCCAGAATATCTAATCTGTGATTCTGTAATTAGGTGAGCAGGTGGTTAATTACAGGTGCAGTGAGTGACTTGCCCCTAATCACAAGAACACAGATAGCTAATTCTGTGTCTTGAGTCACTCGTAAGGGCTGTTGTGTTGGCTACACAGTTCTTAAATCTACAAGAGAGTTAAGTGCTTGAAGTCATAAGCAGAACTGGGTATGCGTTTTTATTTTATAAATATCAAAGTTGACCGTTCACAACTGATACACATTTAAGGTATTTTGGTGACGCATTTATATTGATTTGACATAATGTTTTATAATAGTATCTGGTTGAATATCTAAGCAGCTGATGGAGCAGGTAGAAAAATTGGGTTATATCTTCCCTTTTTTTTTTTTAACTATACTGTAATAGTATGTGACAAGTTTAACTAAATTGTAAAAGGTGTTGTTTAGCTCTCTCAGGCTAACCTGAGGGTCCTGGAGCCTCACTGAGCCACTCAAATATGATCTCACTTATTTTCTAATATATATTGAAGACATAGTGTTAAGGAAAAACTATCAAACAAATTCAGGTGCTGAGCTTGGAGTCATAACCAACATTATGGAGCCCTAGGAGTGAATTCTGCATGAAGTGTCCTCCAGATATTGAAAAGACTAGCTGTAAAATGTAGGAAACCCCAAAAACCCAGTGTAGAGTTAGATTTTCAATTATAAACTCTATGAAACGGGAGAAAGTGTTTACAAAGCCAGAACGGGTAGCATGGAGACAGAAATTGTATGGCAGGAGATAGAGAGAAGAACTTTATAGAATTGTCCTTAAAGACTCATCCTTCCTCCTGCTTCTAACCATGTAGCCTTGGGGTCCAGGAAATTGTATTGCGGTCTTTCATCAAGGCTGATAACCCTCAAGACTTAAAGACATACACAGACGGAGTAACACAGGGAAAGGGAGATTGGGGGATTTTTTTAAAAGCCCAAAGAAAATACTTGCAAATGATGCAACTGATAAGAGCTTAATTTCCAGAATATATAAACAGTTCATACAGCTTAATAACAAAAAAAAAACCTAATATAAAAATGGGCAGAAGACCTAAATAAGCAATTCTCCAATGAAGATCAATAGGCATATGAAAAAAATATTCGACATTGCTAATTATCAGAGAAATGCAAATCAAAAGTACAAAGAGGTATCACCTCACACAAGTCAAAATGGCCATCATTCAAAAGTCTACAAAGGATAAATGCTGGAGAGGGTGTGGAGAAAAGGGAACCCTGCTGCACTGTTTGTGGGAATGTAGTTTGGTGCAGCCACTATGGAAAATAGTATGGAAATTCCTTAAAAAACTAAAGACAGACTTACCAGCAATCTTACTCCTGGGCATATATCTGGAAGGAATTCTAATTCAAAGAGATACATGCACCCCAATGTTCATAGCAGCACTATATACAATAGCCAAGACATGGAAGCAACCTAAATGTCCATCGACAGAGGACTAGACAAAGAAGCTATGCTGTATTTATACAATGGTATACTACTCAGCCATAAAAACTAATAAAATAATGCCATTTGCAGCAACATGAATAGACCTGGAGATAGTCATTATAAGTAAAGTAAGCCAGAAAGAAAAAGAAAAATACCATATGAGGTCACTCATATGTGGAATCTGGGAAAAGAAAAAAAAAAGACACAAATGAACTTATTTACAAAACAGAAACAGACTCACAGACATAGAAAACAAATTCATGGTTACCAGAGAGGAAAGGGGGTAGGAAGGGCTAAATTGGGAGTTTGAGATGTGCAGATACTAACTACTATATATAAAATAGATAAACAACAAGTTTCTACCATATAGCACAGGGAAATATGTTCAATATCTTGTAGTGACCTATAATGAAAAAGAATATGAAAAGGAATATATGTATGTACATGTATGACTGAAACATGATGCTGCACACCAGAAATTGACACAACATTGCAAACTGACTAGACTTCAATTAAAATTAAAAAAAGCCAGAGAAGGATTATAGAAAGATAGGGTGAAGAGTAGACGGAGGAAACAGTGAAGGGTAAGAGGAGTTGGCACTTTGAATCCAGATATTGTGATTGTCTTTCAAGGAAACGGGAAGCTCTTTTCAGCGAGGTAGAGCCCCATAGCCTTGTCCTCAGGAAATGTTAGTTGAGTTTAATGTCATGGCTAAATGAAAATAGGGAAACTTCAAATGGAATCCATCAGATAAAGATCATCTGACTTACTTAGACTCCACCCCAAGAAAAGTTCAGTATTAGCGTTTGGTAAGAACAACAAACTACATTGGAGATAGTGAAAGTAGGCCTTGCAGAATTCTAGTAAAACAAAATGAGCTCTAATGATGTAATAATGAAACTGACTCCTGGAGCCACACGTCAAAACTGGTCTCTGGTGACTTTGAAGTCACCTTTTATGCCCGTGCTTCCTTTGCCCACAGATCTTGGCTTCTTCATTGTCTCCTGAACTGATCAGTGTTAGAGTTTCAGGACAGCTCCTACTGCTCATGTGATGGCCCAAGACCTGCATTTATAATCAATAATTGTAGTAAGAGACACCCCTGGTCTTCGGTTCTGGAATCTATCTTCCATTTTCTACCAGAATAGTTTCTCTTTTGCTGGTTTCCCCACATGCTCCTAAGATAAAGCGCAGGCTCGTCAGCCTGGTTTGCGAGGCCTTTGTGAGGCCTTGTCCCAGCAGTCAACCTGTGTTACTGTTTCCCTAACACACCACCCTGACTCACAACTTTCTTCGTGCTATCTGTCTGCCTCAAATAGCTCTCTCCATCCACGTCATCTGTGCCTGGCAAATTCAGGTCACAACTTCAGCCTCTACCTTCTATTTTCTCAGGGTTCCTTTAACTGATCATTCATTTAGCATATAGTGCATGGTAACGAGCTTCTGTGTTACTAGCAGCTTCCGCCCTGCAGTACGGGTCTGAAGGTCAAAGACTTGTCCTTGGACTTGAATTCCCCAGTGCCTCGCACAGGGCTTAGCACATGTTAGTGCTCATTGTCTGTTGAGCTGGACTGAACAGTGTATGTGAGTCTGCCCTAATATGTACATCCATCTGTCCATCCATTCGAACAGCAGCTATGGGATTTCATTGCATTTATCACGACCCTCGCTACTTGCTGAGATAACATATGCTTATAAGTAAAGAATGACCAGCTTAAGACTTTTAAAATTGTAGCAGTTTTGACAGTTCCAAAGTGATGAACTGAACAGAGAACATTGAAAATGCATTTTGCCCGCATCTGGTTATTTAAGTCACCCTGAAACTCTTAATAGTCTTTACAAGTGTTCTGAAATCTAAGACCTGATTTATTAAGTTGGATTTGAGAGGTAATTCTCATACAGCTAATAGCCTGATGTGACAGATTGCCTCGTATGGAAGGATGTGTCCAGGATATCTAAGAAGAGAAAAAGGTGTAAATTGAATACCTCACATCTTGGCAGTGCTGTCTTTCCCAGACACCTCCCAAAACACTACCTCCACAAAATTTTAGACAAGATAAACATCTACATTTTGGTGTCAGCCACCCAACAGGTTGTGTGTGCCCTTTCCATCTGCCAAAACAGAAATGACAATTCATGATTTGTTTTGTCTGATTCCAAGAAAATGAAATTTAAAAATTCCAAGAAAACATAAAATTTGACATCATGCCGTCATGTACCTCACTGTGTAATACATTTTGCCCTCTATCATGGTACATTATAAATTCTATATTATGACAAAATTTAATCCAATAGTATTTTCAAAGGATTACTAGATGCAGGAATAAATTGAATCATCACAGGGAAGGCAATTAAGAACAGCCAGCATCAATCCTAATCAGTCTACTGCTGTCATCGACTATGGGAGCGTCTCTAGAGCAGAGGCTATATATGAATAATTTGTATCATTCAAAATGTTTTCATAGGCCATCCTGTTTCTAAAACATACTACAATTTCAACTGCTTCTTAGAAGAAGATATAGTTAAATAAAATGGAGAAAGATTTGTTTCTTCATTTGGAAGCTGCAAATGACTGAATATTATTTGAATTATTTGAATATTAATATTTGGACAAAACCGCAAGGGAAATTAGCCCTCTTCACTGACATGACAGTATGACAGTGTCTATATCAATCTGTTCTTATGTTCCTTATACATATTTAATAAAAGGCAAAAAATAAAATATATGTGTCATTAGGAGATTTATTAATATTGTTTTGCATTTACTGGTTGATTTAATTTAAAAATACTTACTTGAGAGCTTATTCTCAATTAAGCCCCAAAACATTGTAACTGTCCTTCACAGAACTGGGAAGCTCCTTTTTAACAAGGTATTCTTATTCTAGGTGGTGGTTTTAAAAAAAAAAAAAGGCATTGTCCATGCCCTCAAATTAATGATAAAAGGCAATTTCAGAAAATGGAAAGAAGGCGGGATAGCATGATAAAGAACGGTTGGAACATGGAGCTTTTGTAAAAAACTAAAAATAGAGTCACCGTGTGATCTAGCAATCCCACCGCTGGGCATATATCCAGAGAAAACTCCAATTCAGAAAGATGCATGCACCACAGTGTTCACAGCAGCACTATTTACAGTAGCCAAGACATGGAAGCAACCTAAATGTCCATCAACAGATGACTGGATAAAGAAGATGTGGTCTATATATACAATGGAATACTACTCAGCCATAGAATAGAATGAAATAATGCCATTTGCAGCAACATGGATGGACCTGGAAATTATCATACTAAGTGAAGTCAGTCAGACAAGGCAAGATAGATACCATATGATATCACTTATATGTGGAATCTAAAAAATGACACAAATGAATTTATTTACAGAACAGAAACACACTCACAGATATAGAGAACAAACATGTTTACCAAAGGAGAAGAGGGGGTAGGAATAAATTAGGAGTTTGGAATAGCAGATACACACTACTATATATAAAAGAGGTAAACAACAAGGTCCTACTGTAGAGCACAAGGAACTATATTCAATATCGTGTAATAACCTATAATGGAAAAGAATATGAAAAATAATATATGTTTATATGCATAACTGAATCACTGTGCTGTATACCAGAAACTAACACAACATTGTAAATCAACTACATTTCAATTAAACAAAATGGCTAGGTAAGCAGAGAGGCTGGGGGTGGGGTGAGCCAGTGGGTCAGGGCAAGCCACTGTGAGGAGGTGGTATCTGAGCTGAGATCTGAGTGATGGGGATCTCTGTGAGGAGCTGGCACAAGAGCGTTTGCAGCTGAGGACATGGCAGCACCATTGCCCTGAGACGAGAAACCGCTGGAGATGGTGAAGAGAGGCAGGGAGGTCCAAGGGGCTGGGGCTTGTATGGTAGGATACAGAGTTGACTCTAGCATCAGACCATGTGGGTCTTTAGGATATTGTGAGTTTGAATATTTTCTAAGAGTGATGAGAAATCATATGGGGCCCTGTAGCTAAGGGAACAGCATAACTGGTTTAATTTTCTTTTTCTGCTAAGATCCTTGTGTGTGTGTGTGTGTGTGAGTGTGTGTGTGTGAGCGCATGTGCACCCATGCATTCTTTTTTTATTATTTTTGAGGTATAGTTGATTTACAAGTTTCTAGTATACAACATGGTGATTCACAGTTTTTAAAGTTTTATTCTCTATTTACAGTTATTATAAAATATTGGCTGTGTTCCCTATGGTATACAATATGTCCTTGTAGCTTAGTTTAATTTTATTTTTTTGTTGAAGTACAATCAATTACAATGTGTCAATTTCTGGTGTCTATACCTTATTTTATATATAATAGTTTGTACCTCCTAATCCCCTACCCTTATATTGTCCTTCCCCTCCTCCTTCTTCCCACTGGTGACCACTAGTTTGTCCTCTATATCTGTGAGTCTGTTTCTTTTTTGTTATATTCACTAGTTTATTGAATTTATTTGATTCCACATATAAGTGCTATCATACAGTATTTGTCTTTGTCTGACTTATTTCACTAAGCATAATACTCTCCAAGTCCATCCATGTTGTTACAAATGGCAAAATTTCATTCTTTTTAAAGACTGAGTAATATTTTATTATATACATGGATATATGTCGCACCTTCTTTATCCATTCATATGTCGATGGACACCTAGATTGCTTCCATGTCTTGACTATTGCAAATAGTACTGCTATGGACATTGGGGTGCCTGTGTCTTTTTAAATTAATGTGTTTTCATTTTTTTCCGCTGTTTACCCAGGACTGGAATTGCTGGGTCATATGGTAGTTCTATTTTCAGTTTTCTGAGAAAACTCCATACTGCTTTCCATAGCGGCTGCACCAATTTACATTCCCACCAGCAGTTACAAGGGTTCCCCTTTCTCCACATCCTCATCAACAGAGGCTCTTTCGCTAAGGGAACAACATGATTGGTTTAATTTTTAAAGGCTCCATCACACTGCTGTGTGGACAGTGGACACAAATGGAAATAGAAAGACCGGCGTTGCTAAGAAAATAGGAAGCTGACTTTCAACTCTTTTCAAAGCAACTCCAGTTAATACTTATCAATTCCACTGTTGAATGTTTAAGAAGAAAATGACCTTAGAGGTCTTGTACATTTTTTTTCCCATTTTACAGATGAAGAAACTAAAGTGCAGGGATGTTAGGTGTGTAACACAGCTTCCTGCTTGGTCAAGTTGTGTTGCAGCAGTGTCTATTAATGCTCCGAAGATAACCATCCTTCCTCCCAAGGAGACCCAAGCTTCAAGTCAGAGCAGACACCTGGTTTCCTCAGACCACTGTGGAGGTGGCACAGCAGAGATGTTGGAACAACCACTCTGGATCCAAATGGCCTGTATTTCACATCCTGCCCACGACTTTATAGCTTCATCAAAGTGGTCAACTTACTAAAGTTTCCTGGGCCTCTGTTTCTTTGTCTATAAGCAGAGAAGATAGTAATAATAACCCTATTCACAGAGTTGGTATGAGAATTGCGTGAGTTGGTATTCATAAAGTGCTGAGAGCAGTGCCTGATAAATACTGTAAAATGGTTGTTAAAAATAGAACAGGGTAGACCACTGAAGCACAGAGGGGTGGGACACTGCAAGCACCAGGGGCCAAGGTCCTGGGAGGCGTGGATGTGTGGGAAGCCCGTGTGCCCCGTGGAGCGCTTGGAGGGGGCATGCACATAAAGAGGATGTTGGATGTTGTTCATTGGATCGAGGAAATGATCGATGGTGATATTCTGAGAGAATCCACTATTGCCTGTTGTAATTTCCTTTTCTTTTTAAAAAAATTTTTTGTTTTGTTTTTGGTTTTTAAGGGGGAAGGAGGTAATTAGGTATATTTTGTATTTTTTAATTAATTTAAAAAATTTTATTTTTTAACGGAGGTACTGGGGATTGAACCCAGGACCTGGTGCATGCTAAGCACACACTTTATCATTGAGCTATCCCCTCCTTTTGTTTTTGGTGGACCTCACATCCTAACGACAAAAGCTTAAATACCATACATGCACGCACATTCCTCCTCAGACTTCATTTCTGGGCTGCGCCATCTGATTCTGGCAAAAGACGGTAGGGGAAACTGTGTGTGGTGGAGGAGGGGGGAGGGTAAGGTTCTGATAACAAATTACCTCTCGGAAAAAAAAAAGAGAGACAGAGAGAGAGAAATTCTCTTGAGAAGATTCCCTTTTCCCATCCATGATTTTGGATATTTCCATATAAGGAACGGATGGTTGGAATGGTGACAGCCAACTTATGACCATGAGAAAAGTCCAGGTGTATCACAAAGTGACCAGAGTCATGAAATCATTGAGCTGCTGAATTCTCCACCCAGAGAAATGACCTACGTCTGGAATTCTTTTTAAGTCCAATTTATTAATAAAATTTCTCTTGTCCTGGCTTCTTTGGACTGGTGCTTTGTTACCTGGAGTAGAATCATCTTGTCTGATACACTGTGCCAAATCATTCATTTTTTTTCAACAAATAGTAATTAGATGACTTTAATGCCATCTTTTGCTTAATCTTATCAGACACATAAAATATGTATGAATCCTCATAGCATTTATGATGCTTTTCTTAGTCACTGTTTATTTCTATGATTCCTTCCTGCTCTGTTGTAAATAATTTGAAGACAGTGTTTTTGTTTGTTTGTTTGTTTTTTATTTCTTCCCTTAGACCTCCGTAATACCCAATAAAGTTCTTTGGGTACCAAATGAAATTAATCAGTGTTTATTAAATTGTATTGAATAGCTTTGAATAATTGAATCTTCCTTCGCTCATCTCTTGCAGCTCTAATTCCATATCACCTAAGGTGATTAAACTTAGACTGAAAAACACACATTACGTTAAGTATTAATTTTCTCACCCTCAGCTAAAGTCCAGTCAAAGGAAGCAATACACACAAGGCTTGAGCCATTTCAGAATGAATGTAAATAGATGAATGTTGCTCTAATTGAAAGACATTCTGGCTAAGAATTATGCTTCACTTAAATATAGCTTCATAAAAACAGGAAATGAAAAATAAAATTGATTTCAAGTTGATGTTACTAATAAACTTCTCTTATTGCTACTACTCATTGGAGGATATTGTGGGGGAAGAAGGATCCCTATCTAATAAGTCTCTCAGCATCACTCAAGTATAATGACAGCTTTCTCTGAACACTTCTTGAAGACATCATTTTTTTCCCCATTTGCTCCACTCAGCTTTTTCTCATCTACTTCAAAGTGAATGTAAGAGCACTTCCCAGAGTGAGCTGGTTTTCTCCCAGCTCCAAAGTAAAAAATACAGTAATGTAGACTATAATATCATTTGATTATCACAATTTTTCCATCTTTTTGAAGCTCTGAATAAGGCAGAATCGAACTCCTAATTCCAGTTTTCTTATAGCATTTTTCATTTCCTCTTATTTCTCTCAGGTTTCCAGCCCCCTCCTCTCTGCTATGTCTTGTGAAATTATTCTCAAGTTTCATCAAGTGAGGGACAGTGAGAAACTATGGCTTTAGTCTAATGTCTGAAGTTCCAAAATGTCCTTTGGACTTCTACAGAGAATCTGCCATGTAGACACATAAGTAACTCGACCTCAACTCCATCTATTGCATCTCCTCTCATTGCTTCTGAAATTCTTTCCATAACTTCCCAACCCACTTGTAAGCTTCATGTCCTAATAAAAGTCACATCATTAAGTAGAATTTAGAAGCTAAAATGAATAGCCTTCTTTTACATTTGATCAGCATTTTAACTGTGGTCCTAATATTGTGTATGGACTATACTGATTGTGTGTGTGTGTGTGTGTGTGTGTGTGTGTGTGAGCATTTATTTTCTTACCTTAGTCTTTGTAGAGTTGATTAAAGTTGACAACTTGTTCAAAAAAACATGGATTGAAAACCTGTTATATGCCAGGTTCCTGGGATGGAAAGGGTCCGTTAAATGGGGCCTGGCTCAGTGGGCTCTTGGTCTAGTTGGGAAGCAGCAGACCACCCATCTCTAGCTGGTTGCTAAGCATATAGTAGAGATTTGTTATGCAAATGTTTAAGAAGGAAAGAAGGGAATGAGAGAGGGCTGTGTTTGAGTATACACGTTTGTTCAGAGTCCAAGTATTTTATCTGCATTCATTCAGGAGTCCCAAGTATTTTATCTGTATTCATTCTCTTGATAATCTCAGCCAGTCTTGTGGCTTTAAATATTGGGTATTAACCGATGACTACCAGATTTAGATCTGTAGCATCAGCTGCTCTTCTGAATGTCCCTGTGTATCTGATTTCTCACTTGGACATCTCCACATAGGTAGCTATTATTCTTCACAAATTGAACATTATAAACCCAGAGATTTGAACTTTCTCCTCATACCTACTGTTTCCACATTCTTGCCTGTCTCAGTAAAAGACAGCTCTGTTGCTCAAGTTGCTCCGACCAAAAAAGTTGGCTTCTTTTCTCTCACACTCTGTATCCAGTCCTTTAGTGAATGCTGTCAGCTCTGGCTTTAAAAGGTATCCGGAATCTGATCACTTCTTATGAATTCCACTGCCATCATCATGGCCCCAAAGCTTCCAGATTATGGAAGTCGGTTTCTAACTACTCCCCCTGGTCTTCTTGCTTCCACCCTTGCCCATGTAGTTTAGTCTCACCGCATCACCCTAAGTGATCTACTAAGCTAGATGTTAGATGATGCCATTTCCTCTTTGCAAGGCCCTTCTCAACAGTTCTCCTCCTTTCTCTCTCTGACCTCATCTCAGGCTACCTGTTCCTTAACTCAGTCTGCTTCAGCTGCTTAGGTCTCCTCAATGTCCCCCCAACTTGACAGACACTCCCCCACCTCAGGACCTTTGTACTTGCTTATTGTGAGTCATGGCATATTCCTACCCAAGCCACAACCACCTTCCTTGCCTACATCAGGAATCTGCGCAAGTGTTATCTTTCAGTGCCAGCCTCCCTAATTTAATTTCATTATTTATTTAATATCAGAACACCATTCTCCACTGCCACTAATTTCTTTATCAGTTTCCCTGATTTGTTTGATGCTGTTTTAAAATAATCAGCTAAACAAATAGTTATTTGTTTTCAAGCATTTCTCTTTTAGGTGGTCTCCTCTAACCCCCAACTAGAATGTAAGCTCCAAAGCAAGAATTCTTATCTGTTGGCTTATTTATTTATTTCTCTTCCAGCACTAAATTTATAATGTCTGGAATATTTCCAGGCATAGTATAAGCTTTTGATAAACATGAATGAATGAGCATGTATCTCTGCCAGAGAGAGCTGGGGAAAGTTTAATAAAGGCAGTTACCACTGAACTTGGTTTGAGGGGAGAGGCCTGGAGACTTGAGAGAGCACAGGGAACTCAGGGACCTGTGGATGTGTCCTTGGAAGGCATGCGACCCATTAGCTCCAAGTAAAAACTCTACAGTCAGATTCATGCCAAATCGTGACTCTAACAGTAATCCACGTGATCTTAGGCAACTTCCTCTATCTCTGTGACACTTGTCCTTAGTTTTTAAATAGGGATAATAACACTATAGATTTCACAGGTCTTGGTTAGGAAATCCTCACATGCTATGACATAGAAAGGGACCTGATAATGGAGTCTGCATTCAACAAGTATCTATCACTGCTCGAGCAATTATTAATTGATGAGTTGATATATTCAATTTACTTAGCATAGTTTTCAGCAGCTGATAAGCCAGTCAGTGGCTTCTACAACTTCTTCAGCTGCAGCTACTGCTGCTGGAATTCACTGAGACAGAAAATTCTTAGGGGCGAATGACACAGGAGGAAGGGATAAGGTTTTTTTTAAAAGCTATAGGAAGGGTCTTGTGGGCCTAGCTAAGGGCTTTCCTTAAGGATCTCTCCTAGAAGGCAGTGGTTCCAGAGTTGGAAAAGGATCAGAATCACCTGGGACTTGTTAAAACTCCACCCCCAAAGTTTCTAGTTCAGTAGGTCTGGAATAGATCCTCAAAATTTGCATTTCTAATGAGTTCCCAGGAATATTCATTAAAACTATGGCTGCATAACAAGCCATCTCAAAACTGACTTACTTAAAAGAACAAACATTTATTAGCTCATAGTTTTTGTGGCTCAAGAATCCAGGTGAGGATTGCAGTCAAGTGTCAGCTAGGGCTGTGGTCTTACTGGAAATCTTCACTGAAGGAGGACCTGCTTTAATTTTTTCAGGGCTTCCTTTTCATTTTTTTAATTGAAATATAGTTGATTGACAATATTAGCTTCAGATATACAATGTAGTGATTCAGTATTTTTGCATCCTGTTTTCCACAGTGGCTGCACCAATTTACAGTCCCAGTGAGAATGTACTAGGGTTCCCTTTTCTCCACATCCCCACCAACACTTGGTATTTCTGTTCTTTTTGATGACAGCCATTCTGACAGCCGTGAGGTGATATCTCATTGTTGTTTTGATTTGCATTTCTCTAATAATTAGCAATGTTGAGCATCTTTTCATGTGCCTGTTAGCCATCTGTATGTCTTCTTTGGAAAAATGTCCATTCAGATCCTCTGCCCATTTTTTGATTGGGTTGTTGTTGTTGTTTGTTTGTTTGTTTGTTTTGATATTGCATTTTATGATCTGTTTGTATATTTTGGATATTGACCCCTTGTCAGTCACATCATTTGCAAATTCTTTCTCCTATTCAGTAGACTATCTCTTCATTTTTGTTGGTGGTTTATTTTGCTGTGCAAAATGTTTTAAGTTTAATTAGGTCCTATTTGTATATTTTTGCTTTTACTTTTTTGCCTCCAGAAACAGATCCAAAAGGATATTATTGCTATGATTTATGTCAAAGACTGTTCTTCCTATGATCTCTTCTGAGAGTTTTATGGTTTCCATTCTTACATTTAGTTCTTTAAACCACGTTGAGTTTATTTTCGTATATGGTGTAAAGGAATGTTCTAATCTCATTGTTTTACATATAGCTGTCCAGTTTTTCCCAGCACCAATTGCTAAAGAGATTGTTTTGTTTTTTCCATTGTATATTCTTGCCTTCTTTCATAGATTAATTGACCACAGGTGCAAGGGTTTATTTCTGGGCTCTGGGCTATAGATCTATGTGTCTGTTTTTGTGCCAGTGCTACACTGTTTTGATTACTGTAGCTTTGTAGTATAGTCTGACATCTAGAAGGATTGTACTTCCAGCTTTTTTCTTTTTTCTCAAGGTTGTTTTGGCATTTGGGGATCTTTTGTGGTTCCACATGAATTTTAGGATTATTTGTTCCAGTTCTGTGGAAAATATCATGACTATTTTGATAGGGATCACATTAAATCTGTAGATTGCTTTGGGTAGTATGGCCATTTTAATGATATCAGTTCTTCCAATCCAAGTTCATTGGATCTCTTTCTATTTTTTGGTATCATTTTCAATTTCCTTTATCAACATTCTATAGTTTTCAGAATATAGGTCTTTTCATCTCCTTTTAAGTTTATTCCTAGGTATTTTATTCTTTTTGATGAAATTTTAAATGGGATTGTTTACTTTCTCTTTCTGATATTTCATTATTAGTGTATTGAAATAGAACAGATCTATGTACGCAAATCTTGTATCCTGCAACCCTGCTGAGTTCATTTATTAGTTCTAATAGTTTTTGGGTGCAGACTTTAGGTTTCTCCATATAAAGTATCATGTCATCTGCAAATAGTGACAGTTTTACATCTTCCCTTTCAATTTGGATCCCTTGTACTTCTTTTTCTCGGGTAGGACTTCCAACACTATATTAAATATAAGTAGTGACAGAGGACATCCTTGTCTTGTTCCTGACTTTAGCAATTTTTAGCTGTTGAGTATTATGTTGGCTGTGAGTTTGTCATAAATGTCCTTTTTATGTTGAGAAATGGCTATGCTATACCCACTTTGATGAGAGTTTTTACCATGAATGGCTGATGAACTTTGTCAAATGCTCTTTCTTCATCTATTGAGATGATCATGTGATTTTTATCCTTCCGTTTTTTAATGTGGTTTATCACATTAATTAATTTGTGAATGTTGAACTATCCTTGTGACCTTGGAGTAAACCCAACTTGATTTGTGTGTATGATTCTTATTGTTGGATTAAGTTTGGTAATATTTTGTTGAGAAATTTTTTCATCTATGTTTCTTAAAGATATTGTCTTGTTATTTTCTCTCTTTTTTTGTAGTGTCTTTGTCTGGTTTTGGTATCAGGGTAGTTGTGTCCTTGTAGAATGAATTTGGAAGTGTTCCCTCCTCTTTAATTTTTTAGACTAGTTTGAGAAGGGTAAGTATTAGGTCTTTATATATGTTTTGTATAATTCCCCTGTGAAGCTGGTCCTGGACTTTTGTTTGCTAGGAGTTTTTTAAATTACAAATTCAGTTTCACTACTACTAATCAGTCTGTTCAAATTATCTTTATCTTCTTGACTCAGTCTTGGCAGGCTGTCTATTTCTAGAATTTTGAACATTTCCTCTATGTTGCCCAACTTTTTGGCATACAACTGTTCATAGTATTCTCCTATGATTTTTTGTGTCTATGTAGCATCAGTCA
Organism: Camelus dromedarius; assembly: GCF_036321535.1. Lineage (NCBI taxonomy): Eukaryota > Metazoa > Chordata > Mammalia > Artiodactyla > Camelidae > Camelus > Camelus dromedarius. The sequence continues at coordinate 74,038,261 of NC_087441.1, forward strand.
TTACTTCTCCTCTTTCATTTCTTATATTGTTTATTTGGATTCTCTCCTTTCTTCTTGGTGAGCCTGGCTAGAAGTTTATCAGTTGTCTTTATCTTTTCAAAATCTAGCTGTTGGTTTCATTGATCTTTCCTATGCATTTTTTTTGTCTCTATTTCATTTACTTCATCTGATGTTTATGATTTCTTTCCATTTGCTGACTTCTGGCTTTCTTTGTTTTTCTCCTTCTAATACTTTTAGATGGTAGATTAGGTTGTTTATTTGAGATTTTCTTGTTTCTGAAGGAAGGCCTGTGTTGCTGTGAATTCTCTATTGCAACTGCTTTTGCTTCATCCTATCGATTTTGGAAAGTCTTGTTTCCATTTTCATTTGCCTCGAGGTTTTTTCTGATTTCCCCTTTGACATCACCATTGATTCATTGTTTTTTTAGTAGCAAGTTGTTTAGTCTCCATATGTTTGTTCTTCACATTTTTTTTCCTGTAGTTGCTTTTAGTTTCATACTGCTGTGGTCAGAAAAAAGGGCTTGAAAAATCCCTTTTTTATTATATAATGCCCTTCTTTGTCTTTTGTTGTAGTCTTTGTTTTAAAGTCTATTTTGTCTGATATGGATATTGCTACTCCCACTTTTGTGCTGTTTCCATTTGCGTGAAGTATCTTTTTTCATCCTCTCACTTTCAGTCTGTGTGTGTCTTTAGCCCTGAAGTGAGTCTTTTGTAGGCACATATTGAAGGGACTTGTTTTTTAAATATGTATCTATTGCCATTTTATCACTTGTTTTCCAGTTGTTTTGTAGGACTTTTCTGTTCATTTTTATATCTTTTTGTTTCTCCCATTGTGGTGTGATGATTTTTTTTTTAATAGTATGCTTGTGTTCCTTTCTTTTTGGCTTTTGTGTATATTTTGTAGGTTTTTGATTTGTGGTTACCATGGGGTTCATATATGTTGACCCATAATTATGTCAGCTTGATTTAAATTTATGGTCATTTAAATTCAAACTCATTCTAAAAGATCTACATTTTTATTCCCCTCCCTCACGTTCTGTGTTTTTGATGTCAAATTTTACATCTTTATGTATCCCTTAACTGTTTACTGCAGTTGTTGCTTTTACAATTTTTTTTTCTTTCAATCTTGTACTGGCTTGAGTGGTTGATGCTGTCTTTACTATATATTTGTCTTTCCTAGTAAGATTTCTCCCTTCCAATAGCTTCTTACTTCTTTTCAACTTAGAGAAGTCCCTTCAACATTTCTTTGGTAAGTTAAGTATTGATGAACCCTTTTAGTTTTTGCTTATCTGAGAAGTTCTTTATCTCTCCATCTATTCTAAGTGATAATCTTGCTATACAAAGTTAGCATAGGTTGCAGATTTTCCCCTTCAGGACTTTGGATATATTACACTGCTTCCTTCTGGCCTGCAAAGTTTCTGCGGAGAAATCACCTGATAGCCTTATAGAGATTTGCTTGTGTGTGACTCTTTGCTTTCTCTTGGTGCTTTTAGAATTCTGTCTTTATCTTTGACATTTGCCATTTAAATTATGATATGTTTTGCTGTTGGTCTATTTGGGTTCAGCTTGTTTGCTGATCTCTGTGCTTCCTGTACCTGGATATCTGTTTTCTTCTTTAAGTTTAGGAAGTTTTCAGCCATAGTTTCTTCAAATGCATTTTTGATACTATTCTTTCTTTCTCCTTCTGGAACCCCTATCATTGCAAAAGTTGGCATATTTAATGTTGTCCCAGAGATCTCGTGTGTTACTTTTGTGTGTGTGTGTGTGTCTTTCTGTCTGCAGTTCTGATTGGGTGATTTCTGTTATTCTGTCTTCCAGATCACTTATGTGTCATTTATTTTCTTCTGTGTCATTTATTCTGCTGTTCATTCCTTCTAGAGTATTTTTTTTATTTCAGGCATTGAATTATCTATTTTTGATTGGGTTTTCTTTATACTTTCTAGTTCCTTGTTAAAAGAATCTGTATTTAAATCAGTTCTCTTCCCTAATTCACTTAGCTTTTTTTTTTTTAAACCAATAATTCGAATTCTATATCTGGTAAATGTCTAATTTATTTTTTTCAGGGTTTTTTCACTCACTCTTTCTACTCTTTCAGTTGAGAGTAGTTCTTCTGTCTTTTCATTTTACTTAATTTTCTTTGTCTGTATGAATTTAGTTGAACATTTACCTATTGTGATCTTGAAGTGGTATTCTTATACGGGAATGTCCCTATGCAGACTGCATATGCCCAGTGCCTTAGATTGGAAAGCTGGATTTGACGGGATGCCAATCACATTTTTCATCAGGATGTGATGGCCACTGTCATATGGAGGAGGGTGTGGCTGGTGATGGAGGTGCTAGAGCTGGGGCAGGCTGCGAGACAGGACTTCCTCTCTTCTCAGTGGCCATCACTGCCCTGTCCGTGGCAGGGTCTGCTCTAAGCTGCTGAAGCAAAAGCTTTGAGGATCAGGCACTAGTTGTCTCTGTTCCCTTTAAGTGTGTATTTTTCCTTCTCCCTGTGCTGGGACATTTGCCCCAAAGGAAAAGAATGCTGAAGTAAATAGGGCTGGTGTGCTTACAGAGGTGTGATGTTCTGTTGTGTAGGTGTCTATCCCTGTGTTTATGGTGCTTTTTTGAGCTGACTCTGAGTTTCCTGAGTGGTAATCAGGCCTGGGCTACCAGTCTCACCCACACTCTGAGAGACCTCAGTTCCTGGGGATGTTGTCCCAGCTCCTGTTCCTGTTGGCTTATCATTTAAATAAATTTCAGTTGCCAGTTGCCAGGGGGAAAAAAAAGAAAAAACCCTATAAAACCATTGCTGCAAATAATTTTAAGCAAGTGAGCGACAGGGAGGGCTCCAGCATGGAGAGGTACTAAAAATGAAGGTGAGACCAGTTAGGTAGTTATTTCAGTCACCTATGTGATGATTTTTATATTTTGGTAATTAATATCCTTGTATATTTTGAAAATGAATACTCTTTCAAAATCAATACATTTAACAATTATGCCTCCAATTTTTGGTCTATTTTTCCACTATAAGTTAGATATTTGAAAATCACTTTCAAGGTTATATAAAAAAGTCTCAGTGGAGTTAAATTCCATTAAGAGTTTCAGTATAATTTGTCCCCTTGCTTACCATTAAGCGTGTATTTAAATCAAGAAAGGCTTCAGCCTCAACTGTCAGAAAAGATACTGTAGCCTTGGGCACCAACAACGTCCAGGAGGAAGGCAATTGGTGGTTCTAAATATGTAAGTAAAGACTTCAACACGCCTATCTCTCCTTTCTCTCTCTCTCTCAGTCTTTCTAAAAGTTTAGACTAGACTTTAAATAAACAACATATTCAAGGACACAATAACTGTTAAAGCTGCTAGAAAAATCAACATAAAACATAGAGCAGTGTTTCATAAAAACAAGGGAAAATGATTTTAATCTAAAGGTAGAAGTGAATGGCTTTAAAAGTGTGGGGATTTGTGCAACATAAGTAGATTTATGTTATTTTAATAAAATTAGTTTTGTATAGGAACACCTATGCTCTGATTATATTTTTTCTAAAGCGTGACAGTTTGATTGAGATTCTGCAACCAGAAGGTGTCCTGTTAGCTGAGGCAGACAGCCTGCCTCACCCCATCACCCATTCCCACCCTGGCTCGTGGAGTCAGGAACATCCACGCTCAGCAGCAGTGTCCGTATACCTTTGCTGCAGCAGCAGGGGGCAGCTGAGCCCCTCCGACTGAGGATTCTGTTTCCCTGGCTTGCTTATTTGTCTGAAGTCAATTCACTTGCCTCCGTCTGCTCTCACCTCCTGGTTATTGATTTTGGCTGACATTTAGTTCAACATGTTATCAATTCTCTTAGTCATCTCAAGAAGAGAGAAGGGAGCAGAGGTGCCCTAACCATTACGCATCACATCAACCCAAGACAGCTTCAGGACGACTGGTCCACAGACAGCAGCCCACGTACATGGAAGTGTTTTTCTTAGCGCTGCTTCAGCCACAGCGGCAGTCACGGAAAAGTTAGCTCATGCATCAGGAAGTATAATCAAAGACCTCATCCTTTTTTATTGTTGTTCATTTATTTATTTACTTGTCCTGCGTTGTTTTTTTAATTTTTAAAAAAAAATTAATTGAAATATAGTCGTTTTACATTAGTTTCTGGTATATAGCGTATTTTTTTTCTCTCTACTGCAACCAGGTGTCTCCTCCCAGCCTCGTCATCTTGCCATGAGATAAATAATTAACACTCAGCAAAATACAGAAGGACATGATTTTGAAATTGTTAAATATTACTCAGAAAATCAGCAAGTATAACCATGCAGGCTATATGAAAAAATTTAAAAGAGGCAGAGACAAGGTACATTTTGTTTGGTCGTATAAATGCTAATCAGTTCCCTAAGGAGATGGTAGATAGAACCACTGCTTTGAAGTGACCCTAAGTCCGGGTGAAATAGATGCCCATCACTTGGATCGCCTGAGGCTAGATTAAGGAGCGGGTTGAACTGTCAATATTGCATAACCCTTTCAGTAGAGTGAGAAAGGATTGCATTATATGAGTAAAGTAAGTGCGCTTCAGAGCACTTGTTGCATTATTTGAACCATTTCTAGTTTGAACCCTGACTTTCTTCCAATTACTCCTAAATTCTAGACCAGCATTTCTAATTACCTAATGAGACAACTTACAGGTCTGAACCTGTCCCTCTTTCAGTATGACCTGCCTCTCTTCAAGGCAGAATCAACCGTGTTGTTCTGAGATCTTTGAAGGTGGAGGTTATATCTAATTCAGCTTTGTATTTCTAGTATTTTTATTCCCAAAGTAGAAAGAAGGCAAGCAGATGTCATCAGATAGATACACAGACTCTGAAATGATTCCATGAAGTACCGGAAGAAATTAATTAGTTTGTAACTTGCACACTTAAGGTTAGCGTAAGATTCACCTCTGAAAGCAAAACCTTGGCGTTAAAGGATAAGAAGACACGCATTAGCCACCAACTCGGAAGCCTGTACAGGTGCGTTTATAGTCAGGACAGATAAACACTCAGAACAGGTTCCCAGGCAAGGGATAAATTAAGATACTTATTCCATTAACCAGGCATTCATTAAGCACTTCTTATGGGCAAGTCACTGTTCGAAGACCAATGAATAAGACATCGTCGCTGAACTCTGGAAATGTCTATTTAAGGGGGAGGCATAGCACCTATCACAATTATAAGTGGATAATTTTCCATTGTCTGTTTCTCCTTTTAGTTTCAAAGCTCTGTGAGGACCAGGATTTTCCTTTCCTAGCAGCCAGCACTGTGCCTGGTGTATATAAGGCATTCCGCAGATCCTTGTGGAATGAATGAGTCACTCTGATACCGGGCGGAGGGGATCATCCCCTTTCAGTGCCCACCATCCCTCCACCCTCAGCCCCTCATCTCTTCCTGGACCATTGAAAGGCTCCTCCCTCATCACTCAAATCTCTTCCACGAGCCTTCTTTCACGCTGCCACTAGAGGGACCTTTCTAAAAGCAGACTCAATCCTGCTTCAAATCCTTCACGTCATGTAAGAGATTCAAAGGATCTCTTGGTCATGGAGAGCCTTTTGAAATTCTGATGAAAGCCGCGGAACGTTTTCCCACTTACCTGCACCCGCTGTGTGAGATTTTGTACCCAGTTTCTAGGTGTTGATGAAGGCCACTTCCTAAGCCTGATAGAGGTCTGGGAACTCTCACGGAAGAGTCCCAATACGAAATACAATGTGTCTAGTAGGACACAAGCCATCTGTCACTTCTGTGTCATCCTCTGGCACAACCCTCAACCCCATTTTACACAGCAGCTCTTCTGGACCTGTGCATCTTCCTGACTTGGTGCTCTCATCTCGTAACCCCACCCCTTATCTGCTCGGTGAGCCTTAGCCACCCTTCAAAACCAAGCTCGCATTAGCCCCTCTTCCAGGAAGTCTCCTTCAGCAGGCCCTAATAAAAAGCATCCCTTATCTCCCCGGGTTACCTCTGGTCCTTCCACATATTTCTGAGGTTGCTCATCTTAACTATATTATAATCATCGTTACTCACGTGTCACTCCTAAAAATTCTAGAAATATTGCTACTACTACTAATGATAATGGCTAGTGTTTATTCTGAAAAAAATATAATTGCACAAGGCCCTGTTCTAACCATTTTATACACATAACATAATTTAAATCTCACAAAACTCAATGAGGTAGGTATTATTTTTATCTACATTTATAAAATATAAGTTGAAATACTGGGGTGCAAAAACCAGGGCACAAAAGTTACATTTTAAGTTTTACCTGAAAACGTGCTTATTAAAATGAGTTGGATCAAAATGCAGTATTAGATACAGCAGCAGCCCAGGGAGCCACATTCAATACCTTGTAGTGACCCTATAATGAAAAAGAATCTGAAAAGGAAGCTATGTGTGTGCAGGTGTGTCTGAAGCATCATGCTGTGCACCCAGAAAGTGACACAACATTGTAAATCGACTGTGCTACAAGAAAAAAACTAAAAAAAAAATAAAACTACCTTGATATCAAGGGGAAAAAAGAAATAGCAGCAAACTTCTGAAACAGTACCGTCATTCAACTGCACTTGGAAATTTACCTTCCCTTGTCACTGATGTTAATCTTGTTTCATCAAGGCAGGTGTTAGCGTCCATCTTTACCAGTGGGGGAAGAGCATCCTCTGTTAACCCCTTTACAGACTTCTGTGCAATCCAAACACAGAACAGATCAGCCTCCAGAAGACGTCTAGGAGGGGCTGGTCTGTGGGTGAAGACAGTGAAGACAGGAGTTTTGGAGTTTCGGCAACTCCTGTTGCTCGGAGAAAGGGTGTTAACTAAGGAAGGTTACTTGGCCTCTCAGATCCCCACAGTGAGGAGGACCATGATATGGTCCCATAGTCTCACCCTGCAGATCACGTATTCTCACTCTGAACTTTGTAGATTCACAAACTTGAATGTTAGTGCCTCAAGGAATCATCAGTTTTTAGAATATTTATTCAATTTCAACAAATTCATCAGAAGCCAGTATATAAAAATGACAGTGATACTTTATTAATTCATCAGCCATTCACTGATAAGTCCATTCACTTCATGTCATATCTGCATGAGAAGTTACTTCATAATGAAAGAATTGTTAGGACACACAGATCAGAGCTGTGGCAGCTGGTGGAACAATTTTCCAACAAACACTAAGTACATATACATGCCACTCACTGCACTGAGGAACACAACAGGGACCAAAAAGAGACAGCATCTATGCTCACAGATGTTAAATACCAGGGTGGCATCATTAGGTCCTGTGTGCCTGTCCTTCCATCTGCTTTATAGGGACAACCCTATCATGTGCTAATAGTGATGGCAGGGAGCCCTCCTGGGAACAGGACAATCAGCTCTCAGTCAGTGTTTGCTCCCTGACTGTCCTTTCTCAGTCAATGCTCTGTTGCTGATAACGAGTCCACTTTAGATTTAAGAAATTCTCTCTTATCAATTAATCTACTTCAAAGGAAGCAAGACTACACAGTGGAAAAAAAGACAGTCTCTTCAATAAGTGGTGCTGGGAAAACTGGACAGCTAAGTGTGAAAGAATGAAATTATGACATTCTATAAAACCATATAGAAAAATAAATTCAAAATGAATTAAAGACCTAAGTGTAAGACTGGAAATCATAAAACTCCTAGAGCAAAACATAAGTGGAATACTCGTCGACATAAATCATAGCAGTATTTTTTTTTGATCTGTCTCCTAAAGCAAAGGAAATAAAAGCAAAAATAAACAAATGGAACCTAATTAAACTTAAAAACTTCTGCACAGCAAAGGAAACCATCTACAGAATGAAAAGATAACCTAGTGAATGGGAGAAAATATTTGCAAATGATATGACTGATAAGGAATTAATATCCCCAATACATAAACAAGTCATACAACTCAGCATCAAAAAAACCAAAGAACCCAATTTAAAAATGGGCAGAAGACCTGAATAGACATTTTTTCCAAAGAGAAAATGCCTTTGGATGGCCAACAGGCACACGAAAAGATGCTCGGCATCACAAATCATCAGGGAAATGCAAATCAAAACCACAATGAGATGTCACCTCACACCCGACAGAACAGCTAACAAATGTTGGCAAGGATGTGAAGGAAAGGGAACATTTGTGTGCTGTTGGTAGGAATGCAAATTGGTGCAGCCATGATGGAAAGCAGTATGGAGGTTTCTCAAAAAACTTAAACTAGGCCTACCGTATGACCCAGCAGATCCAATCCTGGGTATAAATGCAAAAAAAAAAAAAAAAAAACCCACTAATTCAAAAAGATACATGCACTATAATGTTCATAGAAGATAACGCTATGTTATTTACAATTACCAAGATATGGGAGCAACCTATGTGTCCATCAACAAATGACTGGATAAAGAAGATGTGGTATACATATACAATGGAGTACTACTCGGCCATAAAAAAGAATAAAAGTACGCCATTTGCAGCAACTTGGAGGGACTTGGAGGGTATTATACCTAGTAAAATAAGTCAGACAGAGAAAGACAAATACTGTATGACATCACTTGTATGTGGAACCTAGTGAATATAACAAAAAAGGAGCAGACTCACAGACACAGAGAACAAATGAGTGGTTACCAGTGGGGAGAGTGAAAGCAGAAGGGGTCCTATAAGAGTAGGAGATTAAGAAGTACCAAGTATTATGTCTGAAATAAGCTACAAAGATATATTGTACAATATAGGGAATATAGCTAATATATTATAATAACTATAAACAGAGTATAACCTTTAAAAATTGTGACTCACTATGTTGTACACCTGTAACATATAATATTGTACAGCAACTATACTTCAGTAAAAATATATATATGTATTAAAAAAGAAATTCTTTTTTTTTTTTTTTAGTTCTGTCTTTTGTAGGGGAGTAATTGAGTTTTATTTATTTAGTTGTTTGTTTGTTTGTTTATTTTTAATGGAAGTACTGGGGATTGAACCCAGGACCTCGTGCATGTTAAGCACATGCTCTACCACTGAGCTGTACCCTCACCCCAAGAAATTGTTTCTGGAGTGATGTTTATGTTAACAATCAGATTATACTCAAGTCTTGGACTGATGTCATTCTATCTCTTTTTTGCGTATCTCTCTATTTTGTTTCATGCTTATTTCGAGTTTAGCTTTCAGCAAGCGAGAAGCCTTGTTTCTTGAACTGTGTTTCTGCATGTTTGCAAATTGACAAATAGATCACTATGTCTATAGCTTACAATACAGAGAGAATAATTCAAAAATGTAGCTTAGAGCCAAATGAGGAGGATTTTGAGGACCAGTATGAGGAATAGGATCTTTATTCTGTATTTGGTGCAAAGTCATGGCAGGTTTTAGAATGGAGTGATGTAATCAGATACAAATTTTTAGAGGGTGCAAACTTCAGGACAAAAATTCAGCTATACAAGATAAAAACTTTCTTTTTCTCAAGCTGATCCTAATTCCTATTTCATGCCTCCATCCCTCTGGCATATACAACTTCATCCCAATTGTTTTAGGATCATCCATGCCTGTTCCTAGATTTCCTTGCTAGACGTTGAAATTCAGTAACTTGGGTTTTTCTGGTGGTTTTCATCATGCCAGTTTTATTTTTATTTATTTATTTATTTTTTTTATTGAAGTACAGTCAGTTTCAATGTATCAATTTCTGATGTACAGCACAATGTCCCAGTCATACATTTATCATACCAGTTTTAAATGTCTTCCTGGCTAGAAGGCTGATACATTTCCCCAGCTATGTTTGTGAATGTTAGAACGGAAGGGACTTGGCTGGCTAACCAGAGCCCAGAGTTCTCTCCAGCAAGTGCAGAAGCTGCACTGTGGAAATGGCCAGTCAGCCGGTACTGGAGCCAGACAGAGGGTTTCAGTCAGGCTCCAGAGTTTAGTGCCACGGGCCGGGACGCGCAACATTGAGATGGTTCATGAGATGGTTCATCCTTAATGAGTTTCCCACCACAATGAAATTTTTCCTGTGTGCCCACGAAGGGCTCAGAGAAATAGCTAGCAGGGAGTTGGATTTAGAGTGACCTCACCATCCAGAGTGAGGGACAACGCATGATCTGCTCATGTTAAGAGATTATTTACATCCCTGCAACTTGAATGCTGAATTAAGGCACATATGAGAAATTAATTTTTAGAAAATCAAAGAAATTTGACATCCTCTAGACCTAACTATGTAGCCTGAAATTCTGACTTGCTGCAAAGTTTAGAGTCCAATAAACTATGACCCAGTGACTATTAAGGAACGTTGTTTAATCAATGGAAAGTTATAATATGCTACAAACTAGGCCTGAGTTTAATTTCACCAGTTAAAAAGCAGTTTCGGACCAATATGACTCTAGTTATCTGAATAATTAAGTGTAGAATTAAAAGCAGAATTCTAGCATGAGTAAACAAATTCTATGGAGAAGCAACAAAGGTAAATGACTGGTTA